>NW_024610265.1:0-744201 GCF_016920785.2 Ixodes scapularis | reverse complement strand
CCTCACCCCCCTACAGTGATTTAGCTCGTTGTAGCGAGACAGCATAATTTCACCGTGTTGGACTTTTGGCTCCGGTGTTGAATTGGAGAAATTTCCAGACTAGTTTACGGGTCTTGAGGCTGTCTGCCTTGCAGGTACCTACGTAGAACAAATCGTCTTCTTCGTCTTCTATAAAAAAAAAAATATATATTTTTGTGAACAAGGTATACTTATCGAAAGTCAAAAGTATTTCAGTCAGCGGCGCACTACAGTTGTTCCATATGAGTACATTGGCACACAGCTTCAATTACGGTGATCGGAATAGTAGTTCATGGTGGTTGAGGCAGAACTAGGAAGGGCGGTTTTGTCGCGCCCACACGCGGTATAAAAACTCCCATTGCTTTTAAACTGAACTCAAAAAACTGTAAGAAATGCCGCTGCCTAGCCGGGACGTGGTCAGCGCTCTGTGAGTACTTTATGAATATATCCACCCAGCGTCCTAAAGTCGCAATATCAACGCAAACAGGGTGACATGAACCTGCTTGCTATATAATCATTTTCAGATACATTTAACTATTTTCTATACATACATACATATATAATATATTTGTATGTATATATATATATATATATATATATATATATATTTCAATCATGTATTGTGTGACTTTGACGCCTAGTTGAGGTGACTCCACATCTCTGGAAGTAAATCAAATCCCATAATTTACATTTTGGGACCATGTGTGAGGCCAAAATAATGGAAATACATAAATAATCTAGATCTACAGTGCATTTATTGCCCAAAATGCAAGCTTTCGCAATCTTTACACATCAGTGATAGTTACTTCAGGCACCATAATAATACATTTTGTTTTACTCCCCATGACTTTTTTGTTCCCTCAGCGTACCGAAACAAAACACGTTATAGAAATCGACTCTCGACCAACCTACCGATCGAAGCATTTAAAGGGGTGATGCAACAAGTTTTGTACTTTCCCAAATACCGCTTAGAACGGATCTCTGACGTTAATGACCTATGAAACACCCGTTCGTTTTTTGCCCCACGCAATAGAAGTCCCAGAACAAAACTAAAGAAAAACGAGGAGCGTTCACCCCCTCAACTTGCAGCCAGAACAAGCGGCCACGTGATCTGGAGCCGATTATATGCCGCCAATGTTGATAACAGCCACGCGCTGGGGTTGGCAAAGCACAGGACACGCGCTGAGTTCCAGACATTGGTATGGTTCGGCTATTGTCGTCATTGCAGCGATTTAAAACGGGCCACTACCCGAATGCTTGTCGAGCTAGTAATTATCACGAGCCCAAATCGAGTGCCCACGCAATGCTCGGGTCCAATCTATGAACCGCATTCAAATATCGTCATTGGGGTGTTGCGATCCCCACGTTACGTCATCCGATTTCGCAAAGGGAGATTGAATGAAAATGATCGCTTTTGTCCTTGAAACTACACCACAACAAAGGAGTGTCTTGGCCAATGGCGTTGCGCACGAGTATCCTTGAGTCCCACTAGTGCCAGTAAGCTCGTGTGAAGTAAAAAATATTCCAACCCAATATCGTTGCACCGCTCCTTTGAACAAAGAGAGGACAAAGCCAGCTCGAAATGGTTGCATGTCTGTTCAGACAGCATACTTGTGGTTGCTTTAAAATGTTTCGATTTTAACTCCGTCATAAAAAAAGACAACATGACAGCGGTCCACAAATTATAGCCTGACACTTTTAACGTAGCATCGTGCAATTGTATATTAGATTAACCTAATCCCATTAAATGTGCTCCCAAAGTATGGAGCCCGAAGTCAGCCCTTCTTTTAACACTGGGGCACCCGTCTCACAGCTTGGCTTAATCTCCATGTATTACGAAAATGAGAAAGCTCCGTCGCTGCTTCAGTCGAACGGTCCACCGCGGGTTGACATCCGAATCATACGTCCCACACCGTTCGTGTCATAAGCCAGTTTCCATGGGTGAAGATAGTTCATGTGAAGGGCTCTTCACCGCATCAGGACCATCACTGAGGGGAAGCCATTCATCGGAGCTAGAATCCACGGCTTCTCTTTTTGTTATTTTCTCAGGGCCAACAGCAGGTGTGCACGAAAATGTTCCTAAAGAACACCGTAAAGAATCAGGTGCGTCTACTTTCCCACAAACTAACTGCGAGACACGATCGCTACCATCTACCAAGGGTGCTGGGTGAATTACGAGGCTGAAATTATGTTTGAACATAAAAACACAGTCTACCACGTACAGGGATGTCTCGGTAATATGGACACCTCCGTTCCCCTAAAGAATCGGCCATACTGTGAGTTGCCCCTAATAGCGAGACAGAAACGCATGTATTTTCGCAGTTTTTTTCCGAAAATGGTGTCTATATAGTGGGGTATCCACATTAACCGGGTCCATATTAACGAGACATGACTGTAACACTAATTATAGCGTGTAAACTTCTGAACAAAATAAATACCCCGTGACTTCTACTTTTTAGGCGCCAACCGCTAAGTAGACCGCGTGTTTGACGGATTGCTTCTTATGTTAAACGAACTTGTCAACTACAAAAACAGTATTGTCAAATAAAGCAACAAAAAAAAAAAAAAAAGACTAACAACATGAACAAGAAAACAGCAACCTGTATAAGAACTGTGTCAAATGGAAGTATGTTTAGTATGACTCTGCCGAATTGTGTTTCAACTCTGTCTTTAGATACCTAGTACAAGTATAACTTTACATCACAATATGGCACAAACAAAACAAAAATAAACAAAAACGTGCAGGAGAGCAGTTACGTGAGTGGGGACGTGAACAAATCCTTGAGAGTAGCTTTGAGGAAGCAATCTTATGGATTTTCGCAGAATGTGCTCCAATCACGCCCGAAAGCGGAGCCTCGCGTAGATTACTACAAACCGTTTCAATCTGGGGAAAAAAAGAAAAAGAAGACACTTTTTGTTGGGTAAGAAGCAATTTCCAGAAAATATTGGAAGCAACGAATTTCCGGTTTGATTGTGTTTTCTGTTTTGCATCGTTTGGTTTCCAGTGGTTTTCGAAAACGGGTCACCGCAACATGACCTTCCAAGATTCCGGTTTCAATCGCCACTGGATACAAAGAATAAAATTGCAAGTATTCCGCGATGTGTAATATTTTCTAAAAAAAAAACCCTTCTGCAAAAAAATAAAAAAAAATAAAAAAAGAAGCAGAAAAGAAAAAAATTTATATGCATTTTATTGCTTATATTCTGTTGTACCATATTAAAACACCATCAGATATAATATATTAATTTTACTTGATGAAGCACGCGGAGGTCAATTGAATATTTGGCAATGGTTGTCTACCGTACTTCACCTTTCAGATGGCGCATGAACGTAAATGTTCTCTTCCGCCACTTATAAAAATTAGTCCAATAAGCACAATTTTATTTAGATAAATGTGGTGCACTGCACCGATAATATTTTGTGTGTTTTATGTGCACTGCGCGTGTAGAAGTTAAGGGGGATTGTCTTGAACCCTCTAAAGTTGTAGAGCCCACTAAGAAAACGACTTAATTGTAACGTTTTGAAGCAACCCATGGAGTTAGGTTCTTGACATGTTGACATTAAGAGAAAAAAAACAATGAAACACGTCTTTGTCTGCAACAACATTTTAGTTGCGTTCGCGACGTTTTCCTTATCTTCTCTAGGTGTCAACTTTCGTATTCCTGACTCCCGGGTTGCTTCAAAATGTTTAGGGCACCAAGGTTACGCGCCCTTACGATATGTTTGTTAATTGTGAGTTATACGCAGGATGTCTAGACAGCGTCAAGTCGGGGTGTCATTATATGGCAAGTGTTATTCACGAAGTAGGTGAGACATTTAGACGGCCCAGTACGACTGCTTCCCTGGGGTTGTGCCCAACACGTTCAGAAACTCTAACGGACTGACACATAAGTTACACAAATGTGCTACACAACTGGTTGATATATTGTGATCAGACAGATGTTTAAGCTATTCTAGTTTGTTATCACGTTATCGGCCGTCTGGCTAACGTGACGACGCAACGGTGCGCACAAACCGTGTAATGAGCCCTTTTAAGCAGTCACCGCTATGTCTCTCCTGGACGGAGACACACTACAAACCTATACTCTTTTTTGATACACTATATATCAAAAAGTTCGAAGGTATTACTTCTATTCTTCAGTGCCTATTCTAAAAGTCATCCCAAAAGGATCTATTGATGTACGACGTGCGTCCTGGATCTTGGATTATTCGCGCGGTGTCTTCATCATATAGCACGGCCAACGCCGGCCCCATTTGTGAGTGAGTTTCGCCCCCTGACGACCTCACCCAGTCACATCGGCGAAGAACTCGAATCCTCATGTCGCAAAGGGTGATAACCTTTTTTTTTTGTTGTAATTTACTTTGCAGCCTTGCCTTCTTGCATTCCGTGACCATACACTTAGCACATAGCTGCAAGCAGAAAGGGAGGTCACTTGATAAAGGGCAGGTGATTTATTGGTTCGCAGAGCACGTAGACTTCCCCACTCTTACAGTTAAGCGGTGAACGCCGTATAGATCTGACTGACGCATGCCCGCCTGAAAGCGGGCCAGAAAGTCACGATTGCATTTGATTTCGTTTGCAAGGGTGTTAATACGGCACGAGGAATATAAGCCTCGTAGCGTCTAGGATGATTGGGGGTAAGTCTTGTACTGCAATATCGGTTCCCAAAAGGTTCACGAGGCCCGATTTGTACGATGTCGGCATTTATGGCCAGGGGAACTCCGTGAGCTTTATGTTTATACAAATTGCAGCGACAGCACGTCCGTCGGATCGTTAAGAGTAGGGTCTGAGTGCACCTCATTTGCCGAGTTTACACTCTGCTGGTCGGTAGGTATTGAACAGTCTCGAAATTTTCGCGATAATGTTTCATCCAGTCATACCTGTCTCAATGAAGAATGCAATCCTGCCGCAGACCGCCAACGTTTTTTCAATGACTGAATTATGGCTCGGGGTGCAGCGTGAAAACAGAGACTAATTAAAAGGACGCAGTGCACCGTTTAATGGCCGTTTTTTTTTGTTTCGTTTAGGGACAATATGATACTTACAATCACGTCAGCGGTGCACTAGATTCGAGATAGGGGAATGCCACGGGCGCCAAGTAAAGGTTCTGGAAGACGATGGTGTTGAAGCGTGTTGACTCGTGCGAGGGAAGCAGATTTTAATGATAAACGCTCTATTCGCAGACTTGTTTTGATTTCAATAGGACTAGTTCGAATGCGCGGTACTTACTGGCTGTGTGGGCCCAAGATAATTGCCCCGTGGTTCTTAGGTAGACTATTGATGAACAAAACAAAAAACATCTCTATTATAGGTTGTACTCCTTGGACAATGAACTTGAGTTCATTTTCGCTGAGGGCGAGTTTACAATGAGCTTACACTAGGATCCTGCAATGTACAATGCATACGAACTAGAATGTAGTTTTTACAATATAAATGGGGGTTCGTTATTAGCATGCTTTATAAACACCGCGCTGAAATACGGCGCCCAAGGGATGCGAGCTGTATTCTTGCGAGAGCACCCACGTTTCGATTCAGTGTTGATCTAATCAAGGACGTCGAGTCGGCAGGCAGTCTTAATTTCTGAGCTTCTTTTTTATTGACTTTATCGGGAGTTTTGGCAGATCGTTATCGAAGGCCCTACGCTGCTCCGGGCAGACGCTTCATTGGCTTAAAATGAAAGCGCGAGTTTCCGATAATAGGAAGTTTTAGAAAGACGCACCAAAACGCTTAGCGTACAAAAAAAAAAAAAAGCGTCGTAATTATTGCGCGTATGCCAGGTCCAAATTAAGCTCTTTGGGTTTTGGGCGCGCGCGCTATTCTGTTTTTTTTTTTTTTTTTTTTTTTTTATAAATCGCGGGGCACCCAATTTTGCGCCAAAATCTCTGCTTGACTGTCGCTAGGCGCGAGAAGTTGCTCGAAGACTAAAAGCCGGAGCCAGGTGTGGAACGGCAGCTCCCAAGACCGCGGCCGGCATGACCTCGACGCTGATGGCGTCTCGGTCATGGCAATGTTGTTGTGTACAGAACTTTTCAATGTACAAAAAGACATTGCACTCCGACCGGAGATGCGCTCCTCCTTGAGTTCAGTGCGGTACGGCTCTTGTCGAGGCGTCGCGAGAGAACATGACCGTTAGTCTGCAGGCGTCGTATTTTTACAATTAAACAAATAAAAATGTTAACCACGGCAAAACAATTTTCTTCTTTTTCAAGTTACGGGATTCTGTACGTGCAATAGAAGCTGCGGCGGTATATTGGTGGCGTTGTACACGCAAGGTGCTCGGCGTTCAGAATGCCGTGAAGGAACGCTATCGTAACACTCTCTCGCGTAACCTATACAACCCTTAGCGCCAAACCTGAGTGTTGGCACGCGCTAAACATTGGCATGCTATTATAAAATTCCAAATAAGTCGCACATTTCGCCACGGTAAAGCCAGCGTTGCTTCCCAAAACCACCTCCCTGTCTTAGAATTTGCTGTTTTGTTGCAGTCTGTTGTGCAATTCCTTTAGATTTTGTGCTGGTTTAAACAGCGCTGAATATAAAAATTAAAAAAAAAACAGTTTTACGTAAATCAGAAATTTACAGGTTTAAGCTCAAAACTACCAAACATATAAGATTTGTCCTTCCTCTTGTTTTAACCAACGATATCAACAAATAGGTTATCTACCGAGTCTACGGTGAGGTGGCTTGCGTCACGGGGAAAAATAATACCCCAGATTACTTTTATTTAATTTGGCGATACTTGTTTGCTAAGGAAAATAAAATACTCTGCTTTCTAAGAAAAACACTGCGCAGTGGCAATTCGGAAACACAACTCTGATTTTGCACCACACTTGTCCGTCCTCAGCCAGTATAGACGTCTATACTATGAGACATAAGTCTTATCTAATTCAAAATTTAGAAATAAATCAAAACCAAGCCCCTCGCATTATTATCGAATGCTCCACACGCACACATATCACATGACAAAAGAAAAAACGAACCTGTTCTTGTATCTTTTACGGAGAGAAGGAAACTATCCAGACTTGCACCAATTCACGGTTTGGGTTACTATTCCCAATGAAAGAGATATTTGTATTGTGAGCCTGCATTTCAGGTATCCGCGGGTAGTGACAATTTTTAAAAACTTCAATTTGTCACACCCAAAAACAGAACATCTTTCCGCTTTTACCTCTTCAATCATCACTTTTTGAATGTGTTTCTATGTTTGACATTGCCCCCACTCCAGAATCATCCGGTTTCAAAGCTCCACTTGCAAAGTTTCTAACTACATAACAAACTCTGATATATATATTTTTTTTTTGTACTTTTGTTCTCACTGTTCTGATTTTATTGTGCTTCGTTCGCCTCCCCTTATGTAAACAGCTATGGGCGCTTTAAGTGCGCAATAAAGTAAATGGAATGTCATAGCACGGACCACAAAATAATTTCAACTCCGTGTAGTGCTCCCTGTGGAAACCCCTCTCATCTGTACAACGTTATTATATGGTCATTGGATGCGGTACCGCAGGCCTCCGTGTTATGGCTTAGATTGAGCTTTTCTAAGGCGTTGTGCCTTTCAGAGGCAGCTGAAATAATACTCCTACTGATCCTCCGCTGAAGTTACTATCCGCTAGCTTTGGCGGTGAAACTGAAGGTGTTTTAGTTCAAGTAACATTCATTTTCCCGCCAAATTTCGCGGATAAACTAATTTGGCGTATGGTCACTTGATATTGGGGCACGTGACGTGGATTGTTCCGCTAGATTTAGCTGGGAAGCTAATTTGGTGTATAGGTCTCGTGACGTCAGTTCACGTGACATCCAACGTTATTAGATTAGCTCAGCTACGGAACTGCTCATAGACGCTGCATGCACGAGCAGTACCCCCCTCACTCACCACGACTCGCCTCCCGTCGTTCGACGCGACAGACGGCTGCTATGCTAACTCCTGTATTTTTATGGAATACGTCTGTTTCGAAGCGCAGCGTCTACATGGCGTTGCACCGTACTCTATGGAGCGCACAGTTCGTAAACGAAAATCAAGATGACGCTTCGAAAGACGGGAGGCGGACTGAAAACAATGAGGGGGGGGGGGGGGGGGGGTTGCCCCTTCCGCGGGAGTTTCACAACAGAGGTACTCTAATCACGTTGGTGACATCACATTTTCCGCTAAATTTAGCGAGAAAAGTGTATTGGTGTGTTGGCGATGTGTGGTCACTCCCTGCTACGTCAATTTTGCCGCTGAATTTAGTGAGGAAACTGAAGTGGTGTATGGGTTACGTGACTTAAGGCAACCACAGTTGTGACGCCGACTGTGTTGAGGAAACTTGATTGGTGTATAGATCACGCAACGTCAGGTGTTGTGACATTAATTGACCTAATGCGACATACACGCCACTTTAGTCTCTCCACTAAATTTAGCGGAAAATGCAGGAACGGACGGATGGACAAAATTATGGGATCGGGGGTTCTGTTAAAAAGTATTTATTGCTTTAATACAAATAGTGATACTCAAAGTACAAGCAAGATACCCCCGTTCTACAAATTGCACGCCATCCAATCCGACTTCATGGTTGCCCGTGGAAGCGTGAGTCGGCCTAAGCTTATGTTCTGGCTGCCGCCTTGAAGAACACTGTTCTCATGATTATATTAAAGTGCCACTCGGCCCAGCAGCGTGAGGGAGTGTGTTTTGAAGGTTAGTTCATCACACACGCTTTCACATATAATTATTTTGCATTAAATTTTAGCTGTCGTTTTTGTATTTATTGTTTCAGGCCAAAAATGGGCAAACGTGACATTTTTTTCCAGTCTGTATCAGGCCTCGCGACGAATAGTAAAGTGCGTCTCTCCACTAGTGCTGGGAATTTTGGTCGTAGTACGTTTGAGCATTTAATGTGAGCTGATGAGCCATCGAACCTAATCAAACGTACAAAAAACAAGAAAAAACAACAACAATATCGCAATCATTTTTGCAATTTTGCAACTTAGCGCTTAAGATGTACAGCACACCTGGGGCGAGTTTAGCGCTTTAGAAAGCAAGTAAGACAAACGCGACCCACACGAAAATTTAAGATGTTAGAGACTTTTTAATTAAAAGATAAATTAAATCACGCGGGGTCAAAAAAGCAACACAGTGGTACTAAAAGTTGGGCATGCTTTGAAGCATGCTTTAAAATGTCGACGCGAGCTAGCGTTAAAAACATCGTTAGAAACAATCTGCCGAACTAAGTAATTTTAGACCCCATAAATACGGAACAAACGGCCGATGCCGACTATGTATGTGTTTCAAATCGTTCACGACAAGAATTGACACGTGGCTTTTAAATTCTCTTCAAGAATGTCTTGAGTCAAGCTACGGAATCAATGAAATTGTCGTGCTCGACAACTTTGTAATCTCCTGGAAAGAAGACCAAAAAAAACAATTGAAAAAATAGGTATACGATGGTATTGATCCTTTTGTTTCCCAACCAGCGTGAAAAGTTTCGCAGGAAAACGTAGCTCCCCCCCCCCCCCCCCCCCCCCCTTTCCGCCTGAGGAGGGAGCCCGTAAAGAATAGAAGCATTTTCTATCAATCAGTTCGGCTCCACGGAACCCCACGGAACTAAAAAAGCGCTCACTTTTCGTTTTTCCTTTCCAATACTATTTGAAACCAGCGTACCGGAAGCCGCAATACGCTTGAGAGAAACTCACTCCCCTAGAACCTTGCCGTAACAACATAATAATATTAATAAAAAAAAAAAAAAACACTTTCGCCAATCTGATTTAAAGCGAAGGTAAGCGGATCTTCTCTGGCAGCCATTTATTCTCCTCCAAGTTTATTTTTCTTCTTATTTGGGCTTTCCGAAACATCACACATTTGCTTCTTATATTTTAATAATTTCGGTGTGGGCTTCGGTGTTGTTTTTCTTTTCAGAGTTTTATCGAAAGTTGTTTTGGCAAAACTTGGACAGGTCATTTTAGAAATAATTAAATCCCACAAAATCATGTGAAATGCCGTGAACCTAGGATAAAATACGGTAGCACAATACAAAAACAAAAAAATACTTTAGGATTTTAAAGCAGCCAGTAGCAGCGACAAAAATAAAAATGTCGGATAATATTTGTTTTTAAGAAGAGGTTGGGAAGTAGTTTTCAAGTAAAAAAATGCAGAGTTGCGTTGCTAATTCTTCGCGAAAAAGTATAAAGCTCTTGATTAAAACTATGTATTTGCTTGTCGGTAAAAAACGGTATGACTGGGGAATGTTAGACAACCTAGTATGTATTCCTATTTATGAATAAGCAGGGATGACCGTTTAATGCACAACTTTGTCACGGTGAACTTCTCAGTCCAAAAATGGGCATCCGGTGAAAAACTACTTTTGACTCTCAGCGAGCAGAGTAACTATATTAAAAAAAAACAAAAAAAAACATTTGGAATGATTCATTTTTGCATCATGGAGTAACGTACTTAAATGTAATCATTACTGAAGGCTGAAAAAAAAATATATATGTATATATAACTAAATAAATAAATAAATATATATATATATATTCATATTCATATATCATTTCCCTATATATATATATATATATATTTCCAAAAACAAAATGTTTCTTGAATAAAGTCCATTATAGTTTGTTGTATTCGAACTATTTTGAACTAGTTGCAGAGGAAGCGATGTCATTCATGCAAAACACAATGCCGGTCGAGACCCATCTAGGCTGTATCTAAGAGCTCTGGAACCTAAATATACTATCTTAAATTGCCTGATAAAATCATCAGTATTACACATTTTTGTAGGTTTTATGAAATGCAACATGTCAGACAGTAAACTCATGGACAGTTTATAACGTATTTCGTTTCAAAATTACCGCGGGATAATAAAACCAGTGCCACTTTTGAGGGTCTCAACATTACTGAAGTTAAATATATTGTTTCGATAACCTCAGTAACAATGCCTGATATGCCGCTGGCGCCTTTGGCCATTCAAAGTTTTAAGGCGAGTGCCTTATATGCCTCATCGTTCAGTCGATCTTCAAAGTCCTTGAGCGAAAACACGTAGACTACACGAAAATGACGAAGACACTCCAAAAGTGCGTCAAAAGTACGTTGTCGGAGAGAGCACTGTCTTCAGATGTTCGCTATCGCCATGACCACAGCCGACGCCATGATCCAAGTGAGCCAAGAAACGGCGCCAAAAGTGCTTCGTGAGAGAGCGCGCTGTCTTTAGAGGTTGGCTATTACGTTTACATCGGCACTTGGGCTTTCGCCTTCAAGTCGCCTTAGGGATAGCATAAAAGACCCTGTAACTATTTTTATCCTTTTTTGTTATTGGAGTTATCGGATTGATGTACTAAAACTCTCAATGAACAAAACAAGCCTGCCAATAATTAACAATTTTCACTGATTTTATCAGTACCGGTATCGCTGGTACCAGTATTGTGTGACGTTGCCTTAATGTTAAAACCAATAATATCGGCAAAGCAGACTTAAGGTATAATTTATATAGTATGCACAATTTAAACCATATATAAGTATTAAATAAAATATCTTGATTTTTATTCTCCACCTTACACGCGACTGATTGCGGTGTTAATATTTTGAAAGGCACCAAGATTTGCGGATGAGTAAGCATTTCTTTGGAGGGAATATTTTAAAAGTAAGCCTACATTCATTTACTCCGTAAAAACAGGCTTTGTTAAGGTAACCAGCTTGGTCATTGCGGTGTGTAACTCCAGCAAATTCTGCGCAGCACACCGTCTTGATTGGATTGACGGCAGCATTTTCACATCGTCTCACAGAAACCATTGGAACGAGAACGTCCTACAACGACCCTGGAAGGTCATACGAGTGACAATCAGAAAGAGGATCATATGACGCGGGCGGTGTCGGTCTGGTCTCGTCTAGCCTAGCGCGCTGACCCCACTAAGCCTAACCACTTGACCAACGATTTCCACTGAACATATCGTTGAGACGTGTCATATTCTAAATGGTTGCGCAAACTTCCGTGAAAAAGCTTGGATACTATAACACTTTTGCGATGCAAACTCGAGCACGCACCAGCCTTGGTAAAAAGCAGAAAACTCACCGCGAAATATCGTCCTCCCAAACAACCTTGTTGCTATACGCACGCAGCCATGTTGAAAGACATTCGCGCTTAAAGTTGTTGCGTTATGAAAACAAGTGAGAGCGATTGACTAGCTGGCGGAGTGGCATGAATTCTTTCGACGTTCTTACGTCACCAAATTCCTTACTCGTCTCCGACCACTCCAGCGTAAGTACGCTCCTGCAAAACTGCGCTACATCCAAAGTCAATATAATTTCGTGGTGAAACGGGGGCTGGGGAGGTTCCACTCACGGAGCTAACGACTCGTCGCAGTCATTTATCCTCGGCACCGAGACGGCCGCTATGCGGCACCCACGCAGCGGCGATCGTTAGCTCCCCTCCCATCCCCCGCAGTTGCCACCACTTTGGAGAACGCAAAAGTGCCACGTGACAGGCCGTCAGTCTCCTCCTGATTCCCCGCCGTCGGAACGTCTCCCAGAATTCGGATCGCGATAAGAGCTTCCTTTACTTATTTTTTCTCGGGATTTTGGCAACGTCGTTGTCATTCTCGGCAATCTAGACTCGATATTCTTCGAACAATATTTTATACAGAAAAAAAGGTTTTTTTTTTATTTTTTGTAACTTATGTGTCGTTTTGAAAATTTGTGGTTTGAAAGCTTTTGGTATGAAAATAGGCTGGTGTTCCGCGAACTTGCGAATCGCCATGGCAGGCTGTCAAACGAAAGGCTCGTGCCGGAACTCGCGGGTTATACCGATAATACAGAGAAGAAAAATGTCTGCACCTTTCGCCCACGAACGTCGTCCCTAGTGGATCCGCGCGGCGTCGCCCAGTTGTCGTCAGCATCGCCGTCGGCATCGTCTTCCAGTGCCTTACGATGACCGCGACGCTGTAGGACTTGGCGGCGCTTAAACGAACGCGTCCGCCACCTTGCGGTGACTCTCGCCAAGCTGCAACGCGTTTGCCATTTGGGGCGGGTCGGGGATTCAATAATGATATCCCGTCCCACGCAGGTCTCGTCTTTTGGGTGGCATTGGTTACACGCGCGGCGTTCACTAACAAATCTTTACGTACCGGTGATTTCCAAAAAGGAAACAACAACGAATGATTATGCAGTATCTCCACGCTATAGCCGGGAGAAAGGCGCGCTGACAATTGCGAGTTGCAGGAGCGGTCCAGCGAAAATGCTTTGGACGCCGAGTAACTGTAGCGGTCTCAAAGCGATTGGTTTCGAGCAGCTGTTTGCTGGCCAATATTTCAGCGGCGGAGCCAGTCAGCATTTATTTAGTGACTCGTATCGTTTGTTAGCATTTTAGCCTTCCGGCACACGGGAGCTCTCAAGGAGGTCTCAAGGGAGGTTCTGATCAACGCTGTAAAAAAAGAAAACATGTTATTACGATAAGCAGTCCCCAAGCTTTAAAATCTCACTTGAAAAAGCAGTCAGCCTAGCAACAAATGTGTGCCCCGTTCAGCTTAACAGATACCGTACTAAGCAAACCCGAGTAACTCCTCACTGATGTAGAGATCGGGCTTTCATTTTACGACTCTGAGGGCCCAGGCCAATACCACTTTTTTCTCTTATATATAAAAAAAGTCCCTTGTGATATATGGGACTCAAGATGTAGTATCACCGAAAGCAACGAATCTCTGGCTGTGCAATAACCAAAATGCGAAAGTAGCGAATCGTGAACCGTAGGCATGGCAGGATCGATGCCAGCTCGCGAGCGGGGGACGTCGGAGGTGCTCGGGAAGGGTCAGGGGGGGGGGGGGGGGGGGGGGGGGATGGTTCTCTCCCCTTAGCCAGGATGATTTAGCTGAAACATCCGGAGGAAAGGGACATGTCGTCCGCCGATCACCCGACTTCTGCAAAGTGTCGAGTGAAAAAACATCTACAGACGATACAGCACAAGAGTCAGTGGCCCAAATAACACTCAACAGAAACATTTGATTGAAGAAATAAACGATACACTTCTGCTGAATATTGCTGGAGATGTTTACATGAAAGTCGTCCTGAGCATCCATATCACAAACTGTGCTTTGAGGTATAGCGGAGGAATTACTCCTAGTGACGAATCCACGAACCCCGCTTTACTGACAAGAACATTGAGATATCAATGAAGGCGACATCCCCTGCTGTGATCAATTTGTTAGAAGTGAAGTTACCACAATATAAAGAACGTTAAAGCGAGTTCCAGTTATGGAGGCATAGGACAGCTCAATTAAAATAATTATGGCCTCTTTATCAGAACATATTTTTCACTTCTACAATATTGGTACGGAATCTCGCACGTCGGAAGAACAATAAAACAATGCCCATATTGGACATAATCCCCCAGATTAGAGGTACTGCCGGTCAACAAAGCTGCGCTGAAGATCGCACCTTCCGGGACGTTACCATGGCTTCAGGCCGATGACGAAAGATTTACGTCGTACAGTCGACACTCAAGACCAGCTCAATCAAAGTCGCTATTGTTCCTCAATCGGCTGGAGTGAAAGCGTTGGCCTCGGACATAGCGCGGACGTTCACCCATTGTGTCGGGGTCAATCCCATTGCATAAACAAATCGCTGGAAATTAATCGAACTCTAAGATGAATAAAAGCCAAAGGCTTCTGCTTAACGTTCCTCGTCAGCCTCAACTGAACCCACTGTCTACGTAACTGCGAAATATGGTTCAATATACCTTTAATACACTTAATCACTAACCCACCCTCTCGCGTATTCTTCGAGGTTGTGTATAAATTCAATGAGTTCGTTTCGTGCATGATTGTCCTCAAGGCGGTATTTTCAAGATTTAACTATATTTCCTATGAATTACGCTAAACATGTTTCTAGGTTTAGTTGACCCTAGACTTTAATCATTTTTGTATATAAAACGTAATAGTAGATGACTGATTTTGTCATATTGGTTGGGATTTAATTCATATTATTGGTAAGCACTTGACAGATAATCAAACGAAGACCGAGCCTTGGGGTAGAACCGATTTGGATTTGCCTATATCTCAAAGTTTGCCTTTGACTTTTACAAATTACGTTAATTTGTAAGATAACATATATTTCCACCAGAGTAGCCTGGAACTTTTTATGTAAGTTTATGTTTAGCTTCACATTTAGTGTGGTTAGCCGTAAGTGTCGTTAAGAGTGCATTTTTAGTTTTCATCATTCACCGGTTCCTCGTGACAACAGAATTAATGTGAATAATGAAAACTCTGCAGTGTTCTGACACCAATGAACGTCTCCATTTTTCATTGTCTTTTCCGGTGTTTGTATAGGACCACATATTTGAGGTGTACGCACATAACGTTGACTTAAGCTTCACGATTCAGTACCACATAAAATTCATGCACTATCTCCACATCCTCGGGGATGGCGGTCAGGCTCTTATATAAGTTACGCTGTTTTGATTTTGGCCTACCTTTATGTTGTTAAAAACTTCTGGTTTATTTGGCGTGTAAGATCGTTAGGGAAAGTGCTCTGGTAAGGCATTTTCTAATGCAGCAAATGACACGATTGAACACCATTATGAACCGAATAATCTGAAAAATCGTTTCTGCTGGTGTTTGCATTTCATAGGCCTAATTCGTAGCGAAATATTTGTATAGTTAGAAAGTCAGTAAAATGCTGCTTTCTTGTATACACGGTTGGTTACAAGCACGGGGTCTCGACTGGTGGCTCGTGACTGCAAGCGTGAACAACCTGCGCACGAGAAAATACAGGGTGGCGGATAAATGCCCAGCGTATATAATCGAATTGATTGAAGCTTGGGTAAGAATGCATACGTATTTTATAAACACAGCATAGGACTGTTGGATTTTTACTACATTAGAGACAAGAAGCTTTCGTGGGTCTCGAAGTTGGCCATTAAGGACTGTAGGTATAAAATATTTTACAAGCATAATTGTAGCATTATTAGTGTTTGAACAATAAAGCGCCTGTGCTTTAACTCCACTTGAGAATATTATACCAGGCCACGAGATCCTGTGTGTCCTAAACGGCCCGTAGCCTAGATGGGACATGATTTCTGTTTAAGAAGTCTTCACGAATATTGTAAATTATATGCTCACATAAGACAGGAACATATTCGACCTGGGAGTCTGCTCAAATCAGTGTAAAAGTTTTGTCTGTAGAACACCCTGATGCTTTTGATGAATAAAATATTTGCTCGCTGAACGGATGCTACATAAAGCACAATACCTCAGGTATGAGTCCAATATATGGAGGATGTATGTCCTTAAGGGGAACTATTCCAAAAGGGTCCCGCCACTTTTCTAGCATGTCGATTTATGAAAGGAGTGATGTCATCGTTACAATATTGAGTAGCTCAAGTTTAAAGTATGGGCGGTGGTCGGAGCAGCATGCGTGACCTTGTTTTCATGTATATCACAGCATCCAGAAATTTAGTGAAAGTAACTTCGAACCCCCTCACGCCAAACACTTTTATAAAGTGCTGTAAAAATCAAAAATTCTTAATCCTCACTCTGTCATAAGCAAGTGAAGTTTATTTAGGTTACCACTTTATAAAGCAGATTCCAGGAAACAGGATTAGTGAATGTTCATACAGCTATAAGTCGCTCCTTTCGTTGCGATATGGCAACGCAGATGCAACGCAGAACAAGAACAATATATTGCCAGTACAACCGCTAACCGGTATTGTTTCATATGCACCACAGTGCAGTGATATTACCGCCCCACGTTTATTTGCGTGCTCAGTCAATGAATAATCCTGTCCGAATGAGTAAAAGAATATTTCTGGACACTACTGGGTGCAATGTGTAACTTTAAAAAAAGTTACTCTGATTATGATAATGCAATTAATGCAAAGATGGAAGCGAGCTGTACATTAATAAAAATAACACTACTTGGAGTCACCTAGCTGTGTTTGGAGATTAGCGTTGTCCTTTGTCCCCCTTGTTCCTCTTCTTCAGAAATTATTATTGTTACTTTTATATTTTCTTACCCAGAAATTAATCAAAGTACTTTTTACAAAAATCGCGATGTCGCCATACATTTGCGCGAGAAAGTAATTTCAGTTTTAATATAAAATATATTTTAGTAACTAACTTGAGAAGCTCAGTTTTTTTTTTAGTTGTATACAAACGTCAAAAATTGAATGGACCTACCTATTAATTTGTCTCGCTGTAAGACGTCGCCACGACGTGCTCGGGAGTTGGGAAAATATTAGGCGAGCGGCCAATTTTATTTCAATTCAACTCGTGTTTTTTCTTTCAACAAATATTATAACCAAAATTTAATATATAGTCACCGAAAGGCCACAGCCTTAATACCCACTGCAAAGAAGGCGTGCGATTGCCAAAAATGTTAACAAAAAGTACAAAAAAAAAAAAAAAAAAACGATTGCGTTGCGCAGCACTTGTTTTTAATAGCCCTCGAGTTTTCATCAGGGACCCGTCCTTTCTGGAGACGCACGGCCGGCTAAGAGCTTCGAGAGCGCTTACGCGGGAAAATCTCCCGGAAAGAAAAATGAGTGAGACTGGGAACCTATTTTCGCGCTCAGATTCAAACACCAAGAAGCAGTTGATCTTCGGCACTAATGATGGCTGCGCGGTTCACATCCATCACGAAGCCCTTTTTTTTTTTTTCCTGTTCAAGATGGGGACAGGTAGGAGGCTTCGAATCGCCCTCCCCCAATAGTGCGTGAACTGTATATTATCTAAAAGAAAGGCCACCTGACGGCGCTCTAGACTTTTTTTTTTTTGTCTTTAATGGTAGTTATAACGCGTTTTGCGCAAACTCTCTAAGTGTTGACGAGAAATTTAAAAAAAATTTATGTAACGGTGGCAGGCTTTATTAGGCAGTTTTTTTTCCTTAAGATGCTTCCGCCGTCGCGTAACACTTTCCGGAACCCGCTACGAGAACTTAGATCTGGAGCTCCGCCGGCATGGCTGGCGGCGCGAATGCGCGGTAGTGGTGTCTCCGTTGCGGATGGAAAACAGATAACATAAAAGCTCCCGATCGGCCAGGTTTCGCAGCGGATCCGGTGTGTGTGTACGAAACGCACTCTTTCCCGCTAAACATACACGGTGTTTATTTTTTAGCTGCACCAAATTTTCAAAAAAAGGAACGTGAGATAGAGTAATTTAAGCCCTGGGGAAGTGTTAATGGCCATGGCGGCCTCTAGAAAAAAGGTGAAATTAGGTAATTAATTAGCTCATTAACTAAAATATTTGAACTAACTTCTTAATTTTTTACTTGAGAGCACATAATGTATTTAGAGAACTGAAGCTCGACCTCAATATGGTCTAGACCTGCCATCAAAGTTTGATTAAACAATTTGTAGTAGGTGTTACGGGGTCAAGAAATTTCACTTTGGTACACGGCGTCAAACCGAAACTAAGCGAGAAAGAGCGCCGGTAAAGTTTTCGCTCCGCCCCTTGGGGCATGCGATTTGTTATTATCGCTGCCGGCTCCACTTGCTTAGGCGAAGCTGGCCGCGATAACGACGATCCACGGGGGCCGGAAAGGCGGAGCGATTACTTTACCGGCGCTCTTTCTCGTTTAGTTTCGGTTTGACGCCGAATACCAAAGTGAAATTTCTTGACCTCGTAACACCTACTACAAATTTTCTGACCAAACTTTGATGGCAGGGCTAGACCATATTGAGGTCGAGCTTCAATTCTCTAAATACATTATGAGCCCTCAAGTAAAAAATTAAGAAGTTAGTTAAAACATTTTAGTTAATTAGCTAACTAATTACCTAATTTCACGTATTTTATAGAGGCCGCCATGGCCATTAACACTTCCCCAAGGCTTCAGTTACTCTATCTCACGTTCCTTCTTTTTGAAAATTTGGTGCAGCTAAAAAACAAAACACCCTGTATAGGGGCAAACGCTTCCCGCAAAGTTCAGCGGGGAGTCGTTGTGTCACGTAACATTGCGACGCCACGAGAAGCGTTATCGCGTTAAATTTTGCGGAGAACTTGTAATGTCACCGCATACCGTGACGTCACTTAAAGCGTTTCCAATGTGAATTGAGCCGAACAATTGAATGTCACATCACACTGAGATGTCCCGTAAAACGTTTCCGCGCTACATTTAGCGGGAAAATTTCTTGGCTAATTTTGGAGGCGGAATTTCTCGATGCCCCGAGGCGTAGCGTACGAAAACTGCGAGGTCACACGGCCCTGTGACGCTGTGTGAGGTTATACGACCAAACTTTAAATGGTGGTGAGGTGGAATTGGGTGGGTATTTTGTGCCGCCCCTCTGCCGTCGCTTCCGTTTATTTCAGGAAAGAGGCATGAATCTGGCCATAGGCCGATCCCACCAAGAGGAATTAAGCGGCCATGGCACGTGCACGCGGATGCGTGACGTGGTCATAATTTTAGTTCGCAGGAGGCAATCGGGTGCGCACGAGACGGTTCGTGCTGTCTCGTGCTCAGCACGCCTCAGAGCTCGAACGAGACTAACCGCCGAATTCAGAAACCTCACTCAAACTACACTCAAACTGAAGGGCCCCTCCACTTCCTCGAGGAAGGCGCGAGGGCCGGCGCTGGCCAATCGCGACGGCGGATCCGTGCTCGCGATTGGCCAACGCCGGCCCTCGCGCCTTCCTCGAGGAAGTGGAGGGGCCCTTCAGTTTGAGTGTAGTTTGAGTGAGGTTTCTGGAATTCGGCGGTAAAGCTCCTCGATGCATTACGACAGCGGTAGCGTAGACAAACTGGATGGTGACATAGGTCTGTTATTTTTGTGAGATATCCTCGGATACGAAATTACCTTTCCTCTTCAACGTTTTTTTTTTCTTACGTTCTCGGAAGTTTTTAGTAAATGTTGGGACGTTAGTTTTCCCATTTGTTTTGTATTTCCAATGCATTGGTTCTTACTGACTGTGTGGGCAAAATAGTTTGTGTGACTACGCGCGATAATCGTTGCCTGTTTCGTCTTCGCTTTACAAACGTTTAATAATGCCACGCTCGCTAAGGTTTGAGCCCCATTTGTGTGCCATTAAGTATATCTTTCAGACTCTATTATGTATGTTTCGGTGAATTATTGAGTTTCGTTTTGTGCTGTTTTTATTTTCTGCCTTGAATTTAGTGGGGGATAGGAGCCCCGCCAAGCAGCAGTGCTTTCCGTCCCGGCCTCAAACCTCAAATACGTCATGCTGTTGGTAACTCCGACGGAACTCCTATCTACTCCGATTTCTTCTTCCACCGTGACGGCGCGTAAAAAAACGTGCCGGCGCGTAAAAACGTGCCGGCACGTTTTTACGTGCTAAGTTGTAAACTGCTCAGGCACTTTTGAAATTCCGGCTTTTTCAAAAACGCCATTAGGTTAAACTGAGTGGCCACTAAAGGAACGAAGATGTGAATGTAAACATCGCGTTTTATTTGCGAGCGCGTCAACATTTACGTGCCTATGGAGTAGTAGAAAAGAGAGACTGCGAAAGGGGTGTACATTTTTCGCACTAATGTCACTTGGAGAGACATAACGGGGAAAGGAGGTGGCTCCCGCCGCGTTAACAAGACGCTTCTGACCGTGCGAAAGATGGGTGGGCTAACGTCACGTGTGAGCCATGTATAGGAAAACGATTATGAATGGTGGCGAACCCGCAAAACGCCTGTGAGGGCGACCCTGCGATGACTGCAAGTGCAGACTTGGAGTCACTGTTGCGCTACACTTTCATGGCAGATAGACAGGTAAGCACTTTCTGATAAAATGATGTTATGTGTGGGAGGTCGAAAATTCACGCCGGTCATCTTGAATTTGTATGAAAATGTCTCTTTTCGTTTTTATTTACCTTAATTTGAACTGTAATAGAAACTTGTCGCACAGTCGCCATTAAAATACACTTTTGGAACTCGCCCATTAATTTTCGGAGTTATTGCTTTGTTAAGTAATTGCGTAAGTGACACAACTTTATTTAGAAAAATACTTGACGGCACATCACGGCTGACGCATGTTCTGATACTATGTTTTCATAAATAGTGTAAAGAGCCAGACAAAAATTTCAAATGCAATCCTTTGTTTTCTAACGTACATTAAAAAAAAAATTGTAAGAGAAATGCGGTATTATAGAAAGTGGATTATTGACATCAGCCCAAACCCCTCTCACTAGAAAGTTTGGTAACTGTCTTGCCTTAGGCTTTCGCAAGCAAGCACCGGTTGATTGCACTGAAGTTGACAAGTGATTGAACACCTTCAAAGCGTCGCGGTAAGACAAACACACCTAAGTAACATAGCGCCCGCCTATACTTCCGAGGTGTTTATCTGCCCTATTTTTCGTATCCTTTTTTTTTTCTTTTTTTTTTTTTAAGGGGAAAAGAGGGGGAGGTGGCATGAAGGTAGGCACCTTCGGTACGCCGTGTTCCGCTCCCGTCTGTACCCACCTGAAGTTTTATTGGTCACATAACTTGTGCGTGATATAATGTTACAGCACGGGAGTATATTTCAAAATGCAGGTTAGAAGTGAGGACTTACCGCGCTCATCTTTTTATTTGATTGTTGCAATTGGATGTCAAAATCTCGATACGTAACTAATATACTAACACGATCGTACGAAAGAAGCGTTGCTTATAACGATCCACTTGTGCGCGTAGTGTATCCATCGATGCTCCACCGCGTTATCTAAGCATCTTATACCAAATGTTGGTGTCGATTACGGTTCATCAAGCATGCGAACTTACATCACTAAGTACGATAGTCGTCCTTGTAACCGAGTACATATCATAACATATCTTTTGTTCTATGTTGATTTGATTAGTTATGATGCAGTTTCGATCAAATAATTCTTCATCAAAATCGTTTATTAAATATTTTGTGAAGAGGAAACTGGAACACTTTTTTTTCTTACAATGTTTATAGAGGCATTTAATAGAGTAGTTATCTGACTTATGTATAAAGGACACTGACGCCTTTGCCGCCAAGGCGTGGCTTCAGTTTAGTTGGTTTGGGTTTCAGCATGATCGCGGCAGTGTTGGTGTTTTATGTTTTACAAGGAGCTGTTTATGGCCAGGGTTCCGTGGATGTTTCGTTTGCGTTTGCAGTGCCTAAAAGCTCTACGCACGCACCGCCGCACGCGCCGCACGCGAAAGCCTTTTCCGCATAAAAGATATCAAGTAAATAACCCAAATAAAGCGTTGATGAATGCGTGTTCAGATGCCATTTGTTTCAGGCCTTTGCTTTAGAACAGTTACTGCTGCAGACGCCGCCATGTGCGTCACGTTAAACACCATTCCCTGCATTTTCCTTGAGGCTTGTGTAAATTAGCAGTAGGTCTATTCAGTAGATTAGTTATCAAAAGGCACCATTCTTAAGATCAGTAAACTCTCAGGTAGATAACAAAGGTTTCTCAAAGATTTGCCGCTCAGCGACCCCCGTCGGCCATGTCTACGCTTGCACAGCCTTCTCTTTGTCGTCGTTCCAAGCCCGCTCGCGGGACTAGTTTCCTTTTCTTCCGCTCTCCCGGGGTGGCGGTCCCGTCGCGCGTGTCTAGTTTCCTCCGGTTCCTCGGGGCGGTTCTGTGTCGTCTGCTAAACAGCTTCGCTCGTCATCTACCTTCACAGAGTGGAATGGCTCATGATTTTTCGCATAAGTTTGCAATAAAACTGTGCCCTTGTAACAAATAATCAATAAAACAGTGATACTGATTCACACCAAGACATACTGAGGAATATTTAAACATAAATATCGTTTTTTTTACGAACTTCTCATGATGCATAAACGACATTTTTTGTTCCCACGGAATGTGCTTCGTCATTCGTGATAGGTATTGTAACTAGTAAGTTTAGCTACCAAGGGACTCGATTTCCTTCTGCCTCGTGAATTTTCCAAGAATGCGGCGAAGCGGCTTAAAGCACTCGAGGTATTAACGTGCGTACTTAGACGAAGAGAAGAAAACAAAAAAAAAGCGTTAATTTTGCTTTGTAGGAGGGATCGCTGGTTAAAGAGCACTTTGTATGGGTACATAGTTTAGATCAGCATAAAGCAGGAACGGCAGACATCAGCATTGCCTCAAAAATAGGGCTGTGGGAACAGTGAAATTTCAACTCGAATCAAATTCGAAACAAGTAGCGCCGAGCAGTGACCCAAATATGGTATGTCGAATCGAATGCGAAAATTTACTCGCAATGTTTGTAAGACTACACGGGCCTGTTTTCCGGCAGTACAAAGTGTCACAAAAAATATAGTTTTTGTTTTGTTTTGTTTTTCAACCACAAACATAAATTAAGAATTGCCGAACGCTCATTTTCCGCCCAAAGGTAGCACTAGAGGTCACAACCAGATGCAAAAGTTTCAGTCCGATCCGATACCTTAATCAAAAGTTATAAGTGATTTTTTGAAAATTGCAATTGGAAAATGGTGCTTATTTTTGCCCGTTTTCGGCTTCTGGTGCCCATAAAAACCCATGTATTTGAATACTCCATCGGCCGCCATTTTTCTACTGAAATGTTTAGAAAATCACTTATAACTTTTGAATAAGACATCGGATTGGGCTGAAACTTTGGCGTCTGGTTGTGACCTCTAGCGCTACCTTTGGGCGGAGAATGAGCGTTCGGCGATGCCTAGTTTATTTGGCAATAAAAAAAAAGAACATGTAATTTTTTTTGCGACACCTTGTATTTTGGTGGCGACACTATGGAAATACGATGCCATTGC
Organism: Ixodes scapularis; assembly: GCF_016920785.2. Lineage (NCBI taxonomy): Eukaryota > Metazoa > Arthropoda > Arachnida > Ixodida > Ixodidae > Ixodes > Ixodes scapularis. Next base: position 720,551 of record NW_024610265.1, on the reverse strand, counting down.
CCTTCTTTTAGAAAGGCTTTATTCCGCTCCTTAAGTTGCAAGGATCCATATAGCGGATATCGAAGCATAAAATGTCTGCAGATTTGTATTCGATAATGATGATCGTGCTTGGCACGTCACCGCTCCTGTTCAACTACCTCCTCTTTAGTTTGCTTCCTCCTCTTGCGAAGTTTTCCAAAGAGTTCGGTAACTCTAGTAAACCGCCCGCTTTTCAAACTGGCGCATGCACGCGATAAGGAAAGAGTTAGGCTCTTAATAACCACTCTGCCAAGGGGGGGCCCTTGGCAGAGTGGTTATACGTGACCAAAAACATTCACTTTACGTTCGCTTGTTCAAAGGAGACTCTTTTATCACGTTCCTATTTTTTTTTGTTGCCTCGTATTACTGCGCTAAAACGGAAGTTATAGGCTTTCAGAATATGGTCGTTAACTCTGAAGTTTCTGACCACCCATTTTTGCCGTGAATACCTCTTAAGTATGAACATGAAAGCACTCTTGCTTTACATAGTTGAAAGTGTTTTTCCACCACTTGTTTACAAACCTTTGTACACGGAAGGCAATTGTCAAGACGTTCTTTCGCGCATAATAAGGATGCGTCAAAGACATTATTTTCTAAACTAGTGCATAGTGCTACCCTACCTGTCAAAGTCTGGCTCAGGGAAAAGGGATTATTTATGCCATGGGAAGTAGTTTCCTTGGTGTGTAAAAAACCGGAGAACATAGTGCGCGTATTGACTTTTTGCTGGAATTCCTTATGTTGTTGGGACGTCCTCCAGCGCACACTAAAACATAACCTTTTATTAGTATATTTACGATCCGGCTCGTGACCGTTGATTCAGACGATTGTGTTCCTTATGGCATGTTCATGCTGCTAGCACTGTTCAGCATATGAAAAAGCACTAATGCCGGTCCGCCATGCCAATATTTATGTAAAAAACATTGCATGCCAATTTCTGGGTAATTGTACAAATAAGTGTAAAGTGCGTACCAAGCCACTCAACAGGCACCCGAACCGGTAAGTGTTTTTTAAACCGCGATGTTTTTATCTTTCCACCAAAACACATGGTGGTTGATTCATTTCATCGTGCGCCTGAAGGCAATGAAATGAAATAACAGTGTTTCACTTGCAATGCAATAAGAGAAAAAAGAACAGTGGTTTAACGTCGTGCTAAAACGCTTGAGGCTCAGGGCTCGATTTTTCTGAGGGACGTTTGGAATATTGTTTTTTCTTCTTAATTTATCCACTAACCGCTCTCCCGCGCACTCGCATGCTTTTAGAGCTTTGGATAAACAATTTACGCAGGAGGCTGAAGAAAATACGCTATCGTATAAAGAAAGCCTCACAGACGAGAAAGAAAAAAGATCCTACATGATTATTCTTCTACAGGGCTCACAAAACGACGAGTAGCTAGCATGAAATTTCATGGTTGGACAGGGATAGTACAAAAGGTATTCTAAAATAGAAATACTGTGATACGAACGTATATCCTTCATGTGGACGCCTCCGTTCCCCAGAAAACAAGTCGTCCATAGTGTGAGTCGCCATAACAACGAATCATCACGTGACATCCCTTGCCAAAAGTACGGGGTCGATCATAGGTGGTTTTCGGTAACCCTTGGAGAAGAGGGGAAGGAGTAACTCAATGTTCTTTTGTAGCGTGAGCTACACTGGCCGAGGTTGAGCAGTTTCGCGTGGCTCCCAAGAAGCCGTGCTGCGCAAGCGCGAGGAGCAGTGACGTCACACGGCGCACAGCTGGCGCGACGGAGCCGCCGCCGCCGCACGCTCTGCCGCCGCCGTTCCAGAGGAGTGACGTCATAAGCGCGGCAAACACACTGGTGCTGCCGCGTTCCCAGCTGTGCGCCTCCGTTGCGCAGTAGCCAAGTCTGACGCTGCACCGGAGCCGCTTGATAGCGCCTCTCATTTTGTGCGCATAAGCTTACGCTACGTATATCCTGGCATAGCCAAGCTAAGCCACCGCAAGTTTTTTTGCGCACAGGGGGAAGAACGGTTAAAACCGTGGTGCTGACGCTGCCACTCTCAGATGGAACCGCACACGCTCGGATATGTGCTGTATCTACTTCTGTCATGGGCATGCTACTACTTAAGCGCCGTTCACAGGTATGCTACCGAGTAAGACCGAGAGAGACCCGACCGGTTTTATAGCGTGAGTTACCGTGGCCGAGGTTGAGCAGTTTCGCGTGGCTCCCAAAGAGCCGTGCTGCGCATGCGCGAGGAGTAGTGACGTCACAAGGCGCACAGCTGGCGCGCCAAAGCCGCCGCCGCCGCGCGCTCCGCCGCCGCCGCGCGCGCCTCGCCGGTCTGCACATTCCAGAGGAGTGACGTCATAGCCGCGGCAGACGCACTGGCGCCGTCGCGTGCCCAGCTGTGCGCCTCCGTTGCGCAGTAGCCACATCTGACGCTGCACCGGAGCCGCTTGATAGCGCTTCTCATTTTGTGCGCATAAGCTCACCCTACGTATACCCTGGCATAGCCGAGCTAAGCCACCGCAATTTTTTTAGTGTCCCATGTTATTCGAAGTTTGTACAGCATTTGTCTCTCTCCCTCCCGTATCTTCGACAGCTCTACGCGCACCTATAGGTGCGCGTAGAGCTGTGTCACGTGTGTCACGTGTCTCGCTCCGACGTGTGTCAAGTGTCTCGCTCGGACGTGCGAATTGGCTCTCTTGGAAGTAGTTTTCGCCGTTTGCCAAACTGTGGTGAAACGGAGTAATGCAGAAATTAGCTCAGTAAGTTCAGAGCTTGTCTTCCGTTCCCCAAACAGCGACGAGGTTAATAATGAGGGCGAACAAGCTGTATTAGGGTTCATTCTTTTCTGTTCGGGGTTGTCGGTCATACACAATCTCAAGGAACAATAAACTTCAAGCGGTAATGACCCATTATACGTAAAAGACAAAACAAAAGCATTGCTTTGAACGCATCTCTTATCCCAAGACCCGCAACAAACGTCCGGGTACACACTGTCACCTTTTATTTTCACTGATATCTTGGGCGAGATTTCTATATTTTTTTAACTGTTGTATTCGCGTCTATGATAACGAGAAAAAAAAGCCTGTGGTTACTCAATGTTTTCCCCAAAAAGATATCCATAGTCTGGACTGCCGGTTTTTATAATATTTAGCCAAATTTCGTCAAGAAAGATCGGTCCATATTAACTAGTCATAACGGAGTTGTGTTCTAATGTTGAAATATAGATACTCAGATACATTTGTTTTATATGTAACGGAATATTTCTAAAATACCTTCACGAGAACGGCAAAAAAGATTCCAGAATAGATAAACAGATAAAAACAGATATGCATTTTATCCAAAATGATGAAAAGTTGGAATGGTGCAATTCGTGTCGAACTCAATTGAAAACGCTCGTGTTTCTCTCTTCATGTCAGTTGATAAATTTCTCCTTACCTCAGACTTTGCATATATTTAGAACAACCACCCCGATTTTCCGCTAAAAATATTGTTGTCCCCAGCGACCCAGATAGGTACACGGCGGGGCGTTACCAGTGGAGCGCGAAACAAGACTCGCGTTGCCAGCATGTCCAAGCAGAATTTTCGCGTCCAGACACGGGGCTACCGAGATGCTTTATTCATTGTTGAAGTGCGAATCGAATGTATATTTGTAGAAATGATGTGTCTATACTCTCGCAATTGTCAATGTGTTTGAAATAGCTAGGCCGCCTCGTAACATCGCTTCTCTTTCGGTTTCTACCAAATGGTATTACTGCGAAAGAACCTTTTTGATTCGGACTGAAGTTTATGTATGCCACTACTACTTATGTAAACACCGCCTTGCGTAATCCGCAACACCGTTATCTAGTGGAATTATTTTGCATAACGCGGCTTCCGTTCTTGAAAGATCAAAATAAAAAAGCGCTGGTGTCTAAAAACTCAAAATCAAGCAAGTACAAATATATACGCTTTTGGTGGAGAGTCAAAAGGCACGTCTGGCACATCATCGAATTGTGCGAATTGGTATAGTTTGTGGCCAAGTTTATAAAGCGGGCCCATTTTTTTAGAAATTATTTTTCTTCGTCAGGTGTTTACTCCCCAGTTCTCAAACAGCGCTTGACCGAGATTTGAATGTGTATGATTACGTTGCGGAATTTACAGAAATATGACTCAGTTGCCACATCACCTACGCGATACTACGTCTGGTCAGCATGGTTTTGCATGTCGCATTCACTGCGTGTGCTGTCATGAAGGATCATACCGTCTCATAGCATGAGCAAAGGCGTTCAACTATGCAAGGGATAGAGCAACACAAGCAGAAAAAAATGTGATAGGATGCACAAAAACACTTTGCGGTAGGTTTTGCGAACGCTGTAAATTGTTGCAAAGGAGGGCTTCTCAGGGTTGATTTTCAGCGTTCAAGCGGTAATTCATGAGCGTCAGTTGCGCTCATGCTAGTTTCTGGAGATTGCATCTCAGTGGCGTTTTTGAAAACTGCAAAATTATGTATATTCGGCAGTATATTTGTAAATCCCATTATTGACCTTCTCAAAACAACATTAAGCGTCTGGGGAAAGGTCAAATTTAAACTAGAGTTATTTTACGTCCCAATCCAACGAAGAGCATTTGTGAGGCACCAGCGCAAAACTGAGGATTATTTTCAACCCTCTAGGAATTTTTTGACGTGTTACTGAAATCTCGGTTAGCCGGCTTGCGCTCAACAAGAAGCATTCGCCAGATTGCAAACACATTGGCCGAAATTCAAACTTCGAGCCCGCTACCCGGGGATCTGTATGCCGGCGCCTTGCTTTAAAACCACTGAGGTGGCAAACGTCTGGGGGAAGTAAACTTGGTGTCGAATTTACACAATGCCTTTGCTGGTGCCAGAAACAAAATGGAAATTGTCTTTCTCTCTCCAAATCTTTAATGACAGCCCACGTAATCTCAATAACGGTCATCAAAGCAGCCGCCGTCGCCCCCCCCCCCCCCCCTCCCTTGATCTCCCCATTTGGTGTCATATACTCGCTAGACCACCCTGAGGAAAAGTTATTTTTGAAAACTCAAAGGTAGAAAACATATCTAAAAAAAAAAAACATCGAAGCATAAAGTGACCACAGTGTTTTTAAATGCTACTGATATTTATATGAGTGGTACAAAAATAATTGCCTTCAGAACAAGGGAAAACGCTTTCACTTCCGGAAAGAAAACACGAGTACGAAAACATTAGCAATTTATGTATATATCTTACATTCAAAATGAGGTATTACTTTCGTTTACTAAGCATTTTTCTCATCACCTCAAACGCCCCAATAAAAAGCGACTATAATGTAGTATGGTATATGTCATTAAGTTTAACAGATTATTGGCCTTATAACTCTAAATGGAACAGTGAGAACACTGTTCGAACAGACATGAAAATAGGCGAACAAACTCAAAGCGCAAAAGAGTTGGCTAATAAGTTTATTTAGCATTGTTTTAGCGTTTGGAGTTTTGAATACAATTACCTCTGAAGGTTCCTAGAAGTAAATGCAGCATAATACCTCACATTTTGTGGTTCTCTAACCCATCCTCCCTACAACATGTGTTGTTTAATAAGGTGTTTTAAGCCGATTGCTCATGTGGCTTTGATGGTAAAGCGGTCTGCAATCTGATATATTAGATAGTTCACCAGATAAACATCGTTGTCTAATAAAAAGTCTTAATACTTCCCCACGTTATTTTTATTTGAGATGTTTTATTTAGCCGATCAGTAGCGCAATAAATGCAGCCAGTGCGATTCCAGTGGTCTGGCTGGAGAATGACGAGCATAAACATTCAATGCAACTTACTATTCAATTCTAGTTAGGACGATTTAGAAATAAATTACTAGAATACAGATAAAGAAATTAATCATTACTGAAAAAAACTTATACCCGCAGGAATTACCGTTTTGCATAAAGCTTGTGTAATTTAGAGTATCTGTGATACAAACTTATAACAATACTGACTTGTTTTATTTTAGAAAAATGAACATCTTAGATAGCTTAATATTCTTCTTAAATTCCGACTAAGCTTTTGAAACAAAAAAAACAAAAACAAAAAACACTTCCAATGAGGTAAGTCAATCCGTTCTGCTTGACTCGATATTGGAAACAATTTAAATTTATCAGTAGTGAAGACAAAGTCAAGACGTAAACAAACTGGCGGTGGTTGGAAAAAATACTCAAAAATAAAGGTGACGAGCGACGCGGCGACAGAGACATCTCCAATGACCCTTCTTTGCCGAGTTATCCCTCGTTGCCCCTTGTCTCTGGGTTTTAGTCTATCATATTCAAAACCATAAAAAAGCAAATGTAGGCTATGGGCATTTTTTTCAGAAAACGTTTTACTTTATAAAACGTAATATGCGTTTCAACAAGTCAACAGATGAGGAAATAAAAGGCACTACACTTTAATTGTTAAGCAGGTATCTCTGAACGTGTATCAAGTTTGTGGTAATTAATAGCACAACCTTAGACACAAAATACGTATTACATTTTGTGTTCTACAAGAATTCAATAACTTTTTTTTGTTGTTTATGGCACTGTTTTGTATCCCCCAAACTCCAGATACTGTCCCCTACGTCAATGTCACTATTCTTTTTTTTCGTCCAGAATTATCTTCTTTCCTAATTTTTCCACAGTTATAAGATTAAAACCCTTGTCTAAATTATTTGATGCCGATTAGCTTCTTCTAAAGATTAAGTAAACAATGCTAAATTGTTTTCTTAAATGATATGCGATTTAATATCCCCAGTTTAGTGATATTTTAATGACAATTTTTATAAAGGTTTTTTAAATGTAAGCTTTATGTAGTGTAGTTCCATAACTTTGTTGGATGTGTCATGTCAGCATTTTGAAACGTAGTATTGTTCGAAGGGCAGCAGCAGAAGCAGCGAAACTCTTGTGTCAAACTGAGTGTCTAATGGGTGCGAACATGTGCCAAACAAACTAAAGGAAGAGCGTCGAGAGAGCAGAAAATCGGGCGGCGATTTGGCGGCGTAAGAGCAAGCGAGAGCGAGACTAACTCGACAAGGTTTGTTTGTTTGTTTGTGTTGTTGTGTAACACGTTGTTGCCATCGCTGTACTCTGGCTGGTCACGTAGCCTTGTGTTAACTTTTTATATTAGCGTGTTGTTTGTGACATAGGGTTATGTGAGATACGTCTTGAAATATTTTTCGGCGCGCATTACAGCTGTCCGCTCAGTCCGGTGGCATGGAGGTACTGGACGACATCCTGGTGTGTCTTGACCTTGAAGGCGTTGAGCCCTCCCGTCCTTAACAAAACCTTACGGTTGATTATGAATTATGGTTGCTCGGGCAGTCCGAACCTTGGCGACCATCTCTTTCCTTGCGGCGTCGAACTTTGGGCACAACAAAAGGGGGTGCGTGATGTCGCTGGGGACACGGATGAGAGGTGGCGTTCCAGAGATTTTTTCCATAACGCAGGGCTGTTGTGAGCACTGACCCAGTGCGAAGGCGGCTTAGAAGTACCACGTCGCTACGTTTTAAACGCGGCGAAGTGAACAAGCGCCCTTGTGTCGACTGTGCTCTAAGTAGCGTAGCATGGCAGACTGAGTTTGCGTCCATGACAGCCACAGGCCAGAAATATGCGAATGATGATGGGCCTCTTTTGCCAAGGAGTTCACCTCCTCATTACCGGAAATTCGAAAATGCGATGGTACCCATTTCAGGAAACGATTCCATCCCTTTCCTGTGAGCGTCGCGGCCGTGTTGATGGCTCTTAGCGTGGGTGAGCAGTGTGTTTCGTTTGGGTTGGCGAGTCGCTGGAGAGCGACACACAGAGATGACACACAGCTCGGCGTTGGGAGAAGAAGATAGGTTATTGAAAGACTCGCTCCATAGTCATTTAATTGCAGGTTGGAAAACTACAGCGTTTGATGTAGTGTTGAGTCTGTCCAAGGAGCCATCCGTGTAAAAACGTATACACTGAGTGCGGCGTTCTTCAATGACGCTTGCAACAAGTTGCTGTGTGACGATGTCACCTTGCTGCCGATTTGTTCTTAGGCCTGGCACGTCGAGAAACACTGAACGGTGCCGCAACCCACGGTACTTGGCGAGGTCGAGAAGGAAAAGTTAGCAGCCTGGTCTCATTTTGTGGTGATTACCAGCCGGTGGCCTTCAGGCGGTCGCCTATTAAAGAGAAAGAACGTGAGCGCCGTTTCCAGGTAAGTTAACGTCCGGCGAAGGCTGTGTGGCACTAATGGCAAAGTGCTGCTTACTGGGCCACGACTTGCAAAGATTTGCTAGCAGCTTCTTTGATTAGCTTATAAAGGCTCGTAAACCGGGGTAGCCAAACGCTGTTCGCTGGCCAGCCCCATATGCTCGTTTCACCTTGTCCCATACTAATTTAGCCGGGTTTATGTGCAATGCAGAGTACATTATCTTGCTTACCACGAGTTCCTTCTGCAGCCGCAGTATTACTTCTTGAGAACAGCCCCATTCTGTACCAGCCATTCGCCGAAGAACGTTGTTTAGGGACATGCAACTCGCTACCAATGCATTGACATGGGGTCCACAAGATAGCCGACAATCTAATAGAATTCCGAGAAACCGATGCCGCAGCACGCTCTCAATTTCTTGAATGTTTATCCGAAGCTTTGGTTGCAGTAAAGTGTTCTTCTTTGCTGGAAACGCCAGGGCCTTCGTCTTCGTGTCGGAGACTCTTAGCCCAAGGCCCAGCAGGCGGTGTGCGACGCGGTTATAAAAGCCAGCTGCATTCTAAGTTGAACCACTCTTCCCACGCGCTCTGAAGACCAGCTAAACACGTGGTCCGCGTACACGGAGACATGCACGGCGAGACGGATGCCGCGGACGTATTAGGAAGGCGCACTACATCAATGTTGAAAAACATAGGGGTTAGGCAGCTTCTCTGGGGCACACCTGATGCTATTCGCCACGTGGTGCTTATCACGTTGCCGAGGCTTACGCGGAAAGTCCGGTCCTTAAGGAAAGAAGTTAAGTAGCGGAAAAGCTTGCCCCCAACGCCGAGTTCGTGAAGCTTGCCTAGGATTGTGCTGTGGGGCACGGCATCAAAAACCTGCTCTGTGTCTAGAAAAGTGGCCAGCGTGCGCAGCCCGCGCTGTTCTGGAGTGTTCAAAGGAAGATGTTAGGTCCGCAATACTCTGAACTGTGCAGTGTCCCTGGCAAACACCCGTGAGCTGAGGTGGAAGTATGTTGCGACCTACTAAGATGCTATTGAATTCGCTTCAGAAGTATTCTTTCCGTGACCTTTCTGGTGCACGGTGAGAGAGAAATGGGGCGGTATGAACCTAAGGCGCCCCGAAGTTTCCCAGGTTTTAGCAGACAAATGATTTGCGTCGTACGCCATGTGATGGGCAGCTCACCTGTGGTCCGAATGTAATTGTAAGCCGCTAGTAGTTGAAGTTGCTGGTCTCGTGTTAAGTTTGATAAGACCTGAACCGTCGCTCCGTGGGAACGGGGGCACCCTGTTTTGTTTGATTTGTTCAATGCCTCTTGCAGTCTTTCAAGTGTAAAACGATGGTTTGCTGCGGCCTTCTTGATGTCGCGTGGCTGCTGACCCACGGCTGGTTGGACCGGCGCGTCGTTAAGTGCGACAAACGTTGCAAATAAAGTCGCAATTTCTCGGCCTCTTGCGCTATTGAAATGCCAAGGGCGATGCACTCAAAGGAGTTTCTGGTCTTCTTGCGTCCTGAAACGGACCTGACTACTCCCCAGACGACTTTCCCTTGTGTGTGCGCGTCCACAGAGAGAAGAAAAAGCCGCCATGAGGATCTTCTCAGTTTCAGTTTGTGGCCCCGTAGAGCCGAGTTTAGCCTGTCGTGCAGGGTTCGACCTTCGGCTGATCCAGCGCGAGCCAATATTATTTGTGCTCTCCTTCTTGCCGCCCGCAGCCTTAGATACTTCAAATCAGGTGCCACTTGGGTAGACGGCAAATGAATTTCCTGTGGTTTCGATGTCGAGGCTTTTCTTGATACTCTGGAATGTCTTCGAGCTCTAGGTTTTGGGAGAGCTTGACTCGAAACATGTCCCATCTGACGACTTTGTATGTCACGTGCGTCGCGGGCAGTCTGTTATGCAGAGTTAGTACTTTTGGGTAGTGGTCACTAGCTCAAGCGTCGGGATTTGTTTTCATGTAACTTTCATTTCTGGTGTGGAAAGGCTGATGCCGATAGTCCAGGGTGAGCAACCCGCACGGAAATGGGTTAACAAGCCGTCATTCAACACGATGAAAACGTGATCTTCTACGGCCCTGAGGATGCCGTTAACACGGCGGGAGTTCAGCTCCAAGCTTAGTGATATGCTTTGAAGCACCCAAGGATCAGTGTGCTGTTCTTACACATGCTCCGGATTCGGCGGCAAGTGTCGGCGCCTTATACGGACCAAATGGGTGGACGTACATATTGACGATGTGTAGCTCCGACTTCCCCAGTTTGACTTGCACAAAGGTGACATCAGTTTTCTGTACGCGTGTCTGACAAGTCAACGATGGAGTACGGTGCCGATGTGGGGAAGAAAATATCCGCTCGAGCTCGTGTCTGGTCAGATCTTGAACCGCTGATCACCGGCCTGAATATAGATAGACCTGCACCACCAGGTAACTTTCCATCAGATAAGGCCAGTTTTGCATACGTTTTTTTTCTGTAGATGCAGCTGTAGTTCTGCGAGCTTGTTTCTAACACTCTTAGAAGCAAGGATCTCTATAGCCCTCCCTAAAGGGAGGAACACTCTTGTAACATATCTTCCTTCAGAAGGGGAGAAACTTTTGTCCTAAAAGCAGGGGAGCAAGGTTCCTTTGTCGCATACATCTCATTATGGCGGTACAGAATTGAGCAAATAGAGCTCAATAAGGCTTAACAAGGACGCTACGTCTATTGTACGGGGCGAGAGGAGCAGCAAATAAAACGTATCACGGCTTTCCGCGAACTGTGTCTATTTCCGAAGCTAGCTTTCCCCCGCAGGTAACGAAATCCGCGTTTTGAAAGCAGACTCAAGCCTTCTCGTCGTCAGCACTGCGATGTTAAACAGAGACAACCGATACCCAGTTACTTCGCGAACTTTAAGTGTTACCTTTGTTATTCCTCGAGCCAAAATTCCTTCGTCAGCGTCGCACATCAAGCAGGAGTGATAAACCATTCGCAAAACCAAAAGCCGGTCTCAAAAGAGCAAATTCGAAGCAGCCTGCTTGGCGCATTGTTGCACGGCAACCAGAAATTATCGCGAAGCGCGAAAAGGGTAAATCACTTGCCACCAGATGGCAGGGTCAAGCAGATTAATTGCAAGTAGCTAGGCTAGGTTGTGCTAGGTACCGCCCAATTCATGTGTCACCAGAAATAATTCTATTTGCTCACGCTACTCTTGCGCTTTGGGCCATTCGGGCAGATTTGTTATACACACATGTAGATCCATTACACATACTACATAAAAAACTCACTACAACAGCACACTAACCCTACGATGGAATGAAGGCAAAAGCTACGGACCGCTAGGTCCAATCACGAGACACTTAGAAATTCTGTGGTATTTCGCTTCAGTGCACATATCGGTGCCCGCGTCTCGGATCACTGATGAGGGGACGGGTGGACAATGGTTCGAATCGAAGAGCACTGAATGACTCAACAATTCTACATCGCAAAGAATTCAACGACATATATTCTCTTTGCAGCGTCGAAGCTATAGACCAACACGCGGCCGTGACGTCACGCAGCTGCGGTGGCGCTGTCGACGGCACTGCGCATGCGCAGACGATTCACTTCACGTGAATTCGGTTTCTGCGCACGCGCAGTGCCCATATCTGGTGTGGGAAAACAAGGGCTCGTTTGTATACAGCGTGTCGGTCTATAGAAATGATGCGGAGCTTTTGGATTCGAGCATTATTCGTCCACTCCTAATCAATGTTAAGCGTGTCATAGTATAGCGCGGAAAGTGATTGGACCTGCGGGACGGGGCTTTGCCCTTTAGTCCATCGTAGGATGAGACAAAGTATACGTCCAAGCTTGCGTTTTCGCCTTTTATACTAGTCGTTTTGAAGGTACGGATTTGCTCGGTGACCACCTAAGCAATAAATATATTCCCAGCATGTTGATTTGTTTCAGTAATGTCATACCTCTTAAAGTACTTTGAACGGCACAAGGGATGAATATTCTAAGAAAAAGTAAACGCTCATGCCGTAGTTATTTGAAAGCCAATAAAACAAGCCGCTCCACAGCGGTTCCAAGCCGTGTTTGGTTCCCCGCACGTCACGTCGTAGTCAGTTTTAGTCAGTTTTTTATCGTAGTATTTTTTTTTTTTTTCATTTGTGCTGTTCGACCGCCATTGTCGTCTTGAATTATTCTCTGTAGAGGGGATATTCACCCAGCTGGAAGGGATGCTTCACGGGCAGAGAAATCACTTTTCGATCAAGTTGAATGCAGTCAAAGCCGCGACTTGCGGCAGGTGTTAAGTGTACGGATCTACGCTGTGGTGAGCTCGAAAACTTCTAGTGCTCATCCCAGCGCGCTACTTGGAGAGTAGTTTCTCCACGAACCGTAGCATATATAAACAGCAAAATAAAGGATAGCTTATTTTTTATTTTACCTACCGTATTTTTTTAATGATAAAATTCCAAACTGTAAATATACGTGCTTTCCGTCATATTTTTATACTTTTCAGCCCTTTCCTCAGAGCACAGTCGCTCTCGGGGTAGAGACAACAGGACATCGCAGAGGACAGTCGGTTTAGCCACTGTACGGTAGAAGCTACGGTAGAGGCTATCGTTTCGACTTGACTATCCGCAAGTCGTTCGATGGCACCGTAATCCCTTAAGCTGTCTTAAACTCTTTAATGTAAAGCGGAATGTCAACCTGTGACACTCCGCCCCTCCGATCACGGCCCGACCAGTGGCATCAATGCCCGACATTTTAGGTCATCTCGTCTTGTTATTACACCACTGATACGCGAACACATGGTCACCATAAGCGATAATTTCAGTATTATGTTCACAACGCAAAACACTGCCATCGCGATGTTGGTAGTATGTTGCTGAAACACAGAAACACAAAACCACGTTGATTGCCGCTTGGCACTCGGCATCGGAAAGCAGAACCCAACTCAGCACGGAAGACGCCCAGGCACCCGGCAACAAACCTGTCTGTCTAGGACACAGCTTCTGCGGTTTTCATGACGTCCTCACCGTCAACACGTCGTTCCGCAATTCGGAGGCGTCTATCTTAGCCCAATGCACGTAGCGCTGCTGCGAATGCTCCAGAACTTGGCTGTTTTTACCGGCTCCAGTTGCTCGTTTGACAAATTAGTGGCGAAAGCGTCACTGCAACCTAAATGTCCTAAGCGTTTGGACTGGGAGAAGGAATTACAGGCGGCCTTCGCTGCCGCCGAAGCCCAATCAACTCATTGAGGTTTATTAAACAACGGGCGCGACGTGCTAGAAAATCGAAACCGAAATAAGATGAGGCTGGAGGGCGGAATGTTTCTCCCGTTTGCCTGGAGAAGGGGAAAACCGACTCATTCCTCCCTTCTTCTCGAGTCCGCTGGGGGGCGTTTCAGTAGAAGGGAGTAAAACGCGCTCGTTGCTACCTCATTATTTTTTTTATTTTTTTGTTAGAGTGAAGACCTCTTGTGTTCCATTGCAGGATGTTTGCTAGAGCAGGGCATTGGTTTGTAGTGGGCGACAGCGGACGTGTTTAAAGGTTGTTGTTTCTTGTTTTTACTATCTTTCTTGGGCTTCGCGCAGCATGTGGCCGATGTTGTACACCTTCAGATAGTTGGCGGTCCGAGTCCTTAGTTGGTATTTACTAATATTCCGGAAAGAAAGTGTTCTACGGTGTTCATAATACTTACCAGTGAGTGAGCCCAATCATAGTGAAAAAAGCTGAGTGTTTCCGTGCCAGTATGCTTAGCTGTCCGAAGTGTGTCTTGTTGACTCGCGTCAATGAAGTTTGTTTTGTGTCCTCCGGTATTGTCGGGGTTTCAAACTGGGCTAACTCCTTCTTGGATAACGGGAACGGGCTGATGTAATCTCTTGGGGTGGGTATCAACTTCTTGTTAGTTTGACTCAGGCTCCAAGGGTGGGAAATAATACGCCTTTGCGCGTTTCTCTGCAGCATCTTTCCGGAGTTTTCTGGCAGTATTTGCGCACGATACATTCGAGCGGGCCTTGGGCTTGCATATAGCTTTTTTTTCCGTTGCGACTTCGGGCACTCGGGCGAAGTTGCTTCATATGGTTGACGGCAGATTATGCGTTGTGGGGCTCCTGACGGGCACCCGTCGCTCTCGTGAGTTTCCGAACATTGTGGGCATCGCTTACCGCAGTCGCAAGCAGAAAGCAACGTGACCCAAGCGGTAGCAGCGCCGACATTTTAGAAGTCCGGGCACTCAGGCATCACCAGGTGGCGGACGAGACCTATCTTGTTGTCAGCAGGTAGCGTGTCACCGTCAAACGTCACTTTGACTGCAGTACTGGTGATCAAGCGACGAACTTGTGTGACGTGCATGCCAAAGGTGATCATTCTCGCCAACTTGTCCTTTTGAATGTTGGTGTTCACGTCCATGACGACTCCCACTCATGAGTTGCGTAATCTCGGAAGAAAAGGTTTTACCGGTATGCCATCCAGAGTGCTTGTGTTAAGGAGCTTGAGAGCGACTGCCCCTGTTGTTGAGTCAGCAGCAATAATCTTTTTCCCAGTGTTAACTCGGACAACGGTGATCTTGCAAAGTAGCACGCTTTTTTTTAATTGGGTAGATAACCGATGTAGGGTAATGTTTCGCAAGTTGGCGTCAGTAGCAGTTTATGCAAACAATACGGTGTACGTTTTGGGAGGAGCGTGCGGGCTGGGAACCATACTTTGAGTGGGCAGGGCCAGGCTCCGGCGCCTTTTCTTCTTCGATCTTGCGGCGGTTACTTGGAAGCTTTCGAAGAATCGACTCCACGGCGTCCCGCGCAGCTCCTTATCTAGTTTTAGTCGGCATTTCGAGAATACGGCACAGAAGGTTCAAACATCGGGCGTTCGGGGCGCGAATGTACAGGGGCTTTGGAGAACAAGAAAGCAGGACGAAATGATAAATGTTACCTCCCGAGTAAGAATAGTAGAAGTCCATGGCCGGGCGCTCCTTGCTCTGCCCCGCCCGCGGCAGTATTGTACAACCTCTTGGAATTCACGGAATTAATCTGGAGCATTAGCTCCCATGTGGCTAAAACGTCAGCTTTATTTCCGAACTTTTTGCGCAGGACTACACTCTTGTTTACTTGTCTGGGAGCTACACATTTAAATCTAATATAAAACATATTTCCTAGATGCAAAAAGGCATGCTGTTTATATGAAATTAATTGAGCTAACATAATACTTACTATTGCATTTGATCAAATCCTAGGCTGCACATCAAACCTTGGTAAAGCCAACGAATGTCTAAATGTCATATTTTAAATATAACCTTACCGCGAATTATTTAAATTTTCACATACAGACAGCGGTGCCTACTATTTTATTTAGGTATACTGTTAACCCGTTAGGGTTGTTACAGGGGTGCACAAGGCACGAGAATACATATGACCAAATACAAAAAGAAACAAGGACACTGTATCAACAACAATTCAAACATACAAAAATAGCGCTTGACTATAATTCTAGACGTAGAAGTTTTCTCAGAAACATACCAAGAACAGCCTATTTCAGTAATAAATTGGCGTGTACCAAACCTTCTGACTATTTACTCCGCCTTAATTTATTAATCGAGCGTACTTGCTCTCCGCTAATCTCCTAGACACAATAAAAATGCATTCGGTACATCCGTTGGAACCGTTGCTCTGTTTTTGTCATGTTATTTGATGCTGTAATTGTCATATTTTTGGTAAAATATAGAGTTCTAATTGCACTTTTTTGAGCAGGCATAAAAGTGTATGTCCTTAAATATAGCTGTAACAGTCGTCAAACAGTCGCGACTGTCGCGAGTGTATTTTGGTGCTAAGGGCCAGGTCAGGCGACCTCTAACGTCACCCTTAAACATGGCACCAAAGGCAAATTTCTGCCGACGCTCCAAATAAATAAAATTTAAAGGCCAAGTTTGTGGCTCACTCACTGTGGAGCGGCTGCCTCTTGTCGTTTGGAAAAAAATTTTGTTTTGTTTCGAAGTCAAAGTTTCTTTCCCCGTGCATGGAAAACAGTTTGTACTTAATTTGGTTAAGACACTCATTGAAATTCGGCTGGAGAAAGTTTTTTTTAGCGCGAGAGCACCACATTTCGTTACGTGCTTTCCTAGAGGTTTTCCACGGAGCTGTCGAAGAATTGCAGATAGATTGAGTAGGGCAGGTGTGTTGGCTGATGTTTTACATTTTTGAAAAACCGGAGACGACGGACGAAAAAGGAGACAACACAAAAGAAGTTTCAGTTGAGACGTCTTGCGTGTTGTCCCATTTTTCGTCCGTCGTCTCCAGTTTTTCAAAAATGTGTCGAAGAATATCTGATCACAAAAGCCGGAGGACTGAAAGTGTGGTGTGTGTGAATTTGGTTGTAAGGAAGGTTTTGGAGGAACTTTGTTATTTACTTACTTACGCATTTGTTTATTTATTTATGAATTTATTTATTTATCTATTTATTTATTGCTATTGCTTATTTTTTAAAATCTTGCAAGGATGAGTAATAATTCAGTACATGCAAATAACATAAAAATATGAGTTTCAACAGTTCGAACAAAATATATGTGTAGAACGCCATGAGAAAAACGTCATTATGCTAGTAATTTTCAACACTGGTCACATTAGATTTTTTAATGATCTTCGCTTGGTGTTTAGCAGAATTTCATGAATTAGAAAAAAACGTCTGTGGTTTAAGTGTTCAATCCTCGTCAAAGTCGTCATGGGTCATGTGCGCAGCGTTTTCTGATACCCAGTTCGTTACAAATATAGTTAAAACATTTTGTTTACCTGTATAATTGTTTTTTATTCCTATTGTCGCAATCTAAATCGGCTTAGTGAATCCTAAATATTCAACTTCTTATAAAATGTACTAAATGCTTTGACTCTGTTTTAATGTTTAATTGCTTTTTAGCTTAGCAGGAAAGCAATGAGCGAGGCCGGTGGAAATATACTTATTTTCGTGAAGCTAGCAAAACCAGTAACATCACGAGAAGCGAAATCGAATCACATTATCACACAGGTAAAGAAACAGCACGATGACGAGGATGAACCTGAAACGTAACCTGTGAGTCAGTTTCGGACGGCTGAACACTTAGTTCTTAGAATGCCACCCATGAAAATAATCGAACACTGGCTCACTAGAAGGAACAAACGTCCGCGATAAAACAGATTACGCAAAATGGCCAGAATATCAAGCTGAAGCCATGGAACACAGCGCAAAGATTTTACTGCTCCACCAACAACAAACCTTGAAGTCAAACTGAAACCTCCATAACCGCGTACAAAACAAAAAGAACCGGGCCATCTGGGAGTCACATCAGGAAATTTGAAACAATATTTAACCCCATTCAGTATTTCATTTTCGTTTTAGTAATGTGATGATGCAGTTTGAATTCTCCCCGTCGTTTTTACCGTTTACGGAAAAAAATCTCGTGCCCGGCATCAATTGTTGGAGTTGTTGATTTCGGCAAAACTTACCGCATTTCCGGTTTCACAAAGGGGTTTACCTTGAACATATGCAGGGTTTTGAAAGTTAGTTAGCTTGTTTCAAGTAAATTGTTGAATGGTCTGCGTCGCCTATCTCGGCAGGTCAGCAAACAAGTCTATTAGACCTTCGACAAAGAAATCTAAACGCGCCACAAAAATAAAATAAAAACGACCAATACGTAATGTTAAAGAATGCAACTACGGTTGTCGACCAGCGAATAATAGGGTGAGGTTGTCTTTGGAAAGTACGTTATCCCTTGCCACTCATTTGCAATTGCGCATTCTCGTAAACTCATTTTATTTTTAAAACTGCCGAATTATAGCCAATTGCCTCTTTAGGCGTCAATATTTTTTCTTTCTTTTCCACACGACGACTGGAAAGGAAAGTACTTGCAAATATTATTTCACGCACATTTAAAAATGCGCACGTAAAATTTGGTGGCTTGCCCTTCATCAGGTGGATCACTAACCACGGTAGCCTTCCATTGTAACGGCCGGAGAGCGCGGATGAGTTAGGTCATTGTTTTTACACATTCGATTATATGTGTAATGTACACAGCTGCGAAACAAGCTACCGACACACGCAGGTAGGTAGGTGCTTGCAGCAGGTAAAGACAAGAAATACACAGCCAAACTTTTTTCCCTCTTATTAATTATATGAGTGAAAAACCGGAATAGAAAAAGAAGTAGAATATATAGTTAATATTTTTAAGTCGCAGAAGAAGAATGTAATTAGGAATCGCGTTTATACAATCAATCCGACGTTAATCCGTAACACATGGGTGGTTTCACACATTAAAGTACGAAACGGATATTGTGCAACGTCGTAAATTCACGGGCTGGGGTTTACGTCCTTGGGTAGGAGGGAGGAGGAGGATACTCCCTCAATAATTAATTAACGGAAGATGGTTGGCTGTAAATATTTGGGCACGAAATGATTAAGAGCCTGTCTGATTGGAGGTTAAAAGGGAAATCAGGAGATGCACCGCGACGCGCAGAGTCGAGAAAGCCAGCTGATTCACCAATTTTGCAAGGCTTTTGTCCTGAAGGGCATTAAATTGCCCGTGAAAAGGGACATAGGATAGCAGATTTTCTTCTACTCAAAGAAAGAAGCTCCCCACGTACATGTCGTGTCCATCCTAGAACCTGGTAGTCAACTTTCCAAGACGTGCGCACTGCTCTCAAGCGCGTTGCATAGTGTGATTTTTCTGGGGAAGGGAGGGGGTGAAATGCAGCGTTTTCCCCCATACAAGGCTTGGACCTGACATCGCCGCACCATGCTGGTGGTCGTTTCCAGTTGTTCACTCCGAGAAAGCACTATTCTGTGGTGCGAGACGTACACCCGCCGGCAATACGAAGGTGAACACCTTACCTGGTTTCTTGCCTGTTTTACGGCTCCCTAAGCTATATTAACTCTCAACATCCCAAATGGTACGTGGCTTGGGGTCTAAACTTTGCGTGCTAGCCTTCTTCTGGAACAGAGCTTGTTCGAAAACTTGCAGGAGCGTCAACAACAAGAAGAGGGCTGTTCACCTTCATATCGCTTACGGGTGTACACTCCAAATAGTACGCACTCTGCAGCAAGGTCTCCGGGGCGACTGTGGATGGGACGTCACTACGATCCATCTGTTATGCTTCGCAGTGTAATATACCTTTTGCCCAATTCCACAAACATCAAAGAGAGTGTCGGGAGCCTAGGTACAGGCGCTGCGCTTGCTGGCGCTTGCAGCTGGAAACGTTCGGAAGCAAAAAATTTAAAACAAATGACGCTTCGTACGCTCGTTCCACAAACGCTTTATTTTTATTCATTTACTTCGAATCGTTTGTATAAGGAAGGCGAGCGCGTGCGGTGCGTGTACCTACGTTCCCAGCATTCTCTTTGATGGTTGGGTAATTAAGCGAAAGGTCTATTGACAGCCTCAATACACATTGCCAATTTGTATTTCCCGATGAGGGAAGGACTGCATCCATTGGCGAAAGCTAACGCTGTAGCTTTGCTTACTGAAACGCACACGGTTTTACGGGGTGGTTGGCAAATCGTTTATTTTTTACTAATGATAATATTAATTTGGCATTCGCGCATATCTTCAAAACAGATAATCGAGACTGTGAAAACCTGTCAGACTTGTTGACGTGGTCTGACAACGACAAGAAATATACTTCCATTCAAACGCCGTACTTGTGCCAAAAAAAAAGGCAGCAAAAATACAAGACGTTTATAGTTTAACTGACACGTCTAAAACAAATGACCTTGAATGTAAAGCGTACTCGAGGAAATATATACAAGGAAAGGTCCAAGAAATTGTGCATATAAAAATAATCTTAAAAAAAAACTTCACGAAGGTATAGTCTTTTAACCGTGCCAACCGTATAGTATTACAGAAATACAACAGTCATATTCAATAAATAGGAATCTGAAGTAAGTGAATATTAGCCAGTTAAACATATTTTCACAATATGAGGTCTGTAAAAGACAAGCCTACACTCTTAGAAATGCCTGCGCGTCTACTTACCCGCAAAACACTTGAAGAGCCAATCTATGCGATCTACAAAATCAACTCAGCGAATGATGATGCGGAACTTACGTTTAGACCTCAAAATGAAGTCTGTGCTGTGGCATTAAGCAATGCAAGCATGACGCTTTGCATTGCGTAACGCCACAGCGCAGACTTCACTTTGAGGTCTAAACGGATGTTCCGCCTCATCATTTGCTGAGCTGATTTCGTAGATCGCAGAGACTGGCTCTTTCAGTGTTTTGCGGGAAAGTAGACGCGCAGGAATTTCTTAGATATTATGCACACACGAAGTTTGTGTGAGAATAAAGTTGTTATAAAGAAAGCGCAGAGAAACAATGCGGTAAAGTGGACATCGCCAACTTTCCTGAATACCAACGCCTCGGTACATCAACTAAAATCAGAATTTAGACTGAACAACAACAAACATCGCAATGTTCCCCGGAACATTTTAGATTACAGTCATAAAATATCAATCAACATTTAGTAACCTTTTGGAAGCCTATAAATTTTATTCCCTGGCCAGATGAAGAAAATGGTTAATTTCTGTTTCTTTTTTGACAAAACATAGTAATTTTCCCGAGGACTGTAATAGACCAGTTGCTATATTTCCAAGCGCCCCGGCCCACACTCGAGGAATCATGGGAACGGTGTTCCTTCAACTCCCTAGTGACCGCTAAGTTTCGACCAACTCCATAGTTACACAGTTTTTGAGCGTAATTCGGAGTTACCCTGAACAAGCGCCCGATACACCCTAAGGACCTGTCATATCACTTTTAAAATTGCTCGTGAATGTCAGCATTTTCGATCCTGCGCATGCGATCCACCTTTAAACCTGGCTGAGCTGCAGACATCTCTTACAATATTATGATTCTCGTGATTTTTATTTGAGCAGGAATTCCTTAAAAAGCGGATAATTCACAACAACAAAAACCAGGATTTAGCTCGGAGTCCGCGGGGCTGTTTATAGCATTTTAGCATTCCTAACTTAATATCAGCATGATAATAATATAAAAGATTTCTGCAGCCCATTTAGGTTGAAGGGTGGACAGCATGCACAGTATCAAAAACGCTGACTTCGAGGAGAAATTTAAAAGCGATATGACAGGTCATTTGGGCATATCAGGCGTTTGTTCAGGGTGACTCCGAATTACACTCCAAAGCTGTGTAACCTAGGATAGGGTCCAAATTACCGGTCACTAAGGGGCTCAAAGAACACCGTTCCCATGATTGTCTTAGCGCGGGCCGGGGCACTTGGGGGATATAGCAAATGGTCCATTGCCTGTGTACCATAAACGCAAATCAAGTATAATTTAGATTTTTACTTAAAAACGTTTTGTTTAACGGATTGGGCCGGAAAGATGGCTATCTATATTTAAAAAAAGCCTTAATTGTCATTTTGTAAGCACAATATTTGCAGGTTATTATTTATGTTTTTATACGATACCGGATTCAGAAATTCATGCGGTACACCGTTCAATGTACGAGAAATATAAAAACGTAATGCTTTTATTTCCACAGAGGTCATGCCTTCTTGATAAGAAAAACCTATATGTATTCTTAAGCGGTTGTGTTCTATACGGGGAGTTTAAATTCTCTGTAGCAATGATGGTACTGTATTAAAACGATGTATTTGAGCAAAATATGCAACGGCATGATACCAAATGCTTCAAGCTTATGGTGTTTGTCTGCATCTTGACGTAGTGTACCATATAACATGTTATTTGATATTATATATTTGCCTGTTTTCTTACTGTTTGCTAGAGCAAGATTCATAAACCGTGATGCAATACCTAAAGACTGATTCGCTCAATCACTGAGAACCATACTTCTTAATAGTAGTGTTTGCTGCCGTTCCTATTCGATATGTGTAAACCGACACCATTTTTAACTTTTTTATATATTCTATGTGGTATTCTTACGCCATGTGTTCGCCGTAATATAATCCTAAGCATTTTGTGCTAGCTTCAAAAGTTAATGGTCATGTTTTCTTCCAGATAAAAACAGTAATCATTTTAGGACTACTTTTCTATATAGGTTCTTAAACGCACAAATTTTGTCTCTTTGGAGTTTTTAAAGCTATATTTTTCTTCAAACTACTTTACTATTTTAGTTGCATTACTTTGAAATAGCCCTACAGCTATTTCAGCGTTCTCACGTGAAGGAACAAAAGCCGCGTCGTCGGCATACTGAAATAGTTGGGAGAATAAATTTATTTTTCACATATCATTGATATAAACATTAAATAACCATTGAGTAACATAATAAACATTAAATAAGCATCAACCTTGAGGACTGCTTTAATTTATTTCTACAGTGCTACCCTCATCCTGCTTCATTTTAACTGTTTGCGTTTTCTCAGAAAGGCAGTTCTTAAAAAAAATCAAAAACACGGCCCATAAATCCCAATGCATATAACTTATCTATCAATTTTGAGCGGCCAGTTGTATCAAAAATCGTCTTTGATAGATCTAAGAACTTAACTAAATTAATGTTAATGTCGTCAAAGGTACTATGCTCACATTATCAGAAAATTCTTCTAGCAATACGGTTGAACCCTTTCCCTTGTTTCATCCGAACTGAGAGTTAACAATTAAAATAAATGTGTCAGAGATGAGTTTATAATCTTGGCGATATACTTTCTCTTAATGTGAAAAACCACTGGTATAATCGATATAGGCTAGTAATTTATCACGTCCTTTTTGTTGCCCCCTTTAAATAAGGGACGCACAATCGTGCATTTAAGACCCTATGGGGTCATACCTGTCGAAAAGAAACTGTTTGAAGTGTTTTAATTTATCTAAGTTACAATCCGATCACAGATCTCGTCAATATCTTCCGGAATTTGGATCGAAATAGTGTTTATAATATCGCGCAACTCAGTCATTGAGGGAAGATATTCAGATTCCGAATTCGAGGGTATATTAGTCACCCCTTATTAAAGGGGGAGGCCCTACCTTGTCCCCCCCCCCCCCATGGTCCTTTACTTATTTCACTAACATACTGCTGAATTACTCGCATAACCAGAACAAATCAGTTGACTCGTGGAAGTATCTTGAGAATATTGTATTATTATTAATTGTTTTTGTTTCATTTTCCATTGAATAAGAGACAAGTTTAACATCCCCACTGTTTTCTTATACGCACATCCAAACTGCACTCGATCTGGCCTCTGTTGGCGCAATCTCAAGGTTTTAAATAAAGCTTGAAATCAATTTCAACGCCTAAATTGTATATCGAAGTTTGTTCTGACCCGTGCTTGCGGCAATCGAACCAACAGCGAGAGCCTCCATCCTGTTTAGACAGACGGCAAATTTCGGTGATGGCTGGTCTCCTGAGACTTGAACTCGGTTGAGCGCGCGCTGCCCTGGCTCGAAGCAACACCTGCCCCGTAGTAAGGCCCTAGTGGCTCATTTTCCACGTTGGGAGGCCAGTACAAAATGAGCAGAAGTGCATAGTTCAGCCCGAATTCGTACCCTCACCCACTGATGAAACACAACTCCCGGTCGACCGCCCATGGGGTGCCCTTCTTGAATCTGTGTCCCGCGATGACCTACGGTCGGTGATGTTGGAAATCAAACAGTGCGGCCTTGTTATTAAGGGCGTGTAACTCGGAGATGCATGTAAACCTTCTTACTCGACCTCTAGTGTTGGTTAAGAAGCACTCTCTGAAATCGGCGGAAGAAACTCGAGTGGAAGTGGAAGTGGAAGTGGCGGCATTGAAGAAAAACTTTGCCAAGAGCGCCACCACTTACTGTCACAGCTTCGTTGGCCTACATCATTAGGGAACCACTCAATCTCAGCATACCAAGATAGCGATAACGACCGTCTCACAACTCAGCAAATGTCTGGTTTTCGATCTGATCGTCGTCGCCTGCTCACAAATATACAGGGTGAAACAAGGAGACGGTAGGCTCTTTAAATCGACCGGAAAATTCCGTTTCTTAATCTATCACGCTACGACTTTGTGCAGCGTTGCCCACAGATGGTGCATTTTTTTTTGTAAAATTTGCAAAGAGCGAACTTACCTAACGAAAAAGTAAAGAAAGAAAAAGGCTTAGCTCCTATGGAAACTCAGCGACACCACCGGTCTTCAAACAACACGGCGCCGTTTCGCACGGGACACAAGAGATGGCGCAACGAACGCCGCCAACGAACGAGCATACGGCGCCGAGAGCCGGCGTATTTAGCAGACAAGGAACTGCACTTCCTCGTTGTTACCGCGCCTGTTTTTGTTTCTGCGACTGTCGCCGGCCTGCGCGGAACGCGCGTCGCTTTTGAGTCGAAAAGATCTTCTGCTAAAAAGGCCTGCTCTCGGCGCCGTATGCTCGTTCGTTGGCGGCGTTCGTTGCGCCATCTCTTGTGTCCCGTGCGAAACGTCGCCGTGTTGTTTGAAGACCGTTGGCGTCGCTGAGTTTCCATAGGAGCTAAGTCTTTTTCTTTCTTTACTTTTTCCTCAGGTAAGTTCGCTCTTTGCAAATTTTACAAAAAAATGCACCATCTGTGGGCAACGCTGCACAAAGTCGTAGCGCGATAGTTTAAGAAACCGAATTTTCCGGTCGATTTAAAGAGCCTACCGTCTCCTTGTTTCACCCAGTAGTGTACCTATAGTAGTTATATTCTAAATAAAGTGGGGAAGAAAACGAAGTATACGTGAACAGGTGAGCCTTTTTCGTCCTTACCACATCGAAAAAGGAAGACTTTGTTGGCAACAAAACCATGTGGAATGTACATAAGCTCGCTTTTTCACTTTTCGCAGGATCTAAAACACTCGTTCTGACGGTAAGAGGTGGTGTGCCGGAAAGCGCTTTGGCAAGGAAAAACAAAAGGTCCATCGGAAGGGCCCAACACTTCATGTCAGTGCACTTGACGTTAAGAACCCGATATAATGAGTGCTGAGGAAATTGCAAGAGGGCACGAGTAAGCGACCAATCAAAACCACCACCAGGAACAATGGAGTTTCTCTATCCGTCGCCATTCTCAGCTCGATCGGAAGCGCTGTTGTAACGTATCCAGCGGTGCCTCTAGTCAGAACGAGAAATTCTTCTCTTTCTTTGTCTTTTTTTCTCTAACTTATCCCTGTGTATATGCTCGCTTCGGCAATGTGAAAAGCATACGGCGATGTTTTAATAGGGGCACCAAAAATTAACCAATCCACTTAGGCGTGAGCTTGATTTGAATGTTTTGCGGAGGCATTTACGATGATTCCGCAATAATCGCTAGGGTTTTGATGCGTAAAAGGTAAAAAAGAAGCCGGCGGATGCTTTTCCTTGAAAGTGCTTTCCATGGAGGAAAAACACGGTGCGCTTGCTCCAAGTCGGATGTTCGCTTATCCTTACACCCGAACGCTGATATGTGCTAGAGGGACGCAGGGAACATTGATTGAAGAAACGTGTTCTTGTCAGGGTTCTTCCCACACGTGAGTACCACAAGCTTGTTGTGTTGTCATGTTGTGATATATAGTTGTGTTTGTGTCTGCTTATTTTTCTTATTATTTTTTAAAAGTTTTTTTTAGCTTGTCTACTCCTGCAGGGATCTGAAAGGACTAAACTAGCCTCAGAAGAAAGGTCCAGTATTGAATTTAATGTTTCTTCAGTTGGGTAGAATTGTTTGGTTCAGAGTTAGTTGACACAAAGACAGTATGTTGTGCCCCAATAAACTAAACATTGTGCCAACCACAATAACATACTTTTCGCATTGTGATGTCAATAACGGGTTTTATGTATCTCTGACTGAACGCATTATTCGCGTTTTAATCCACAAATCAATATCACCCGGAAGCAGGAGACCACCTACCAAAAGGAAGAGAGGAGAAAGCAAACAAAAGAGCCGATGGCGACGAGGCACATAAGAAGTCAGTAATGGGCAAGATCCTCGGAAATTTGAGCATTAGGGGAACAACGTTCGGCGTTAGACGTCAGACGATCAGGCATCCAGAATAAAGTCGGCCTCGGCAAAAGACCTTATTCTGCAGTGACGTCTTCGTATCATTTTGCAATCTCGAACGCAGAACTGCTGAGTCCGAAATCCCCCTTCGAATTAAACGGCCCCGAGATGTATTTTGTTTCCAAGAAGCGCAATTGCTTATACATTTGTGCGCTGTTGGGAATGAAAAAAAATGCAAACGACGATACAAAGTATCTGGAGATTGACGGAGGCAGCTGTTGCATTGCGGAAAGATGTAGGCTTGAGAAGATTTCCTTTTAGTCAACGTGCTTCAGGATATTTTCATTAGGAACTTTGCTTTTAGTCGAATACTTACAAAAGACGTGCCTTATGGAGATGCCTGTTTTTCTCATGCACCTTTTTTGCTTCCTGCCATTCACATAAAACCCCCTCTCCCCTCTCTCCCCCCCCCCCATTTTTTTCGTTTAATTAATCCACTTTCACCCTTGTATGTGAGCGACCGTGAAATGGGACCAGCAGCTTTCGTTCGTTTCATAGTTTGTTGCGGCATACTTTGGTGTGGTGCGATGCATAAAGCGAACGATAGGAGCGCCAGTAAGGAAAAGGTGACGTTGAAATATATAGGGTCCTGTGGAGTGCTGCTCCGGGTGTCGTCTTGCTCTGATATAATTGCTTGAATTGCTGCTTCTACCAATCACACTTTCAGTGGCATGATTAACACATGTACTCTCCGTGAATCCTCACAACACCCTTCTTAACGGTAGGCTATTTGTTTTGTTCGTGTAATCTTTTTATTCTTCTAACTCACTGAGAGTGATAAACTAGACGAGTTGGTAATATTTTAACACAATAAACATAAAAGCTACAAAACAAAATAAAAAAAATGAAAAGGATTACGATAACGAAAGGTTCACCTAAATAAGAGTGATTGCGCAGGCGAGTTCGAGAACGATCATTCCAAAAAAGCCCCAAAAAACGAGAGGACAAAAAAAAAAAAATAGGTTGGGGGGTGGGACAAACGTAACACCCTATCTTATTAGTTAGAGACGGTGTTGTGTTTGCACATTTTTGTGTCTCCTCGGTTCAAGTGGTCTTCTTCTATGAGAACAAAAGGAACACTAGCGACAAATGTTCCTGTATAAGTACTTGTTTTGTTTTTTTTTGTTTTTTTTTCTAATATGTTATTTTGACTTGCACCAGTTCGTTTACTCTTAGGAAGGAGATCCACATACCACGGCCCGGATTTAGAACCTAAAAATTCTGCCTGCCGGCAATTGTTTTTTTGTCTGATTTTATGAGTGCAGGGCGCCACTGCGATCTTCTTTTGGTGTTACACACTCTGTTCGCTAAGTACACGCGAATGTGTGCTTCGATTTCTTGCCAATAATTTCACAAGTTGCTCTGAGGAGACAGTCCGGATAGCCGGAGTTACGTAGTCTGGTAATTTGCTTCTGAAATATTTGGGGAACTTCATGATCGGGTGGTTTGTTCAAGGTTACAACAATCTACGTGTTGACACAACTTTTTACAGTCTTAGAATGTTCTGAACCAAATAACGTAAGTCCTCTGAATGAGCGCATCTTGTACCTGCAGCACACGTGTTCAACTTGAAACTCCAGCACTAGGTCCAGAAACTTGATGGACTTTTACCCGGGTATGTGCTATACGCGTATAAAAGCGGCGCACGTGATGCAGACTGGCGCGATGAAGGAAGACGAAAATGAACGTTCTTGCTCGTGTGCTCAACCTGGCTGGTCGATACCGCGTATTTGTCCGTTTCTCTAACCCGTGATTGCCGAACATAACATTGTAGCAGTGGCGGGAGTTATAACGACCGGGAACTTGAGAGCTACGGGCCTATACGGTCGGCCTTGGTGTGATTCCACTTCGCCATTAGATGAACACCAAGCAGTACCAGGAAGCTATCATTATTCATTGCAGCCACGTTCTAGATCACTTGATGCTTTGCCCTTCAATCGTTGAATGGCGAATTGGCAAGGGTTTTTCTTTTTAATGTACCGAATGGTACATGCACACAGTATATACCCTGGATGTCAAATAAAATTCCAGAGACAACGTCCTTTCTATTTCCCTAAATATAAACTATAACTTTTTTCTGCGATTTATTTTTATTTCGTTATCTTCGCTGCACTAACCTTAGGATACGTGCTTTGCCAAAAGGCTGGAAGCGATGGCTGGCCGTCATCATTATCATGTATCCCTTTCTGAGATAATTGCACGAAACGGTACACCAAACTTGTGATTCTTCGCCAAGAAAAAGAGTTGCAGGTGCTTTTGTTCCTTTAATTGTTGGGCCTAGGTTTTGAAACTGGTTCTCCTGTAACCTCAAACTTGCTGGCTTTGTCGACTTTATGCTTATATCCTCGGCATAGACTGATGTTTTAACCATATCGGTGAAGGTTTTCTATATGTTTGCCTTCGAATCATAAGCCGGAAAATGGTCTCCTTTTTTTTAACAAAACATTTTGAGATCTTTGCTTCGTAGCTGAGGCGCCATAGAACCCAAACTTAACCCCTCGTGTGCTCGACCCCTTTGGCAGGCGAGGTGATTAATTTTCTCACTGACGATTTGTGATGCCTTTTAATCCTGATCTCTGGACGCAATGTTTCGAACTACGCCTACCTTGTCGGATGCAGGGCGGGGTTAAAAGATTTCGGGGCCCTCGGCTAATGACGGCCAGGGCCCCGAAATCTGATATGTTGTCGATAATGATGATTATAATGACGATGACAATGATGATGATGATAATGTTGGTCAAAAATGAGAAGCTTTAGTAAAAGAAAGGAACATACTTTATTAAAACGTCAACGCTTCGAACGCTTAGAAACGTACCAATTTAGCCCAATATATTTCAACAATTTTTACGAATTTTGACTATACAATATATACAATCAGTATCATACAAAATACAATCTTATGGGTTCATTTTTTTTATTTTTATGCATTCCAAGAAAATTAAGTCTATAGTAAAAATCATCACTTTTTGCCGACTCTCATACATATCTTAAAAATGCGTTCGCTTTCCTGCGGAACTGAGCAAATCTGGAAGAACTCGGCGAAGGACGAGGTAAAAGATATGCCGACACTTAAAAATAAAGTATTTGATATAACATGGAGCACGACTTTTCACATGCTTACAAGTGCTACATCGCTGATTTTATTTTTGCATACTTATATTTTTTGTTTGTCATTAATCGAACTTACCTCGTAGATCGCCGCCATTGGCTTTCCCACTGTTTTGTGGGAAAGCAAACGCACGGGCACTTTTATGAGTGAGGAAAAGCGAGAATAAAAAGAGTGTTTTTTGTCACAGACGTTTGAAATACAGTCATACAAAATGGAATAAACTTACAATGTACAGGAATACAAACAGACATCACAGTAAAGCGAAAACTTTCTACTCGTCAAGCTGGAAAATTCAGATTTGTTTCATCGAGAGATATCTCACGCAAAAAGGTCCCTTTCGATAGACATGATGGCGAGAGAATTCAACTTTACTTCGCCGAGATTGGAGCGAAGGCACTTTTTAATCATGGACAGCTTTGAAAAGAATCGTTTGCTCTCGCAGTTTGGTACGGGGATACACGGGTATATTCCAAGACCAATGGAAAGGTTGGGAAAACCACTTTCAATTTTTTTTTTTGCGACATTTAAAAAAAGTTTTGGATCACTTTTGTCTTCCACAAGTGTAGCTCTGTAGATAATGTTGGAACTGAAGGACTTCATTGGAAGATGGCGGCTCAATGGCGTCCTTGTAAATCTCCACTAGCCTATCAGCTTGCTTGATTAGTTTGTCGTCGGATTGATTGTCCGTAAGAAACGTTAGAAAGCGGAATTTTCGGCAGATGTCAATGTACACAGCTTTCTGAGCATGCAGTGCTCGGAACGCTGTGTACATCCACCTGTCATCCTGTCAGTCCTGTCATCCACCCTGTCACCCGCCCTCACAACAGTGAGGGCGAATGACAGGACTCGCGGCAGCAAAATATTCGAGATAGTTATATTTTACATAATTCTTGACAATCTAAGCTCGTAACATTGTCAAGAATTATATAAAAAGTACCTATCTCAAAAATTTCGCTGCCGCGAGTCCTGTCATCCGCCTCGACTGTTGTGACTTGCCCTGAAGGGTCTCGAGTTTCTTTACATTGATAACACTGCTGTACGCTCAGTGCCTTAGCCCTCTCATCGAAAGCTTCAGATATAGGCCGGAGGGAATTCACCAAGCCGTTAAGATAGCTCAACTAGTCAACAGCTGTTTAGAGGTCTAAACCAGGTCTCTGAAGTACGACACTATTCTTGTCATACCGATCCAGACTATCATCCAACAGTGTTACTATTAACGCGGTTTGAAGCTTAGACAACTTTTTCAGAAGAGACTGCGCTTCAATATGGGTATCGCAGGTATCTACACAGACAATTCTGGATTTGTTAGAAATTACTTAAATTTTCTTTGAAGGAGTCTGCGTGCCTTGACCATCTAGTGTGAGACAGGCTTTTCAAGACAGACGGCTTTTGTTCTTGCTCAAGGCTGTTCATAAAACATGTGCGCTTTGGCAAGGCAGAAAAGAACCTGTACAACTTCTGAGTTCGGCTGAAAAAGCACACCGCCTCTACACAGCAATCAACACTGCAAGTTTCCTCTCGATTTAAAGAGTGACCCGAGGAAGGAACATAAACGGCTAGTGCTTTTTTCTTTTTTGTAATATGGGTTTGGAGATTCTTCTTTCATTGCCATAAGACTGACCCCTGCAGTTATTAATTGAAATGTCTTTCGCGTCAAGAAGAGAGAGTACTGTTGCAGCCAGGTACTGACGTGTGGGCGTTTTTATTGAAACAAATCCGATTAACCTGTTATAAACAATAACCATTAAACAATATTCAAGCCAAACAGACAGCTCGTAAACATGGGCAATGTCTGGAGTAGAATTAACAATCAAAGAGTGGTATTTGGCAGGTTGCACCTCCTCGACAATTCTCTTTCGTACTGCCTGCGCCATTGAGTCATTGAACTCATCGCAAGTGAACTTCGAGAAATACGACGGGTGACGCCTAGACTTGTTGTCATGGCGAGCGATGAGATCGCTCACAAAGATGTCCAATTCCGCCATCACTTCAAGTATGCTTAAGAAATTATAATTTCTAGATGATCCGAAAACTTCTTCGCTGCCCCTCAAAGGCAATCCACGCTCAGCTAGAAATTTAATGACTGCCACAACTCGCTCCAGTACTTTTTTCAAGTAAGCGTTCTTGGTTACACTCTAAAGAAAAGGGTGTAGCCCTTACAACCCTTGTCCCATTTACGACACCTCAAAACGTCAGTTCGCCGTACAGCGCAGTGACGTCAAACTGACGGCCCACTTTTTACGAGAGGCTTGATGACAGTGCGATATAAGATATTAAACAGCTAAAGTACGCATAAAAACGTACAAAGAAATCACTGAGGTTTTGCACTAGGGCCAAGAAAACCCCGATTTCTTTTTTACAGTCAGTTACACTGAAGCTATTTTAATAAGTTGTACAATTCGGCTATCAAACCGCTTGTGGAAGTTGGTAGAGTCGGTTGAACGGCAGTGCGCTTAACGTCCAATTGAAGTCCAGGGGCGTCGTATAGGTGGCAAGGGGTGTAAGGGCTTCTTTTTGTAGTGTCTGCAAATTGTCGAACAAGCTTTTTGTCTATTCTGGCACAATTGGTAGAGCGAGCTAGCCACGAACGACAGTATTCTGGTAGCCTACGCTGTCTTGAGGAGCTCTTGCTTTTTCTTCCGCTCTTTTCCAGTCGCAAAACACGTGAGTTGCAAAAGGACTGACAGTGTTTAAAACCGAGAGCAATTTAGATATAAAACAAAACGCGGACCCTTTCGACTGAGTGTACATAAGACAGTGTCGCTCAAACACCTCCCCATCAGCAGCCTTTCTTACGAAACGTTGAGCATATTGTATCGTTTCTGGCTTCTATACTGTAACTCGGAGATATAGAAAAATGGTCCGATCTACTTCGAAAGTATAGCGGTCCCTTCCCGATACACTGAGTTCAAGATTTGTCGGATACAGCGGCAGGCCACTTGGCTGGATCGCCTTCAACAATGATGGGTCCTATTTCGAGGGGCTGTGGATATATTCTAGGCGCTCATCGGATTCTGTGGAAGGTGATGCAAGTGTTCCTGAGACACTCCCACTTCCAGCAACCGGCTCCTGTACAGTTGCGGGCAGCCCTGGGGAACACGGTTGAGCACTTAGTTGAAGTGGTGCCTTGAGATTGTTCTCCGTGGGGATGGCGAGTTGCTGGGTGCACCCTGGCAGACGATCACACGCATCATGGAGCGGGCAAGATAGAGTAAACGGGATAGGATCTTTGCTAATTCCTTTGGCCTGATCGATGGAGTGTCCAGGGTAGTGAGTATTTAGGATATCTGGTGATCCAAATGGTAGAGTTTCATTTGGGGATGTCTTGAGAGTACTAGTTAAATACTACGTCAACTTTAAAAGCCTTTTTCCTTTTCTTCTTTCTTCAACTTCGCTTTTTTTTTTTTAGACGCTCCACTTAGATGCTTGTGACCTGGCATGTTTGTGAACTAGGAGGGGCTGTCCCACCGGAAAGACGAGGCCTGGTTTTATAGCGAGTTTTCCAGACTCAGACCAAAGCACAAATATTTGACTGGTGCAGGCGATAGAAGTGATCTCGTGGACTACCTTCTACTTTCACTTTTTGGTTCAATACAATCGGCCAATCAGAGGCAGAAACACAAATCCCAGTAACTAAGAACGTCGTTCACACCTTGCTGAGTGCGTGCTGATGGCAAGCTTCCGCAGTTTTTTTAGAAGGGGCATTCCACGCCATCAACACTGCCGACCTTAGCAGCCTACAAATGAGAGTTCGTTCTGAGCAGGCGCAGTGAACACCGAATTAAAATATGGCTTCCAGTGCATACACCTTATATATATATATTATTTCACTATAAAGGCTAGTTTACACAATTGCGTCGGTTGCGTTCGCATGCAACCGAAACGACCACAACGTCAGAGTCACCGGGACAAGTGTTCGCCGTAAGCAGCGTGGCAAACAATAGGGAATTGTAGTAGACCGTTTTTCTCCTGCGCTACGGTATCCGTGAGGAAAACGCCGCAGCTGCGCATGCGCGCCGCCAGCATTGTCTGCATAGTTCAAGGTCTTGTGGCGGATTATGTTGCGCTATCCGGGTGCTTAGCGGGCTGCAGAAACGGTCTACTACAATTCCCGAATGCAAACGATAGCCTCAAGGAAACAATCAACGAATAAAGGTTGTTCCGGTGATTTGGTTGCTTCTTTTGTTTTGATTGCATGCGAACGTAACCGTTGAAAATGTGTCGACCAGTCTTTAATTGCGGACGTATAAGGAGCAAAAAGAGAGAGCTACGGACTTTGAGCTTCTACTGCCGACCCCGCGTCTCGTGCAGTGGAAGCATCTTTTAGGGTAACAAGCTCATGCGTGTAGCTTCGGATTCCCTCGCACATAAATTGAAACAAATGATAACGCAGCTTCGTGCTCGAACAAACGTTGTCCCGAACCTCGTGAACCTGCGCAAGATTACTATTACCAGAGCACCGCCAAGCAATAAAGTTAGACGTTGTAGACCCCTTTCGAGTGTGGAGTGCCGACTGATAGATCTTAGTCACTGCACAATGGTGGAACAACAGACACCGCGGACCGCGCAAGCGGCGCGAAAGGGTAGCTTCTACCAGACTTGTACGTAATCCGTTACAAGCAACGAAATTAGTTGTAATCCCTTACATTTATCAGTAATTTAGAAACGGAATAGTTACATATTTTCTAAAGTAATTTTAGAGTAATTCCCTTACGTTTTTTACGTAACGGATTCCTTGTAATCCGTTACATTTTTTTCAGAACCAGCCCCCCCCCCCCCCCCTTCCCTCCTCTAAAAAAAAGATCGTTTTTATTTTAAAAATTTTTGAGCGCAGTGACACTGTCATGCGAATTGACCAGCGCAAAGGGAGGCTTGGCACTCCAGTTCCGCAGTCTTTTTTTTTGCAACACCAAGCCCCTAAATCTTTTTTTTCTCACCCTAACAACACTGTCAAAAGATCCAAATAAACATTTCTTCAAAAAAAGAAAAGGGGGGGGGGGGGAGGGGGCAAGGTATATCCGTTTTTTTTAGTCTCTGTTTTTTGTTTTTTTTTTCTTTACGATCGAAGATGGGGAGAGGAGGACAGCTAGTGATTTTTTTTCTCTTCGGGAAGCTTGAGGCGGTATGTGCACAGTCAAGAAGTAACAATGTCCTTCTCGGTTAGTGTGACTACGACCAGGGTAGACGCGAGACAACGCTCCGTCTACCCTAAAATTCATTAAAGAGATGTCATAATATGTGAAGGTGTTATTGCTACAACCGTGCTCGTTCGTTCCTGCACACTTATCCTCTCTTAACATGATGTATTTTTTTCTGCTTCTTTCACCTTATTTGACCCTGTTTCAAAAGCTACTTACTTTTTTTTAGTTCAACTTCTAGGGTTGGCTCACTTTATTTGTGAACTCCAGCCAGGTTATCTGCATCTTAGACACCCTTTTTGTGAGTCAACTATTCGCGAGCACTTCAAAAACGGTAATAATCTTCCTTTTTTTCTTCTTCCTATTTTTACCCCATCAGGACACATCTTATCTCCAGCAGATATTTTTACAAATAAAACATAATGGTGGCTGACGTAGACTTGATATTCTGGGCTGGAGGAGCGAGCGAAACTCGTGAGTGGGGTCATAGTGTGTCTTACTTAGTAGTTTACCTTTCACTGCCCGTGGCATCAGCGGACGTCTATCTGGAGAACACCGGAGTAAACTGCAGTCGGCCCGTGCTCCGTGCGTTTTTGAACGGCACCAAGAAAGGTGCATACAGCAAACGTCCGTTTACATTTCTTTGTTTAAAAAAAAACCGTTCTAATTAATTGTTGCTATGAGTGTCCTGGTGTTTTTTTTCTCTCGATTACTTATATTCATATATTGGAAAATCTTATTCACCAACGTCTCAGTCGAGGCTCGACCTGTTCATAACCAAAGAAAGAAGAATATCGAGCCAAACCTTATTTATTATTTAATTATCACCTTACTGTTACCAACTCTACTAAAACTCTCGAATATCAGGCAACGGCGGCAAAGATGAAGCCTTGCTCCATCTTTGAGCTAAATAGTACTTCCATTGCTTCGCTGAAAAAGCTCAATACAGAGCATTAAATATTCGTGAGGCACAATATGGCACTCCCATCCAGTGCCTCAGTTCAAAGGGTGTTCAGCGTAGCAGTCAACATCTTCACTAAGAAATGACGCAAAATGTCTGACGAGACTTTCGAGAGGCAGCTGTTGCTCAAAATACTCAAGGTCAATAAATGCAGCAGGTGGCAGCAATCAGAACTTGAATAACCTTCTTCCCTTTGTTTCTTAATTGAGGACAAAAATGTTGAAAGTAACGCCACGAAAGTAACGGATTACTTTTGGGGGTAACGGTCAGTAACTTTTATGAGAGGGTAATTGTAATTGTAAAAAATTACAATTTAGCCTTGAGTAATTGTAAATGTAATTCCTTACTATTTTTCAGTAACGTGTACAAGTCTGGCTTCTACTTGCGCTCCCGCTGCAGAAAGACCGCGGTGCAACCTTGTGCACCCATGGCGTAATCGAATGCAAGGAGCTCGCTCTTGTGCCCGTCCTTTAGCAGGGATTTCATAGATTCTAAGCAGAGGAGACACTTTTGAGATGAGTCTATTTCAAACCCGTCTGGGGAGTTCGGTAACGGGAGTTCCCAAACAACGCACACGGCCGGTTGATTACGTGCGCGATGAGGCGTCGTCCGGTGGTGGCCGCCAACACGGAGCAGGCTTGGGCTTACATCACACGCCTGAGAATGAGAAATAGTAACAGCTTGCCTTTCGGTTTGAGGCCATCGTTACGTGGAACAGGTGTCCCAGTATGAAAGGGGAGCCTTTCGTACAAAAGTGGCTAGATCCTGGGAAAGCTGCGCGATTGGCTTCCCTGCCTGTTAGCCGGACACAAAGGGATTACAACATACCGACAACCAAAACCTTGCGAGACGATCGGCTGGTCGGCTTTTGTGACCGTGGCAATAGCCATGCTGGTCCTTCCAAATATCTGTTGCTTCGAAAACGTTTTTCTGAACGAGTTGCGCCAAGATCGCTAGTGAGCATCATCTCACTGGAAGCGTTCCTCGTCAATATAAGCGTCTTTGGCACTGTGTATGCAATCAACCTATTACTCATACTTCTTTATCCTCACAAATATCCTACAATAAATTGTACCTTCATAATATCAACAGGGAAATTATCTTTTAATTCCGCCATGCACCGACGCCACAGTGCAAAGATCTGCGATTGTTTCGCCGGTGTGTGAATAACAAAATATTGGCACACAAGAAATATCTCCAGAAAGAACCTGGCAAAAAAAGTTTGGATCGGCTAACCAAGAGTAGAGCGCTCAAGAAAAAACTACTCAGTCCATGTACAAAAATGGCAACCGTACGAGGAGCTTGGCTCTACTTTCAAAGGATCCAGAGACTTCATTTCGTACCGGGACACCTGCGCGTGAATTCGTTGTTTTACGAATGGACACAAAAATTATTCATTTCCCGCCTAGTTTAGATGCGGCAAATATTATGGTCGCATTCAAGGGCGGCGGATTTATCACAGCGGGATGCAAACCACTTTTAACTGACGAACAAGAGGTGAATTTGTATTGTGAATGCGACTCTTATTAAAAAAGTTTATTCAAAATATCGTTGTGAATGCCAACGTTTTAACGACGAGCTATACATTTTGATTTCTTGGTATGACCTTTAGGAAACTTTGTGACCCTTTGTGATATTTATGCACCAATGAAGGTTGTCTACTTGTTTCCGGGTTATTCAACATAAACATAACTCAACTCGCCATAATTTTTTTTATATCGGTACCATGAATCTTATTTCATAATTGATGTCTTTCCTTCATTCACTCCATAAACTTTGCTTTAAAAGGAAAAGATATTCGTTGTTTTTTTACCACAAAGGGTCGTTTTAAAACATGCAATTATGATTTTATACCCAACTGAAACGCCCAGCCCTATGGGTAAAGAAACATGAAGTATCGTTAGAGCAAAACAAATATGGACCAATGAGGAATTATACGAATCGTCTCCTCGTTCATTTTTGCTGGAAGACGCCACAAGCCTTTAGATATTTCAAAGTGGAATACTTAGCGTCCTTGGCCCGTCGGAAAGAAATACTAAAAAAGGTATAACTGCAATGTTTCGCTGGTCTTCTATTATGGAAAGACAAAACTGCCTTTCGGGACATCCCATTGCTATAGTTTGAATAAGTACCAAAAATACTCTGCCTTTACTTGTCAGCAGTGGCAAATATCTGAAAAAAACATCCACCCAATCTATAGGACAACGGTTGGGACGTACCGAGAGTACAATGCCAACGTAAGCCGATGTTGTCGAGCTCTACCGCCTAATTACAGCGCTAAAAGTGCACAATCAATTCTAATAAATCTTCAACTTAGAAAAAAATCATTCCTAACCAGACGGATGTCCGTCGAAAATGTTTACATTTACAATCAATTCTCGCCGGCTCTTCATGATAAAAAAAAATTAAAATTTTTTGGGGGGAAAAATGGTTAAATATGCTTCCGCTGCCGATTAAAATATCAAAAGGTAAATGTAGGACTTCAGTATAGAACATATTACAGTAATAAAGACGCAAAAAAATATTAGGCACGGTTTTCTGCGGGCGACACATCTTCGATAGTGAACCTTGCGTGGCTTACGCAGTTATTAAGAGCGTCTGCGGCTGCTTCCTTCCACGCATCGAACAGCATACCAGTTTACGTAACAGTAAATACACCGACATTATTAAAATGGCAAGAGCATGACAAGGACAAAAAAGGCACACGCACGACAGGACTCGGGCTGACTTCCTATTAAGTTTATTGCATCATCTAACCACACATTGTGTACCGTCGCATGCGAAAATAGGAAAAAAACGCAAAATTAGTTATACAATAACATTACATGTCTACCACGCGCCGATCTTCAGATAAAATCATCAAGAAAGGATAATTCTTTGTTAGTAAGACACATTGACGGCATGCTGACGCACCTATCTCCCACTTTTGTGATAAAAAAACGCCGCTATGTTTTCCCTCTCTGTCTTCTTGTTGGCTTTCTTTTCAGGAACTTTGTTTTATTTATAAGCGGTTTACACCCACATTGTTAAGACTGCTCAGCAAGATGACCACCCAAATTGCTTCGTACCGACAGATTATGTTCGCGCTGTCTCTCATGGAAACACCGACCCGTTTGTCCAATATAAATGCGGCCACAGCTAAAAGGCATTTCGTAAGCAACCTCACTTGTGCAGTTAGTGTGCATGACAGCATGTTTTTTTATGGCATTGACCACTTTTATGCCCAGTAAGCATAGGAAATATCTTGTTAAGCTTGCAGGAAGCCGAAAAAAAGGAGATTAATACCATATCTACCAGCTATATTTTTAAATAATGCAGTACCTTGTGCATATAAGGCACAAATTGCACTCTTCTGTTGTTGATCTGCTCTAACGTACGTTTTTTATTCTGTGACCTTTTAACTTTCAGCAATAGGCTCTCGCAAATGCTTGAAATTAGCATGTTAAGGTGCCCCGTAGACTTTAACTTTCTAAACTGCTGATCGACGCCGGTTGATATATTTTGCTCGCAACTTTTTGTGAGGGCCGTCAGTAAGCAACTTGTAGCTATTCCTCTTTTTACAAGCTTGGAGTTGGCTCTTTCGAATGACAACATACTTTGTGTCGCGGGTTGTACATCCAACACAAATGTTGTCTAGAGAAATCAAGCTGCAAATCTAAAAACTGAACGCAATTCCGGTTTGCCATTTCGCAAGTGAGCAGTAAACCTCCCGAGTGAACATTAACAATGTCGATAATTTTTGAAGCAACGTTAACTTTATTTGTCCCAGCTAAATCTCCTAAAACAACAAAAAAAAAGTCAATGCATCGATAAACCTTGGGCACATGTACATCTGCAAGATACCCAGATATACGTTTATTCATTTCACGCAGATAAATATCGCCCAACACGGGGGCGATAGAGGATTCAATACATATACCATTTGTTTGTATAAAGGACTGGTCATTAACACTGACAGCTGTTGACTTAACATAAAATTCCAAAAGGGTTAGAAAGTTCTCACAGTTAATGCCAGCCGAATTATAGAACTTGGTTCGTCCGGATTCCTCCATCGTGTCCCTTACAGCATCGAAGAGTTATTCAAGTGGCACTGAAAAATATAAATCTTCTACATCCACTGAGAAGGCTCATCTGGCAGTTATACGTCTGTCCTCGATGTCCTGTACTATCTCCATTAAAGTTAAAAAAAAAGGATCATCACATGCCAACGTGTTCAGTGGACGCTCTAAATACCGACTCACTTTTACTTGACAAAATTATTTTCTGATATTATTACCCGTTGAGGGCACCCTGGTTTATGAGCCTTTCCGAAAAAGAACACCTCCAAAACACCACTTTACGCTTTGTTAATAGCCTACGAAAGATTGTTAACAAAAACCTTTCTTAGGCTGTTAACAGTGTTGTGCGATATTTATCTGGGTGAAATGGATAAACGTATATCTGGGTATCCTGAAGATGCAGTACAAGTGCTTAAGGTTTACCAATATGTTGACGAT
Organism: Ixodes scapularis; assembly: GCF_016920785.2. Lineage (NCBI taxonomy): Eukaryota > Metazoa > Arthropoda > Arachnida > Ixodida > Ixodidae > Ixodes > Ixodes scapularis. Next base: position 680,789 of record NW_024610265.1, on the reverse strand, counting down.
TTTTTGTTTTATTTGAGAAGATTTGACTGAGACAAATGAAGTTGATGTTGCTTCAAATGTTATCGACATTTTCAATACTCACTCGGGAGGTTTTAAGCTCACTTACGAAATGGTAAACTAGAATTGCATTCAGTTCTTAGATTTTTAGCTTTATTTCCCTAAGCAACACTTGTGTTAAATGTACAACCCGCAATGCAAAAAAAAAAGTATTTTGTCATTTTAAACTGCACACTCCAAGTTTATAAAAAGAGGACTAGCTACAATTGCTTACAGGCCACCATCACAAAAAGTGGCGAGCCCAAAATGTCAACCGGCTTCGATCAGCTGTTGGGAAGTTCAAATCTGCGTGGTACCCTAACATGCTACTTTCACGCGTTTGCAAATGCCTATTACGAAAACTTGAAGGATCACAGAATAAAAAAAATGTACACTAAAACAGATCAACAAAAATGAGTGCAAGTTGTGTCTTATATGCACAAGGTATCGCATAATTCAAAAAAAAAAAAAAAAGATAGCTGGAAGATATGGTATCTCTTTTTTTCGGCTCCCTGCAAGCTTGGCAAGATATGTAGTATGGTTACTGGGCATAAAAGTGATCAATGCGGAAAAACCTTTCAATCATGTACACTGACTGCACAAGTGGGGTTGTTTGCGGAATTCCTTTTAGCTGTGGCTTCATTTACATTGAACAAACGGGTTTGTGTTTCAGTGAAAGGGCGCGCAAACATATTCTGTCGGTACAAATGAATTTGGGTGGTCATCTTGCTGAGCACCTTAAACAATGTGGGTGTAAACCGCTTATGAATTTGACCACCAAGTTCCTGAAAGAAAGCAAAGGAGCAGACAGAGAGGGAAATTATACAAGCGTCTTTCATCAAAAAAGCGGGAGACAAGTGCATCAGCAGCCGCCGGCGTGCCTTATTGACAAACAATTGTGCTTTCTTTATGACTTTATCTGAAAATCAACGCGTTTCGGACATGCAATCTTAATGTATAACAATTTTTGTGTGTTTTATGTTCGCAGGCGATTGTACATAATGCTTGGTTGGATGATGCAAGAAAATTAGTTGGAAGTCAACGCCAGTCGTGTCGTACGTGTGCCTTTTTTGTCCTTGACAAGTTCGCGCTATTTTAATCATGTCTACTATGAACTAACTAGCCCAATCAAAAGTCGTGCTACAAAATAGATCGAGTGGGTCTTTCCGGTGTCGGGCCGGCCTTTTTGTGGCCTATTGTGTTTTCAGCTCGTTTCGAATATGAAAGATTATATGCTTTTAAATCTTGAATCCAGCGGCGACTTCTACTTGACTGCTCAAAAATTCTACTTTCTTAATAATGGTAGCCTTTTTTTTTTTTTTTTTGACTGCCGCTTTCATTTTGGCGTTTTGTTTGTGGTTCTTGGCGGCGCCGTTAAAGTAGACGATGAAGCTGAAAGACGCTGTCGCTGGCATTTAATACTCCCTGGGGCTAATAGCAGAAGGCACGCACACTTTTGAGCCGTGGTGACACTGCTACCGCATCATACAAACGACAGTTTGCAAACACTTTCTGAGGCGAGTTTGTTCCTTTTTTTATGGCGGTTCCGTCTCGTTTACTCTACAAAAAAAAAAAAAAAAATAAAGATAGCGGCGTTCGGTACGCGGTGTGCGAAGTTTCGCTTCTTGGACTAGTGCTGGATCGGACGTGATCGTGAACCTTTTGCATCGTAGCGAAATTCTCGCACGACGTCGGATTATCCAGGAAAGGTGGGTCGACGAGGGGTAGACCAGGAATTTCCGGATCATTCTTCTGTTCTTAGTATTGAGGTGCTCAGTTGCCGAAAAAACGACACTCGGTCCTAAAAGTTTCACGAGCTGTGACTTAATCTAAGAGATAAATACATTAATATCGGTGACCTTGAAGTGTTCTGGAATGCTGTGTTCCACTGAAGAATCTTTGCTGGTTTATTGGGATTATGGAATGGATATTGACATTTGAGGATTTACAATAACTTCTATAAACCATATTAAAGCACGATTGGTCCAAAATACAGTTTTTATTTACATTTATTAGTAGGGGAAGTTTGTTTTATAATAATCGACGTTTACAGTAATGAACATATCGGATCAGAAACGCTCCGTTTATATTGTAATTCGTATCTTAAAGCTACACCTATCCGAATAAATTTATTTTATCGCGGTCACCCGCAGAAAAAAACGTTGGGTCCAGCGAGAACCGTTAAATGGAAACGGAGTATATATATGAAAATTTCCGTCGCTTGACGCTGACATTGGGCAAAAAATACCAATTGCCGAAAAGTTTCAATATGGGCTAATTTAGTAAGACAAAATTTTCGTACAGAAAAGAAGCGTGTGTACTCCTTCTTCTTTTTTAGTGCAGTTATGTTCTAGCCTATTTCTTTTTTTGTAACCTCCGATAAAGTAAAAAAAATATATATATATATAACGATAAAAATGTATTACATACCCAAAACATAAATACATATTTTAGCCACTTGTTTACGTAAACACCGCAAAAATTCAGGCACAATGACGTGGCACAAGCTTTTGGATGGCCTCCCAAAGTGGCCATCCAAAAGTGGATGGCCTCCCAAAAGTCAATCTATCACGCGTTCAGCAAGACCGCCAGGCGTCAGAAACGTGTAATTTATATGGACGAAGCTGCACGAAGTTTCGGGGAGAACGAACAGACAACCATGATGATGGGGGTCAGGCGAGAGCATTTCTAGCGGCTTACGCTTTTGCTGAACGCGAGATGGAATCCCGGAGCATCGTAGCGGCAACGTTCTATGATGATGATATCCAAAAACTTGCGTCACTTAATGATAAGCGTCTATTCTGGGTTGATTACGTCCAGAAGTTGCTAACGTATGCATGTAAATTTTTCTGATATTTAAATATTTTTATTACTCTTTTTTTTATACCCACTTCATCGGTGGCTAAAAAGTAAAACAGCCTTCGTAACTATTCAGTGCCAAACTTGGGCAGTGAAACGGAAATAAGAGATGCTTCGTGTTACCAATATTTTTATGGCTACGCATCTTTAAATGCGCTGTTTGAACGAGACTAACGCGTCCACAATTCTCGCCGTCCAAATAGATATTATTCGAACTTCGTATTAAGCAATTCAATCGCGTTAATAAAGTAATAATAGCACACTTAAATAAGTTATTTCTCATTTAATCTTTGCCTTCTATAAACAAAGCGCACTTTTTCTTTATCGTTCCAGTAAATCAGGAAAGCACACTTGTGGATTTGAGCACCGCACGAGGCGCCGCAAGAAAAAGTAGAGATGCTGTTTCAGCCTCCCCACTCACCTCGAGTTCCTCTAGCGACTCAGCTCCGCAAAGTCAACGACGAACCACAGGCTCCACCAAAAACACCAATACCTCGCACACGCAAATCACCCGAAGGCGCGTCGACCCCCGAACACCACCGCAGTCACCGAGTGGAGCCACCAAAGTTGATCGTCCTACCAACTCAAAGAAAGATGAAAAGAAAGAAGGAAAGCACGAGACTGCTCGAAAGCACGCGAAGAATAACTTGTTGCGGTGCGTTCCGTTGTCTCTCTCAGGGCAGGCGACGGACGTGCACCCGTAGCTCGGAGTGGAGTATACCACGACGACGGTGTGCGGGCCGTGAGCGAGGGAGCGCGGTGACGGAGCGCTGCCGGCGAAGGGGCACTGCACGGGAGGGGGGTGGCGGCTAGGGACTCGGCGCTCGGGGCCTTAAATACGGTCTCCGGTCTCCGACGCCCACGCGAGTCCGGTTAGAGGCGGCAAATGTCGCGTCGTCGCCGCTGCCTCGCGGGCCCCCTCCCCTCGCCCTTCCCTCCAAAGGGGTCCCGTGGTCTGGCCAATGGTGAGGCGATCCTCCGTCAGAACCCCGCGGAGCTTGAGTTCCACTTTTTGAGCGGGACGCCGCGAAGGAGCAACTTGGCCGAGAGAGCTTCCTTTCCCCTTCTCCGCGCGGAGGTGAGTCTCGCTCCTGGCTGCTCCCGCGGACGGACCACCGTCGGCACCGGCCCGCTTGTCCTGTCAATGGGCCGCTTGTGCCGACCGCGGTCGGACGATCGAGCCGACGGTGGTGGTGTCTTCGTATTACGACTGCGGCGCCAGGTGGTCTGATTCTTAGTATATCGGAGTTAATGGCTTCTTTCGAGGACCGGCCCGTCTCTCGTATAAACTCCCTTATGTGCCTGACGCGTCTCGAGCGCGTTCCGCCAACTTTCGGTTTAGAAATCTGAACGGAACTGGACAAGACAACCATGACGTTGCGTGGAACTGTCCGGCATTTCCCTGGTAAAGTGTTTTTTTGGTTTCGTTAGCATTAAACAAACCTATAGATTTTGGAAATATTCCTGCAGAGTAAAAATGGTAGCAAACGCGCTGCCCGTGCTTGTCTCACGTACGTGTTCCACCATGAAACTCCGACGGTAACTCAATAACTTTTACGTTCAAGATTAGAAATATTTGTACTATCGAATAATTTCATTTCTGAAGCTTATTCCTCGAAGTTGGAGTTCAAATGACCCGCGCCACTTTTATTATGTGCTATGTACCACTGTGGCAAAAGAAAAAAAAGAAAAAAAATATTGGTACAAGGTTACCCGACGAAATATTGATGGACAGTTCCAGGCAAGCTGAGGCTCGGCCGGCGGAACGTCAAAGGTACATAATGCTAAAGGGTCCCGGACTATTCTGGGTCCTTGTTCCAGACACCTCCAGGGATCAGACGTTTACCAGGGTGAAGGGTTTATTTAGGGGTGGAGAATGAAATCGATACGAATTAAATCGTGATTTAAATCACACCGGTCTTACTATTTGCTCTTTCTCGAGTGAGTTGAAACGCGGTGGCGTCAATGGGCAAATGGCCCCCAACCCCTTCCTGTTCTGAACCAGACTCGAGGTTTTGCAGAATTTGCGAAATGAAAAATACACGCCACCTTCCGGAAATGGTCACTTAGCACTGTCACACTTCATTTACTCTTACGATAAAAGAATGATTAATAAAATATAGTAAATATGCGCGAACCGGAAGTGTGCCGGGGCTACCCGATAGATGGCGTCAACGAGTTTGTCTCAAAAAAAAAAAAAAAAAAAGTGCGAATATTGATTACAATTAAATCTTTCCCAAAAAAAGTAATCCGAGGATTTCATTTCATTCAACGTTTCGCTATCATTTCATGCTTTTCATGTGCCTTTGTTATGTAATTTAAATAAAATAATCGCCGAGTAAAAAAAAAAGATTTATAGCAGGTTGAATACGGACATAAATTGGTGCTAGCAAATGCAGACAGCTCAGATTTCTTCCTACATCTTTCGTAAGTTTCATAACGACCGCGGCAGGGAAATCAAAACACAAAAAAAAGCAAAAAAAGGTTCCATTACTTATAAAAGAATTGGCTCGCGTTTCAGACTGGTGGGCTTTATATAAACAAAGTTTCTCTATTAAATTGTACTTTATAAGTTTAAGATGAGAGTAATTCTGTATTCCATATTCCTTCCAGTGATCGGACGGATACGTCTAGTGATAAAATACACATCTAGTGATAAAGAACACCTTTTCACGGTCTATGGCGATTTAAATCAAAATTAACCTGATTTAGATACAATAAATTTCATTTACATAATTAGAAACAAAAATTGAATTCACTTTGGCATTTATGTTCTGAAGATTTTCTCTCGAAAATGCTGACCAGGGTCACATGACTACCTATCCACGTGAGGCCTGTCTATCCGTGGTTTATCCGTGGAGAGAAAAAAGGTTGTTCTGGTTGTTGAACCGAATCCAGGTCCGGGGCTCTTGCTGGACCCGAAAGAGGCCACCGGGTGAGGCGACACAGCTTTATGAATTCCGTTACTCGTCGGCGGGTGTGCCGGCGTGGCCATCCAAGGAGGGCTCTGCCAGTCGCGTCTTCTTCCTCTTTCTGTTCATTAACCTTCCTATTTTGTTCCTCGCTTTGGTGACGAGGGACAACCGCGGATGGAATATTGTCCTATCGCTGCAACCACCCTTGTGTACAGAGCCTGAGCGGCGCGGGTCAAGTCAAATAAGCTATTGTTCTATGGACGAATGTTTTGTACACTCGAAGAAAAAAAGACTCGTTCCGAAACATTATACAATTAAAGTCGCTGTTGTTATTCACATTTCAATGAACATCTTTAATTTCCTACTCAAAAATATATCTATGTACTATCGCGGACAATATGAGCTGAAACAGCGCTCCGGCCTGTGCACGGTACTACCTGCGCCGCCTGTCGCATCGCTCCGCAAACACGCCGCACCCTGAGGTTGAGATAAACTCTCACTTGCGCTCACTGCACCGCTGCGTTCTTCCGGCCGTCTGTTAGCAAAAATATTCGCCAATGTAACCATCATCACGATGCGTGTGCCTTGCAGCCCAATGTTTCCACCTAACGTGCATTTCAGTGTCTTTCAAGAAAGCGCCGAAGTGTAAAATGCATTGTCACGCACGAATCTCCTCGACGAGCGCTGCCAGACGGAGCTGCCTTGGCCTCCAAAAGGTGCCGATCTGAAATTCATCGGACACCTTTGGAGGCTCATCAAAGTAGCCATATGTCACTGCGTCCCGTCTACCGCCCCACTGCCGACGAATTGTGGGAAGCGGCTAGACGTGAATGGCTTCGGGCCGAGCCAGACTTCGTGGCCGCGCTCCATGATTCCTTAGCAGAAAGAATGAGAGCCGTGGTCGCGGGTTAGGGGAGAATGACGCTGTATTAACTTCTTTCGTAAGTTTTACTGCGCCTCGGGACCCCCTGAACCGGACTTCCGCTGATTGGAACAAAGCTTGCTGCTACGGTTGCGACACACCGTTTGGTGGCGTCAACCGGCGCATACCTCCACGCCGACTATTAATCTTTTGTGTCTGACATTGTCCTCTGCAAATATTTTTTCAATGAAGTTTCAGGCTACTTCACAGGACAAATATATGACTGTTCGTCACACTTTATTAAGAGTAGGAATTTATAAATAAAACACTGGTGTCTTGTCATCAAATTTTCTTGAAAGCCGGCCTAAATCCGGTAAAAGATTTTGGTAATATTTTACGATGTCCTACTTTGTAGATGCACTTAATGAAATAAAAACAACCTGCAACGTTATTTCATGGGACTTCGAAAAACGATAATCGCAGCTGCAATTTAAGATAGCGCAACATTTTTCACCCCCAGTCAGCGTTTTTTCTACTTGATTCTACGCGATGAAATCAGCAAAATCAATTGCAAAAAAAAAAATGAACGGCAACTGTAATCTTCTGCCCCCCCCCCCCCCCCCTCTCCTGCCGCCCTATCGCACACACGTCCGCTGTCACACACGCCGTCTCGCTAGCAGAAAACCGGAAGAGCGCAGTGGCGCATCGAGCGCAAGTGAGAATTTATCTCGGTCTCAGGGTGCGCCGACAGGCGGCGCAGGTAGTACCGTGCGCCGGCCAGAGCGCTGTTTCAGCTCATATTGTCCGCGGTAGTACATTCACCGAATGACTTCAAAGAACAATCGCATGGTTCCGGCCAATGGTGTCTTTGTGAAAACTGACGTCGCATGAGAGCCTGTGTCTCCACCAGCGATATCCACCACGTCCCAGCCATATCTACATCTACCCTAGATACTCAGAGAGCACCTAGGGTAGATGCCCAGAGAACATATCTCTCATATAGAAGAGAATGCCACCCTATTCTCCCTTTGCCATTTTGACCAGTGGGACCGGGGAACACTACCTACCTCGTGTACACTAAGGCCGGGCTCACACTGATCATGCATTATACAAAAGACAGTATGCAAACACGAATCACCGCACTATCCGTGCTTCGAATGCCGCGTGCCAAGTTTCCTCCTTGAAGTCATTGCCACGCGGCATTCGAAGCACGAATCTCGCGGTGACTCGCGTTTGAATCTGTATGCAGACTGTCTTAATTATGTGATGTATAAGCATTGCGACACCGGCTTAACGCTTCGATTCCACTTTGGACGACCCGCAAAAAACAGCTTCTCAACGTATTGCGCAGGGGTTTGCTACAGAAGCACCCAAAGGTGGTGCATTCACTAGATTCGCTAAATACATATCTTGTTTGCATTGAATATGCAGTTCTTATTTTGATATACTTTTTATTGCTATCAATTAAAATACTTCGAAGGCATTTTTGATACATAATATGTGTGTGTATGGATATGCAACCAATAACGATGAGGACGACACACCAATTGCCAGAGCGTGGCCGAGCTCGCGTTTCAGCGGTCCGTTCAAACTTATCCCGGCGTTCAAAACTATGCGGTTGTAGTGTTTTTTAGTGTCGGACCTTTTAGCGACCTATTAAAGGCATGCTTCAACGACGTTTGAAATATATTCGTCGTGTTAAGAAATACGTTGAATATGACGTAAATATGCGTAAATGACTATCTCAGGTTCGTATTTCTAGCCTGATGGCTGTATTTTTCGTTATGAACGACCCATTCTTGCAAGCGCCCGGAGAGAAGTTAAGGGAGAGCACGTGACATTTAGAGCAACCGTGACGTAGATTGTCTCGGGACGAGCAAAGCTGCGGTGAGGCTGGCGTCAACGTGATGTCCTAGCCGTTCCAGCCACTGAAGCGGCCGAAGCACGCCAGCGATCGGGCCACCTCAACTAGCCCCAAAGCTGCTTTTGTACGAATTTTGAGTGACGGGTAAATCTGCTGTAATATTGTAGTAGGACAATAGCGACATCTGAGACACAAAAAAGAGAGTCCGGTGAGAGGGGAGTTCCTCCTTGCCCTCTTTTCTCTAGGTAGCCGAAGGCGAGACAGGCATCGTCACTACCCTATTGAAAATTCCATCAAGCTACGTAATTTGGGACACTGACTGCCAGTCAGCAGCCTTGGTGGAACGTGATGGACCATCAGACGTCATCTGATGGTCCATCAGATGACGTCTGACTGCCACTGCCAAGGGAATTTCATCAACAAGGGCAGCATTTATATAAGAGTAAAGCTATACGCACTCATAAATATCGCCAAATGCCTCGATAAAACAAAATGTTAAATAAAAAAAATAAAAAAGCAGCAACACCGCGCATCGAACCCGCGACCACATGCGTACAAATCGGACACCTTAACCGCTATGTTACGCCACCGTTAGAGAAACTTAAAAAAATTGGCTTGCTCTTTATGTTTATACAGCCTTGATGGAGATGCGCCTCAACGGGTAATCGGTCTCTTAGCTGTAGATGAGAAATTTAGCCAGTGCGGTACAACCGCTAACCTGGGGTTTTTAACGTGCATAACGCAGTAGTGATCACACGAACGCGTGCCGGTACGAAACTCATCCAGATCGAAACGGGCGGGGGCGGCGGGGATTGAACCCAGGAGGTTCCCAGCGCAAGCTTTCGCTCCACGCTCCGAGCTGAGACGCGTTAGCCCACTCGGCCACTTCCTCCCTTTTTTTTTTCTTTATTGCCTGGAACAGGACAGTGACATTCACCATCACCCCGTACTTAAAACAACAGGGATAAAAACGAGGACATCAGTCAGCTCGGCTGGTGTCAGTAATGTTAAAAGTCCTTTAGGGTAGCTAGCCCCTCAAGAGCAGGCAACCAATCTGGTCGTGGTTCCTGCGCCTTGTACACTTCAATCAGAAAACAGATATTTTCAACGAAATACTTGCGAACAGGGCGTACATCAACATCTGCGTGGCGTACAGCCATACGGCACCGCCATATACTGTGCAGGCCCAGGAGCATTATCATGTCATACGGCACATCGTCCGCTCTTTCTGTGGGTAAAAACCTAATTCCCTGAGGCGTTATTGGGAGGTCCTTTTTGAGAGTCCTCTGAAGGACGTCCCAAAAGAAAACCGCGTCCCAACAGTCGATGAAGACGTGTTCAATAGTTTCTCGCTTTTTACACAAAAAACAGTTATCGGACCATGGGACCGGTGTACCTTTCTCAGATAACCAAGCTTTAACGGGGAGTGTTTCACTGTGTAACTTAAAGAAAAACGTCCTGGTATAGGCAGGGACCAGCATTCTTTTAACGCGCTTTAAAACATCTTGCCCTGGGCCTGCACTGTACAACAAACGATACAAAGGCATGGGGAAAAGCGCATGCATCAGGTCTCTCGACAACCGTTTACGCGACACACCGGACAAATACTGCAAAGAAAAACGTGCTGTTAAAAAGCGATACGCACCAACAACCTCTTTCAAGTATCCGCGTAAACCAGGGCAGATGTCTACATTCGTCGCCACCACAAAATCTGGCAGGGCACTGCGCAGCCGCGTCTGAATAACTGTACGCAAAAAAGGGTCTTGCTGGTCTCTAAGAAACATAAACCTGCTAACCAGTTGTCTTATAAACAGGTGTGAAAGACCTATACCACCAGCTTTGACCCTACGAAAACGATTTGTGCGGCTGCTTCGTTCCCAGGCCGAGCTCCAGATGAAAACGGCGAAAACACGATGGATCCGCTGAATGTTAATACGTGAACAATACAAAACCTGCAACACATACCAGACTTTTGCAGCCAGAAACAAATTGCAAACAGTTGCCCGCGCAAAAACGGATAAACCTTTTCCCCCCCATTTCTCGGCCTTTGCACGCAGAACTTCGGTCTCATCCCTCCAGTACTGATCATTGACGCGGTACTGATCCAAGGGTACTCCAAGGTAACGCGCCGGCGTGTCGGACCAGACAATACGGTCAAAAATAGCGGGTGCTGAGGGCCAGTCACCGTGCCAAAAACCAACACACTTCTGCCAGTTGACTGCACTACACGTCTGTTCACAAAATAGTTCTGTTAACTGTACAGCCTTGCTCACACTTTCGTGGTCAACACAAAAAATCGCTACATCGTCCGCGTAGGACAAAAGACGGACCTCAGTTTCCTGTAGTCTAAACCCACTTATCTGACTGTTATGAATGATGCTCAAACAAAAAGGCTCCAGAAAGACACAAAAAAGTAGCGGTGAAAGCGGACATCCCTGCCGCACAGAAGAAAGTAGGGGAATGCGCTCACTGACAGATTTATTCACTACGAGACTGGTGGCGCAGTTCCTATACGCCATACGGATGCCGTTGTATAAGAGAGACCCTACATTAACGTGTTCTAAAATCGAAAAAAGAATCTCGTGCGACACACGGTCAAACGTTTTTTCTAAATCCACTTGTAGCACCGCGACCCTACGGTGCATGGCGTCACAGCACTCTAGAATGCTGCGCGCGACGTGCACACTGGTTACAATACTTCGGCCTCTAATGCCGCAAGTTTGGTGCGAACCGACGATGACGTTAATAACCATTTGTAAGCGTTCAGCCAATACCTTCATGAAAATTTTATAATCAACGTTGGTGAGCGTTATCGGTCGATACGCTCCAACAGAACGGAGTCGCTCGGGGTCCTCGCTCTTTGGAATAAAAATCGTATGCGTACACAAAAAGGAAGGAGGCAAACAACCAAGGTCGTACGCCTCAGCGAAAACGCGTTGCAATAAAGGTGCAACTTGATCTTTAAACGTTTTGTAAAAATCCCCTCCTAAACCATCTGGGCCGGGCGACTTTCCAGGCTTTAAATTATCTATCGCTTTTTCAATCTCCCACAGCTCTACTGGGTGTTCTAACCTTTTTCTTGCTTCATCATCGAGTTTCGGCATTAACGGCAAAAAGGTCGTTTGGAACTCTGCTATCTTTGAAGCACGATAACTGAAAATCCCTTTGTAGTACTCAACAAAAGCACGCACGATGACTTGTCTTTCACTCGTCAAAGACCCTTGATACTGTATCTCGCTTATTTCATTCTTGCTAGCGTATTTCTTTTCTAACCCCAGGGCTCTTTTCGTGGGTAACTCCCCCCGTGATAAACGCTGTAAACGTGCTCGAACCATGGCCCCTTGATAACGTTCGGTATCAAGGGCCTCAAGGCGTTTCTTTAAAACACTGATGTCATCGGAAAACAGCCCGGGTGATATGCTGTCCGCGTTAAGCAAATCTTGAAGCAGCCCCTTTAGCTCCGTAATTTCTTTTCTTTCCCCATGTTTTAAGGCAAGAGATCTTTCAATGGCGCTCATCTTAAATTCTTGTTTTAACAGTTCCCATTTCGCCCCGACACTTTTTCCTTCTTTTACTTTATCTAGTTGTTCGAGACTTTTACGCACCTCACTCGCAAAAATATCGTCTTGTAAAAGCTTCGAATTTAATTTCCACAGATCTCAACTGAAATTATTGGCTTTTTCCTTTGAAGAGCCCAATCTAAAAGAAACAAGACAGTGGTCGCTGAAAGACACTGGGTCCACTGCATACGTTTTACAGGCGCTGACGAGTTCCAAAGAAACATAAGCGCTATCCAACCGTGCGTGACTAGCACCTTGGAAGTGAGTAAAAAATAGGCAGGTAGGACTTGATGCACACTGACCCACGTCTTCCAATTCACACTTCTGGACCATATCACTTAGAAAAATGGTACTCATATCTCTATACTGCGTGCTGTTCGATCGGTCACGCGGCTCGCAAACGCAGTTGAAGTCCCCTAACAAAATGACAAGTCTATCGGTTTGGACGAACTCGAAAATGTTTTCAAAAAATACTAATCTTTCTTCCGCCTTATTAGGGGCGTAAACGCACAAAATACGAAACAGTTTACTTGAAATGGTCAAATCGCACAGGACCAGGCGACCAGACTCGCAACTAACAACTCTGGTCACAGACCCAAGAGACTTCCTGATAAATAAAAGGCATCCCCCCGGCGTTCCCACAGCGTGACTGACGCATACATCGTAACGTGACTCAAAGAGCCGCACCATGCTCTCCGTCCGGTCTTCGCTCTCTATCTTCGACTCTTGCACGGCAATTACGTCGAGGTCTTTCTCAATAAACAAACGGCTCACTTGGCATTGCCTACGCCTCGCGTTTAAACCTCGCACGTTTAAAGTGCCTACTCTCAAAGGTCTTTTAAACATAAAGAAGGGCTAGAGAAAGACCAGGCGGGGAGCACGGTGCTTACAGTGTGAAGCAGGCAGCAACGTGCCGAGACGACTCACTGTGGCTACTCCTTGTGGCGTACAGGAGACGCGGGCCGGCTCTTGAACCGTCCCACCTTCCCGCACCACTCACGCTCGAGGCGTCTCAGCTGTCCTTCCCCACCCCTGGACGGCGCCTCATCCAGACGACGCTTCACTGTAGTGGTTTCGACGACCATAACGTGGTCGTCGTCGCCACCCTTGGCGACCGCGGGCTCCCTTCCTTGGACGGCATCCACTGGTGCTTCCGGAGTCGCCATTCCATCCCTCGCCGAAGCACCACTGGTTCCTTCGGGAGCCGTCTTGGGCGATGGCTCCGTCTGAGAAGCGGCGGTCTCCGTCTCGCTAGGGCCTCCCTTGGCTTCCTCCGAGTCGGGCTGCCCTTGAGGCACTGTCAGCGTCGCCGGTGCAGCCGCTTGTTCCGCCTCTTCTTCGTCCATCAGAAGCTCCGTGGACTCCGCATTGGTACTGCCGCTGGCTGCACGGCCGTACGTCTTGACGCAGTCCTTGGGCTCGTGTCCGAAACCGCGGCACTCAGCACACCAGGGTGCCCTGCAGTCGCGGCGGATATGCCCAGTGCGACGGCACCGGAGACATTTCGCCGCACGCCCGGGCACCACGACCAAGACGTTTCCACCGCAGAGACGGAGTTGGTGCGGCAGGCTCTCCAGCGAGACTCCCTCGTTGAGGGTGATCCTCACGACGAGGGTCGTGGACTCAACGTCGACGAAACCATCCACCTTCCACTTTTCCCTCGCGACTTCCTTGACGGTCCCAAATGGTTCGAAGGCGCGCCGAATAGAGTCCACCGGCGCGTCGAACGAGACCCAGTGAAGCTTAACGCGAAGCTCCCTCCGGTTCGCGTCGACGAGCTGGCACGTCAAACCTTTCACCTGAAGACTCCCTGCTTCCAAAAGCTTTGCTTTCGCTTCCGGAGTTTTCAGTTTAAGCAGCCAGACGTGGCTCATCTGGTAGGCGCCCAGACCCGCCACGTCTGACAAAACGCCCACCTGTTGCAACGGCTGCCTGAAGTCTTCAATCTTGTACGGGCGCCCGTCGAGGTCAGCGTGCAAAACGACGCTGAGCTTTGCAGCATCACCGGTGGGCAGTATCGGCAACTGCATACGATATTCCTTAGCAGCAAAAGACCTGTTATCACCGCGGCGGGGCACGGCCGCCACCGCTTGCAAGGAGCGATCCATATCACGTCCGTCCGCTATCGCGACCGGCAGTGGAATCGGCCACTTCCTCCCCTTTGAGAAACTTGATTTGACTATTCGTTTTATACGAAATGCTTTGGCTGCAAATGCAGTTAAGCCGTCAGCATGTTATGCAAAGCACTCGTACATCACTCGCCGTACTTCAGTTCTACTCACCTGCCATGTAGAGTACTTTCGCGTCGTAGAACGATCCTTTTGTTCGCGCCTTACCGGCCCAGTAGACCTGGTACACCCTGTCGTCTTCAACAACACCGCTAAAGTCCCTTACATCGTCGGAACTCACAACAGGCTGGGTCTTGTCGAGTAGAAATTCTACTAAAACATAAGACATTGTAGAGCCCGGGCAGGATCGACAGGCTGGAGCAAGCGGGCAAACAAAACGAGTCGAGGGCGATCGTTCATGAAAGCTCGGCGAAGCGTCTATGGACGAAGCGAAGTGCGAAGTGTCGTGTTCGGCGCTTCGGCGGGCTTCTGATCAAGGTTGTCGGTCGGTTGCGTGTCATATCTCTAACGTCAGCGGTTTTATGGGCTCACGTCCCAAAATCGTTTTCTCGTGCATAGATTACTTTTCGTATTCATAGATTTGACGAAATAGTGGTATCCGAACGAACTTTACGTCCTTCGACCGTACGCCTGTCTGCACGTCAAAGCTTTCTGACGTACAGTCAGAGACAATCGATGTACAGTCAGAATCACCACCAAGACATCCTGATGGCATTTCGCGGCGGCCGACTGCCACCAGGAAACCATCAGAAAGCCGACAAGCGGGGTCTGACTGGAGTTTGACTGTCGGTCATAGAAACTTGTTGGCCAATCAGACATGCTTGACGTACAGTCAGGCACAGTCAGCGGTCCACTAGAAAACATTGACTGCCAAACAGGGTTACATTGATGGATTTTTCCTTCGGGTACCTGTCAAGGTTCCTTGACGGGCATTACAAACGAGCCGTTAGCAACATCCACCGGGTGCTCTTCGCTAATCGTTTAATTCGTTTTAAATTTTCTTTTCGCGTCCTTTTACAGCAGAGCTGTTAACGGCTAGGTTCCCCAGGATTGTGTCCGTCTGCACAGAAATATCGACACAACACTCTGGTTTCCGCCGTCGCTCATAAATAGTGGTAACTGTCCAGAGAGTTGTGTTTGCGGTTGTCCGCTTGCCGCCGTCGCTCATAGACCGCGGCAATCTTTCCACCCTTTCTACTCTGTCTTGCCGACTTGCTGACAGCGATTACTTCATTCTCACCATAGTACAGCTTCGCTGGTCTTCCTTCTTCACCACAGTGGAAAGGCTGAAAGTTTTTTAACAAGAAATTGATGTGCCTGATGGAATACTGCTCCATTGAACATGACTAGACTAAGAAATACGCGCCGACATTTCATTGTAGTATCTTTTTAACATAACGGAACATTCAAAAGTGTATTCATATTCATTTTACTGTTTATCTTCAACCGGGAAGTGTTTCGTTCGTCTATTGAGATTTATATTTTGTTCACAGCACATGTGAAAGGGAATAGAAAATTTCTGCTTTCAATTCGCAGGTGCGCACTTTCCTGCTTCGGATAGCCATGTAATAAACCATGTGGATGTTACACCCACATGGTTTATTACATTTCGATCCATCAAATGGCTTAACGAATGGGGTCCTAACAGCTGGGCACACGTTCTTTCTGATCTTTGTTGCCAAGAAACAGCAAAATAAAGTAAAAAAGGCTATGGTCAGGATGTTACGAGAAAGCTTACAAATATGAAGAGAAATTTCCCTATAATTTTCTACATTCTCGGAGTTTTGCATTACATCAAGAAGATCGCGCACTAGTCAATGGTAATATTGTTTTAATGCGAAAGAATTAACTGTCCCATGGGGCGAACCGGATTTATCAGCTCCTGAAGCCGCATCAAACGGTACCTGAACTCCCCTGTCCTAATAGAGCGAAGCCTATTGTAGCAGCGCTCTCATGGATAGGCTTCCATTGGCTGGCGCGCCTCATAGTTTCGAGGAACGAGGCTTCCATTGGCTACCGCGCGGTGTAGTTTCAAAGACCGCCACCAATGAAGCCCTCCCTATGGCGGCGCGGCCGCCGGTGAGAGGGAGCCGCTGGCCACAGAGCCAGCTGAGATCGAGCTCAGCTGGCTCTGTGCACGGAGTCTGCACGTGCGACCGCACGTGCAGACTCCGGAGAGGCTGCACGGCCGAGCTCAGCGAGGAGCCGACACTTCAAGAGGGCGCGCTCGGCCGTCGGCCGCAACCTCCGCAGCAGCGAAACGTGGCCGTCCACGTCAGTACACCGCAGACGAACTAAGGGAGCGGAAGAACGGCATTCATGCTTTCACCTTCACAACTCATAAGAAGCGCTTATGTGTCTTTGTAGTTTTTTTCCGCGTGAAATAAATTTTCCGGACTAAAGAAACAAGTCCATCAAACGAAAAAATCGCACGGTGGTTCTGAATATCATAGAAACTCTTTTGTTGACTGCGTCACAGCAATAGTTCATTTCTTTCCCCTAGTATGCGGGAAGCAGTATAATTTCCAAACCGGCAGCTGCATAGAAGAGTGCTTATACGGGCGATGCAACGATTTTTGTACTTTGTTCAAATACCGCCTAGAACGGATACCTAACGTTAGTGACCGGTGAAACACCTGTTCGTTTTTCACTAAACGAAATCGAAATCGCAGAAAAAAGAAAAAAAAGAGCAGCGTTCACCCTCTCAAATCACAGTCAGAACAAGCAACCATGTGGTCTAAAGCTGATGGTATGCCGCCACATGTTCATCCTAGCTACGCGCTGGGGTTGGCGAGGCACAGGGCACACGCTGATTTCCAAACATGGTTATGGTTTGGCTATTGTCGTCATTGCAGCGATTAGACACGGGCCACTACCCAATGCCTCTCAAGCTATCGATTATCACGAGCCAAAATCGAGTGCCTACGAAATGCTCGCGTCCATTCTATGTGCCGCATTAATCTATCGTCACTGGGCGGTACTGCGACCACCCAGCTACGTCCTCAAGTTTTGCGAAGGGGACACTGAATGAAGGCGCTCGCTTTTGTCCTTGAAATTACACCGTAGCAAAGGAGTTTTTGGCCAGTGGCGTTGGCGTGCGAGTAGCCTTCAATCCCACGAGTACCATAAAATCGTGCAAAAAATGCTTCCAATTGAATATTGTTGCATCGCCCGTTGAAATGACAATCACTACTATGTTCACAAACAGGACCGAATTGCTATACTCCGTTCACCCTTCAGCTGAGACTAGAAGCTCCGCCATCAGCACGAGCTTTCCCCTGCTAAGACAAGAGTGATCGCGCAGGCACGCGCAACCAAAGCACCGCTGAAGCCAGTGAGCTCGCGCTGAAGGCGGAGCTTGTAGTTTGTGCTTAAGAGTGAACAGAGTATAGAAAAAGCGTCTCAGCTGAGTCTGTGGGGAAAAACTGCCAAAGCCAGCTCACAAGATGAATGGGACTCAAACCGCGTCTTAATTAAAACGCTCGCGCGCCCCAGCCTTTGCAGCGTTTTTTTTTTTTTTTAACCCAGTCTGAGACGCTGTTCTACCAAGCCGTCTCTGGTTTCAATCTATCTTGGTGTTCACTGCCGGGATTGTGGGTGCGAAGCTGAACTGCAGAAATGTATTATTTTGGATATATGCGTACGGTTAACTAGAAAAAAATATCGGAGCTAAAGACATCGTGCGGCTAAAATAAAGCTCTGTCAACGCTTCCACACTGCTATTGTCTGAGAGGGAGTCGGTGCATCTCGATTAGTAGATGTGACGTTTCCAAGAGTTCCAAAAGGCTATTATCTACATATTTTGCATGTATCTTGTTTTCCGGTATATATTTGACAGACTTGACGGTGCATAATTTTTTTCTGCAAGTTAGTGCATGACTTCCGTGCATGACTTTCGTGTGCTCTAATCGGAAAGAGAGTAGTCTTCTTGCGCAGGAGTTGCTGTGACGTCCGGACGCCGCCGAGCTCTGATTGGTTTTGATGAAAACAATAGTAGGCGGACCTCAGTGCTAGAGGCCTTGAGCTTTACCCACTATTTGCTTCGACCAACCTATAAGAGCTCAGCGTTTTGACATCATCACAACCTCTATGCAAAAAAAGTTTTTTTAATGGTGGGTTGTGTGGATATTTATACAGCGTGTAGTTGGTCAGTCATTTCAAAGTTGCGACGCGTCGCTCGCTGTAGATGAGCAATTTAGCCAGTGCGGTACAACCGCTAGCCTGGTGTCTTTAACGTGCACCACGCACTAGTGATACAGGACCGCACGCCGGTACGATGCTCATCTAGATCGAAACGGGCCGGGGTGGGGTGTGAACCCAGGGCCCCTGGGTTCTGCAGCGCGAGCTTTTCCTCCACGTGCTCCCAGCTTCTCATTAATTGTCAACGTTTACCACAACATATAACGAACACCTTTTTTATTTTTAGAGTAAATAAATCATAACCAGAACGTTTAACACAAATTTATGCGAGAGAGACATAACAAAAGTCTTATCGGCACCGTCATCCCAAAGGCTGAGCTAGCCGTGTGCGGGCTTCCGACAATATCTGCTACTACAACACTTTCTAGATACCTCCCCTAATCTTCCGCAATAGTAAGTACTTCGCCGGCGCCAGCCATCAGTGGCGAAAGGGTGGACGTCGCCATATTTGACTCTATGCGAAAAGCAGATAAACTTGCCCTCCGCTGATTTACAAATTTTTAAATGTACCCGTTGTGTTAAAAAATAGGCTGAGTGTGAACCACAATATCCGTAAATGTCAAATCAAATATGGGGGTTTTACGTGCCAAACCAACGGCGGGCATCTGGCAAGCCCCAGCGGAGGACTGAGGATTAATTTCGACCAGCTGGGGACCTTTTGACGTGCAACTGAAAGCTCGGTTACACGGCGTCTTCTCCGCAATAAGCCTCCGTCAGATTGCGGGCACCTCGGCCGGGATTCGAACCCGTCACATGGGGATCCGTAGGCCGACGCTCTCGCCTCGGAGCCACCGAGGTGGCTTATATCCGTAAATGACAATCGCACGTTTGTATTTTGAGTCTGATGGGTGTATTTTTCGTTATAAACGGCCCACTCTGGCAAGCGCTCGGTGTGCAGCCAGCGGAGAGCACGTGACATTTGCCGCAATCATAACGTAGCCTTTCTCGGGACAAGCAAAGCTGCGGCGAGGCTGACGTCGACAGGACGATTACAAGCAGGGTATCTGGCCGTTGCCATGTCTCTGCTCGCGCGGGAAAGTGCGTGCAATTACAAACTTGCCAAAGCGGCGTTCACGCGCACGCTGCAGATGCTTGCACGCATGGGGATCCAGTAAGGCCAAAGTTCTAGGCGAGACAGGTATCTTCACTACCTGTCAATGTTCTTAGACGGACATTACAAACGAGTGGCATCTACCAGTGTCATTTTCCCAAACGAGTGACATTCACAAGTTACGTCCACCAGTGTCATTCCAAGTGACATCCACCAGGTGTCATTTGCCAATCGTTCAACGCGTCTTAAAAAATTTTTTTTTGTCATTTTTGAACGAGGGATAGGGGTTTTTGATGTGATACGCTCCCTTGAACAAATGTGTACTTCGAATTTTCATTCGGAGAAAGCGTGCGCGTGCGGCGCGTGGAACACCATTCCCTACACTCTCCTTTATGCTTGGGTAATTTAGCAATAAGTCTATTCCACCGATCAACCTCTTGCTCCGTCCACGCGATCGTGCGAGGGGTCGGCGAAGCGGCGGCCTATCTGTTTGAGACGTTAAAATTCTCCTCCTTGCATTATCACAAGTTAGGATAATATTACACCCCGCTTCGCGGGCACTTCAAGGGACATTTATATCACAGGCCCATGCGCGGTCGGCAAATTAGCTCGCGACCCCGATTCTGCGCCTGCCACTCCCTATGCTCGCAGATGATTTAAAGGCCCTGGGTCTCGAGATCTTTGAAATGCTCATGGAATGCAGTTTTCTCATAAAATCGTAACATCTTCGTGAATTAATGCTATAATTCTTACACGTATGCAGGCATGTATTATTTTTTTTAAAACACGCACAATTACTGCAAACGTATTTGTATCATCGCAGAAAAAAATAGCCGAATTTCTCCCAGTTACCTGTATGAGATGTATTAAACCGCCTAAAATATGCGCAACAATATAGTGTCGTAATTTGGATTGTTTCTACTTTTCCTTGCATTCTTTCCTTATTCTAGCCTTGTGTATTAAAACACTACACCGCTTAGTTTCCGTTGTCATTTCCAGGTAAAAGAAACTGCTTGGTCCCGAAAAGCTTCCTCAGTCTCCTAACTCCATACAGTTGGACTCTGACAACAGAAAAAAAAAAAAGAGGAGCAACAGCAAGCATTCAAACGGCTGTTTAGTGGAAGATACAGCTCAAGTTGCAGAAAATGTGAAACCTGTGGAGGGTTGCAAGTTTCGTTAAAAAAGCTTGTGGGGTTTTATCTTCAAGACAATTTGATTTAGCTAATATCTCCTGCTTACAGCCTGTAAAACGTAAATTGTCGAGAAGGGAGTACACTCTAAGAAAAAATGGAGGAAAAAAGTAGCAACGGCGCGTCTTCCTCCCTTCTACTGACGCGCCCCCAAGCGTACACGAGAAAAGTGGAGGAACGAAACGTTTTTCTCCTTCTCCAGGCAGACGGGAGAAAGCTTTCGCTCTCCCGACTCATCTTCTTTCGGTTTCGTTTTTCGAGCAGGTCGCGCACGTTGTTTAATAAATAGCTGTTGAGTTCATTGAGCTTCAGCGGATGCGAAGGCCGCCTGTAATTTCGTCTTCTAGTCTAAACGTGCAGAACATTTCGGTTGCATTGACGTTTTTATCACTAATTTTATCAAACGACCAAACGAAGCCGTTAGAAAAAGCGAAGTTCCGGAGCAGTGCCAGCAGCGCCACGTACACTGGGGGATGGCCGTCTCCGGATTGCGGGACTCGCGCGCGCGGCGAATCGACGGAACTACAGTCACTACAGTAGCGAAACCACCCGGAACTGTGTCGACGTTTTCGACATTATGGAAACCGCAGGAACTCCGTCCAAGACAGGCAGGTTTTGCTGCCGGCTGCCTGGGTGCCTTCCGTGCTGAGTTCGGTTTTGTTTTCCGATGCCGAGTGCAACCGGCGTTCAACGTGGTTCTGTATTTGTACGTGTCAGCAACATAGCTGCAACATCGTGATGGCAGTGTTGTGGGTTGTGAACAGAAGACTGGAATTATCGCCGATGTGACCGTGTGTTCGCGTATCAGTGGTGTAACAACAAGATGATATCGTAAACTGTCGGGAATTGATGGCGTTGGTCGGGCCGTGATGAGGGGGCGGTGTGTCGCAGGTTGACATTCTGCTTTACGTTAAAAAGTTTAATACCACTTGAGGGATTACGTGCAGTCGATCAACGTGTGGATAGTCATGTTGGAACGCTGGTCTGAACAGTAGAAGCTCCTATCGCTATCGTACAGTGGCCAATATGACTGTTGGAATTGTCTCGTCCCCGAGAGCGATTGCGCTCTGGGGCAAGGACTGAACAGTACGAAATCGTGACGGAAAGTACGCATATTTACAGTATAGAATTTCGGCATTAAAAAAAAAAAATAGTAGGTAAAATCGAAAAAAAAAAAAAAAGCTACCCTTTATTTTTGCTGTTTAAATATACTACGGTTCCTGGAGAAACTGCCCTCCAAGTGGCGCGCTGGGATGAGCGCTATAAGTTTTAGGGCTCGCCACGGCGTAGCTCCGTACACTTAACACCTGCCGCAAGTCGCGGCTTTGAGTGCATTCAAGTTGATCGAAAGCGATTTCTCAGCATGTGAAGCATCACTTCCAGCTGAGTGAATATCCGCTCTACAGAGATTAATTCAAGACGGCAATTGCAGCTTTGCGCGAACAGCACAAATAGAGAAACCAATAGAATACAGGCTACGACGTGCCGTGTGGGGAAACAAACTCATGGCTTCGAACCGCATTGGAGTGGCTTGATTTATTGGCTTTCAAATAATTACGGCATGATCAAGCGTTTACTTTTTAATAAGAGATTCATCTTCTGAGCAATTTAAAATACTCTCAGAGTTATGACATTGCTGGGAAAAAATCAACATGCTGGGAATATATTTTATTGCTTAGGGAGTCACCGAAAATTTCCGTACGTTCAAAACGACCAGTATAAAAGACGGAAACGCGGAGCACGGGTGTAGTGTTCGGGTTAGTGTGGTGCTCTGTTATATTGGTATTTGTGTGTGCCGTGTATGTGCTCAATGTAGGTTCACCTGATGCTTGTAATAAGCGTAATGTGTGTATAGTAAAGGATTCCCAAGCGCAGGAGAGCGGCTCTGAAGCGCAGTAGTAGTCTGAAAAGAGAAAATTATTTTTTGTAGAACATGAATTGGGCGGTACCTAGCGCCACCTAGCCTAGCTACTTGCAATTACTCTGCTTGACCCCGCCATCTGGTGGCCAGCGATTCAACCTCTCACGCTACGCGATAAACATCGGCTTCGAGTTTGTCCTTACGAGAGCGGCTTTTGGTTCGCGGATTGAGTTTGCCCTTCTCCGTGATGTGCGGTTGACGAAGGAATTGTGACTCGAGGAACACCAAAGGTAAGACGCAAAGTCCGCGAAGTAACTGGGTATCGGTTGTCTCCGTTTAACATCGCAGTGCTGTCGACGAGAAGACTGAGTAACTGCTTTCGAAACGCAAGTTTCTGTACCTGTGGAGGGGAATCTGGCCTCGGAAATAAACACAGTTTGCGGAAAGCTTTGGTGACGCTTTTATTTGCTGCTGCTCTCGTCCCGTACAAGAGACGTAGCGTCCTCGTTAAGCCTTATTGGGCTCGATTTGCTCGATTCGGGGCCGCCATATTGAGATGCAAGCGACGGAGGAACTTTGCTCCCCTGCTTCAGGGACGAAAGTTTCTCCCTTTCTAAAGGAACATAGGTTACAAGACCGCTCCTCCCCTAAGGGAGGACTATCCATACCCTTTTTTCTAAGAGTGTAGGCAAAAGCCAGATAAATTCACTTACGTTTGTTGCGTTACTTAAGAGATATTATAAACAAGTCCAGAAATACCGCCATTGAAATACAATTGGAATCAAGCAATAGTAAAATGCGAGCATTGTAAACTGATATAAACAAATAACTGTTATATAGAAAGGGTAAAAGCACAGGCGAGCTGGTGAAGAACTTCCATCGTAAACCGGAGACACGGAAAAATAAAAAAAAACGGACAAAACAACAAGTCTCAACTTTGAGACTTGTTGTTTTGTCCGTTTTTTTATTTTTCCGTGTCTCCGGTTTACGATGGAAACTGTTATATGCCTGTGTTATTTTTCTCTTTATTTGCCATTGCATTTGGACTGTCTCAATTGTGAATCTCTCTCCATGGCCCAGACCACATTTAACAGGTGGCCTCGGGCAGCATACAGAGTCTCTGCTTCTGAGTTTTTGTTTAGAAGCAGAGATGCAAATAAAAATAATATACATAACTTGTGAAATAATTCAGATCATCAACAGCATTGATTGTGTGAGATGTAAATATAACGTGATGTTCCTGTAAGTGTGGCGAAATTCGCCTCCTTTCATGTACCTGCTGTGATTCATGCGCTGCTTGCCTTGTGAACCATGCCTGAAATGTTAATTGAAGTTTCACCTTCAGCAGGTCATTCCTTAATAAAACCACATAAGAAAATTCCCACTTTCTACGAAAAAAAAAACGAAAAAAAAAAAACGCGCAGAGAAAGAAAAATAGAAACGAGCGCGCCGACAGCTAACGTTGTTACAGCAACCCAAGGCGAGCGGGGCGAGTCAGGGGAAAATCCTGTCCTCGGCGTGACGCCACTCCGGTTCGCACTAAAGGGGCACCACGCCTGGAAGGGAGGAGTATTAGGCGCGCCGCCGCCGTCAGTTTCTGATCGGCGCACAGGTTTATCACGAGGTGCGTGCGCTCTTTTAGGAGCTTCCTTTTAGGCTCTAATAGGTACTTGTTAATTCTTGTTCTTTGTTGAACTTCAAACAAAGATCAATAAGTAACTTTTAGAGAACAGGAGTCTTCCGAAAGAGCGCAGGCACCACGTGATAAATAGCGGCCAGTCACGTGATAAATAACGGCCACTTTTAAGCGGCCCCTGTTTGCGCCAACTACAAAGTCGTTTCGTGACGCAAAATATATCTCTAAAACGTTTTCTTTTTGTTGTAAATTTGTTTTATGACTTCCTTCTCGCATCCAGGCTGTTTGATAAAATGTTTTTTTTTCCCTTTGTATCTGTCCTTTAAGCGTCCCCCAAGTTTCTTCTTATTGATGCATATAATGTTTATGGACACTTTCCATTAATTGTAAACGTTTACCGCAACATATAATGAACATATTTTTTTTTTACTTTTAGAGTATAGAAATTATACCCAGAACATTGAACACGAATTTATGCAAGAGAGACATAACAAAAGTCTTACCGGCACCGCCACCCAATGGCTGAGCTCGCCGTGTGTGGGCTGCCGACAATTATTGCTACTACAATACTTTCTAGATACCTTTCCCAATCTTCCGCAATAGTAAGTGCTTCGCTGGCGCCGGCCAACAGTGGCAAGAGGGTGGACGTCGCCATATTTATTTCTATTAGGGCGAACCCCCAATAAAGTGATCTAGAGTATGTGTAGCGAGCTCGGTGAGCGCCCACGGCTGCCGCAGATCGTGTTGACGGCACGAGGGGGCGTCAATAGTGCATGGGCTGTAGTACCGCACGCGTCACATAGCGATTCTCTGTCACCGGCGTTGTCGTCGTAGTCGGTTCCGCATTGCACTTCAGTCGACGTAAGCGACAAAAAAACCGGGGAAAGATCTTCAACGGGAACCAGTTCGCGCTGGCAGACCGCCAAGCCAAACCTGGTGGCCCAAGGCCCTTGAAACGCACGGAATCTCCAGCCCATGGATGCTACCGCAGCAGCGCTATACGTACATCCGGGACCTTTCCACGCACGCCGCTTCACAGCAATTCACGGCGCGCGTCAGTGCCTGATCTTACTACCCCTTTTCTAGTTCACTGCACCCAACCAGCTAAATCAGCTATAGTCCAGCTCAGTTCAACTGAATGATGGTTAGCGGCTCAATGACAGTTGGCGCCTTCTGTGAAACTCGGGACGATCGCGATTGAGTCTACCGTGCTTGGCTCAATAACGGTTGACAGCGCTCGCGTAACAAACAAAAACCAGTTTGTCGTTAGTCGTTTATAGAGCAGGAGTTTAGTCTGCCAGAACATGGCGACATTGTTACCCACTTTAGTCGAGCAATTTAGCCAGCGCACTACGACTGCTAGCCTGGGGTCTTTAACGTTCACCACACAGCAGAGATACACGACCGCACGTCGGTACGTTGCTCATTCAGGCCGAGACGGGCAGGGGTGATGATTGAACCTAGGATCCCTGGGTTTTGCAGTGCAGGCTTTCGCTAGTCTGTAAAAAGAGAATGAAAAAAATATAAGACGATTTGTAGTTTTAGTTGTCGCGCGCAGTTTGGCGCGATTCGTTCCTTCCGAGTTTCCCGAATCTCCGGACCTGGCACGGACCTTACCGCACAAGGAAAAAGCGGCAATCGACTGGGTTTCAAATCTTGATAACTTGGTACGACAGGTCCACAGAGCTATTCTATGAAGTTTGCCCACGTGATACGCACGATTCAACAGGTCCGCGGACTCGACCCTAGATACGTTGCATGCTGTGGTCTACGGACCAGCTCTTGCGTTTTGGAAAATTTTTTCGCCTGGAACATGGCGAACTTCGACCCGCAAAAAAACGCGACGTTCGATTTCGTAGGAACGTTTCCGTGGACATTCCCGGCGTGTGAATACACCTTTAGGATAATGGAGTGCAAGGCTATCAAACGAGCGTTCGATATCCCGACTAACCGCTTCCCCATAAAAGTTGAGGCGGCGAGACTTTTCATGGCGTTGGGCTCAAAATATCGCGCTATTTACTTTTACCTCGGTGAAAGTGAAAGGCGCGTGCCTTTAATGGGCAACTACGTTTCTTTTTCAATATTGAAAAATAAAACCAATTCAGTTTCTCTTCTATTCCCTAGAAAAATCACACACCAAAAATCCCGATCTAATGTCTCCCTTAAAGCTTTACTGAAATGGCAAACCTTATTTGAGATGTGCCCAGTCACCCAAATCTGGTAAACCTAGCGGGCGAGGTGCGGCGCAGTAAACAGCGCAGTCAACAATATCGCGTCGGTGCAGCCAACTGCGCTAACCGCGTCGTGCTCGCACAATTTGCATTTTGTTTTTCCAGTCGTCCAGATCGAAACGGGCCGATGGAAACGCTCGCTATTTTGACGAGATTCGCGGAACTCGCATGCGCCGCCGAGTTGCACCCAATGTTGTGGGCGTTACAGGAAAAAAAGGAACGAAATATGTTACTCGTTACTTGCAAATAAAAGGAACGCGTTACGTACTTACGTTACATTCAAATAAAATAAATCCGTTACTGTTACCGATAAAAAGTAACGCACGCTAGTTTTGTGTTACTTTTTATATATGGATAAAACATGTTTACTATTTTGACGTTTAATATATGCTTAGGTGGCATTATTCAAGGAACATTTTGTCTCTGAAAAAGCATCATATAACTATTGTTCCTTTCTTTCTTTTTTTTTTTCTTTTTCTTCTTTTTTCGCGGTTTCGCTGAATACTTTGCGGAACGGAACCGTATTTTTGTCCCGTCGGGAAATTAGGAGTCAACCTCTGATGGCACCTACCCTCCCCCCCCCCCCCCCCCCTTTCCCACACCCACCCCCTGCCTATCATCGACAACGGTAGTGTTTTCCAACACTGGCGCAAAGAATGTGGGCGGTGGAAGCTTACGAAAGTGGGTGTGTTTTGCGTGTGAAAAAAAGCGGCAACAATTTGAAGGTATGTGGGATTAGTGCGAACTTTCACATATTTTGGCGCCTAAAAACACGCTAAAAGTTGAAGTGTAGTAGGCTTTGAGAATAATATGTTACGTGTGACATAGCGACGTCACCGTCACTCGGGATGAGGGAAAAACTTACCTATTCCGAGTAACGAAAGAAAGCAACAACAGAGTTGCGTTTTTTTCACTCTCTCCCTTCTGCAAATGGAAAGAATATCAATGAAGAATTTGAAAATAAGTAGGTTATTAGCTTCTGTGTTGAAAGTAACGAGCAAGTTTTTACGTTACCAAAAGTACTAACGCGTTACAGGTAACGCCGGTGCCTGTAACGTGTTATCGCAAACACTGGCTTTACGCCTCTGCTGCGTGGAGTCCGAATTTGTTCGATGACGTCGCTGAGCGTATCGTCGCTTTGTGGCGAAGGAAACATGTGCCTGCAGCTATTTGAACTCCGGATTCACGAGACGACCTATATGTACACAACGAAAAAGTTGCGTACGACGAATCTTCTGAACAAATCCGTATTGACGAAGTAATATAAGCGTAAAGTTTTGCGTAGGTTACGAGGGTAATCTAGCAGAGCCTTCAGCATGACCGACAGAGTAGTTCAGTCACTTCGCCGTGACGACTGAAAAGCTGTCCCAACAGGACACTTGAAGCGCGCGTGACGCCACATTTCTCCTCCGTGGGAAGTGCAAAAATCCGCTTCCGTATCTTTGTTTTCTTTTTGTTGCGGAGAATACTTTTTTTTTTTTTTTTGCGACGTCCTCCTGTGTTTTTTACGAAGGCCTAGAGCACGGTCATCACGTGGGTCCAGACAGCCACTCACACGCTTTCAGTATTTGCTCAAGTCATCCGCTGCTGTCCAAGTCCCGAAAACGGGAAAGGAAGAGCGGGAAAAGGGTACGAGGGCGCGGGAGAACTGACGGACAGGCAACTGGCACACAATTGGCAGGTGGCGTGTGATGTAAGGCCTGACGAGCACCGAAGTCACCGAAACGCGGAGGGAGCAAGGAGGAAAGCCGGGATCTTTGACTGGCGAATGTCCAAACTGAAGACGGATTTTCATTTCATATGACGGAGAAGTGTCGCCTCACGCGTTCTGAAGTATTTTTGAAATTTTCGACCGGTAAATATGAAATTTACCGGTCGCGTTCAAAATTAGGCTGAATATGATCCAGAATATCCGTGAATGACAATGGTACGTTTGTATCTTGAGCCTGATGGCCGTATTTTTTGTTATAAACGGCCCGCTTTGGCAGGCTGTTGGAGAGCAGCCAGCGGAGAGCACGTGAAATCCACCGCAATCATGACTTAGATAGTCTTTGGACGAGCAAAGGTGCGGCCAGGCTGATGTCGAGAGGATGTCGTAGCCGTTCCAGCCACCAAAGCGATCGATGCACGCCAGGGATCGGGCCACCGCAACTAATCCCAAAGCTGCTTTTGTACGAATTTTGAGTGACGGGTATATCTTCTATAATCTTGTAGGGGGACTATAACCACGTCTGGGATACACAAAAGCTAGGATCGGGAAGAGGAAAGTTCCTTTTTCCCCTCTTCCTCTTGTGGTGGCCGGAGGCGAGGCAGTTATTGTCACTACCTGTCGAGGCTCCTGGATAGTCATTACAAACGAGCCGTTAGCGACATCCACCAAATACTTTTTGCTAGCCGCTTAATTTGTTTTAAAATTCCTTTTCGTGTCTTTTTGAGCAAGATATTGTTGAACAGTATTTTGTTGAAAAGGGAGTACTATTAAGGGAGCAGTATGACAACTTGTTTTCAACAAGAGCTGATGCTGCTCTTTTGAACACGAATACACCAAACATATAAGCGCCAAACTTCCGTTGTAGTATCCCTTTAAAGGGATGCTTCAACGGAATTTGAAATATACCCGTCGTGTTAAAAAATAGGTTGAATTTAATCCACAATATCCGTAAATGACAATCGCGCGTTTTTATTTTCAGCCTGATGGCGGTATTTTTGTTATAAAGGGCCCACACTGGCAACCGCTCGGAGAGCAGCCAGCAGAGAGCAGGTGCCATCCGACGCAATCGTGACGTAGTTCGTCTCGGGACGAGCAAAGCTGCGGCGAGGCTGACGTCAAGAGGATGGCCTAGTCGTTCCAGCCACCGAAGCGGCTGCCTTTGTACGAATTTTGAGTGACGGGTTATTCTTCTACGAATTATTAGAGGGACAATAGCGACTTCTGGGACACACAAAAGAAATTCTCAGGGAGTGGAGAGTTTCTCCTTCAGCTCTTCTCTCGTCGAGGCCGGAGGCAAGACCGTTACCGTCACTACCTTTCAACGTTGCTAGACGGGCATTACAAACGAGGAGCGTTAGCGTCATCCACCAGGTGCTCTTCGCAAATCGTTTAATTCGTTTTAAAATTCCCTTTCGTGTCTTTTTTAACAAGAGATTGGTATGTCCGGTGAGATACCGCTCCTTTGAACGCATATAAACCAAAAAAAAAAAAGCGTCAAAATTTCGTTGTAGTATCCCTCTAAGGGGCCATGAAACAAATTTTTGGGCTGGACTGAATTAATTTTGATAAGGATTTTACTAATAGCATGTCGTTTAGTGGGCCAAAAGTAAGAAGGTAGCAAATCAAAAGCCTGATATTCGGTACGAAAATGTGAAAACATAACGAACTATTTCGAACTTCCTTCCCTTCAAAAGTACTTTTCCTTTTCAATGTGTTCATCCGGGCTACCCAAAGTACGTCACCCGGCTCCAACGCACGTCACACGACGCACGACCTCACCACATTCCCTTCACCACTAAATTGATAGTGCGGTGGGAGCTACACGCTTGCCGGACCAATCAGCCGCCTCTGTCTCATCACTTGACCCTATTCTGTGAATGCGGGCATGCGCGAGGAAGAGTGACCACGTGGCAAACGTGCGGCCGGCCCAACGAGCACGTAGCTTCCACAGCACTGTCAGCTTAGGGGTGAACGAGATGGGGAAAGCAACTTTTGTCCTAGTTTTGAGCGACGTGCTAACCTTCTAGGGGGAGAATGGCGGTGTCCGGGTCCACGAACGAGGCTCCGAGCAAGAGGAGAGTTCCTCCCTTCCTTTTTCTTGAAATGTTTGGTACTCTGCGCAATTTGTGAGTTAATGAGGAAAGCTAGAAAGTAAAAAAGTTGAAACATCGTTTTATGGCCCCTTTATCGGGCATTTTTATGTGTGCCAGCGGCGCGCGTCTCAACTTCAAATAGCGAAAAAAAAGAGATGTATTTTAAAGGAGTCATGAATCGCTTTCCTAACTTTTTTCCTGTTTAGCTTTTTTCCTCAGCTCATAAATCGCGCATTCTACCAAACAGTTCAAAAAGACGGAGAGGGGGGAGTCCCCTCTTGCTCGGACTCTCGTTTGTGTACCCGGACAGCCATCCTCCCCCTATAAGATTAGCCCGTCACTCAAAATTTGGAAAAAAGTTGCTTTCCCCTCCCCGTTCAGCTCGAAATGGACAGTGCTGTGGATGCACCGTGCTCCTTGGGCCAGCAACACTTTTGCCACGTAATCACGGTCTTTCGCACATACCCACAAGAGATATTGAGGTCAGGTGATGAACAGAAGGCGGCTGATTGGTCCGGCAAGCGCGTAGCTTCCACCACAATGTCAGCTTAGGGGTGAAGGAAATAAGTGGGGTTCAGTGTCGTGTGACGTGCGTTTGGGCCCGGTGGCGCGCTGCGGGGACCGTTGATGTATTACAGTGAAAAGGCCGAGAGAGAGCTTAGGAAGGGAAGGAGGTACGAAATAGACCCCTGTATTTTCAAATTTTCGTACTGAAAGTCAGGCTTTTGACTTTCTACCTTTTTTTTTTCCTTTT
Source organism: Ixodes scapularis (assembly GCF_016920785.2). Classification (NCBI taxonomy): domain Eukaryota; kingdom Metazoa; phylum Arthropoda; class Arachnida; order Ixodida; family Ixodidae; genus Ixodes; species Ixodes scapularis. The sequence goes on along the minus strand of NW_024610265.1, from coordinate 649,837 downwards.
GGCCTTTAAGTTTCCTTTCCTTTAAGTTACTCGCCGCGGCACGGTCCGCTGGATCCACGGATTCGCACAGGGAAGCCCAGCAGCAAAGCGCTTGCCACTTAAAGAGCTGTGCGCGCTGGCGAAGAAACGATCTTGTCTATTCAATTTGCCTGTTTTTGTTTCGAATCGAGCTAAAACGAACTCCGTATGAATGACCTTCGTATCAAATGGTAGGTGCGAATGATCTGTTGAGCTCATTTTATTTTGACGCGACAGTGATATAAACGCCAACATGTGTAAATAGAGCACATCTCTCGGGAGCTGCATAAAGCGATGGCTGCCCAACGGTTCTTCTGGCGTACGTCGCATCAGCATCAAGTAGCGACGCGATTCGTAAAAGCGGTTTTCAAAAAAATTGGATCTGAAGCCAGCGGTCACCAAGAAATAGTCCGACAGGCGCCGTCGTATGTAACAGGCGGCGGATAGAGCGGAGCTGGTGGAGCAGACGACAGACACGCCACGTGCGCCCTGCACGCCACATGCTCGCGGCAATACGTCAACGTACCACGCGGTTAATCCTGAGGATGACGACAAGGAAGGAATGTTGCCGCAGCAAGCAAAGTTTTCTGTTTTGGTTTATGTTGATTTTTTTTTTAAACGACGATTGCACGAAAAATATTTAATCCTTTGGGAAACAAAGTACATAGAGCCGTTTATTACTACTTTGCGAAGTATAATTAACCCTTACTCCGAAAATTCGTGTATTGAACGGAGTTGCCCTTTAACTCAAACATTTTTTCTTTCCGAAAAAAAAAAGTCAAAGGAGGGGCAGTACAACTTGAGTACTTCTTAATCAAACAGATCATTAAACTCGTAAGTGATGGCACCGTAGAAAAAAAAAGAAAGAACACGCCACTTTCGCAGGGCTCGGGCAGAGCTAACATGTACACGTATAAAAGGTTCTCTCCAATCATCGACTTGGCAAATCCCATGCCGTTTAATATTTGTACATTGCAACACTTCATGATTTCAATGCAACAGCATTTTAAAAGCGATGACGTAAGCTACCGCCAGATTCGAAGCCCAGGCTGTTGAACCGGAACCGAACCGAATCAAGAACCGGAACCGAACCGTTATTTTTAGCCGAGCCGGAACTGAACCGAACCGAAATCTTCGCCGCCATCTTGGAACTAAACCGGAACTTAACTAAAAAAAAATATAATGGTAACCGGTTCAAAACGGATCAAGATAATTTTTGATAGTATCCCAAAATGAATATGTGAGAATAAAAAATTGGCAGCGATGTTTCTATCTATTGATGAAACCGTCCTATACAAAATTGCAATGTATGATAAATTGTGGGTTCTCGTGGTGCTTTTGTATTGGCACTATGATTAACCATGTGTCATGTTGTCGCGTACCGTCATGGTGTCAATACATGCTGTCAAGTAATGTCACGAAACCCTGTGACGTCACGTGACTCACTGCGTCAGATCGGTTTTTTTTGAGGAAGTCACTGGATGTATTAACCTTGTTGACTGCGTGACGGTACTTGACATCACGATTTCGCACAGAGAGTCATGTGGCACCGTGACGTAAGCGATTTTTATAACCCCGAATCGAGTGCTCGGGTTCACGACAAGCAGCATCGCCAAACATTCGAGTAATGGCTCATGTTCAATTAAATATGATACTAGCCCAACTCTAACAATATCTGAGGCTCAGCCCAAGCTTTTGCATTCCAATCCTAGCGCATGACTATGATGAACACAAACGGCATATAATTAGCGTCAGATCATGTGGCCGCTTGTTCAAATTGCGAGTTGAAGAGGGGATCGACAGCTGTCTCTTTCCTTTATTTTTTCTGCATCTGCTATTGCGCCGAAGGGAAAACTAATGGATGTTTTCGCAAGCTATCAACGTCAGGGGTTACTTCTTAACAGTATTTACTGAAAGTACAAAAAATGCTGCACGACCAATTTTACATCAATGAGGCAGCCGAACATTTTTTCGTTGTTGCTGAACTGCTTCCGACAGATGTCCCAGGGAATAGAAGTATTGAAATGACTACATGCGACTTAATAATTTGACGTTACATAGAACTAACTACATGTGTGTACAAAAGGAACATTTGAAATAAAAAAGAAAAAAAGATTTTAGTGGTCTCAGAGGGACAGCCGAACGTTGGCAGGCGCTCTAGGTCTCACACGAGCGTCGTTCTCAAGTCATTGCCCAAGTTTCGACCACCTCTGCATTTCGCTTAAAGGAACCATAAATTTTTTTTATACATTCACTTATAACTACACTTAGAATCACTTCCTAACTTTAATACCTGAATAAACTCGGCTCTGCTCTCCTTTCTAGGCAATGACAGTCGCCAAAAAATTAGAAAAATATGAGCATCCTTCATCGCATCAACTCGGATCCAGAAGAGGCTATGTGGCCTGGTGCCTATCCTATGCCACCGACGTTAATCATACCCCCGCACTGGGGTTGGAAAAGTATAGAAAACGCGTGCTGGAGCTCCAGGCATTATTAGAGTTCGGCTCTTCTCATCACCACAGTGGTCGGACACGAGCCACTACCCAAGTGTCCGCCGAGGCATTGATTGTTACGAATCGATGTCCAGTGCTCACGTAGTTCTCGTGTCCAAACCATGAGCCGCGCTCGACTGTCATCAAGCGGGTGGTTTTGATCTCACAATTACGACATCAATCTTTGCTAAGGCAAGACTAAAATAAATAGTCTCATTTTATCTTCGCAATTTCATCGCGACAAAGAAGCTTCTGAATCAGTGGCGGCATGTGCGAGTATACTTGGGCCAGACTAGGACCAGTACGCCTCTGAAAAGTCATAAACATTTCAACCCGATATCCTTTTACGATCCTTTAAACTTCACGGGGTGCAAAATAAAAGCAACGAAGGGTTGCTGTTACAAAGTGACAACTAAAATTGTCGAATTAGCACACCAAAACGGAAAAGGCAATTCCTCAGGAATACAAAATATTTTCTTGAGGAGCCACAAAAAAGAAAAGAAACAGAAGTGTGTGTGTGTGTGTGTGTGTGTGTGCGTGTGTGTGTGCGTGAAGGAGGGGGGGTCAGGGGGGTAGCTTTAAAAACATACTGTTTTGTAAAAGTTCCTCCTCCCCGCATCTTCGGCGCAGACCAAAAAGCGTGGCCCCGGAAACTACTTTGTTTGCAAAAACACTCTTGCCAGAAAGCACGTTTTTGTCGTGCCAGACGCTCGCGCCGTTTCTCACGACGATGCACTAATAATAATAAAACGTGCCTTTTAAATACTTGACTTCCCTGAGCTTGAACCTCCTGCAGCTTGCATTTTGCACCATTTAGTTTGATTTTCTCAGCAAGAAGATGTCATAATCACCAGCAGCATTAGTGTGATGACGACCAGTGCATACCATGCTAAACAGTTCAGCTTTCTAGTGAAATGCGATGTTTGCAACGCTAGCAATAGATGTCCTAATTATAAAGTTGTGCAGTTCTTATAGCAGTCTCGCGATGATATACGGCAGCCTAGAGAAGTTTTAGAGCGAATGACTATTGAAGCACAATGTTGTAAAGTGAGGGCCCGAAACAAGTACAGGTAAAACCGAATATAACATTAGCCTCCCGAGGCAGTATTTCGCGAAGTTCAAAGCTCATTAAAGCTGATGAAGTGTTATTTACATTATGATTTTAAGAATATTTGACGGGCCTTCGCGCTATTTATGTAAAATTAGGAATTTCATTGCATGCATCTTTATGCATCACTTTTCTCAGTAAGGTGTTCTGTAAGGTGTTCTGTAAGGGATTATTTAGAAAAATACTGTGAATTATTACTCTTTTTGCACATTTCGTGTATTTGCCTTCCGATCTATCATGTGAGCACAGAGTCCTTTTTGGCGTACCCTGCAACCCGATGTTTCACACTGCCAGTCAGCGAACAAAAAAACACGTGTACGCATATTCAACAGCTTGCGTAGTTTCGAGTATCGTCCTTTCAAGTCGGTCTGAAGCGGTTATGTGAACGTCATAAAGTAAAATTTATTGATAATTATAAAAACATCTTTAATTACTAACTCAATAGTTGACAACATAAATAAAGGGCCGACCACCCTAAAACCAAATACCATTGACTACCAATACTGGAAACTCGAGCCAAAATACATGGGGTTGTCGGGAGACACAGAAGTGCTGCCATCTCTCGGTGTGGGATGGTAAACTATGAGCTCGAAATTAAAAGGAAAACAGTCATTCACTACACCATTTCTTCTCTTCACACTATCAGGAATTGTGAATATATGGAAAATCGGTGCGGCCGATTTCAATTGAGCAAGAGCTGATACACGGTATTTCTGATAATGAGGTGCGCTTCATATTAGCACTAGGTATTTAGATTATATAGACCTATGTATTACACCTGGTACAAATGACCTACTGGCAATTAGCGACTTTCTTGTAAATTGACAGTTTATGGACCAGTCTAAAGGCTAGGCTGTTACTAGCTCCAGTGACCGGCTCTTTACCTGTCGTTTTGGGGGCCTGGTTAGCCTCTAATGACTGCAATTACTATTGGATTATATTTCTGAGCTATTTGAACGGCTGTTTATTAGGTAGTTCCATTTGTGATAGACTTTAATGACCATTAGTCACCATTTCGTGACATTTGTAATGTTATGTCTCAGATTGGGGGGATTTGAATGACTATTATTTGGTATTTGATTTTATTTCCGAACTATATGGCGGATTTCGGTTCCAAATGACTTTTAATGACAATCAATGACTATTTGTAACTATTTTGAGTTATTTGAATGCGCGCGGACCGAGTTGGCTTTCAATGGTTAATTTTGGCTTTTTGATCAAAATTTGACATGATAGATATGTAGTTCAAATGACTTCTAGTTACTTTTAATGTCTTTTGGCCACTATTTTGAGTTATTTGATTGCGTGCAGACTGAGCTGGCTTCATATGGCTATTATTGGCTATGTGATCATGTTTATAAATTATATGGCAGATTCGGGGTCTAAATGAATTCTAGAGACTTTCAATGGCTATTAATCACTATTTCGACTTGCCCGATTGTGTGCAGACTGATTTGGCTTCATACGGCTATTATTGGCTATATTATCATGTTTATAAAGTATATGGCGGATTTGGAGTGTAAATGACTTCTAGTGACTATCAGTGATGATCAGTCACTATTTCGACTTATTTGATTTTATGCAGGCTGAGTTGGCTTCCAATGGCTATTATTGGCTATAGGAATCTGTTATTGACCTGGTTGGCTCGAATTGCCAAAAAATGGCTATTAGTGCTTATTGGTCGCTATATTCTGGAATTCTATAGTTATGAATGAAAATGGCTTCAAGTGACTATTGTTAGCCCCAATTGCATATCATCTTAACAATATCACCTTAAATTGCTTCAGAATGAACATTAGTGACATTTAGTGACATAGTATTCATGATGTTTTGACTATGAGTGGATTCAAGTGTCTCCTATTATTGGCTATGGGCAGTTCTTGGCCAAATCGGCTTGAAATCGCTATACATGTCTATCAGTGACTATTATTGGCAATTTATGCACTTGGAGTGTGTATAGATTTGAATTACTTCAACTGGATAGTATTGGCTATAAGCATCTATTCTTGACCTGGTTGGCTTGGATTGGCTATTATTGGCTATAATCATCTGTTCCTGACTTGGGTGGCTTGAATTGGCTATAAATGACTAAAAGTGACTAGTATTTATAATTAGCGGCTATTTCTTTGTCTACAAGCTGAAATGGCTTCATGTGGCTAGTTTTGGCTATTACCATATATTTTTTACCAGACTGGCTTCAAATGGCTATGAATGGCTATTCGTGGATATAGTTGACAATTCTATGCTATTTCAGATTATGACTGAAAATGACTTCAAATGGCTGTTATTGGCTATTAGCATGCTTTTTTGTTAGATTGGCTTAAGATGGCTATACATGGTTATCAGCAACTATTAGTTACAATTTATGCAATTGGAGTATATATAGATTCGTATGACTTCAACTGGATATTATTGGCTATAGGCATCTATTCTTGACTTGGTTGGCTTGGATTGGCTATTACTGGCTATAGTCATCTGTTCCTAACCTGGGCGGCTTGAATCGGCTACAAATGGCTTAAAGTGACTAGGATTTATAATTAGCAGCTATTTCTTTGTCTGCGAGCTCAAAATGGCTTCATGCGGCTAGTTTTGGCTATTACCATCTATTTTCTACCAGACTGGCTTCAAATGGCTACAAATGGCTATTCATGAATGTAGTTGACAATTCTCGCTATTTCAGTGAGTATGATGGAAAATGACTTCAAATGGCTATTATTGGCTATTAGTATCTATTTTTACTAGATTGGCTTGAAATGGCTATACATGGCTATCAGCAACTATTATTTACAATTTATGCAGTTGGAGTGTGTATAGATTTGAATGACTTCAACTGGATATTATTGGCTATATGCATCTATTCTTGACTTGGTTGCTTGGATCGGCTATTATTGGCTGTAATCCTCTGTTCCCGACCTCGGTGGCTTGAATTGGCTACAAACGGCTTAAAGTGACGAGTATTCATAATTAGCAGCTATTTCTTTGTCTACAAACTGAAATGGCTTCATGTGGCTAGTTTTGGCTATTACCATCTATTTTTTTCAGAATGGCTTCAAATGGCTATGAATGGCTACTCGTGAATATCTATTGAATGGCTATTTATGAATATCCATTGAGTGGCTATGAATGGCTATTCATGAATATCCACAATTATACTTTATACCACAATTACTTGCTATAGCCATTGCAAGCCCATTGAAGCCAATCTGGTTAAAATGAATGATAATAGACAACAACAGCTACTAAAAGCAAGTCCAGTTAGTAAACACTAAAATTGCTCAAAACTATCAAGACTAGCCACTAATAGCCATTTGTAGCTATTTCAAACCAATTCGATAAAGAATAAATGCTTATAGTCAATAACAGCCACTTGAAGTCAGTTTCGTCCATAAAGAGTGAAATACCACAGAATTGTCAATTATACTTACTAATAGCCATTGCAAGCCATTTGAGGCAAATCTGGCCAGAAATAGATGCTAATAGTCAACAATAGCCAATAAAAGCCATTCCAGTTAGTAAACATTAAACCTGCTTATAAATATCAACACTAGTCACTGCAAGCCATTTGTAGCAATTTTAAGCCAATCTAAATGCTTATAGCCAGTAATAGCCACTTGTGGCCAGTTTTATCCAAAACCACTGAAATAGCACATAATTGTCAATTATACTCACTAATAGCCATTGCAAGCCATCTGAGGCAAATCTGGCCAGAAATGGATGCTAATAGCCATCAATAGCCACTAAAAACCATTACAGTTAGTAAACATAGAACCTGCTTATAAATATGAACACTAGTCGCTACTAGCCATTTGTAGCAATTCTAAGCCAATCTAAACGCTTATAGCCAGTAATAGCCACTTGTAGCCAGTTTTATCCAAAACCACTGAAATAGCACATGACTGTCAATTATACTCACTAATAGCCATTGCAAGCCATTTGAGGTGAATCTGGCCAGAAATAGATGCTAATAGCCAACAATAGCCACTAAAAGCCATTCCAGTTAGTAAACATAAAACCTGCTGATAAATATCAACACTAGTCACTACTAGCCATTTGTAGCAATTTTAAGCCAATTTAAATGCATATAGCCAGTAATAGCCACTTGTAGCCAGTTTTATCCAAAACCCCTGAAATAGCACATAATTGTCAATTATACTCACTAATAGCCATTGCAAGCCATTTGAGGCGATTCTGGCCAGAAATAGATGCTAATAGCCAACAATAGCCTCTAAAAGCCATTCCAGTTAGTAAACATAAAACCTGCTGATAAATATCAACACTAGTCACTACTAGCCATTTGTAGCTATTTTAAGCCAATTTAAATGCATATAGCCAGTAATAGCCACTTGTAGCCAGTTTCATCCAAAAATACTGAAATAGCACATAATTGTCAATTATACTCACTAATAGCTATTGCTAGCCATTTGAAGCCAATCTGGTCAGAAATAGATGATAAAAGCCAACTATAGCCACTTAAAGCCAGTCCAGTTGGTGAACACAAAAATCACTCATAACTATCAACAGTAGTCATTAATAGCCATTTGTAGCCAAATTAAGCCATTGCAATAAAAATAATTGTTTATAGCCAGTAATAGCCACTTGTGGCCATTTTCATCCATAAACACTGAAATAGCCCATAATTGTCAATTATACCTACAAATAGCCATTGCCAGCCATTTGAAGCCAATCTGGTCAGAAATATATGCTAATAGCCAACAATAGCCCCTTAAAGTCATTCCAGTTAGTAAACGCTAAAACACCCATAAATATCAACATTAGTCACTAATAGCCATTTATAGCCATTTCAATCATTTATCTAAAATTTGATGCATAAGCCAATAATAGCCGCTTGAAGCCACACTCATTTTTAAATACTGAAATAGTGCATAATTGTTTAATGATCTCATCAATATCCATCAGCAGCCATTTCAATTCAATCTGGTCAAAAATAATTTCAAATAGCCAACATTATCCATTGCAAGCCATTTCATTTCGTAAATAAAAAAATAGCTCAAGCAATAGTTATCTACTAATAGCGGTTTGTAGCCATTTGCAGCCAATCTATTCGAAAATAGGTGCTTATAGCCAATAATAGCCACTTGAAGCCATTCTCATTCATAAACACTCAGACAGCAGATACTTGCTATTATACTAACAGCCATTAGTAGCCATTGAGCCAATCTGGTCAGAAATATATGCTAATCGCCAACAATAGCCACCTGAAGTCATTCCAGTTTATGAACAGAAATAGCTCAGTTTTCATTACTCATTTATATTTGTAGCCATATCTATCAAATATATATAAAAGTGGAGACTGATAGCCAATAATAGCCAGTTGAAACCATGTGCATTCAACAACGCCGAAATGGGTAATTCTCAATTATCTCATCAATAGCTATTGGCAGCCATTTCAGGTCAATCTGGTCAAAGAAGATGCTAATAGCCAACAAAAGCTACTTGAAGCTGTTCATACGAGTAAGCACACAAAAAAATCACATGATTATCAATAATAATCCCTTCTAGTCACTTGGAGTCATTTCAAGTCGGTCTCATAAAAAATTGATGCCTATTGCCAATTATGGTCACTTGGAGCCAAGGGCATCCAATAAGACATGTTTCGGTAGGAATAAAACAAATAAATCAACAAGCTCAGAAAAGTTTAATAATTATCTAGATTGTAAAAAAATCGCGATACAAATACTGACTCTATACAACACACTGCATTTTCACATCAAAATACCAAGAGGTCCAATATCACGATCTTATGCTGCCTACGCTCCGTCAAAAAACGGGAATATTTCATAGACTATCAATTTCTTTAGTGAGTCAGACCCACTTGATTCATTTCCGGGGAAAGTGGCGAGTTGTCCACTCCACACCGCCAGGATCGCTTTCTACTTCCGTCTCCCATTTTAGCCCGGAGTTTCCTGTATTATTCTCAACGGTATTTGCTAAAACTATGCCTCCCCCCCCCACCCCCCCCCCCCCCCCCCCTTAAATTATCTGAAGAGTGTTCTGCCAATCTTTCCGGCGTTTTTGTCTTCGACATGCACGTTGTAAGTGATTTGGGACAGCCTTACATATATTTATGATTTCAAAGCTGATTTAATTAACTATGCGTTCCTCACAAATATAACTTCTCAAATATATAGAAGATTATGACGCAATTAAATGCAAAGGTGCAAGCGTGCTGGACAAGATTGACGAAAATAATCACTGGAGAAGGGGAACAAGAGGGACAATGGACAAACGGAAATCTCCAAACACAGCTAGGTGGCTGGTGCACGACTTTAAATGGAGAGGTCGCGGGTTCGATACCCGAACCAGGCGGATTTTTTCGGTCGCGCACTAGTCACCTAGCTGTGTTTGGAGATTTGTGTTTGTCCTTTGTCCCTCTTGTTCCCCTTCTCCAGGGATTTTCTTCGTCATATAGAAGTCTGTTCTTGCCTCTTTTATGTTGTGAACATTACTTTTATCTGTCTGTGGGCTGTGCAAAATCAAAGTACACAGGGGCGCGCGGCGGAACTATGCCGATTACGCACTCAAACCGTCAGAAAGTGTCCCGTTAAGTAGCTGCCATGTCGGGGAGGACATGAAATACTACTTCGTTTTACTTTAAAACAAAAAAAGAACCTTAGAGGACGCTTAAGCTTCGCCTTTAAAAGTGGAACGCGACAGCGTTAACGGGCCTCGTTTGCATCGCCTTCTCATTCGACGTGCAAGCGTGTCTCGCGTAGCCTAGCCAGGAGCGTGTCTGACTCGCAACCGAAGGCTCGTGGGTTCGAATGTCGCCTAAATTTGCTCCATTTTTTTCTTTAATGCAAAGGAATTACTTTATATGGTGAAATCATTTGAGACATATGGCGACTTTTAATTTGCATACAATGCCATGTTTTAATCACTTTCATTCGACGCGGGATGTCACGTATCACGTGAGCATTGTGGGTTATTGGAAATTCCTGCGCGAGGGCATGTAGCTGGTACGTCATGACCCTATCGACCAATTAGGATTTTCCAGTCACGCCACCGACATAGGCTTTTCTGCGACATAAGTTCCTTAACGCTGTCGCGTTAAGATCATCAATTAGCAAGGGTGATGCTCATTTGCAAATTAAATTGACCGGCATCTTGTCAAGAACAAACCTCAACAGGCAGGCTATGCCAGCTTATTCTGTATAAGAAAATGTTCACTTGGGCAAGTGTTATTTTGGGCCAGATTCAACCTGAGTGCGCAGGTGCGTATAGATTAAAGTGAACCATTTCGATTACTCCTTTCTCCATGATTAGTCGCATGCATCGCGGTGCTTAGTGTAAACAATGTTTTGTTAGAAAAAACAAGCACTGCGATTGTAGCTCGGTGCAGATATAAAGAATAAACTGAACTGAATTGTTCTAAACCTTTCGTGACATTTTGAAAATTTCATTGCTTTTAGCTCAGTTGTTTCGTCCTGATATATAAATTTTATGTAACGTATTTCGTAAACCATATTTAAGAACCATAAGGTGCCCATTTCATGATTTTGTGTGCTGTAATAAATTCGTTAGTTCAAGGACACAATCACGATTTAACTTTTAATGCTGCGACACAAATTCGTACCAATCACGGCTATTTTATACGACCTACCACACTTCGCGACAACATTTTATAATGTGTAAATAGATCAGCTTGAACTTTAGAATTTTACTTAAACATGAAGAAAGGACAGGAAACGACAGTATAGTTCTAAAGTTCAGGCTGATCTATTTACAGGTATGTACCGACAAGCTCAACTCTTTACTGTTAACAAAAAGTGCCGAAAAAATACAGGGACACAGACCACGGGAAACAGGACAAGGCGCACTTTCAACTGAAGTTTATTGAAATTTCACACGTTTTATAGCCAAAAAACCCCGTTTACCCTATCTGCTCAGCCCGCGTTTCAAAAATTCAAATTCTTTGTACCCAGCCAAAATCTTAGTGTCATTAAAGGCCGGAGTGCACGAGCATCTATTACAATGAATTGCAGGATGCCCAAAGGTGTCATTCTTGTAGACGCAGCGTGCTCACGGGTGCGATAATTAACGCACCTGCCAGTCTGGCCCACGTATGTCATCCCAAGCGTCATGGGAACTTCGTAGACGATGCCAGTGGCCCATTCGACGTAATTATTCCGGTGTTTAATACTATACGAATCTGAAGACGGCTTTGGGGAATCCATCTGGCGACAAAGTCGGGCCATCTTATTGGGCGCTGAAAAAACTACCGGAACATTGTAGTGCTGGGCTACCTTTTTTTGATTGTGCGTGACATTGGGCATATATAGAATGAAAACAGGCCTCGAAGTAAGCTTTCTGCCACTTCAACCAAAGATCTCAGTGGAAAACCAGCCGTCTGCAGGCGCTCTATCTGATCCTCAAAGCTGCCTTGCGCACTTTGACAACATGACTATTTGAGGGAAGCTCCCAGGCACGAACTGGCTATGCCCCTTTTCACAACCGTGTAATGGCGGAATCAAAAGGAAGGATGTCCTTCTTTGTTCGAGGCGCATACTTCAACCGCTAAGGTGTCATTCCGGAGCCGATGGACTGAATGAACGGTAATTGTGCGAGCACGCACACTACAGTCCGCGTAGGCGTTTCGTATTACACCGAGAAACACACCGGACAAAATATCCATAACGTTTTGAACCAATAAAGTTTTTAAGCAATTTTTTGACATACACGAGGACTGCAGTATGGTGACTGTAGAACACACCTAAAGTCGCGTACCCGTTTCAAGCGTGTAGCTCCACTTGATTTCACGCTCATGGTTTCGCCGGCTTAACACCTACCTAGCTTTCTTCGTTTTATTGCTCGAGAATTTGACAGGTATAATTATCGAAAACGCTTTACTTTTATTGTTTTCATTATCAGCAGTCTTATATGTTTATGTTTCTACGTGCCGTCATGGTGTCACATGACGAAGTATTGTCACGTGTCGTCACGGTGCCACGTGACGTCATGACATAGAGCAGTCACCTGAGTAGCCACCGGACGTCATTAAGTCGCTTGGCGTCAGTCACTGTGCAGCTTGACTTAACACGACAATGTCACTTCACGGTGTCAGCTGACGACAGGTAACAGGTGACGTAATGCGCGGCGTGATGTCAGAGTCGAGTTCAGCGGCATGTCGTCAATGTGAAATCTTTTGGCGGAGTGCCAAAAATGGCCCGCCGCGATATGGAGTATCGTCGACGGCGCGAAACCCGCGAAGTGTCCCACGAGCTGCATTCGCAGTAAACAAATACTGAGACGGCCGATGCTTCGCTGCTAATGCTTCCGGGCTCCGAGTTTTTATATTTTGAAGTCGCCGGCCTAGCATTTGCTATTGTAAAGATATTTGATGGATGCCATTAACAATTGTTACAGACATGTAACTTGCGACATCTCCAAATGTCTGAAAACAACCTTCGCCTACTACGTCACTGAAAGAAAAGAAATGAGGAAGAGCCCGGCTTGGGGGCGGAAGAGGACACGGATTTCTGATAGGCTCTTTTGTGCGCTTAAAATATTGCTTTCAATTACGGTACTATTTTTATTATATCACGAGCTTTCGAAGGAAAATGAAAAATGAAAAAAAGGTATTGACGCTGGGGTTGTCAGTGGCATTTTAAAGGAAAAAGTTCTGCTTGTGTCTGCAAAATCCCTCGAAAATAAAAGGTGAACAGAGTATTGCCGCGAGCGCAGCTGACCAACCAGGCAGCGCGCTCGTGGCCTAACGTTTATCGCGCGTGCCTTCCTAGCAGAAAGCCAGGCTTTGATTCCTGGCCGCGGGGACGCATTTTTGCTGACTCTAACGTAATGTTCTGGTAAATTCGAGAGCCGTGTTGCTTGTTCGAGGTCAGAATGTTCTACACGCCGAACCTTCTACGCCGATTATTCCAAAAGCCCACGCGTGTACATAAGGGGCTCCGCGTGACGAGCCGCAGTTACTTTTCGCCCCAGCGTTCGACTCTGCTGTCACGCCGACTACGACGCCCGCGACGCCCTGCTTTCCTCTGTTCGCTCTTTTTATTTTAAAGCGCAGCTCTTAGGGGCCCGCTTCCGGCTGGAGCGGCGTCGGCGTAACCGCGAGGTCACGTGACCCCCCAAGGTCACGTGACCACCCCCCAAGGTCACGTGACCCCCTCAGGTCACGCGACCACCTGAGGTCACGTGACCCCCTGAAGCCACGTGACTCCCGAGGTCACGTGACTTCCCAGGCCACGTGACCCCCCCCCCCCGAGGTCACGTGACCCCCAAGGTCACGTGACCCCCTGAGGTTACGTGACCCTCGCGAGGTCACGTGACCCCCTCAGGTCACGTGACACCCTCAGGTCACGGACCCCCCTCAGGTCACGCGACCACCTGAGGTCACGTGACCCCCTGAAGCCACGTGACTCCCGAGGTCACGTGACTTCCCAGGCCACGTGACCCCCCCGAGGTCACGTGACCCCCTCCCGAGGTCATGTGACCCCCTGAGGCCACGTGACCCCCAGGTCACGTGACCCCCACTGAAGTCACGTGACCCCCTTAGGTCATGCGACCCCCCTGACGTCACACGACCCCCCTGAGGTCACGTGACCTCAAGGAGTCACCTATCCCTCAGTACGCTTCCATCCTCCTTTTCAAGAGCGGTGACTGGTGAGCGAGCAGTTCACAGACTTACACTGAATCCATTGCTGACTTAGTTGCAGAGCTGCGAAGACTCTCACAATTGTGTGACTTCGAGGGATTTTTAGACGAAGCGTTTACGTGACCGCTTTGTTTGCGGACTGCGAAGAGTAGACATACAGAAGATTTCATTCGCAGAAGACAAAACAAAAAAAAAACGTTTCTAAAGGCTGTCGAAAGAGCCTTAGCGATGGAAGCTGTGACAAAAACGCCGCGGTAGTTCAAGGAACCGAGCAGAACGTGTCAAATGTGCATGAAGTAACGAAAAAAAAAAGTGAGAGCCGTTTACAACTCCCTGTAACGCCGAATTTGAGCGCAGCTCTTGGGGGGGAGGAGGGAAGGGTACTGGGGGGGTGGGTCACGTGACCTTGGGGGGTCACGTGATGATGCCGATGACGTCATCAGTGACGATAACGATGCGGATGCCGGTGACGTCATAAGTGAAGTAACTGATGACGTCATCAGCGATGATGACGATGACGATGCGGATGCCGGTGACGTCATCAGTGACGATGACGTCATCGCATCGTCATCAGTGATGATGACGATGACAATCCTGATGACGGTGACGTCATCAGTGACGTCACTGATGACGTCATCAGTGACGATGATGTCATCGGGGGGTCACGTGACCTCGGGGGAGGGGGTCACGTGACCTTGAGGGGGGCCACGTGACCTCAGGGGGTGGTCACATGACCTCGGGGGGAGGGGGTCACGTGACTTGGGGAGTCACGTGACTTTGGATGACGTGATCTTGGGGTCACGTGACCTCGGGGGGACCTTAGGGGTCACGTGACCTTGGGATGACCTTAGTGGTCACGTGACGATGCGGTGACCTTGGGGTCACGTTATCTTGGGAGTCACGCGACCTTGGGATGACCTTGGGGGTCACGTGACCTTGGGGTGACCTTGGTTACGCTGACGGCGACGTTGACGCCGACGCCGACAGCGACGCCGCTCAAGCCGGGAACGGGCCCTTAAGAGCTGCGCTCTAAAACAAAACATGGCAGACGCAAGTATTGACATTATTGAGCGATGCAGATGATAAGCCGCCCCCTAAGTTTTGTTTTCGATATGGTTCACCGTAACATATCAGTAAAGATTCCACACACGCGTCTGTAACCTGCTTCAGGGGCAGAAAGAAAGGCCATATTCAGCTGATATCTCACGCTGATAAAAGTACAAGACAACTGAGCCTCAGAAAGAACTTAAAATATCTCACTGAAGAAACGGACGTAACACTGAACGGGTTGGGGGAGGGGGGGGGGGGTCACGTGTTCGGCGCAGAAACCGATAAACGTCCTTGTCATGGTCAACAGAACGCCGCTTGAGATGGAACTTGATACGGGAACGGCGATCTCCGTGTTATCAGTAAAACAACAGCAACAGTTGTTTCTGTCCCTGCAGCTGAAAGAGACGACGTTGCGCCTGCGAACTTACACTGGCACGCTTGTCCAACCAAAAGGAGTGGCTGACGTCACAGTTAACACAACATACAAAGGCACGTCCCACCTATGTATACTTTATCGAGCAGAAAGGACCACCACTCATGGGTCGACAGTGGCTTCAGCATCTACGCTTGGACTGGAACGCTATCTCCACGTGCAACAAACTGTCACCGGCACCAGATAAAACAGACAAGGAACTAAGAGCCGAGGTAAGCCACCTTTTTCGCGAGTACAGCGACATATTTAGAGAGCTAGGATGTATCAAAGGGGAAAAAGCAGGGTTATTTCTGGGGGAGGACGCTCGTCCCAAGTTCTTAGAGGCCCTTTGCACTTGTTCCTTCCGTGGATGAAGAGTTAAAAGGAATAGAGACCATGGGCGTCACTAGCCCAATCGCAACGTCCAAGTTTGCGACGCCGATTGTTCCTGTCGATAAAAGATATGGAAACATTCGCCTCTGTGGAGGCAAACTCCATACTTGACACTGACCGTTACCTCTTACCCCGCGTCTAGGAAATCTTCACCGCACTTACAGGTCGTAAATAATTTTCAAGAAGTGACTTGATCACAGCCTACCAACAAGTTGTACTTGTTGACTCTGCACGGCATGTCCTGGCGATAAATACGCACAAGGGACTTTACTCCATGAACATTTAACATTTCGGGGTTTAGTTAACCCCGGGGAGTTTTTAACGGATCATGATTACGATGCTCAAAGACCTTAATGGTATCGCATGTTATTTGGACGACATCTGGTTACTGGAACTTCAAGGACTGAGAATCTACAGAACCAAGAAGCAGTGCTACAGCGGTTGCCGGAAAGAGGATTTCGCGTCAGGCTGAAAAATGTACCGTTTCCCAGGAAGAGCTGAAGTACCTGCGCCACAAGCTCAATCCAGCTGGCATCCACGCCACGACGGAGAACACTGACACCATCAGAGCTGCACCCGCACCCATCAACAAACAGCAGCTGCGTTCACTGATCGGAGCTACCAACTACTATGGCAAGTTTCTCCCACGGCTAGCGACCATGGCACACCCCTGTACAGACTGCTACGTGAGGACCCAGACCTGGTCGTGGACTCGGGCCTGCCAGAACGCCTTCGACGCCATCAAGAGCGCCTTGCTGTCCACGGAAGTCCTGGCACACTACGATTCGAAGATGCCGCTGTGGCTAGCTTGCGACGCGTCACAGTACGGGGTAGGTGCTGTGCTCTCGCGCATCTTCTCTGATGGTAGGACGCGACCTGTCATCTACGCGTCCAGAACGTTGACAGATGCAGAACAGAAATACAGACATATAGAAAAAGAAGCCCTCGTGATTAGTTTCGGCGGTAAATATTTTCACTCTTAATTGTACGGCCGCACTTTCACGCTGATACCAGATCACAAATCGTTGCAGACAATCTTGGGACCAAAAACTGGTATCCCAACGATAGCAGAAGCTCGGTTTCAGCGTTGGGCCGTGACGTTGTCGCATACACATATTCCTTAAAATTCAAGCCTACAAGCGAAAACTTAACAGTGGATTGTTTTTCGTGATTACCCATGCATGAGCTTGAGTCGGACGAAGCTGACGAACCATTCTATTCCTTACGTCTACAATCGATGCCAGTTACAAGCGAAGACATCGCACGTGCAACCCCACGAGATCAGCTTCTTCCCAAGGTTGCAGAGCTCACGAGCACGGGGTGGCCGACCCATGTGCAGGATCTGGGACTGAAACCGTTCTTCGACCGGCGGACCCAGCTGACAATGCATCAGGGATGCATCCTCTGCGGCATGCGTGTTGTCGTACCCCCCAAGCTGCGACCCTTAGTTCTTCAAGAGCTGCACAGCGGACATCCTGGTCTGGTGAGAACGAAAGAGCTCGAAGCCCGCGTAAAACAATGTAAACCATGTCAAAGGTATCGCAATGCTTCGAATAATGCTCCGTTGCATCAGTGGTCTTGGCCGACCGCTCCGTGGAAACGTGTACACATTGATATTGCCGGACCCTTTCGTCAAAGCATGTCCCGCGTTGTCGTTGATACTCATCCTAAATGGCCAGAAGTTTGTGTAATGAAAAACACGACTAACAATGACACCATTGAGTGTCTCTGTGATATATTAGTGAGATTTGGGTATCCCGACACTATTGGTCTCAGATAATGGTCCACAGCTCACCTCCACTGAATACAAAACCTTTGTTCAAGATGTGGGCGCACGACATGGCACCACAGCCCCTTACCACACCAGCTCTAACGGGTTAGCTAAACGCTTCGTTCCGTCGCTAAAGAGAGCGTTGAGAAAAGAGGCGAGTTCTGGAGACCTGGAGGAAACTCTCCAGAAGTTCCTCCTTACTTACAGGAACACACCCCATGCAACAACAAAAGCCAACCTAACGTTGGGTCGACGCCTGCGCTAAAAACTAGACATTCTTAAAACGGCGGTGGAAGAGCGAGTCCAGCATGAACAATTCCTGCAGTGCTGCCAGCGTTCTTACACTCTTCGCACCATCCGGGTCGGGGATGCTCTTCTGGTTCGCAATCACAGGGGACTACCAAAATGGGCTCCTGGCATCGTGATGCAGCACAAAGGATCAGTCGCTTATGCCGTTAAGGTGCATACGTCACGTGGCCCTGCAGTATGGCATCGACACCAAGATGAACTGCTGCGCAGTACCCCCGGCAACCACTGGGAAAGCCATGCAGAGGACGCCTCTTGGGAGTATTCTTCTACGCAGACTCCCACCAGTCCCGCTGAAGCAAGCAGCGGTCGACGAACAACTCCTATCCGTCGAGCTACGCCTACAGCCATTCCAGGCAGTCCACTAGCAGCAGCAGCCAGTGACTCGCCGACGCCTGCCGCCAGATACCCCACAAGAGCCCGAAGACCACCGGACCGTTATTCCCCATTCAAGTACTATGTAACTGACGTTTAAAGACGGAGGAGATGTTGTATAAAGAGGTATCGGCAAGCACTGCCGATAAACGATAACGATATCGGTAAAGGGTGGTTGTCACGTGGCACGGCCAGCATCAAAAAAGGCATGCGCACCTGTTCATCGGTTCGAAGTCGCTATGTTCTGCAAGGTAGCAATAAACACTTTTGCTACCATATCTCGTCCACCTACATTTACTAAACAGTGAAACCAGATCAATATGCACTGGAGCATACTTATCGCGGCATTTATAATTTTCGCTAATTATTTTGCTATTGACAATAAACGTGTAGCCTGTCGTACAGCTTCATAAAGGTACACAATTCAGGCTTTAAAGTGGGAGACACACGCACGGTCAAACGACCACCGCGTCGGTCGCGGTATGCGCCAAACGTTTCCTTGCGTACGAGCATATATGCCTTGCGCCTGTAGAAACCAGGCGTGAAGACTCAGTAGTTTTCATTAAAATAAATATGAAGTTGGAGCTTTATGTGCCAGACCTACGAAGGGCATCTGGCACGCCCAAGCGGAGGCCTGGTGAATAATTTGGACCGCCTGGGTATCTTTTTGACATTTAACCGGTCTCGGATACACAGCGCTTCGCGGCAATAAACCCGCGTCAAATTGCGGGTACCTCCGTCGAGGTTTCAACCCGAAGCGCGAGCTGGGGCCGCAGTGGAGCAGACGCCGTTAGATGTTGTGGCAAACTACATCGGCGACAATTGCGGAGCATATGACACTTGCGCTTTGCTCTACGTTCGTCCGCCGTCGCATAGAAAATCACGTGACATTTTGGACCACGTGGTTCGACGTGACGTGAGCATGACTCGGACGACACGAAATGAACGCTGCCTGTCGCAACCAAAGTTTTGGTTTCTGTATCTGCTGATGTTTAAACTAAGATGACATAAATATTATTCCACATTTCGCGAATCTGAAGACGTAGGGTTGTTTAGCAGTGCTTTAGAAAACGGAATCACATGTAAGCCTAAAATTTTCGCAATTGAGCAGAGTTGCCCTTTAAGGGGAGATTAAAAAACAACTCAAGTATTCAGCACAAGCTCGCTGGTTTCCGCAGTGCCTTTGTTGCGCGTGCCTGCGCGTTCACACTTGTGTTAGCAAGGGCAGAAAGCTCGCGCCGAAGGCGGAGCGATCTAGTCTCATTTTAAGGGTGAACAGAGTACACCATCTTAGTGCAAGGAACTCGTGCGGAGAAGTGCGAGGTTCCTCGCACTTTTTTTTGTATGTGCCTGCAATCAGTGTTGCGAAATAATATCAAGCGAAATGCTCAGTGCTGCCCTGCCATGTTCTATGGCCGTTCTAAAGAGCGGCCTAACTTGCAGCCTTCACTTTCGTGCAAGAAGTCTTCTTCAGCCGCGCGGGGGGGGGGGGGGGGGGGGGGGGGGGAAAGGGGACCACATTTTCTTTCCCAACACCGCCGTGAACCATCCTGAACAACTGTTCCTTTACAACTGCAATTAAACATGTGCACCATTATACTTATTTAAAATAACTGTAGTGAACCGTTTGAAGAAGTTTCGGCTTACCATAATTAAATGTTTTTCTATACAAACTCGTTTCCTGAGGAGACGGAGAGAAAAAAGTGAAAGCCGTTTACAACTCCCTGTAACGCCGAATTAAAGCGTAGCCCTTGAGGAGGAGGATGGAAGGTTACTGAGGAGAGGGTATACCCCTCCTCCCTCCTCCTCTCCTCCTTCTCCTCCTCCTCCCCTCATTCTTCAATCTCCTGTCACGTGACATCGGGGGCGGGGGGGCACGTGACCTCGGGGGGTCATGTGACCTGGGTGGGTCACGTGACCCCGGGGGGGGGGGGGGGGTGCGCTCACGCCGACGCCGACGGCGACGCCGCTCAAGCCGGAAACGGGCGCCTAAGAGCTGCGCTCTAAAATGTGTTTCGTATAAGTCCCTGCAGGCAGACAGCCTCATGACCTGTCTGTCTAATCACTCTAGAAACGTTTCGAACGCAACCCTGGGGCAAATAGGCCAACACGGTGAGGAGGAGGTGCCTCTCAGAATGAATTAAATCTCTGTAGGAAGGGTAGGGTTAAAGCGACCCCTTCGAGCTGCCGCGTCAGGGAACAACGACTCCGCGTGCAGAGGACATAAGAGATCGCCCCGGTTCACTCTAACCCAGCGATGGTGGAGTAACTGCATATATTCCGCTTGCGGAGCAGGCTGTCGCAAGGGTGCTCCCAGGGCGGCCATGTTGGTTTCAAGGCCGCACTGCGGGAAGCGACCGTCGCTTCTCCAGGAGATCCGGAGGCGCGGATGGCGTGGCTGTGAGGCCGCGTGTTGCGGCGTGCGGAGCAGAGAAGATATACTGCAGCGACACACTGCGCGTGCGCCGTGGCTTGGTCATTTGTCTTCTGTTTTTCCCTTTGACATCGGTAGAACATAGTAACCGCCGAAAGCATCATCCGTTTGAAAGTTGCAGCTACACGTTGTTGTCTGTTCCGAGGTGCCCGGATGTGCCGATCGCGTATCACACCGCTATCGCGGTAGACGCGAGCAACGCGATGGTCCTTCGTGCCGTATGCTCCCAAGACCCTGTAAACGTGTTTTAAAACACCGCTCGCGTTATAAAACAACACGATTATACTGTACCCAGTGGCTACATATAATGTTCAATAGTCAAGGAACCTTCAAGTTCGTTTGGTTTTAGTAAAGGATGTAGTCTTCCCAGGAGCTTGCAAGGTCGTTTTCCCACAAGAAGGTTGGATCCAGCTCGGCGCACGTGACCGCTTCTCCGGCAATACAGAGTTGGCGGCGCAAGGACAAGGAACGCGATACTCTGACTCTGCAAAGAGAGCCTATACAGTTACTCGAGGCCATGGTTCTTCCAACTGCTCAGACTTCTGCCCGCTACTCAACAAATGGAATGAATTAGAATTACAAATTACCGAGCCTCAAGTGTAATGGATTACCGTTACCAATTACTTTTGCTGAAAAGTAATGGATTACTTTACTCGTTACTTTACAAATTACTTTCACGTTACTTCTTCCGTACACTTATCAAGAAAACATTAGAACCAATTTTGATGTTTTCAAGCATGTTCTGTAACACTCCTTTTCACGTCTCATACACCCCCATTATGGTAGTCCTTGTAAAAAGAAAATATTGTATTTAAGAGAAAGAGTGTAGGTGCACTCCGTTCAACTGTAAGCCGACAAGACACCGAAATCTGCAACCACACCGGCCATCCTGCTAGCTTACGGCCTCCGGAAATGATACCGGAATTTTCCAGACAAAGCTAGCGGTGCGCATGCTCAATAGCAGCGTCTACCTATGCTAGGAGATTCGGAGGTAAAAGACCGGCCTACGAAAGCTCCCATTTGAAACTAACCTTTCTAGCGTGAGCGCAACGAGCGCAAGGTCTCAAAGCGGTTGTCACGTGCCTGTAGCTTTGTGCAGGTGGCGAGAGACGTCGAAGAATTTAATTCAGGCATTATAACGGCACTTAATTCGATAGTGCAATCCGCAGCTGTGGTCTTGTCTTCTTTTGTATTATTATTTTTGTAATTTTTTCATGTGCACCCATATGTTGTATTTTCGTCCCTCCTGCTTGGGCCAGAGAACTGGCCCGCAGTATTGTAAAATAAATAAATAAAAAAATAAACATGAACAAACTAATCAAACTCATGGTTCGACGCCATTTTTCCTTCTCGCCGGAGCGATAAGACAATCTGTAGGAAAGGAAGTTTGTCCTCAACTCCTCGCAGATTACGGGAATTAGTAAACGTCGGTGACGAAACCCGCAAAACCTCAAAACACGGGGATGTATTCTCCTCTATCTGTTGAAAATCTACGTCGTGTGAGAGCACCACACGTATAGTATAAAACTTTTAACTTTGACGCTGGTAGTGCAAGAACGCGACGACTTGAAACTTCCCACCTGCTTTCAGCACACGCCATCTAGCTTGTCGTTCGACACCGTCTTCTTTACCCCCAGAGCGATAATGCGATACTCGGCTGTCAGGCAGGTACGGGGATGAGCAAGCATCCGTGATGTAGCGCACGTGACCTCGAAGCGCAACGAGGTGTGCTTCTCTCCGTGCAAGAAATCTCCATCGTGTAAATACTATAGAAGCATAACCACGAGAGGTACATTGCGGCGTAGAAAAACCGGCTCTCTCATGCAGTGCTGCATAAAACTTACTTCAATTTTGCGAAGATTTAGCGCAAAATTTTCCTAAACCTGCGCTATTTACACGCCGACATTGTTTAGAAAAATGTTGGCGTTGATTCCATGACGTAAGGTAGATAACTCGATAGGCTGGGTTGCGTTCGGGGAGTCGAGACGTCACCCCCCATTTCGACAAGTAGGCCCAGAAATAGCGCAAAACGTACCAAAAAGAAACCATCTCGTGTCGGTGTTAAATTAAGAGAGAACTACTTTCCTAGGATGTATGAAAGCTTTCGTTTACAAAAGGGTGAAACAAAAATAAGACGTCTTAAACGAGCCATTAGGTTTATCGTACGTGAGGAAGGGGCAGTCGTAAAAGTGCGAAATACCGAGCTAGACTCCTCTGCGCATCGATAATAATTTGATTGCCCTAATCGCCCGACTATTTTGTATAAGACGATAGAACAGCGGTGTGTCCGTCAGTCTTTTCATCTGTGTTCTTGTTTTTTCGTGTTCAGCTGACCTGATCGCCAACAAAAGGGTAAAATATATATTAGCTTTCTATCGTCATGAGGCAAATTTAGTCGAATATTTTTTATCGGAATACACGCACGGGATTGAAACCCAATTTTAATTAAAAAACATATTTTAAGAAAATGTGTTGAATGAACGACCGCAGAAACAAAAACCTTGGCAGATTTTGTTTTTGTTTTGAAGGTATTGATCCTTGAAGCGGCAAAGGTGAAAACTGACGTGTTTTCGACTGTTCAGAGGATGTACGTTGGACCGCTCGCTATGTTTTTACTTCCGACACTACTGCACTAGAACTCTTGTTACACAATCAAAATAATAATAATAATAATAATAATAATTTTTTTATTGGAACACGCTTTTAACAAGGCAGATACACGGGCCTGTCAAAGCCAGAAGCGGCTTGTGGGACAGCACCCTACAATTTATGCTTGAAAGAGTCCCCACAAACAAGAAGTTCACAGCTCAAATTCAACTACAGATGCAGAACAATGTAGGTGATGATGGTCATTCCAACATATGCAAAAAGAAACATGCAGTCACAACTTCTCCCTAATACCTTGAAGTGATTCTTTCAATTTTTTTAAAGAGTCCACAGCATAGATATCATCTGGTAAATTGTTGAAAATAAATGGAACGTAAAAATTTCGCACTCTTTTTCCGTACTTTGTTTCTACGAAAGGCACTTCAAACCGCTCAACACGCCGAAGAGGTCTACATAAGACACGAGGTACCTTAAAAGTATCGCTCCAGAAGTATTTTAGAACAACCGTGTGTACAAGTAAAGGATAAAAAAAAGGCAAACCCAAGCATGTTAGCATTTTTTCTTCAGTTTGTGACGTCGCACCATACATTATGCTTTTAAATATTCCTTTTAAAACTGAGTCAATTTTTTTCCCCATAGTCCTGGGCTGTGACCAAAAATAGTTATTCCGTAGCGTAATACACTGTATGCTAGAGCGTGAGTTATTGTCTTTTTGGTTGAAATGGGTATTAGAGATTTGGCATTATACAGAAAACAGGATACATTTCGCAGTTTTCTACAAAGTTGTGATAAATGGGCTTTCCACGACAAGTCACTCTCAAATTGTATTCCTAGATAGTTAACTTGATCAACATAAGACACAGGACGACAATCGCAAGGTGTACACCGAGATGTATGCATATAAAGTGGATAATCGGTAGTTATAAGTTTAAGTGGGTTTTTAAAGCAAACAAGCTTAGTTTTATGTATATTGATCGTGAGACAATTAGCTCTAAACCAGTCATGTAGGTGACAAGTGTCGTCTTGGAGTAAAGTGATTCCTGCAACATAATCAAGGTGTTGCGATAGCAATACCGTGTCATCAGCGTATTGAAATAATTTACATGAGGAAACTGCCCTGGACATATCGTTTACAAAGATGTTAAAAAGGAGAGGTGACAAAACGGATCCCTGAGGAACCCCAGCTTTTAAGCTAACTTTGGAGCCTCGGATATTCGCTATGGAAACTAGTTGTGTCCTTCCCGACAAAAAGTTCTGAAGTAGTGAAAGGAACGGGTCGCGGAATCCAATGTTTTGCAATTTAGTTAGTAAAATATTATGACTCACGGTATCGAATGCCTTTGCCACATCAATAAAAAGTGCACACGCAACCTGATGCTTCTCAAAGGTATGATTCAATTCATCAGCAAAATATTCGAGAAGTGGCTGGGTCCCACGTCCACTGACAAACCCATATTGAGTTGGCGATAGAATGTTAAAGCGATCAAGAAACCCCGTCATAGAATGAAGGATATGTTTTTCTAAGATCTGGACTATACAGGGTAAAATAGAAATTGGGCGGTAATTGTCAAGCTTCTTGCGCTCTCCTCCTTTAAATAAAGGCTTTACAAGTGCAGTTTTTAAATCATCTGGGATAATCCCGGAAGAAATAAAACCATTCAACATATAAAGAAGCACGTGTTTTATAGAATTATAATTGCGTTGCAGGTCTTCTGCACTGATGCCATCTATGCCAGGCGCTTTGTTTGTTTTAAAACTGAAAAGCTAAGTTCGTAGATCAAGCTCGGTCATTTGAGGAAGGAAAGCCGAGGAAACATTAGACTCTAGATATTCTGTGGAGAACGTAGCATCGTTAGGCGCTACTCCAGAAAATTTAGCAAAAAACTTGTTGAAATCCTCAGCCACTGTCGTATTAAGATCAAATACTTTCTCAAGTGAATCATCAATGGATCTCCTAACACCAGAGCCACGCAACTGATTTAGTAAACGCCAAGTTTCACGAATATTTGACCTTACCTTAAAAAATCTCTCTCGGAAGTATTTTCTTTTAGCGCACCGGATAAGCGCATTTACACGATTTCGCGTAGCGCGGAATTCTATTTTTAACTGAACATTTTTAGGAGAACGTCGGCATTTAGCCCATAAAGCATCTTTATACTTAATGCATGACAAGATATCCCCTATTAACCACACCTGTGCATTTTGACGCCGCCTGACAGTAATAATCTTTTTGGATTGCTCCCTGAAAGAGCCGAATTGATTTCTAAACGTACTGTAAATTTCAACGAAGTCTTGAATGGACAACAAACTATCCCAATTATAGGCCTTAACTAACTTATCAAACCTTACTTTATCAATTATTTCAACTCTTTTTGTTGTTTCTGTTTTTGTTTTAACGCTAAGTTTTGATGTAAGTTGACACGCAACAAAGTAATGGTCCGCTAGTTTTTGTTCTATTACAGCTGACTGCGCAACGACATTTGCGTCGCGTACGCTAATATGGTCAAGACATGAAGCAACGAGATGATCACCCAGAAGTTCCTCTCGAGTCGGAGCTAGAATCAGTTCCTCTAGACGAAACTCCGCTAATAAATTCAGATAGTCACAAACAAGGAAGTTAATGGGTTGAAGGGTGTCAATATTAAAATCACCTATCATACAGATGTCGACGGACTGAAATTTACCAAGTGTATCTCTGAGTTCTTCCAAAAAGTTTAAAGCATTAGATGACGGAGGTCTGTACAGTGCCAATAACAACAACGACCACTCAGAATTCCATAACCTTAAGGACAAAGACTCGCAATGAAAAAAATCTACATCAAAGTTTTCAGTACACCATGAATCTTTAACGAATATCGCGATTCCTCCTCCTCGACCAATTGGTCGTGTAAGAAAAAATGATTTATATCCCGGTTTCTGAAAGGCACTACAAAAGTCTTCTTTAACATTGATCTCTGTTAGCACAAAAACATCAATTATTGACATCACACTGTTGATAGTTATTACAAACTGGTCCCAATATTTACGAATACTCCTAATATTCACATGTAATAAGCCAAGAGCAGTATCGTTGACTGGGCTCAAGAGACGTTGAAAAGAAGAAAAATCTGAACATCGATGAAACTGTACTTCCATTTTTCGAAGTGGTAGTTATCTCGCCTTATTTTCAAGCCATTAAGAAACGAAAAAAATTAGACAATCGTTTCCAAGTCGACCACCCGATAGATGCGCACTACAGGCGAGCTTTCTGACTTCTTCGCAAATAGCTTCCCAGTTTTCACCCAAGTGAACTTATATTGCTTGACCCTTGCCCTCTCACGCACCATCCAAAAGAGTTCCCTGTTCCTTCGCGTTAGATTCTCGTTCAGGTAGAGTTTTGGCAACGAACTGTCTGCCGCCAAGGTACGCAGCTTACCTCGTGTGGCAAGCCACTGCTCTCTTAGTGACACGGATGCCAATCTAACCAGGACAACTGGAGGGCCATCGCGTCGAGAAGGCAGACGATGCACTGCCACTATGTCATTTGGCCGAAAGTCACTAAGGCCTAGCTTACACGCCAACTCACTGACAACGGAGACTACATTTTCAGTTGGGGATTGAGGAAGTCCATGTATCTCGATGTTTGAGAGACGACTGTACTGTTCACTGTCATTGAGCTCTTCTTGCAGGTGCTCGATTATCAGAGATTGCTCCGTTACCACTGTTTTCAGTGATGTGGTTTCGCTGCGCAGTTCGTTTATAGCTGCTGCGTTGTTCGTGGCTGTCGACAGCACAGAGTCGTACTTAGCCGAGAGAAAGGCGATGGACTCTTAACCTCCTTTACTGCAGATTTCAGGCTCTCGACTACCGGCTTCAGCGTTAGCAGTTGGTTCATTTGGGTTGGCAACTCGAGGAGGGTGTCAACGTTGGCCTTGAGTAAAGCAAGGCACTCCAGCCTAGCCTCAAGAAATTGAAAATGTTCCGTAGTGGCAGGAGATGCGCATTGCGACAAATCTGCCTCACTACGAGACCCATCTCCGCTTTGCTGTTGTCTGCATACGCGGCAACGCCAGGCCTTTCGTTTTCCAGCGCCCATGGTCTTGAATGTACTGTCTGCAATACCGGAGCAAAGCTTCCCCAGATGGTATAATGCTCCACAGTCGGCGCAGGACATGTGCCGACCGTCGTTCATAATCTTCTCCTTGCATTGCGCGCACTGGAGTGAAGGGGACATTGTAGAAACGTAGGAGTCGGCACTAGAACTCTTGTCACACAATCCAAATAGATTTTATGACGCGTAATAATAATAATAATAATAATAAATGTTTATTATATTGCCCATGGACAACCTTGCGGTCTTGGTACTGGCACACTGGATGGAAACGAATATATAAAACACACAAATACACAAGAGCAAGGCACTATGCAGTAACAGCATATAGTAATACACGACATACACTGAGCTAAATGATAACAAATTACAATTTCTAGGTCCTGTGTAGAATGACGAGAAATTGCAGTAATGTAAAAACAAGTTTGAGAAGCACTAGAAACGAATAATATATGAAGCAGTAGCACAAGCACAGACTCAACAGTGTCCGTGCTCCACCGAAATCCATCTTAAAGCGAACAACAATCATTATTCACCCGCCGGATAGGTTTTCAATATAAATAACAAAAGCCCTGTGGCACGAGTTAAAAATATCGAGTTTCTTATAGTACTGGTATAACACGCAGTCAGTCTATTAATTGGGCTTGAAAGACTAAAAGTTTTTGAAATATAGATTCTGAGTAGACACGTGGAACCCTAGGGCACATTTCAGACAAGAGGCTTGGTGAACTAATTGAACCATGGAACGTTTAAAATAAACAAAAAACATTAAGTCCGGCCTCCGCCAACGCCGGCACAGGCTTAGCAAGTCAACAGGCTCTAACGTTGCGTCATTATTTGAAAAATGAACATCCGTCATAAGGTAGCGATGTTTAAAGATGGAAATAAACCTTTTCTGAACTCGTTCGATTTTTAATGAGTTAATTTTAAGGATTCCGTTCCACCCAACTGAGGCATAATCTAACTGGGGCATGCATAACGAGTGGTAACGTGAGAAACGCGGAAGGATGTTTGAAGTCCTTCGTTAAGCAAGAGGCAGTACCCAGCTTGCGCGGAGATGAGTTACCGAGTTACTTGAGAATCGCAGGCTAGGATCGAACAAAACTCCCAGATCTTTTATTGCACATACCCGGAACAGGGGTCCACCATGAATGCTATATGCGAAAAATGTATTCTGTGCGTTTCGAGTGGACGTCTTAACCTTGGTTTTAGCACGGTTTAAGAGAAGATTATTGGCTGAGCACCTCCTAAAGAAAGAGCATGCATCTTTCTAAAGCCCAGCGCAATCATCTAAAGCAACTATTTCTTTGTAAATTATAATCTCATAAGCGTATAGCACGAACGAAGAATTATTCCCGTGCTACACGGACGACTCGAATGCCATTTCCAACGAATGACGTTTGAGTGGACGGCCAATCAGCGCGCGACACTCCGGGCGTAGCGCATTCCACGCGTGACAGATTGCAAGCTGATTAGCCGTCCGCTCAAATATCATTTGTTGTAAATGGCATTCGAGTTCCCCGTGTGTCCCGGGTATTGGAAATAGCATCAGAGACGTCATTTACAAACAACGTGAACAGGAGCTGTGTTAGGACGGATTCCTGAGGAACGCCAGAACTTGCCCGGTACAATGAATAGCTCACATTGACGACTCGAACGTAGGCTTCTCTGTTTGATAAATAGCCTTAAAGCCAGTCATATACTGTACCACGAATCCCGTAGGCGGAAAGCTTTGATAAAAGGATCGTATGATTTATAAGGTCAAATGCCTTGCTTAGGTCAAAGTAAATCACGTCTAGCTGACCTTTGTTGCAGACTACCTGGGATGCGGTAGACACAAAACTTTCAAGATTTGTATTCGTCGATCTGCCGGTCATAAACCCATACTGATTAGCGAGGGTTAAGGTTCAAATTTTGAAAAACAAGAATTGACGAATGACTCTTTCAAAGAGTTTGGAAAATGAAGAGAACGGAAATCAGTCTATAGTTGAGAACATCATCTTTCTTTCCCGACTTCCAATAAGGAAAGCGAGGTTTCTTTAAGGAGCTTAAAGGGATGAATCTGCCCATGGGGCCTCTCGAATTAATCTCATAAAGAGAACTACCTGCTCATAGGCATCAGAGGATTTTAAGACCGAAGACCAATCAACACTCGAGAAATGCTGGAATATTCTGATGTAGTCTTCTGGAGAAAACTTTTATAAGATGTGTGGAGGAGAAGCCTCACTAGGAGCGCGAACTGAGGAATCATCAAAACAAATAACTAAGTCAAGAAAGAATGATACTTATCCAGAGGAACCATAGGGACTTCACCTCAGGCTACACGCACGCAACCCATATTTGAGGGGCATAAATCTAAAGCATTACCTTGGTGGTTAAGAATACCGTTGTGTTGTGCAAGATCTAAAAAAGAAACAATGTTTAAGATAATGTAGTGATTGCACAGGCGAGCTGGTGGATGTTAACCATTTTGTTCTTAGCCCGCGACTGAGGCAGGAAAAGAGGAAAGTTTCAAAGTAGAAGAGAAATGAACGGTTTTTGCTTGCAATAAAAGTTGTCAGTAGAAACTATAAACTGGCTCAACTGGAACTATAAAAGCTCCAGTTGATGCCTGGAGCATTAAAAGCACCTAATATTAAGATATAATACCCGTGTAACTCATTAACTGTCTTCTCCACGCCAGCGAGACACGTGCGAAAGTCGTCGGGCGTCGTTGGCGGAGGCAGGTAAAAAAGGCCAATAAAAAGGCGTACTTTCTCTGCACAGTCGATTTTTATCGT
Source organism: Ixodes scapularis (assembly GCF_016920785.2). Taxonomy (NCBI): domain Eukaryota; kingdom Metazoa; phylum Arthropoda; class Arachnida; order Ixodida; family Ixodidae; genus Ixodes; species Ixodes scapularis. Next base: position 619,368 of record NW_024610265.1, on the reverse strand, counting down.
CAAACTCTCGGGGAATTATACTAAACCTTCGCAACTTTTCGAGCGGAAACGCCTGTCAACGGCTACTAACACGCCGCCTCCAGCTGTACCACGCGTGGCCAAGTCGCTATGACGCCGGTGCACCACAAAAGAAGGTGGAAAGTAATCAGACGAGCCAATGTCACAGCATAACCAAGTTTCCGTTAAGGAAAATACAAAATAGTTGGATAGGGTAACGGACAACAAAAACAACAACAAAAAACATTCGGCTTTTGTGCGTAAACTGCCGACGTTTTGATAAAATAAATCAACGTGACTCATCATCTTTCGTCGTTCTGGGGAGGGCGCTCTGAGACATGGAGAAGGGCTTATCGACAGGTGCCTCTGAAAGCTTTGAAGAGACAGGATTTCGACCACACCGCAGGGTCATTATAATAATAATGAAAGCTTTGAAGAGGCAGGATTTCGGCCACACGGCACGTGATTGTAATACTATTGACGATAATAATAATAGTCATAAAAATAATAGTTTATTGCTACCAGCAAAGAGGAATTTTAGAGTTGCGGACGCATCAAAGCCAACAGGAGGCTTGTGGGGTGCCATCCTCCAATTAAAAAACGATATGTACCTGTGTAGCTACAGACAATACTCAAAATATATAAAAAATGTAAACACAATTTTATGAAGGTGGTCACTCTAGTTATCACGTGCATATTTTTTACGGCAAAATACTATGCACACACTAAAACAGAAATCAAGAATAATGTCAAAGCAAAATGAAATACCACAAAACTGAAGATTATGCTATTAGAAAACAATTTTCACGAACTGAGTCTTTTGTTAAAAATAACGTGTCCTACAAAGAGGAGAATACCAATCATTGTTCCAGAAAGGCAGGCGTTGAAGAGTGACACACATTACTAAGCAAAATGCATCTAAAGCATAAATAAAACGATACAGATTGAAATCAATAGCTTCTTATTAAAACGAAATATCCCTAAGCATCCTTTTAACTTTGCCCATCGACGTTTGGCTTAGAAACTGAGACGGTAAGTGAGAAAAAAAATATATGCGACATAAAAGGCACAGGTTATTTCGCCATAACGAGTGCGAGAAAGAGGTATGCGAAAAGGGTGCGTATGTTGAAGATCACGTGAGGGTGGGCTTGATATTTTAAAATCAGAATTCAAAAAGTGTCGCAATTCCACCGAATGAACGTACAGTGTTTGGAAGTTAGGCAGTGGCAAATAATCGAAAAGATTGGAGTTTTCTTGTCTTTAAAGTTTATAAGAAACATTTTTCAGGAGAGCTCTGAGGATGCAGTCCACTTTGGTTTTCCAAAAGTCAGAAAAATTGCCGAAACCAGTAATGGAGTAGCGAAGGACTCTTTATGCAAGCGAATTTGCAATCATTTTTCGAGCAGGTACGGGAAAGATATATTTTGTATTATATTATAGGCAACTAATTCTTCTCAATTTTTTGCAGTTATATGCAAAATGAACATTCCATTTCAGATCGCCATCAAAATATATGCCTAGATACTTCACACTATCTGTCTGCCCTACCGGAATGCAGTTTAATTGACGGCATAAAGAAGAGTGCAGAATTAATGGGTTGTTGAGAGTGTCTGTGTCGAGTGGGCTGAAGAAGCAGACTAGTTTTGTCGTTTTAACAAGTATATCAAGAAGCTTTTTTTCAACCAGTCTATAATTGAAAAATCTTAAGATTGCAACTGGCTGATGGAATTTGCATAGTCGATTTGTTGGGCCATAATTACAGTGTCTTCTGTATTGATATAACTTACACCCCGGTACAATGGTGGCGATGCAGTTGACAAAAATATTAAACAAAAGAGGGGATAGGATGGACCCATGTAGTGCTGCGGCTTCTAGTTCAGTTCGAGAACTCTGCAATCCAGATGCGCATACCAGTTGAGAACGATGATAAAGATAGCTTTTAAGAGGGGATGAAATTAACCGCGAAAACCTAGGCTTTACAGTTTCCTCAACGATATCGTGCTGCTTATTATGTCGAAAGCTTGAGACACATCTAAAACCATTTAACATAAATAGAAGTACATCCTTCAGTCTGCCTACATTTCTACTGAGGTCAGATAGACGAATTCCGTTAATTCCAGGGGACTTGTTGTTCTCGAATCTAGACAAAATGGAATATAGATTGGTTTCCTGAAAAGGTAGAAGGAACGCTGTGGAAGAGACGATGTCATCAACTGCATCGAGGCTATCTCTCGCCTAACCAGAAAAAGTTAGAAACAAAAGTTAAAATCATCTGCAATTGAGTCGAAATTATCACCAAATGTCGTTTTAATGCGTTATCAACGAAATCTCTTTGGTATCCACGGAGTTCATTTATCAAAGACCAAGTTTTACGTGCATCCGAATAAAATTGGGAGAATTTTATATTACAAGAACTGCGCTTTGCCAATCGAATCATCGCGTTTACTTTGGCGATCGAATCATCAAGTTTACAGCAGGATTTCAAGTGTATTCGTAAGTGTGAATCATTGGGGAACGTCGGCAACGAGCCCATAGTGCATTCTTTTCCTTTATCACGTCTAAAATATTCGCGTTCAGCCATGTGAGATCAGGGTTGCGTTGTAGCTCCCAAGGTTAGAACAGTGCCACTAGAGAGCGAAATAAGTAAGTTTCCGAAAAAAGAAGTCCGTGATCTTCAGCGAGGGTAAATAAACTATGCATCGCAGAAAGCTTGAAGTCAGTGAGAATGTGACGTTAGCGGCTGGGACAGATAGACGCGAAAGCTTGAAAACGTAACTTTACCTCTCTAAAAGAAAAGATTGAAAAACACGAATTTTGTTTTAGTCGACGTCTACCGAAGCCTAATATCATCAAAACAATTATAAAAATCTGATATTGTGAACGCTTGTGGAATTTATCTCAGTGTAAAACACTAGTCAGCAGAAAGAAAATATTGTTTTCTATCTTGCTGACAATTTTTTTTTGATATAGGTGCTACAGGAACCCACGGTGTTACTTCTTGTTTTAGTAGCACTGAAGACTGTAGTTCTTTTTTTTTTCTCTTTAAAACTAAATCGGGAGCACTTTCCTTTTCACAAAAACCTAACAAAGAAGAGTGCAACCATGCTTACTGAGGAGAGTTGAAGAGTATACTCTTAAAGGTACGCGCTTCTCTTACAAAAAGCTGCGATAAAAATATACATTCTTTGAAGGTGGCACAGACGGGAATCGCAATAAATAAAATATGGGTGTCGACCGTCGTGCCAAATAGTTTTTTTTTTTGCATTTTTTGCTTAACGAAGACATTTGCGTCGGGGGCCTGTAAATATCGGCAGAATATTTTCGCAGTCCAACATGAACTCCCAATATTGCCTAATATACGAATAAAAACAAGTGCCCAAAACCACGCGCCGGCAAACACACAAAAGAGTGCAACGATATCTATAACGTCTAATGAGTAGTAACAAAACTATGAACATCAACATAACGCGCTGTGAAAAGGCGGAAACACTAAAAAAAGACACAAAAGCAAAGTTCAATAAAAAAAAAAAAAATTTTTTGCCCACGTAGATAATATTGTCAAATATTTTCTGCGTGCTTTGACAAAAGGTAGACGTGATGAGGGAAATATCAAGTTTTGCAGAAAAATATAAAAAGATAATACCGATATATAACCATAATAATTTCTGAAAGCATAAGCACGAGGGCGAGTAGAAGGACGGGTTTTTAATTCATACTTCATGAAAAAACATAAGTCGGGACACTGAAGGTTTTTGGAATGTCACGATAATGTGAAATATGTTTCAGATGGAACAAAAAATAATATAAAATTATTCGCAAATAATTTAGGCCGCTTCGTACGGGTTATTGTTTTATGTATTAAACGTGCGCTACTTTACGTACGCTTCTAACGCTTTTTTTTAATTAGACAATTATACTGAAGATGCCATGAAATAAATTTTGGCTGAGATAAGTGAGTTTAGAATGGGATTTTACTAATAGGCAGTTTTAGAATAATTTACGCAATTTTAGCGTACGCTAGCACTAAATTTAGCGCTTCGGTTAGCGCACGCTACGCAAGAGAGTTTTAGAATAGCGTTTCTCCGCCGCGACGCAAAAGCCCATGCATTTTGCGCTTGCAACGCCACCAAGATACAGTCACAATTTTCTTTTTTTTTTCACAAACAGAATGCTGTATTTTGAAAAAAAAATAAACAAGTTTTTTTTCTTTTTCCAGAGTAACATTTTATATTTGTTTAAACATGGGAATGGGAGGCGAGTGGCCGACCGGTCGTGTACGCTTGCGTCGATTCGGCAAGAGAGTTCTCGTGTACTGAACTCCGCACACCTCACTTTCGACGATAAATGTTCGTGCGTCGCAAGCATCAAGTTGCCGGAGATCGTTTCCCACCTCACTACGTCTTCCGAACCCAGTGCAATGTCGTCCCGTATTGAAAATCGCAGTCGCGAAGATGCCGCCGACGTCGCGCTCACGCCGGCGGCCAAGGCGGCCGCGGCCGCGGTCATTTGAGCCGCCATTATTTAACTTTGCTCGTCTTGGCTTCAGCCAACTTGCAATCGCGAGTCCTCCTTGGAGGAGCGCAAAGACTCTTTTGCTTACGCACGCAATTTTCGGAGAGATGGCGTACGCTAAAATGATGCACGCAAAGTGGAAAACGTCGTGAACGTTCGGCGCATGCGCAGTGGCGACGACGCTATTCTTTCCCTGCTCAAATCTTTTGCGGGCGCTATTCTAAAACCTCCTCATAGCATGCCGTTTATTGGGTTAGAAGAAAAACGGTAGAAACTCAAAAGCCTGCTTTTTGGTACGAAAATATGAAAACATTGCGGACAATATCGTACCTCCTTTCCTTTGAAAGCTCTCTGCCTTTTCACTGTGACACCGCCGCCGTACCCAAAGCAGGTCACCCGACCCCGAAACACGTTACACGACACCCGGCCTCACGACATTCCGTTCACCCTTAAGGTGATGTGCGGTGGGAGATACGCGCTTGCCGGGCCAATCAGCCGCCTCCTCATCACCTGACCCCATTCTCTGCGCGTGGGGCTGCCCATATAGATCGTGCTTCCATGGCAAAAGATAAAAGTGCCGCTGGCCCAAGGAGCACGTAGCTTCCACAGCTCTGTCAGTTTAGGGGAAAGCAACGTTCGTCCGAATTTTGAGCGACAGGCTAATCTTCTAGGGGAAGAATGGCGACAATCGGATATATAAAGACGGGTCCGATCAAGAGGGGAGTTTCTGCTTTCCCTCCTCTTCAACTGTGTGGTAACACTGCGCGATTTGTGAGTTGAGGAGGAACGTTAAGAATGCATAAGTTGATTTTCTGTTTCTAGTATCTATATAAAAGCCGAAATTGTTTTCATTAATAAAGAAAAAACTGGACTATGAAAGTCCATTAACTACGTAAATATGTTTCTTCAAATTTTTCTTCATAGCCTTATGTATGTTAGCAGTAGAAATACCGCATTAATACTGACGCTATTCGGGCAATTTTCTTCACCTAATTTCTGTCGGTCTCCGCTTTGACTGGCTGAAGAAGAAAAACGACAGACTGTATTTTTTTTTTTGTACCGCTGATTTTAGTGTTGCAAACCATATTACGTATCCTCGCAATTCTGCCTTTCAACGATTGTATGTACTGGAGTTGATTTTACTATATAGTTAAAGAAACGCCCAGTTGTGAAAAAAAGTCTGCGCTATTGTTAAGAATAACAACTAACGATTTGTCAAGTAAAGGTATGAAACACCTTGCTTCAAAATAAGGCTATTAACTAAAAAAAATAATTTCCGTATTTGTTTTACTAAATTGACTTCAAAGTTGTGGGTTTCTTTACGGAAGTCACTCTACTAATAATCGCAGCCCGATCGGTATGCATTCCGCCCGTCACCCAGGGAGTAACATAACACAACGAGAACACAGCGAATGGGTTTACTCTACCTCCCGGTTGCCTGTCGTCGAGAACCGGCAGTCCGGGCCCGCCGACCTTTGTTGTCGCCAGTCGATCAGAGCTCACAGTCGGGGTCCGTGTCCAGGCCTGCGGATCGCTTTGCCCACGCCAGCGCTGCGTAGGCTGGCTGTCTCGGGCTGTCAATGCCCGAGCCTCGCTGCGAAAGCACCCGGGATCGTCGTAGCCCAGGTCATATGGCCAGGGCTCGCCGTTTCCACCGGTCTTGCTCCAGACCTCGCTGGTGGACCGCTCCGGAGTTCGCCATGGGCCGAGCCAGGCAGCTTGGCTTCGACGTTCCTTGCCCAGCTACCAGCCTCGCTCAGCTCACACTGTCTCGCGCCAGCTCGTGAGTTCTCCGCCGACCGCCTGTCACGTGCCCCTGCCTCGTCTTTCACCCCCGGCTCCCACACTCTCCCCCCCTCAAGGCCCGGACTTCGGGGGACTTCATGGGCCTCAGGGAGCCGCTGGGCTTCATGGGCGGCCGCTGTTGCTGATGCCGGAGTGGCCACGTTGCAGCGTCCGAAAGCGGCGTAGGTGGTGGTGGCTAGTGAAGCCGGCAGACAATGCCGATCTGTCTGTCGCTTGCTGCCCCACTCACCGCGATGCAGCAGGGGGCTTGTTCTAAGCTGGTCCGGCCGACACAGACGGACTTGCCCCATTCCGCTTAGAGGTCACAGCGGGCTTCGAACTGCCCGCCTGAACCGTTAGTCAGACCGAGCAACTGTCAGCCACCCTGAGCACTTGGGAAAACGAATGGGCCCGTATTCCCTCCCGGTGGGCTTCCTGCGTTACGCCGTCTACGGCCGTCTTTCCAAGAAGCTCCTCTGCGCAGAACAAAGTGTTAAAACAATACACAACGAACAAGTACTCTGCCGCAGACTGTGGCAGTGGCCATAGCCACCACCGCAAAATAGCCTGCCGACGGGTTCATGTACCATGCGGCAAACTCAGCAAACCTGCACTTTAGAGCTCGCTCTTGGGTCGCCAAGAGCAGGCGATTTCTTGTGTCCTACCGCAACCTCATGTTATACGTCTCCCCATCGCGGCAACGGTAGTATTCTTTCAAGTCAGCGATGTGAACCGGGCAAGCCTCCTCGTTTGTATCTCGCCGAGTAAGCCTACAAGTAAGACACGACGCTCGCGTCTTTATACCTCGGGTGCCCTTCTCATCTCGGAGCAAGCGATGTGGCAAAACCACTAGCTACGTCGCTCAACGCGTGAGTTTCCTTCAAACAGGTAACGATGGTGTAAACCTTGTCCATCTTTTGCGCAAGCAAAGCGATCCAAAGCCTCTGGCGGGATGGCCATATACAATACCCGCGTTCTGCAACGGCTACATATACCATGTGCTAGTCGACGTAAGCGTCAGCGTCCCGTTCCGTCCACGTGCGTACGAGCTCTAGGGACTGCTCGGTCCTCGGAGGGGGCGCTAGCTCAGCGAGCAAGCCCGCTTTCACCGTTCACGCCTCAAGGCAAGCTGGACAACTACAAGCCACCTAAATGTCTACCGCCTCACCCCCGGCCAGGTCGTGACGCGACATAACTTATGCTTGCTGTCACTGCCACGACCGGCCAGAGTGAAGTCAAGAAATTATCCTATAAGTCCCCTCTGCCCTTCATGGATTGTTGGGGTGACGCAAAGCAACTAGCCGTCTTGGCCTAGCAGTTACAAATCAGAGTGCTCATTAACTCTCCTGCCAACCTTCCCGGTGTCAACCGCAATTTCAAGCAGTTTACCCGACACCCGCTGACAATCTCGTCCGCCAGTGTTCCCGGTGTCAACTGCTTTTCCCGCAGTCTTTCCGACGCCCACTGACAAAAACCCATCTGCACCGCGCTCCTCGACAAGCGCTTACTTGCTTACCGTATCACTCCAAGCCTAAATCCTAAATGCGCAATGATTTCTGGCTGTTTCCCTCCTGCCAGCCGTTATCCTGCCTTCCAGCGAACATGCAGTGCCTCTCCTCTGCCTCCGAAGACGACTTTCTTACATCTCAACCGCGCTTCTCGTGTTCCCCCCGGTTGCGTCACCTGCTGCCAACCACTATTCTGGGGTACCCGAGAAAGCGCGTCCGCAACCTCGTACTTCGAGACCTTTAAGTACTCGATTCGAGGAGACACCTGCTGAGCTCTGCTGTGAGACAAGTCACCGAAATTCCAACATACCTTGTCTCAACGGGCATCGTTAGCTTTAGTGAACAACCCGCTTAACGAATCCATGGGACTCCCTGGGGACGACTAGAAGCAGAGGCATACCGAACGGGCCCCACATTGGGCGCCATTTTAATGTGGGTTTGTTTACGGAAGTCCCTCTACTAATAATCGCCGCCCGATTGGTATGCGTTCCGCCCGTCACCCAGGGAGTGACATAACACAATGAGAAGACAGCGTATGGGTTTACTGTACCTCTCGGTTGCCCGTCGTCGAGAACCAGCCGTCCGGGCTCGCCAACCTTTGCTGTCGCCCTTCGATCAGAGCTCACAGACGGGGTCCGTGTCCAGGCCTGCGAATCGCTTTTCCCACGCCAGCGCTGCGTAGGCTGGTTGTCCCGGGCTGTCAATGCCCGAGTCTTGCTGCGGAACCACCCCGGGATTGTCGTAGCTAGGGTGACCACCCGTCCCGTGACTCGCGGGACTGTCCCGCATTGAGGGCTGCTCGTGTCCCGCGTCCCGCAAGAAGTATCAAAATATTAAAAATGTCCCGCATTTCACACTGTCGTAAAACTCACTACGCAGCTTATGGCGCGGGCAAACAAGGGAGCACGGAAAAGCGCGGAGATCGCTGGTGAACGTGTGAATCGCGATGGTACACCATTTTTTATTCAAGCATTGTGGGAAGTTACCGTCGTTCTTGCAGGAGATCTGAGGTCATGCGCCGTTGAGCCTCTCTTCCCTTGGTGACAAAATATTGCAAGAGAAAATTGGTTACCAAAAGTTGAAAATAAATAATTTTAATTATTTTCAAATCATTCTGCGCCAATGCAAAAAAACTGCTTGTAAAAATATTTTTTTTTTTGTAAAGCCGATTACACAAGGCAAGAAGACTGCAACTCCCCACGGTTAAAGACAACAACGTAAGATTCGAAATTTGTGTAGGAGCATGTTGGTAAAATACGAGTCGCAAGCAAACAAGAAGCCGTAAAAGATTTACTGCTTCTTCTATCATTTTGATGCATTGAGTTCTGTTACAGTCGGTTTTATGTTTTGAACTCAGACAATATCACTTGGAGTGAAAATTATTCGAGCTTAATTGCCGCAGTGAAGTTTGCAGCTGTATGTTTGATATGCTTTCGGACAAGACATGATATCAAATGTGTTCGCAGAGCCACATTTCGTGGCGTGTGTTGATAAATTTCCTCGAATAGTTATTTTTTTCATTATGTTTTTTAACCAGAGATTGGGGCACAAGGCGGAAAAACAATTTCCCTCCTCCTGCCCCAGTCTCGGGTTAAAACGCAGAATGGTAAACTCCCACCAGTCCGACTGCGCACTAAGTTCTTTTTTGCAGTTGCCACAGTCGAAATATAATACCTTTCTTCTCTTACAAACACCCCTCTCCCCCCCCCCTCCCCCCCGGTCAGCGTGTCCCGCATTGCGCTAGCGGGAAGGTGGTCACCCTAGTCGTAGCCCAGGTCATATGGCCAGGGCTCGCCGTTTCCACCGGTCTTACTCCAGACCTCGCTGGTGGACCGCTCCGGGGTTCGCCATGGGCCGCGCCAGGTAGCTTGGCTTCGGCGTTCCTTGTCCAGCTACCAGCCCCGCTCAGCTCGCACTGTCTCGCGCCAGCTGGTGAGTTCTCCGCCGACCGCCTGTCACGTGCCCTCTGCCTCGTCTTTCACCCCCGGCTCCCACAAAGTGTAGAACGCCTGGGGCCGTCGGTGCATTTGTTTTGTAAAAGCAGAAAAAGAAAATAAAAAAAAAACTTCTAGTATCTGCTCATTTCTCAGTTGTTGTTTAACGAAATGTGCCATTTCAGGACGTTTTTCTTAAAAAGAGATAAGTTTATTTACACAGGAAGAGGTCAACATGCTCTCAAGGCTGATTCGCAGCTTCGCAAAAAAAAGAAAGAGGAGGTTTGCGTGGGAAACTGGAAGTGACAAAAAAGGAAGTATGGGTGGACATCTGTGCCGAAGTATCAGCCGACATCTATGCCGCCACCACCTACTACGCCAGGACTGGACAACGCAGTGCACTTCAGCCGGCAGCCGGGCACGGTTTGCCGGCAGCCGGGCACGCTTCCGATGGGGATCTAAAAAGGGGCCCTCCATCGTCAAGCGAGATGGGGCACGTTACCGCCAAACAAGCCATGACACAGATCCGTTTGCTTCTTCAGATGCTGGAGGCACTGGCTCTCCCGAAGGCATATGTGGCCGACCTGTCCGAAAGTAACGACATCGAGTGTGGGGTTTGTTTCCCGAAGTATGAGCCGACATCTGTGCCACTACCGTCTACCCCGCCAGAAAAGGACAGCGCAACACACTTCAGCTGGCAACCGGGCACGTTTTCCCATGAGGATCCCTAAAAAGAGCCTCCGTCGACGCGCCTGTGGGGGAACGTCACTGCCAAACAAGCCATGACACGGACCCGTTTCTCGCTTCAGGTTAGTTACCTCTACGATCGGCTACGTTTCCACAGTAACGATTCCTCTTTATGCATGGTGTCGTGCCTCAACGATGATGTTTGCTCCTGCCTGAAATCGCTGTGCTATTATTGGACTCAGTATTGTACCGAGCTGAGTTATGTTGCTTCGCTCTTGCTAATGCTCTTAGTAATGTTGGGCGCGTTAGCACTATGGCCTTAGCAGCTGCTGCGCCGTTAAAACCCAAAATCAATCAATGATGGGCGACACTGAATCCAACCCCTGTCGTTTAGTGATAGCGAGGTTATCGCTAGCATTCTAGCTACTCTTCAGCGAATTAAGGCTGCTCACAATGACGTGCTGACGAAGGTCATGGCTTTTGAAAGCGAACAAAAAAGCAGGAATGCTTCAGTGAGTCAACTGCTGCAAAGAGTAAATGCAATCGAGGCAGAACTATCAGAAGCAAAACCGTGTTCAGCTCTTCTACGCAAAACAGCACGTCTGATAATCTGGCTAATGTTCAAAAGCAATGTGACGACCATCAACACAGACTACTACGATGTAATTTGTTATTTATTGGCTGCCCCTACAATGTGTCTGGAAGTTGGAGCCAATCAGAATAAAAAGTGCTCGCGTTTTTTTCGAAAAGTTTGGAATCCAGTTGGAGGGCCCAACTGGATTCCAAACTTTTCGAAAAACGCCAATCTTGAAAGGTCACAACGTCGTAGGACAGTTCAAAATAGGCAAGAAAAGGGCAATAATTGTCAAATTTGCTTGTTTTAAGGATAAGGATAGTATCTTGGCCTCCGCGTTTAAATTGAAGGGAAGTGTTTTTGTTGTCCGTGAAGCTTTTTATGCTGTAGTACGGCAGGCTAGAACCAGGCTGTTCGCGTACAGAAAAAGCCTAAAGGTTTCATTTAAATTGCGCTTCAAGAAATTGCACGTTTGTCACTAAGCGCTATTTCTTAGACCAATAATCCCAGTCTGTTGATGAGCAAAGTGCGTAGGAAAGAAAACAAAATGTGAAGAAAAATACAATTAGCACTCCTCGTATTGATCTTTGCGATAAAAAACAACTTCCTTTTTTTCCCTTTTTACTAACATCCGCAGCGTCACACTAATGCGCGATAATTTTGGTGCTGCTTAGAAGGTACTAGATCCGATATTTTTATATTAAGAGAAACGTGGCTTAGTCCCAGTGTTGATGATAAGAAAATAATATTTTCCACAATGACGAGTGGAACATTTTTCGGTTAGACAGAGGCTCTCGAAGAGGGGGAGGCGTGCTCATTCAATAAATATGAATTTTTCGTGCTTTGATATAGGGCTTGTAGATATAACCGTTGCATTTTCCATTGTATGTGTTTGCATGTCATCTGGTGAGCTTATAGTAACCGGAGTTACAGTCCTCCAGACTGTGATTTAATGTTCACTATCAATCGTTCTTCGGCGTTAGTCAAGATAAAATGCCGGTTTCCAGATGTTTATGTGGTGCTTGTTGGTTATTTGAATTTCCCGCTAATCGATTGGGCCAGTTTTGGTATCCGAGGGGTCAGGTACATCAGGAGTATTATCGAGATATTAATTAGATCTCACTATCAGGAGAATTATAGCAATATTAATTAGATCACACTATCAGGAAAATTATCACAGTGTACTTGGCTGTACATTGTGAGTGCCCGGTCGAGTTTAGTAGCACCAAGATTGTGAAGAACTTTAAAACAAGATTGGTACGCGAGATACATGAGGCATTCATGATAAGGGCCCACGGCACGAACGTGTACCAGTGCTCCTTCTGTTGCCTTATTCGATAAGGATCAGGCATTTATTGGTCACTCAACAGTGATAGCAGGCTTTCCAGGTGGTTAATGAAAAAGTCCATCATCTTTGCGCATATGCGGTTTTATTCTTTTTATGGATTTCCATCAGTAAAGTTCAGTTGCAATAAGTCATGCCTCGTCCTGAGAACGTCTTTCTCTGTCCCTGTGTTTTTTGTTTGTTTTTGTTTTTGCGTATTTACAACCATGCAAAAGTACCAACTAGCTCAACTCGCAGTGTTAGTACAGGAGAATTCATTGACATATGTTTAACTTTCAATCTAACTCAAATGATTAACAAACCTACACGCTCTGCTAACATCCTTGGCCACGTCACCAGATCTCGTAAAGTTAATTCAGCTTTGTGATGGGTTGAGCTGATCATAGGATTCTTCACGTTAATTTGTGGCTCCCAATTGCAAAAAAAAAATATTCTCGAATATAATAAAGCCGATCCTGAAACAATAAAAAACGGACTATTAAATTTTCATATTACTTAGCGAAGTTCTCAATACAATCTGCAGAAGAAAACTGGACGCTCTATAAGAATAAAGTAAATAGCCTGGTTCAAGCATAAGTCCCTACTCTACGTATCAAGATGATAATATAATCTTTGGTATAACAAAACACCCGATCAATCAATCAATCAATCATATAATCAATTATACAATTATTATTTAACTAAATTATTATTTATTTAATAAATTTATAACTATTTTATGGTGACACATACACGTGGTTTGTACTTAAGAGGGTTGAAACAAAAAGTGAAAAACAGGGCAAAAATATTTACATATTACAAAGTGAGCATGAGAATTACACTTTTCTTGAAATTGTCAGGGGTAATAAAAAGGTCGAGGTCAGGGTTGAAATTACTGTCTAATCTGAGCTGCATACGTATCAACGGAGGTTTTCACACTAAGTCAGAAGTGTAAAACACATTTCATAGGTCTATTTTGTTGATGGGGAAAATGGATTAAAATTTTACGCCGTAAAATGCATTAGGCAATAAAGAAATAAAATATTTTCGCAAAGGTGAAAATAACCAACTTGTCTAGCCTCTGAGAGTCCTGCTACATTGCACTCAGAGGCTATGCACGTAGTTTTAAATTATCTAAAATTAAATACTTCTCACAAGACATTCCCTTACGCAAAAACCCGATTAAATTCTGGAAGCTCTTTTCACCTAAAAGTGGCCGCGCCATCACCAGCCTGGAGGATATTGCCGATGAAACTGTTTCACATAGTGAGTGCCCTAAAATACTAAATTAATACCTTTCGTCCATATTTAAAAATGAATGGCCAGATAATATTCCCACCGTTCGTCAAAATTCTAAGAGCCCATGTTGTCCATTACAATTAACTTTCCCCGTATCATTAAGCTAACTCAGAACCTTAAACTCGCCTCCTAGGAAGGAACAGATAAAATTAACGCTAAGCTTCTAAACAATACTGCCTGTATCTTCTAAACTTCTCGAACGCCATCTTCGACTATCAAATCATGACTCACCTATTCTCAAACAATGTTTTGTTTAGTCAATACATAGTTTCCATAGGGGCTTGTCTTGCGAGACCCAACTCTGAGAATTTAAAAGGTTAAAAAGCGCAAAAAAAACAAGGACAATAAAAGCACAAAGCTGGGACGTGCGCATGGTGCTCGTTTAGCCGTGTTTGTGCCTTTATTGTCCGCGTTTTGTATGCGTTTTGAAGCTTTTAAATCAGTATGAACCAACTCGGCCAAGGCCAACTTTTAATCTGAAAATTTGTTCAAGAGCTACAGACTAACCTTGGATGCCATGTACAGACTGACACCATATTTCGTGACTTCTCAAAGGCATTCGACCCTATTAGCCATCAAGGTTTTCTTTCCAAGCTATCATCCCTTCAATTAGATGACCTGATATTTTTATGAATTAACACACTACGCAGTCATTAACGACCATGAATCAAACGTAACAAGCGTCACCTCAGAAGTACCTAAATATCTGTTCTTGGTCGGTTGTTTTTTTATCTTCATTAACGACCTTCCAAGAGAAATTTCCAGTAAAATATGTCTAAACGCAAATGATTGCGTCACTTATAACACCCTCTAATCGAAAATTGATAATATCGAGCTTCGAAGCGATTTCACAAAAATTAATGACTGGTGCAAAAAGGAAAATAGATGATGTAACTTAAAATTAGAAGTGAAAACTAACCCGATTCTCTCGTACAATGTTTCTTTAACCTTTCATTATACTATTGACAAGGATGTGATTGAAACGGTACCAATGGATTAATATTTGTCATAAGACAAACGCCTAACCACTCATGGACATCTCACATCGACGCTTGTTGATGCAGAAGGCTCCCAGACACACGGATTCAGGAAACGTAATCTACGAGACGCGCCATCTCAGGTACAAAAGGTGGCTTGCAAAACCTGCGCAAGACCTGAATTGGAATATGCTTCCGCCATCTGGAGCAGTCCTAAAATCTTAATCAACCATCTAGAGTCAACCCAAACCGAGCCACCCGACCCATCTTATCATCCTACGACTATAGCCCATTGTATTCCTTTTTTAAAACGTCAACTTGGACTTGCACTTTGTCAAACCCGGAGGAAGCGTTCTCAACTTTGCCTTCTCCAATAACCTGACTACCACTGCCGTGAGGTAAAAAGAACCCTCCTTCCACCCCCGGATAAAATATCATCCCGCGTGAATGACACTTGTCTAATTAAACAAACCTTCGGTTAGAACTAATGCGTTTAACGAATCGCTCCTTCCTCATTTCATCACTGAATGGAACCAGCTGTCATCCTCTATCGTTAGCATCACTGATGCCGCGGAGTTTTAAAATTTTCTATTAGCCCATTTAAATTGAGTGCATTAATAGATTATGCTCTTTATTTTTTTATATTGTGTTATTGTTTCTGTGTTACTATTGTATATTTTGACACATTGCCCCCCCCCCCCCCCCTTTATGTAATGCCCTAACTGGGCCCTTAAGGATTAAAATAATAAAGAAAATGAAAAATTAAAATGAAGAGATAGTAAAATAGTGTGTACTAGCGAGATAATTTATCAGTGCTTCTGTTGCCTTATGCGCATCCTGAGGAGCTGGCCAATTCTCAAGACGGTGGTGCAGTTCCATCTCTTCGCTTGTTCTTAGGAAGTTTTGTATCTTCACCGCTTTCCTTTAAGAGCCGTATGTAATGCAGTTGCACAACACGTGGTTGCTGCCTTGGAGTGATGAGACGCACTCTATTATTGTTTTTTAGCGCCTTAATATCCTTATGGTATATAAGCATCTAATTTTGGATCTAAATATTTTAGCTATTTGTAGCAAAAGTGGGAACTTGTCCATAATAACGATGTCATTTTATTACCGATTTTTCAGACAATACCGTTCGAATCAGTTTTCAAAATTGTACTGAGGGCAATTACATTTTCCTGTGAGAATCTCTGGCTGTGTTGTCTGCAATCACATTCCCTGTAATTCCACAATGTTCCGGTACCCATTGTCAGACCTTTTAATTTCCTTGAACTGATTCGGTTTGGGGAATTTGCAGGGCTGTGGGAATAAATTAAATATGCTGACTGCGTTTATTTACTGACGATAAAGCTGGGAGAGCATATTTTGAGTCAACGAAGATCACCCAAAGGTTTGGAGTTCAACGACTAATATATTCCATGGCTACCCTTATCGCTGCAAGTTCTGCCGCCATTGAGAATGTTATGTTAGTTTTGCTCTTACAGTAGTTTTTATTGATAGAAGAAGCACTTTGGAAGATGATTTCAAAGTCGTAGAGACGCGTACGCATATACATGAGTTAATATCGAATATGTTCGATATATGTATTCTAAATCTACATGGCCATGATTTCGTAACAAAGCTGTCTGGTTCGTAGTTTTGACTCAACGTGGAGTATCATGAAAGCGTGGGTAGCGGGCTTACTGCTATATTAACCTCCTCTCCTATGGGTTCCGAGTCAAGAGCTCCAACGATTCAAGAGATCCAATATTCGACCACTTGACCCATTGGATCCCTTGACTCGTTGGACCTCTTGACTCGGAATCCCCTCTTTCGAATAACCGATCGCACCGCAAGTCAATAGGTCCAACGCGTCAAGATATCCAATTTTGGATCTCTTTACCCGGCAGACACGAGTCAAGAAATCCAATATGGGTCAACAGGTCTAACGCGTCAAGATCCAACGCGTGAAGATGTTCATGGCGAGTCAAGAGGTCCAACGAGTCAAGAGATCCAACCAGTCAAGCGATCCAATATTGGATCTTTTGAATCGTTGGATCTCTTGACTCGTTGGACCTCTTGACTCGCCATGAATATCTTTACACGTTGGATCTCTTGACGCGTTAGACCCGTTGGCCGATATTGGATCTTTTGACTCGTGTCTGCTGAATCAAGAGACCCAACGCGTCACAAGATCCAATATTGGATCTCTTGACGTGTTGGACCTCTTGACTCGCAATGTGATCGGTTATTCAAAGGAGGGAATGGGGCTGCCTATCAAAAAAAAAAAAAAGAAAAAATACGGGACAAAAAAGAAAGAGGAGGGAAAAGGAAAAACCCATGTCACGAATGACAAGTGATGAGGCGATAATAACTAAAGAAACGAAACGTTCAATGGGGCGAACTTGTGCCCAAAAATAAAAAAAGGGAACAGATTAAAGCAGAGCGTCGCGGGCGTCGAAGTCGGCACGCCGGCAGATTCGAACACTGGGGCGAAACTTCGTGGCCACTTTGCGTCGGCCTCCCCGACGTTGATTCATACGATATTTTAACTCGCAATCCAGGCTTGCTGCGCGTGTTACGTTTGGTCTCGAAAGATACAAAAATGATGCAAAAAAACATTTTTTTATAGAATGTTTATTGCGCTTTAAAGGCACTATCATAGGGGGTACAACGAAAATCAGCGCCGTCCATCTCATTTCACGTATCTCTTTTCTCTTCGCGTATTCGTTTCCTTTTATGCGTTGTAGGTTTTATTAAAAAAAAAAAAACAGTCAATTGAGACGGTGCAAGCTACCGATTTAAGGGAAGCCTAATAATCCTTTTACAAAAAAAAATGGAAGCGGACGAAGCGCTTTCTGAAGCTGTACTGCCATTTACACTCGGCCCGTAACCACTACGAACACAAAATACGATGAGACAATCACCTCCTTTCCTGAACCCGAACTGATACGAACACAAAGGGCGAGAAAAGGAAAATCCCGGCGACACGCGATCAACTACGCGCCCACGAGGTCGGCGACCTTTCAATTTAAAGGAACCCTCGTAGTGCCGCGGGTTCAAACCAAAAGAAGGCTTATTTGCAACATCGCCATATTGTATTTTTCCGCGAACATCGCTGAGAGTTCTCAAAAAGGCTGTTGACTTTGTCGTGGGGTCTAGAGATGCTATGCTTGATGCTAATGATGTTGCTATTGACTCAACTAATTTCAAAACAAACAAGTTGCGGCTCAAACGCTACCAGGATTCCGGAATCTTTCTTCCGCCATCTTCTATATCGTTATCCGAAAAGGACACTGCTTACTACATTCCCCTGAAAGCACTGGTAGCTCATTTGTTGCGTCACCCACTTTACAACACTGCTTTCAGTGATCCCCTGCCAGAATCAGTGGAAGGCGTTTTGTGCAATTTTCAGGACGGAATTCGCGCTCAGTGCCATCCTGTCCAGAAGGCCCATGCCCGTAACCTTTTTCGTATGCTCATCTACTGTGACGACATCGAACTCACTAATGCGATGGGAATGAAGAGGGAGTTGAAAGGAAAGTTGACTGTGTTCTATATTTCGTTCTTAAACTTCAACCCACATCAACGATCAAAGTTGAACCAAATATTTCTTTTAGCCGTGGGTCACAGCTCATCGCCCAAAACTCCAGAAGCAAAAAGACAGTTACCACCGGAGGCGGTTTTAACAATAAAAGTATTAGCCACCTCTAGTATTGTGCTTGACACAGCATCTGGCCCGGAAAAGTTTTATGGGTGCCTTGTTGCATTTGTAGGCGATGCTCTCGCGTGTCACTCTGTTGGAGGCTTCAAGGAGTCATATAGTCCACTCGTCAAGAGACCGTGTGGAACGTGCTTGGAAAGTTCGGAAACGTTTCCAAGAATATTTTTTCATGAACATTGCAGCTTGCGAAATGATGCTCAACTACCTCACCAAGTTAGTTTGTTGAATTCTGCCGCCACCCCTGCAGAGCGCACATCGCTCTCAACGGAGACAGGAATAAACAGCGAATGCATTTTCACAGATATACTTAATTTTTCCGTAAATGCGGACCTTCTTTTTGACCCTATGCATATAATTCTTGAAGGAATTATACAAACAGAAGTAACACTGTTTTTTTAAAGATGCTATTCATACGCATAAGTGGTTTTCCAGAAATAAACTAAATGAACGCATTTCTCAGTTCCTCTTTGACAAATCAATCAGCAGAAGCGATTATCCCAGGCAGTTCGAACAAAACCTTCGGACTGTTACGTCCGCTAGCGCTGCATGGATACTGATTCTGCATCTGCCTTTGATACTGAAAGGTTATTTACCATCTGGCGATCCCAGCGTTCAATGCCTGCTATCATTTGCGCAGTTGACTCAAATTATTTTGTCTCCCTTTCTGCCAGTTGGCACTCTTTGTGAGCTTGAGTTTTTAATTGCTGACCACAACGAACTGTTTTGCTCGTGCTATGGGGAATCAGCATACTTTCCGAAGCTGCACATGTTGGTTCATCTGGTCAACCAAATCAAGCAGCATGGTCCTGGGAGGCACCATTGCGCGATGCGGTTTGAAGCAAAAAATGCAGTGGCGAAAACGAAGCGTTTTTTTTTTTTAAATTTCAGAAACATTCTTAAATCGGTCGCGGAATTTCTTTCAATTGCGGACTTCAAACGCTCTATGGAAGACTATAAACGAACCTCGAAGTCCAGCAGAGAGCATCACATGCAATGGGATAACTTTGTCGGGAACACAAATAACTAATTTGTTCCTCAATGCTGGTTTGACCCATGAAGACATAGGAAAGGACGCCGCTTGTGTTTCTAGTGCATCAATGGACGCCACAACTCTTAGACAAGGAACGGTAGCGACTGCTGGAACGCCAGGCGGTGATTTTAGCTTTGTAAAGATTCAGAGCATTGTGAATTTTGAAGGCAGAATTTTTTTTGTTTGCAGTCTTATGTTTCAAGAAGAATTTAGAATTGACTACAAAAGTTTTGTACTAAAAGACGCTGCTCATATGACAGTTGTAAACAAAAAGCAGTTCATGTTCCCTTGGCCATTGTATCTTTACAAGCTCCACGACAAGTGCTTTGGTGTTGCGAGATTCTTTCATGCTAGAGCTACGAACTAAACAAAAAAGGTTCATATTTGCTCTTAGTTGCGTTTAATTACAATTTCGTGATGTGTGTTATAAGTGCATGTTTCCGTTGTGTATACACTAACACTGAAACGATGGCTCACAAGAAATATCCTCCTGCCTGTTGTAGTCTCTGTAATTTGTCAACGAGTTCAATAAAAAAATGTTCCATTGTGAGTAGTTCTACCATAAGTGATGAACCTGTGAAATGGAGAAAATGAGCACCTGCTGGTAACAATTAAATTTGAAAATTCAATTTTCAGCGTGAATTGCAATGTCACAGCAGGCATATTGACCTCCCACTACTTCTGGTAACTGATGCCCAAATATGATACCTATACTTGCAAGATAAATGTTTTACTTGCTGTTCTAATTCCTTACAGCCGCAGGACTGCGTGGGTGGTTGGAAACATGGCCTACGAAATATGTCGCCTGTCTTAAACCCGCTTTTGATGGGAGAACCAATGAACGAGAAAGAAAAGAAAAAGCTGTCTGGCATTCTGAGGGACGACTTGATACGTTTTTTAGAGTAAGCCAATGTATTTTTTGTTCTTTAACCTTATTTAAGATTACCAGCATTTATTTTAATACATTCAGTGACATTTTAACACTTCCCTCTTCAGCTCGAAGAACATAGTTGCCGAAGGGACGACTGCAAATAGGAGAAGGAGATACCATTCTCTGGGAGTGGCATTGCGATTTGCCTACCCACATACAGCAGAAAAAAGCTGCTAGGGCAAGCTGCGGACGGAGTGGTAACAGTGTCCCCTTTTTTATCTCGTTTTTCTTTATCTACAGTTGTGTACGACATCAAGCTTCGAAAGTGAACCTTGGCATTGCTTGATTGGTTTCTGCTCAATCGCAGGGGCTGTTTATTTGAAGACTGGCCAACACACGGAAAATGAGAAGGCTGAGCAGGTAGCCAAACTTGAAACAAAAACTAGCAAGCAACAGATTCCAAAACAGACCGTCTCTTACTTGGACGCTGTAGCAGAACTGAAAGTATGTCTCGCGCTTGCTAAGCCAATTTCCCATGGTGTAATACTATGTTCTTCCATGCAGGCTCTGGAGGTGACGGGGATCAACGTTGATTACGACTTCAGCAGGATGTCCTTGCTCTTGGAGATCACACTTCCGAACAGGCAGCTGAATTCACCTGAATCTCTTCCACTTTATTTTCTGGACGAAGACGTTGTAAGTAAAATTATGTGGCATGTTAAATTCAGAGCAAAACACGAAAAATTATGAAATCTGGATGCCGAACAGAAAAACTTATCACTTGGAAATCTCAGGGTTGCAGCCGACGTTTTGCTGGAAAGCTTAGCTTTCGAAGAAAATATATACAGTCGGTGCACAGGCCAGCTGATGGAAGTTTACCATGATGAAGTTAACCGAAGACTGGGGCAGCATACAATTATTTTTACTCTGGTAGCGAAAAGAAACAAGGATAGACAACGTGTTTAGCTCAGCAAGTGGTTTTTGTTTAATCACTCTCCAAGGTTTGCTACCGGTATTCTTTTTTTAAGTTTTAGAGATTTGATCTATAAAAGTCGTGAAAGTTACACTTATACGGTTTGTGCAGGTGAGTTATACGGCCAGGAGGACACTATGTGGATGGCTAATTTTTGCGATAACCAGGCTAAATAATTAAAATTCGTTACTTAACTTTTGATTAGTGAAAACAGACATGTGGTTTCAATTAGAAACTTACTGAGCGTTATCAAAAACCTTGTAATTTAACTCTTTTTAGAACGCCTTGTATCTCGTGGAAAATTCGGGGGCGCAGAAAAGTTACTACACGTGCTGTAAGCGCAAAGCTGGTAGCGGCGGAACGCGAGGATAATCTAACCATCCGCGTTTTGCCACTGCTAGCTTTGCGCCTGCTGTGTCAGTGGCAACTTTGGTGCGCCCCCGAGTTTTCCAGGAGATACAAGGCATTCTAAAAAGAGTTAAATTACAAGGTTTTTGATGACGCTCCGTAAGTTTCTAATTGAAACCATATGTCTATTTTCATTATTAAAAGTTAAGTAATTAATTTTAATTAATTAGCTGACTTAACGCAAAGTAAGCTACCCACATAATGTCCCCCTGACCGTATAGCTCACCTGCACAAACCGCATAAGCGTAAATTTCACGTCTTCTTTTAAACAAATCAGCAAAGCTGAAATAAAAAAAAAACTGTATAAACATATCCACAACGCCACCGAACTGCAGAACACCCAGTTTTCAAGAACACGCACAGAACCCACATCACAACCAAAGAGGGAGCGTTATTAAATGAAACTATTACCTGAGCTAGACCTCTGTAAAATGTTTTCCACCACCAACTGCCCGAGTCTTGGGTTCATTTCAGCGTTGTTACCTTCGACATTGAGTTCCCTAATAAAACGTCGGCTGCACATCTGAAGCTTCCCGGGCACCGTTTGCAATGTTCCAGTTGTTGTGAGCAATTTATGATAATAACAGTCAACGAAAGAGATCGGAAGCTCCTCTCTTTTCTTTTCGAAGAATCGAGATACTAGGGGGCCGAAATCACATGATAAAGGCATTCTAGACATAGATATTTATTTTCTTAAACTCTGATAAACGATCTTTTCAGAATATTACGGGATGTTATAGTAGTGCATGTTTTAGGTTTTTCATAAAGTCTTTTTCTCTACTTGTGTCTCCCTAACTTGCCATTGAGCTGGAACTGCGATTCGAAAAGAAAATGGCTGAAATGGAGAGAGAAATGGTGAATGTGCTCGCGGTGTTTCGACGAGACCAAGGAAATGAATCCAGCTCGTTTGTCAGCATCGACAAGCATCTGAGGCCTCAGAACACCCGTTTTGAGCCAGACTTGTACGTAACGCGTTACAAGTAATTGATTACTTGTAATCAATTACAGTTAAGTGTAATTTTGTAACGCTTCAATTACATTTGTCAAGCTGTAGCGCTCGGAGTAATTCAATTACTTTTTTTCTGTAATCAATTACAAAATCAATTACACAATTACCAATTACATTTTTCATCCCACAATTTTTTTTTTCTCACAAAAATCAGCATAGTCACTTAGCCATGGAGCAAAAATGATTGACATTTTTTTGACATCTAAAAAAAATAAAACTAGGATTAGTCGGCAAATCCTTTTTTTTTTTACACCACGCTCTTCTACAAGCGCGCCACCAGCCTTGGCTGGGGAGTTCCGGATCTCGTTGCCGATTGCTGATAAAGTCGACGGGAAGCGGGAACTCGCTATTGACTTTTTAGTGGGCTTTGTTCCTTAGGTCGACGCGTCAGCTACACGACAAGGTCCGGGTCTGAAAACAAAAAAGGGAACAATAACCAAACAAAATTGTGTACGCAATATTTTACTGTGTATTTGTGTATTTCTGTCATCGCAATAAGAAGTAACGTGAAAGTAACTTGAAAAGTAACCAATTACTTTGCAGTAATTGTTCAATTACTTCTGGGAGGCAGTAATCAGTAACGGTAATCGGTTACTTTTTTGACTGTAGTAATTGTAATTGTAATCAGTTACTTTTTTTCAGTAACGTGTACAAGTCTGTTTTGAGCTCATCAGTCTGGTAAACCACATTGTTTGCTGCTATTTAGCTTAAAAAATATTGTAAATTATGAATCGACTCATCCTTGACAAGATCATTTTGCATACGGTTAAAGTAACTGTGAATGTTCATTTAATATTGCAGCTAGAATGTCCGGAGGACAACGTCGTGGAACCTGGGCCGAAACTATTTTTCGGCACTGTCTGATAAGTCATCTGGTGTTCAAGCGACCAAAAGATCGTCCTCAAGACAACATCGATGGAGCGAGCACTGGTGCTCTGCCTGGGAGTGTATTATGTAAGAAACATAACCTACCCAGTGGCGTTTTCTCAGCTCCTGGCACTGATCGAAATAGTGGTGGCGGGCGACGCCAACTTTCGCCGAAGTTGGAGAAGGGCACCAGTAGATGTTAAGGTAGGTAGTTTTCCCCGACCTCGATGGACCACCTTGAAGGTGCCGTCGAGGACTGGGGGATCGTGGATGAAGGTAGTTGCTGGAGGGCTGGATGTGTTGGTGGTGATGCAGAGGCGACCGACAACTCGGAGTGTGAACGAGATGAACGAAACTTTACTTCGATAAAAAAAAAAAAAAAGAATCAAGCAATTACATAAAATACAAGTGCGAACTGTAATAAACTTCCGCGCACGGCTTACAGATTGCACAGACGCCTCGGCGTCGGATGGTCCTACCGCGCACGGTAAGGACGGCGGCTACCTTGTAGCCGCGAAGATGAAGACGGTGTCGCGCACGACAGGTAACGCGGCGCACTGCGGGAGCTGAACGTCAGTGGGGTCGCTCACGAGCCCGTTCCAAAGCTCCAGGATTTCCCTGTCCGGCCAGGGTCTAAAACAGCGTGCTCAAACCTGCGTAGGCCAATCAGGGTTCGACCTCGGTCCTATTGGCTAGAGGGACCAAACTACAACGCCTACACACAACACACTTTCGACCAATCGGGTGAGAGTTCATTGCCCCGAGTGTGAACCAAAAGTTCTCGGAAGCCGAGGATAAAATAAGACTTATGGCTTTCCTATCTGGCCACAGAAGATACATATTCACGAACGGCAAGAACCATCGAGACATGTCGGCTGGGGCACGTCAATGCCACCGCTAAAGGCCGTTGGCAACAAAGTAAAAAAAAATAGATACGCCAGGCATATGCAGATTATATAGGAAGCGCCCGGTCCCCGGACGTCACGGAAGAGTTCCGACACACGACTCCGAGAGCTCTGAGGCACTTTGTCTCCCAGCAAACGGCCTGGCGACCGGTGACGTGTTAATGTCTCGGCCGTGGGTTCCTCGGCAAACCTTTGCGTCTGGCCCCGCGTCTCAAGGTCAAGGGGTAGACGCACGCGGCGTTGAGAAAGCAGCCTCTCGTCGGACAGTTAAGTGTCTTCACGTGCGTTCGAAAACCGGGGTTCCGCATGAAATGCAAGGAAGTGGGTGACATGCCCGCGGCCATTTCCTCGATACCGGCAAAAGCTCATAAACAAGCAGAATTCCAACTTGAAACGGCACGGGACCCTCTGAAACGCGACACCCGACTCCCAAAGCGCCTCCCCATTTCCGACCGAAGCGCCGTCAGGCGGCTAAACAAAACAGAGCTGGATATGCCGTCCTGTCGGTCGAAAAAAAAGTAATAAATAAAGGTGATCACCTTTACAGCACCTGTGAAGGCCCTCTTAAAATCTTTGACAGCCTGAAAGAGTGAAGAAGCTGGATAGACGTTACTATACAGTTTTTGAAACTAGTCACGTTTCCTTATACGCGTATAAAATTTCTGGAAGCTCACCAGGATTCACTGTGCCAATATTTTAAGATCAAATAAATACGTTTCACATTGTTTAACCTTTGCTTCACGTATCTTATTGTTACGTCCTTTTGGCTGATGTAGTTTAGTCCCTGACTTTTCCGTACCTCTTGAATGCAAGCAGACGGTCAACAGCTACACAAACACTGAAGATCCCTATGATCTACCTTGTATACAGGCTGTCTACCAACCTGGCAAACAGAAGACCTGTAATTGTCAGCGAATTCGGCGAGTTCGAAAAGTCGGGGTATATACCCCTCGCAGTCAGGGAAATTGAGCTTTTCTTTCGCTGAGCGACCGAAAATCAAACGCGTGTGGTGTGGCATAATTGCATGTAACTCGGCTGGCGTGCCGACGAAAATCTATGGAACTCCAATCGCATTCTCTTGAAACGCTCGCACTAAAATGAGCTTCTATCCTTGTGCTCGTACTAAGAAGAGGTGCTCTCCTTGTGCTCGGCCTAAAAGATTTATTCAGGATGGAATATCATAGAATAGACTGACAAGGTAGTATGACATAGTGGTTGGCCAAGGCTTTGGGCCGTGCTTAAGTGTCCAGATACGTCCTGCCCCCTTGGAACCAAGCAGGGAATTACGATAGAGTAGGGGAAACCTGAAAAAGTTGCAAATTTGATAGTGTCATATCGGTCGACATCCTAGTATAGTGCCTGGAGAAAGCTGATTAAGTACACTGCGCAAACACGCGAATGCTGTGTTTTTTTTTTTTTTTTTGTCCTTTTTAAAGCCTAAGGGCTGTCTTCAAAACTAGTAGTTTGGTAGAAAATGGTTTTCGGGGCGCACTAACCTAAGCGTTCATATTTTATACCCACAAACTTCCATATAAAGTATTACTTTTTTTTTTACTTCCGATTAAATGTGTAAAAAAACAATAGTGATTAAAATATTTTAATATACGCTTATGGTGGCTATGTACTCTGGCTACCTTTTAACATAATCACCGTAATGTTTAAGGCAGTTATGACGTGGTGCAAACTTTTGGATGCTCTCCCCAAAGGAGGCTTCCGCAAGGGTTCTAAGCCCTTCCAAAGAACTGAGTAAACAAGACAATAGTGCTTAAAAATATTTTTTTACACACAGAAGTTAGATACATACTCCAGATACTCTTACAAATAATAAACACATAGAAGTCATTATGACGTGGCACGAGCTTTTGTATGCTTCCTTTCGTAGGCCCTCCCCTTTTAGTGGTAAAGGGGGTGCATACGAAAGCTTGTGCAATGTCATAATGGCTGCCTAAATCTATGCCATGATTATGTGGTAAAGTGGCTAGAGCATGTATCTGCAAGCTGCATATACAAATATTTTAATCGCTCCTTTTTTCTTCCCATAATTTGTCGGAAGTCGAAAAAAAAAAACAGCCCTGGTACGAAAAATTGCTGATGTAGCCGTCCTCAGAGCGTCCCGGAGTTTACATACAGCAACATATTGTCTTAGGTGACATAGAACGATCCGATGCGCTCTCTGCCAACAGCCGCCTGTTAAGTGACTTAATGTAGCAACGAGGCATCTCCTTCTCTCATAATGTTAGATGCAAAAATATCGGATCTTATGTGAAAAACCATACTATTTATTTTTTTCTTCTCACGTATTCTTGAAGCTCTTAGATAACCCCGTGCTTAGGCGCGAGAAAAGTTTCTGGCTGTAGATATACGTCAGCTTCATTCATTTTTAGCGTCACTAGCGCCGTCCTCAACACTTAAATACATGCTATCCATGCTGCCGACTGCATCACTATAATGAAAACATATGTTCAAGGTTTAGTGAATGACGTTGGTAGCCCTAAAAGAAGGGTTCAACTTGTATCGAATAAGGTTCATAGCGGTGAACTACTCTGTAATCAACCCAGATAAAAAATATATCTAATGTGACCCAAATAAAAAGTTTTCGAGGTGACCCAGATAAAAAAATATCCGGGGTGACCCATATAAAAGATTTTCAAGGTGACCCAGGTACAACATTTTCGAGGTGACCCAGATAAAAGTTCTCCAAGGTGACCCAGATAAAACATTTTCAAGCGGACCCAGATATATTCGTCACAAATATATCCACCACGAATTTGCAAAAAAAGTGGTGGATAAATAGCGGATACATCCGCTACCGGGTTTAGAGTGTACCCTTGTAAGTGCGTGGCGTGTATGTTTTGACAGTGGAGAGTGACTCAGCCAAAATGGGCCTCCACGAGATCACCTTGGCTGAAGCGCGACCACCTCATCCGCGCACCTGTTTGACTTTTAGGTACTCTGATGGCGCTAGGTGTTCTCGGGGGTGCACACTATCTGTCCCTCACCTGCCTGACGCCCGTGTTTGCGGACCCGACAAACGAGTCAACTAGGCTGAACCCGGGAGACGACAGCAGGAGCTGCAGTTCATGCGATCGCTGGTGAGACTAGCCGATGGCCTGTGCAACGGCGCCGCTCAGGTAGACAGCGGGGCTTAGAGATTCCACAACTCGTTTTCACATAGAGCTTTTTATTTCGCATACCAGTCTATCCCAGGGAAAAACAAAGGCTCTTTATTTTTTTTTCTGCCATAAGCTGTACGTACATACATTGCGACACAAAACTAAGGTAAACGTCGGTATCTTGCACATTCCATTTAATGACAAATGAATGTCACGTTCAAGTAAAAATATGCCATATTATGCATTCGTCATTGCGTAATCGAAGCATCACACTGGAGATCGTGTGTCGGTACCCCTGTAAATGCGTTGCGTGTATGTTTTAACAGTGGAAAGTGAGTCAGCCAAAATGGGCATTACGAGGTCACCTCCTCTGACATTTTAAAGAACTCCGTCATTTCACAGAACTAAGGTGCGACTACCACCTCCGTCATTTCCGTGGCCCAAGTGCATACTGGAATGCGTTGGGAGCGCTCTTTGGCACTCAAAACTGTTCAGCACCTTTTGTGTCGGCATTCGGTTGCGACAATAGGTTGTCATTGTAGAAATTATCCGAAACTGCGGTGAGAACCGAAACATAACAGGGATAGGAAAAGAGGCATGAAACACAGCTGACTTACTGTTGCCACATAAATCACTTATATTCCGTCTGAATTAAAAGTTTAAGCACTGTTAGGCTGAATAAGTGGAGCAGCTCCCTAATAAAAAATACATCAGAAAGTTTCGGTGTAACACCAAGAAATCTCGGTGTAGCAACAAGCAATCTGGTGTGTCCACGAGAAAGGTTGATATAAGCAGCACAGCAGCATGGTAGGAGCCCATAGTCTGATGGCTACATTAGATGCCTGGTGAAATCACTAGGTCAGCATGATCTACTTACTTGTGGACTTGAAGGCAGACCAGACAGCTTGATGTGACCATCAGACCGTGTGTCAGACATACCAAGCAGTTTAGCAAACACTCCAGCCTGGTATGGTCAACAACTGCAACAACAACAATAATAATAATACCAATAATAATAAGGTTAAAATGACGATGATAATATTAATTAATAATAATTTTTCTTCATATTGTTTTATTATTATCATCATTATTACGAATGAATCAAGCATGGTTGTTATTTTTGGAAGAGCTACGGGTCTGTCCACACCGTTCATCAGACGGAGTTTGGTATTTCCTCAAATCGTAACAGAAACAGTGATAGCAATACAAAATCGGCTCTTATTAGGGCGTTTTCCAAAGCCTTTTAAATGCATAACTGTTCTATGGCCTCTTTGAGCCTTTTCTTTGGCGGCCACACTATCGTGCTCCACTGAAGAGTACATTGCCGGGAATTTGTGATAATTACAGAGTGTGTTTTTCTTAAGCTTAACAGGTTTGTTTAATACAAGCCATGAAACTACACTTATGCGGTGTGTGCAGGTGAGTTATACTGCCAGGGGCACATAGCATAGGGGGCGAATCGCAACGATCAGTAGACTATTCACCTAAAATTTGTTAATTCATCAGTATGGAGGCTTGGGCGTGTTGGTAAGGAGTCATTATTTAAAACGTAGAGCTAAACAATGGAACGGAATAAAGGGTACAAACGATCGCCGAACTTTCAACTGAAGTTTTAATCGTCAATGCGTTTATAGGCAACCTGTAATGCTGTATTGTTTGCGTTATCTGGCAACTGAAGCAAAAAGTGTTGGCTATGCCTGGGAAATAGCGGCTGCACTGTTGAAACGTGAGCTATTACTCTGGTGGCGCCGCTTAGCCTAGCGTCTAAAGCACGAATTAATGCGTGTACCAGGAAGCCGTGATCGCATAAGAAGACAGTACGACGGACGCTGCGGCTCTGGCGGGCCAATCGGAACGTGAACAAGTATCAACGGAGTGCGATTTTACTGCGAGCAAGTATCAAGGTTTTCGCGTCATGCTCCAATATGTGTGCCTTGTTCTCGTATACGTAGCACATATCGAAGCCGTCTGCACGCAAAGTGGGGCTCATCGTTCACCCTTTGCGAATTAACAACGATACAGGGTATAACCCAGGGTGGCCAGTTCCGCTTATTATAAGCGGATTTGGACTTCTTTTTTCACCGAGTCGCTGGTAGATTTTTCCAGCCGCTTGTCGCGTTTTTTGGGCTTATTCGCGTTTTACCTGCCAATATTGTTATTTTAATGCTCGTCGTGCTCACTGACAGCGCGTTTGCCGAGATGGCTGCGTCCAAACTAAACGTTTTGGAGGCTGCGAGGCAAGTACAGCTTAGGCTTCTACCCAACATTCAGCTTTGGAACTTTATGAAATGATTCTCGCCGGAGAGCGTAATCAGCCAGGTAAAATCGCCTTTTCAGGATGTTCCCCTCCTCAAATTGTTCAAGGGAAATGTAGGTCTCCTGGACAGTCAGTAAAGATCGCTGTGCCTTCTTCCCTGGAAAAATGCGAACGACAAAGACTGCGTTTCGTTCTGGGTAGAAGTGTTAGATTTCACGAATGCAAGCGGTGAAAGCTGTTTCAAAGAAATAGAAGAGTTCGCTCTGTCGTTGCTGGCCATGCTCCTCAACAATGCCGACGTCGAGCGCGTGTTCTCACACATGAAGGTTGTGAAGTCGCGCGACCGTAACATAATGAAGAAACCCATGTTGAGCGGCATCCTGAGCGTACGTTACGGCCTCAAGCTTCGAGGCGTCTGCTGCCGGGACTTTCAACTGACCGCAAAGATGTTGCAGCTTTTCAACTCGAAAAACATGTACGGTTCAGTAGAAGGGGCGGCTGAGGATTTTCCAGAGGAGTCGGACACGTGCGACGATGATTGTGTGTAGTTGAGGCGTTCATCATACACTGACATGATTAACATAATTAGTTGTGTTTTACTTCGCCTCCGTATTTGAGCGAGTTCTATTTCTCATTTTATAATGAATAAACTATTTTCAAGAATCTGTACATTTATTGAACTTCCGCTTGTTTTGGGCTTGTTCACGAAGGTCACAGCGCTTTTTTGGGGCTTGGTTGGGGACGACTATTTGCTTGTTCGTTCGGCCGCATCTGGCCACCCTGGTAGAACCGTAGGCTCCCACTCTGCTGACGCCACGTGGCTGATGCCGGCTGGCTATACACGACCAAATGAAAGAAGCACATACAGCCAATGACTGCCCAATGAAATCCGCACTATCATCGCTCATGCTGTTGTCGTAAAATAAAATCTAATTCTTAGCAAAGAAAATAAACGATGAGGCGCTGAGACACTCTTCCCCCAAGGGCGCTATGTTTTCTGCCTCCATAATCTTTCTGGTCAGGGCATTGACACTTCTTCCAATGACAGTGCATTTTTTTTTAATTCCTCATTACACCCACGGTCACGACAATGAACGGCCAAATGTCCTAATACTAGCCTGTTTACATTGTAACAATGTTTTCGTAACCAACCATCGAGGCATCCGCCCTTCCGGCCTACGTATTGTTTACCACAAAATAGCGGAATGGAATAAACTACTTTTTCTGTACAACGAAGAAACCAATTTTTATGTTTCTTTTTTTACTCCCAGAGGCCTCCCAGTAGAGTAATTGACACTTTCGCAGAGTTTAGACAACTTGTTCGGGGCAGAGAGGACCCCAGTGACGTCTACCCGGCTCCCTATTTTCTATAGGCCATGGAAAGCCCTATGTAAATACGGGACCACAGCAACTTTGTTTCTTTTTCCTTCGGAGCGTTTTCCACATTTGGACCGGCTTCTAATTTAATTTTCTTCAACAAAGCGCCTGCTTTGCTACCACCAAGCTCCTGCTTCCATTAAGACAGGTGAGCTTTGACGCTCAAGCTTCCCGCCTTTGGTCAGCGGATTATTCGGAACACTTATTGGCGTCCGTCGCAGGCGCTTTGTTGAAGAAAATTAAATTAGAAGGCTGCCCCAAATATGGAAAACGCTCGAAAAGAAGAAAGAAACAAAGTTTCTGTGATCCCGTATTTACATAGTGTTTTCCATGGCTTAACGGAAATCGGAAAGCGGGCAGACGTCACTGTGGACTTCCCTGCCCCGAGCAAGTTGTCTAAGCCTTACAGAAATATCAGTCTACCAAGAGGCCTCTGGAGTGTACAAAGAAGCATCAAAATTGGTTTGTTCATTGTACAGAAAAAGTTGTTTATCTCATTCCGCTTCCTTGTGGTAAACAATATATAGGCCAGACGGGCAGATGCCTCATTGATCGGTTAAGAGAACATTGTAACGATGTAAACAGGGTAGTATCAGGACACTTGGGCATCCATTGTGGCCACTGTGGGTGTGATGCGGAATTAAAAAAAGAAGGCACTGTCATTGGAAGAAGGGCCAATGACCTGGGCAGAGAGATTATGGAGGCAGAGACGATATCGCGCTTGGGGGAAGAGTGTGTCAGAGACCCATCGGTACTTTTTTCGGCTAACAAAATAGCTTTCTGAACAAAATGGTAAGGGCGCAAACGAGCTGGTGTACATTGCACATGGTTGAAAAAACCCCGAGACTGCGGGTAAACGACACAACACTACAAAGTCTCTAGAGACTTTGTAGTGTTGTCTCGTTTACCCACAGTCTCGGTTTTTTTTTTTCAACCAAATAGATTTCGTTTCACGACGACAGCATGCCCGATGATAGTGCGGGTTTCCGGAGTCATTGGCTGTGTGTGCTTCTTTTGTTTGGTCGTGAATATTGGCTGCGCCTTGACGATTAAAACTTCAGTTTTAAGTTCAGCGATTGTTTGTCTCGTTTCTCGCGTCCCGTCTGTTTAGCTGTAGGTTTTAAACTACTAATTCACTATTAAATTAGTAAACATTGGCACATGGTTCCAGGTAGAAGCTTGATGAGCGTCATTAAAAACAACAAAATCAGGAGCTGTCAGAAAAGCTGAGCGCGGTAGTGCGCTAAAGTTATCACTCCTGTAGCAGAAGTAATTCTACAGGTGCGATAAGGAGACCGCGCGTTTTTCCGTCTCTTTTCTATCATAGCCCCAGCCTTGTACCCGCTGCAAAGTGGTATCTTTGGTGCACTACTACACGTCCCACGCGCCCAAAGTATTCCGAAATATTGATTTAGTGGTTCTCCGTGACGCTCAAAAAGTTTCTAATTCTTACGTCTATTTTTACTACTAAAAAGTTAACACATTTTACTTAATTAGCCCTCTGATCGTTACGATAAGCACCCTGTACTATGCCCCCTGGCCGTATAACTCACCTGCACAAACCGGTAAGGAATTATCATGATGACGTCATGTGTCACGAGGCGTGACGTCACGATGTCAGGTCATGATGACTCCTGAAGTTGCAGTGTCACGTGACGACATGGTGTCACCAGACATCACTGTGTCACATGGCAGTACGGTGTCACGCGACGTCATGGAGTCACAAGGTGACATGCTGTCACTTGTTGTCAAAGTGTCAACTGACATTGTGGTATGACGTGACATAATTTTGTCATATTACGTCATGATGTCACGTTACGTCATGTGTCACATGATATCAAGGTGTGATGTGACGTCATAAACAACCTATAACAACCTTTGAACAACCTATGTCAGGGTCACGCGACGTGACACTATGCCGTCATCGAGGCTACATGCCACGCACATGCTATAAGGATCCCTAAATGCTATGCATTAGAAATACCTTTAAGGGCTCACAAACAACTTCCGGCATACTGTGAACAAGAGTAACCCGCCTTTATGTTCAATCATCGAAATTAAATAATCTTAATTTCATTCTGACAGTGCAAAAATAAATATGCTCAAAAATATGACAAATTTTGCAACAAAAAAGAAAAGGAAAACTCACGAAACAAAAACATTATATTAAGACTGAATTTGTGCCAAAACGAAAGAAATAGTATTCTATCCAATCTACTTTTTTAAATATAGTGGCGCTGATTTTAGTTTTTTTAAGTAATATTCGTAGCCGATAAGGCGATTATTTCACCTCTTCTGGTTTTAAAAATGAACCGAAACAGAAATAGGGTGCACAGGGCAGGTCGCGCCAGCTACCGCCCAAAATCTACACGCCGATTGTTTCCTTTCGGAGCCCTATATATTGTGAGTTTAGCCATTCACTGGGAAGTATAAAAGTCAGAATTCAAATGAGGAGACGCCATTGGCCGAGAGCGTGCTAGGCGTGTTTCAGGGCGTCTTCACAAATTTAAACATGGCCAATCAGAAGTCACAAACAATACCCTGGCGGTGGTCGTGAGAAACGAAGTTAATAAGTGCGTCGGAGTAACTCTCGGCGACTGAAAAGATGGCGCGCGTGATGTTTCAATCACGTACGTCCGAAGTCATGCTGGAAGAGCGCGACTAGCGGAACGACCGTTATAATCCGTACGCCAGGCGCCGAGGGCCGGGAATCTGCTGTCCGATCGGTCATACCCTGTTTGAGCAAAACAGAGTTAGAGCGGCACATTCGCTCCTTACATCTCTCTGCAGGATCAATATCGAAATATCACGTGCAGCCTATTTTCCACCATTGAAGGGTTGCTACAATTCACTCTTATGGGCTTATAAGAACCACGTATCTACGATTAAAACTCGTCTTCGCTACCAGCGCTAGAGGAATCTTTTCGGCTTCTGGTTGGCCATGAGAGCATGTCAAGCCCTTTTTCTGCGTCTGGTGCACACCCTGACTCTGCCCGCTCTTCCCAGCGACCAAACTCTCTCTATAAACTGCTCTGCTTCCTTTGATGGCCTTCCATAGGGGGTTGCTCCTGGTGGTCGCGGAGGCCGTTGACGATACGACGTTCGCGTTAATTTCTACTCTAAACAACTTTCTTTATGCGTGTTCCTTAGTCAACGACAGTACGTTTCCAGCGGATGGCCACGGAAACGTCGACGGCCGGTAAGTAGAAGTATTTTCTTTGTTCACTGCGGAGTCTTCTATGTTGAAGTGGGCTTGCTAAGATAGGCTTGTATCTATAGCCCCTTTCCCTGGCAAATAGCGAGCACAAAGGTCGTCGTGGTCATCGAGCGTGGTTCGTATTTAATGCCTTAGCGTGTAAGGCAACCGACCGACATAACCTTGGATCGGGCTTCCCCGCTTCGCAATTACGGCCACCGGACGGGCGTCTTGCACGTATCGAAGTCGACCTTTCAGAGCGTTGCAGAGGCTGGGCGGCAGCGTGCTGAAGACACGTATTTTATCATTCGCCGTTATTCGACGAAGACGTTTTCTAAAACTTCTTTGTAAACGGTCATAGTTGCCTTTGAAATCGCATGGCAATTTTTACAAAAGCGCAGCACCGCAGGACAAATACACAACTCGTCGAACGCAAGTTTCGCCGGTCTCGTGGAGTGATCAAAGCTTTCTTGGTAAGCCGACGTGTTGCGTCTTTGTGCCTTCGCATGCTTCGATACCTATCAAGAATCGACGCTGTGGCAAAGTTTTAAAGGTGCGTCGCATGCAGTTGTTTTTGCGTCATTTATCACCCACCGAGTTCTTGATCGTCCAGCTGTTCTGGCGAGTTGCGATCAATAAAAGAAAACAAAAATCGGTAGTTGCTATTATGCACTATTAACCATGGCTATGTTACGAATCTACTCGAGTGGGTCCATTGGCAGCAAAAATAGAGCAACGTTGTGTAGCAAGGTAGGTTTGCGAACGGAAAGTGTAAAACGGCGATGTTAATTTTTTTTTTAAACGCGGCCCATATGCTCGTGCACTATCTGTTGACCAATCACAATTAGATGGGACGGCTCAAATGTGGTGGAAAGTGCAATAAACTAGGTTGATAATGAGCCAGACCAGTGACCAGTGATTAGGGGTGTTGCGGGGTATTCCGTAATTCGTCTAACGACGAAAGAAGTCGGATAATCGTCCAGTATCACATATTGCATTTAAATAACCTGTCGCTTTTGCGCAACCTTTAATATTTATTTCGTATATCCCCCCCAAAAAACCTCCTTTTAACACTTACACTCCGATGTCTCACCCTACGATGGACTATGGCCCGAAAACTGGCGGGTGGAGCACTGCCTCAGAAAAAGTTGCATCCGCACTGCGACACAGTGTGGGAGTGAAATTCTGATACGCAGAGTGCGACGAGCACTAATTTAACGCATATGCTTCTCTGTTATGATAGCTCGCTATTTTATATTGGTAAAACAGAGGTGCATCGTATTTAGTTTTAAAAACGTTGTCACCATATTTGGTAAAAATGTCATCTCTTTGGAGAAGTTGAACGGCGCGCAGGCAACACTGACATAACGTCGTTTGGCCTTAGCCATAACAATCCAACCGAATCCAATCCAATCCAATTCAATCCAATCAAACTTAACTTGACCATTGTCTCCGCTAAATGTACCCGGACCCGCACCTCCATTTTGCACGCTGTCCGAACACTCTATCCGACTCATCTTTAATTATTAATAGCCACTGAGTCTTATTCCGAGTTCTCTCGCGCCATCGCTTCCAGACGGTATTTAATCCGTTCAGTAGTCTTCAGCCGTAGCAAGCAAACCGAGCCGCCGCGAGTGCTCGATAAGGAGACGAAAAACTTGTCTGCGTGGCGCGTCTTGGAGCACTGATACTTACGATAAAGCAAATATACAACGTGGTTTCTAACATGCTCGTGACTGGACGTGGCGGCCCGTAGCATCGGGCTTTAGTTAATTATAGGATGAGACGGAGTATAGCAAATCTATCACCCCCCCCAAATGGAAGAAAGTTCGCGAGAGCAGCTTTCTTCCCTTAATGGCTCAAATCACATCGACACGTTTTAACAGTAACCAGGATCGTTGGAAGTGTTTCGTAGAAGGGGGGGGGGGGGGGGGGGGGGGGGAGGAGGATTCACAGAAACAAATTCTCAATCTAAAGAACTGATTGCCATAAACGTCTGGTAAACAAAAAAACGCGAAGCCGCCACTGTACTCCCCCCCCCCCCCCCCCCCCCCCCCCCCCCTTCCGTCGCCACTGGTTCAGGCTCGTTTCTGAACCGCGAGTGCCGCAAGTTTCAAATACATTCGTCAGGGTAAGTTAGAACGCTGATCCAGGGGCGCATAGGTGCGCACGCGTGTTGCGCTCTCAAAGCACATTCACACGGCGTTGATTCTCGATCGGTATCGAAGCGTGTGAACTTGAAGGCACAGAGAAGCAGCACTTCGGTGTGCCAATGAAGCTTTGATCAAACCTCGAGATCGGTGAGACTGGCGTTCGACGAGTTGTAAATTTTTCCTTTCGTGAACAGTTTTCACATGTTTCCTAATGCAACCACATCCGTTTACGCGAGGCTATAAAAATAAAAACACTTTTCGGCGAATAACGGCGAACCAGCAGAAACCTTCCGTGTCTTCAGAATGCTGCTGCACATCCTCCGCAACGCTCCAAAGGGTCGACTTCGGTACACGCAAAATGGACGACCGGTGGCTGCACTCGCGCAGCGACCAAGCGGGGAGGCGCGAACCGGCAAATGTTCATAAGGATTAGTGCGTAGTCCCAAGTATGGGCGACGTTTTATACATCTTGATCGGAAAGCAGCTTGTAACAGCACCGTCTCGCTCTGATATTCTCAGAACTTTCTATCGTAAAGTGCCACTGGCGCAATCGCTAAGGTGACTGCCAACAACATCCCCAACATGAATATCGAAACTTAAAAGTTGCGAGTGACTACATATCAAACTCCTCCGAAAAAAGACAACGCAGAGAAACTCTTTTTGGCTTGCTTGACGCACTCCGGCACTTTCCCACAGACTGGTTGGAGCCGCTCCGCGAGCGCGTGCTATTTGCCAAGGGAAGGGGCTATATGCTGCTGCTTGGGGAAATTGGCTAATTTGCAGATAGAAGTTTTTTTTATTTCTTTCTGATAGATCATACATGGAAAGGTATTTCTTATCTACGTATGGATGACGCATTGCTTAAGTGACCGCCGTGAATGCCTTCTGTCTTTAAGCTTAAAATTCCGGTTCTGCGCCCCAAAAAAACTCGAAGTGGTTGGAAAAAAAAAAAGATATGAATTGCATTTGTCGGCCTACACAGTGGAGTGCTAAGTTATCGCACAAAAGAAATCGTGTTTAACTAAGTAAAAATTAAAAAAAAAAAATGTTGGTAGCGTTTTACGAAGTCGTTGGTATTGACTTTTGTGACGGAGAAAAATCGTACGGTTTGGCTGCAGAGCGGCATGGTTCCGTGTTTTCGGATATATCCGAAAAACACTCTCCTATTAATTGTTTTTCATGAAAACTATATTTTCAGGTCATGATAACGATTCAAAAATTACCAAAAACGTCGAAGAACAAGGTTAATAGTACTAAAAAAAGACTGCTTTTTATTATTGATAACCGGGGGATTTTTTTTTTCTCTTTTATTCGATATACTAAAACCCGAGACGGAAACAAAACCCCAAAACAAACACAACTTAACGTTTTGTTTGTCCCTTTCGCCTGTCTCGGGTTTCAGGACGTCGAGTGTGCGGAGTAACCGAGAGAGAGGAGGAGAGAAGAGCGCGTAAGGGCGTCAGAATACTGAGATCTTGTTGGAATGATTATTGGGTAGACCTAAAGTCAGGTGTCTTTGTCACCGCTGCATATGTCGAACACATTCTGATGCGATAGCAAAGTGCCGGATGCCGGCGTTCCGCATTCTTACTCGTTCGACGAGTGTAGTGAAGACAAAGGCAGCTAGCTTTAGGTCTACCCACTAATCACTCCAACCAGAGCTCGGCGTTCTGAAGTCCCCGCGCGCTCTCGTTTCATCCCCTCCTCAAATTTCTCGGCGTATAGGAATCAGCTCACCTGCCTAGTACTGCTATCTTCAATTCTCTATTATCTTGTCAAGGTTTGTTCAGGACTACGAGACTATGTACTTCAGGGCCACGACAAAAGCCACCAGCCACATTTACATAAATGCGACTTGAGGGCATGCATCGATTCCATTTGGTGAAGTTAGCCGGTGCGCCGACATTCACGTTAATGCACACGAAGTATTACGGGAAGGTGGCATCATGCCATGTCACATCTCATAATGAATTCAGCTAGTAGATCTGGATTGATTTCTAAAATCTTCAAGGGAGGAGAAAACCTGCTCCTTTCGCCTCGCTCTGGATCTACCAGCTGAAGATGCCAGCGCGGATTTGGAGCGGCCCAACGCCCAACCGACGTGAACGGAAACGGAAGAACGCTCTTCCCGTGAGCCTCTAGCAGTATCCCTCCCGTCTACCGTGCACGACTCCTACGTTTCTCCCTTCCGCAAACGACAGCATGGCTGATCCCGCGCAGCTGTCAGATCCGGCCGTGCGCCAACTGCTGCTGTCCCTCCTCGGAGCACGTGAGGCATCTGGATGCAGCACTGGTGAGTTGGCAGAGGTCCATGCTCCGAATTTCGGCGAATGACTTTCGGGCAAAACACGAAGTGCTTTCTGCGCGCGAGCGCGCGTTTTGCGACCACTAAACGACATGCTCATGCTCACGTTATTATGCCCGAGTTCACCTTAGGATGTACTGTAGCAGAAGCTCTACTTCGTGTCACCTTAGCGCGGATTAACCGTAGAGGCCGCGCTAGCGCGAGGCGGTAGCCTTGAGCGGCGCCCTCTCTGCACGAACGAACGCTTCA
Source organism: Ixodes scapularis (assembly GCF_016920785.2). Classification (NCBI taxonomy): domain Eukaryota; kingdom Metazoa; phylum Arthropoda; class Arachnida; order Ixodida; family Ixodidae; genus Ixodes; species Ixodes scapularis. The sequence goes on along the minus strand of NW_024610265.1, from coordinate 580,355 downwards.
TGAGCTCGCGATTTTAGCACGAGTGGCCAACAATAGTGCATGCTTAATTTTGAAACTTGTTCGCCTGCAGGATGGTGCTGTGCGTGGCTCTGCTGCTTGAGCAAGGAGCTCGCACGTATAGACCTTTTCCGCGTACCCTCAACCCAGCGCGCCCGCACCCTCGACCCAGACACCATTCAGATTTTCACGGGCGCACAGTGTTTGCAACAGCGGAGGGTATGGGCGAGTAGGCCTAGTGGGTGTGTTTACCTGTGTATCACGGTACGTTCAGAAGTTGCAATGTCGGGAGTGAGTTGATTCCGAAGGTTTATTCTGTGCCAAATCAACATGTCAGAGAATCTACGGTCGTCCGGATACCACTGCGTTGTCTTCGGGTGTTCTAACAATTTCACGAAGCGAAAACAGAATCGCGGAAAGTGGTGCGACGAGCACGAGAAGCTGCAGCGCGAGTGCGGATGCAATGTATTTGTACTTCACGCGTTCCCGACTGAACCCGATCTGCGACGCAAGTGGACTGCGAGCATCAATCGCGAGGGCTTTGTGGCAAACTCGTCATCTAGAGTGTGCTTGGACCACTTCATCGACGGCAAGCGAACCGAATGCAACCCAGTGCCCATGCTTCGGTTGGGTTACCACCGCAAGGTATGTCATCGTTTTATAGCATGTGCAATTCTTTTAAATGTATTCTGAGCGTCTCTGCTTGTGGGGGGGCATTCATTTCAACAGCAAATTGAGAGGTCATTGTTAATTTGTGGTTGAGGTGACCACCGGCGGGTGAGGCGAGCGTAGGGGGACAAGCGGGAGCGACGGCCGAGGCGACCGCTGGCATTAGTTTTCGCCTTCCCCTGATTGCTAGCCTGGCGCGCAGAAACCGAACCCTTAGTGTTTCCGATGAGGCTTGCCTCACGCTCGAGCCTGAGGTTTTATTTAATTTCTTCCGCGAGAAGCAAAGCCAGGGCAGACCATCTGTTTGGGAGCGTGGCTTGTCGGTATGATCCACGGGCCACGAGCGCAGCACCGCTTACGGCTGGCTTCCCATTCTCTGCGGCGATTGCTTCGCCGTCCCACCCAGCTTTGCACTCTAGAAGATGTTGCTAGCCGTACTACAGTCCAGCGACATGAGTAACCACCAAATCAAAATCACCCAGCGAAAAAGAAAGTGTCGGCGAAACGTGTCTACTGCGTGCGGTTCGTCCAACGAGTTTCACTGAAACGTCAAAACGTTGACGAAATTAACATGCGACGATAAAGCGTGTCTCTGTGAAGCTATGCGAACTTCCTAATTATATTTTTTGTCACATATTCTGATTCGTCTTTAATCACACCGGTGAAATTTTCTGCAGGTTCTCGTAGGACGAAGGCGGCTTGACAGAGTCTATGTTCCACCGCTCTAGATGCAGGTACCAGTTGTGAAGAGCGGCAAACACCACCAGGCGGTGCTCCATTCTTTGACGTCCCAGAGAACTTCCGGTTCATAAAAAGAATGAACAAAGCCCACCTTAATACCGCTGCTTGAAATGTAGATGAAACGTTTAACCACCAATTCTCCAGGTGAACGCCAAGAGAACGCAGAAGCGCGAGATGTGTTGAACGGTTTCGAATATTCTTGTAAACCAAATTTTCTTGTTTAAGACTTTAGATTGTCCAGCCGAGGGCCCTCATTAAATCTCCAAGTTTGATGTACGTGTAGCATTTGTGCTTTCTAGCACTGGTGACATAAGCAGGCTCGACAGGCTCGCGAGCACGGAACGACCGGAAGTCGCTTGGGACGCAGGAGGCAGCTCATGTTTGTAAACAGCAAAAGGGTCTATACAGGCTTCATTAAAGTCTCTTCTTTCATTGTAGAAACTCAACCAAAACGCCCCACAGCTTTCGTCCTCATGCTTTCAAGGAGGCAAGGTAAGTTGCATAGACATATTCTGAACAAACACAATGTAGTCAAGTTCTTACTTTGGTTGGCATCCTTCTAGGACAATTTATTTAAACAGTTCGAATTATTTCTGTCCCGAGTATAAACGTTCAAAAGTGCTAAATTACATTCAAAATTGTTGTTACACTGTGTTAGAAGCCCCTGGCAAGCATCGCCACAAATGTTGGGCCTCAGTCATCAACTGCTTTCAGAACTACCTGGCTATCCAGCACGGTAAGCCGACATTTGCACTTGCCTCTCAGTTTGCTCTGTATTGGTTGTGGAGTGTTATTGACTGTTCACTTTTCTCTCGGCACAGCAATCCCTGGCTCGTAGTGCCCCCCCAAACATTGGGCCTCAGTCGCCTACAGTCACGATTGGGGGCAAAACTGGTAGGCTTCCCAGCATGGTAAGGAAACAGTTGCACTTGTCTGTCGGCTCCCTTTGTGTGGTGCACTGTTGGTGACTGTTTGTTTTTCTCAATGCACATCAGTCCCCAGCACGAAGCCCTTGCGCAACAACTGCTAGGACACAGACGCCAACAGTTGCGCTCACTCAGCTACGCAGGGTGGTAAGCAGACTTTTGCATTTGCCTCTCAGCTTGTCCTGTATAGTGCGGTATCAATGACTTCGCTTCTTGACACAACAGTCCCCAGCAAGCACTGCTGCTGCAAATGGGCGACGGACGCCAACAGTCACGGTGGGGGGAAGAACCCCTACGCTATCCAGCACAGTAAGCAGACAGTCGCAATTACTTCTCAGCTCGCCCTGTGTTGCCCAGTGTCTGCGACTGTCCGTATCTCCCTCAAAACAGCAGTCCTTGGCATGCACTCCTGCCACAGACAAGCCTCACTCACCAACATTTACGACTGGAGGGGGAGTGTCCAGCACGGTAAACAGACAGTTGCAATTGCTTGCCGGCATGCGCTGCGCTGTGCAGTGTTAATGGCTCTGCTTTTCTTTTGCCACGGCAGCCTACGGAATGCACCCCTGCCCCAAACGGTGGGCCTCAAGTGACGACATTCACGATTGTGGGAGGAACTGGTAGGGTACCCGGCACGGTAAGAAGACAGTTGTGCTGACTTGTTGGCTCCCAATATGCCGTCCAGTGTTGATAAATGTTCACTTTTCTTTCTGCACATCAGTTCCCGGTACGCACTCCTGCCACAGGGGTTGGACCCCAATCGACCGTATCTACGATTATGGGGGGAAATTGTAGGCTACCCAGCACAGTAAGGAAACAGTTGCGCTGACTTATTGACTCCCTCTGCATTGTTCGGTGTTGATAACTGTCTGCTTTTCTCCCTGCCCAGCAGTCCCCAGCAGGCCCTTCTGCAACAAGTATCGGGCAACAGACACCACCTGTTGCAGGAGTCGCTCCGCTACCCAAAGTAGTAAGCAGACTTTTGCACTTGCCTCTCAGCTTGTTCTGTACAGTGCGGTATCAGTGACTTTGCTTCTTTCTTGACACAACAGTCCCCAGCAAGCACTGCTGCTGCAAATGGGCCACGGACGCCAACAGTCACGGTGGGGGAAGGAACCTCCACGCTATCCAGCACAGTAAGCAGACAGTCGCGATTGCTTGTCGATTCACCTTGTGTTGTCCAGTGTCAGCGACTGTTCACATCCCCCTTAAAACAGCGGTCCCTGGCACGGACTTCTGCGACAGACAATTAACTTCAGCCTCATCAGCTGTTTGAATCAGTTAGCACAACTGAATTCAATTTATGTAGAATTTTCCTTCATATGGCGATTTCAGTGATGTGATTGGCCTAAGGCGTTTTGGAGCAGCCAAAACCATGTTTTGGAGCAGCGAAAGTGGCCCAATTCTCCTTAGTCACTCAGTCGACCCGCCCCAATCTCAGTTCCCGTCTTCTTTCTCCTTCACTTTCTTATCGTAGCACTCTCCCCCCTTCACTAAAAAAAGAAACAAAAGTGGTAATCTCTTTTAAAAATACAGTTAATGTGATCTTGATCATAGTCCGTCTGCAAAATATGTTCTCATTCTTTACGGAACTTGGCGCGCTCGTGGGATGTATAGCTTGAGATGTGATACATGCTCAGGAAAACAGCGGCGTGTGCTGGGAGGTCGTCCATCAGTGAGGTTCTCGAGGTAGGTGGCACGCCCAACCCGTTCCAAGATTCTATAAGGCCCTCGGCCTTATCGAACCCAAGGTCTGTCTCTCGGCAGACCTTGCGGTCTACCAAGAGACAGACCGCAAGGTCCGTTTCGCCAGAACTTTATCTCCAGTTTGAAACTCGTGCACATTATGGATACCGGCCTCTGACATATTGCCAGTCTCTTCCTGACTTCGCCGAATGGCGTCCCGTGCCTGTCTATGAATTTCATCAAGAGAAGCATGTTGAGTGTCCCTGCAATATTGTGTCCCGTTCACCCCCAGCCTTGTCTCAATAGGCAGCGTCACGTCATGACCATATAAGAATCTGAACGGTACTTCCTTCGTGGTTTCTTGCTGTGATGTGTTAAGTGCGAACATGGCGTGTGGGACAAAGTTATCCCAATTAATATGCGTGGAGTTTACATATTCAGACAAGATATCTGTAAGTGTACGGTTGTTCCTCTCAACTAGATTGTTCGTTTGAGAATGGTACACGGATGTCGGAGAAGGTCGTATGCCATGTCTCGCCGGACAGTTTCTAAAATGGTGAGACATCAACGGTGTACCATGGTCTGAAATTATTGCGCGTGGCGGGCCATGTCTGAGAACAATGTAGACATCAATAAACTCTTCTAGGAAATTTGCAGTAGCATTTGGCACCGCTAGGGCCTCTACCCATTTGGTTAAGTAGGCAACTGCGACTATGACATAACGATTTCTGCTCCGAGACTTCGGAAAAGGTCTGAGAAAGTCAATTCCAATTAGCTCAAACTTAGTAGTAGATGTCTCCCGGAACTGGCAGTGTTCGCATGTCTGAACGTCTTGAACGACGTCGCTCCTCAGTCACTCAGTCCAGCCTTCCCATTCTCAGTTCCCGTCATCGTCTTTCTCTTTCACTTTCTTATCGTAGCAATATATATGTACCCGCTACAGGTAAATAAGAAACAAACTCCAGATATTAAAATCCGAAAATGACCAGCTTAGTAGTAAATATAACAGCATTAGCTTGACTAGTAATATAATAAATGGAAGCAGACTCGGACTGATAAAACACGTAACTACTGCCGTCCGTACAATGCAAAATTCTCATGCGAGCGGAGATGGCTGTTCGATCTAAACCATGCCACTCCACTCCGTCGCCAACATGGTTCCCAAAATTGTATGCAAAATGTAACTGACCAGCATACGACAAAAAACAGTCCAGCGGCACGTGCTTGCAAGGCCGGCAGGCGAGGTATACAATCTAAACACACGAAAAAACAACCTCAGCGCATCGATGCAAGACACCGTGAGCCAGGGTCAAAACGTCCTTGGGGCGCTGAACTGAACTCGGAACAAACAAGCGCGCTGTGCTGGTTCAGCGTGCAGACATTGCCTTCTTTGCTTTAGCTCACTTCACTAACTTTCTTTCGCGGCAGATTTTTCGCGTACCGGGATCCGTCTTGAAAGAAAGCCTACCGAGAGAAACCTAGGTAATCAATACTTTGACACAGCAGTCTTTGAGCTAGAGAGATTTCCGTAGTACCGTATTAAAGAAGAACAGGAATGTTGATGAACATGCGGCAGTCCTTACGTTTCAGTTTAGAAAGCGGCATATTTGCAGCGACGTGGGGACGGCAACACCCGACGTTGCGCGACGACGGTGACTGGCAAGCAGGGACCACATATGCTTTGGCCACGGCCGTTGCTTTTAGAAGCGAGTGCTTCAGCCCGTAAACTTAACTTCAACCGCGCAAAAACATGGTTTCGTTTAACAGCATGACTGCATGGCTGGTTCCCAGCACGCTAGCGTCGGAGAGTCCACACACGCCCAAGTCTATCATTGAAAAAATTAAAAACAAAACAAAAAAACGCAAGACAAGAGGTGGCGGGAAAAGCCATGCAAGGGAACTGGATGAGCGATTGATGGATGGTACTTTGAGTCGGGCAGCTGCTTGCACCACCTAGCTCATGTGTGCTCAAGTTTAGTTTTGTTTTTCAAAGGCGACCAAAATTGGTCCTTTGGCGCAGGCTTGGCAAAATTTAGCAGGGTTAGCCTTTTGGCGTAATTGGCGCGCAATCACATCACTGCGATTTGCATGAATACCCCTTCTCAAAAACAAGTGAGACGTTGATGAAAATATTTGACATCAGAAGTTCCTGTCTTCTCTACAAATTTATGCATGTGAGAGATGTACCCTGTTCACCGGGTTTGAGCAGAAACAAGTGGAATTTGTGTAGCTTACCATTGTAGTTTGGCCTTCAAGTTTTGAGCAGGTAATGTATTGCCCAACTAGGTTTTAATGTACTGAGCACTGAAGCAACAGCATGAGTTACTATTCTTTGTAAGTAGTATGTGTGGTCTCACTGTGTCCATTCAGGTAACAACGAAGAGCCCAGACGCCGAGCAAGCAGCTGACCACGACTACTGCACGAAGGAGCCATCTAAAGCTGCAGTTTCGCTAACGATGTCAAACGCTGACATTCAGTTTTACACGGGCATTTCAAGGGATGCATTTTTGTCTCTAGTCGAAATGGTATCCCTAATGACAACAGCCAACTCACGAATCCCTCTTGAGGATCAACTACTCCTCTCTCTAATGCGGCTACGTCTGGGCCTCCTTTATGGTGATCTCGCCAGGCGATTTTCCATATCTGTTACTCGCATTTGTGCTATCTTCGATAAGATACTTGGAATCTTAAAAAAGATTATGACGTTTATCGTGGTCTGGCTGCCACGTGTACGCAATCAGAGCACCATGCCAGCATCTTTTGTAGAGAATGGCTATGGCAGGACAACGTGTATCTTCGATTGCGCAGAGCTCACCTTGCAGAGGCCACGGAAGTTAATGGCCCGTGCGCAAACGTACAGTGCATATAAGGCTGCGAACACTTTAAAATTTCTTACTGTGATTGCACCTAATAAGCATCTCATGTATGTTTCTGATGTTTACGGAGGGAGAGCCTCTGATAAGCACATCGTTCGGACCTGCGGGGTTGAGGACTTCCTACAGAGAGGAGACGAAATCATGGCTGATCGAGGCTTTGCACTCGAAGCTCACTTGGAGGCCAGGGGGATCAAGTTGAATGTGCCTGCATTCACGAGGGGTATGGTAAATTGGCTGTTTCGAAAAAGCTACTTTTATGTTGTGAAATGCTGGGGATACTACATGACAACTAATTTCAATCATCTAAATTTGGATGTGCTATTTCAACACTAACTTACCTCAATTTCAGGAGTGCTTGCATCATGTACTGAAAGAGCATTTATGCTTCATAACTGTTCAATTCCTGCTTATATGTGAATTGATGTAACATTTCTTGTTTGTATTTATATGTATTCTGTGTTGTAGCTTACAAGTGCACCAATACGTCGGCTCCAGACGTTATTGGGCATTTAAAATAGACAAGTACAAATAAGCTGATAAATCATACAAATGTGTAGCATGGACCAGTTAAACTTTTAAATTAAATTTTGCTGTTATAACCATGCGTAATGGGGTATAATATTTGTAAGGAATTAGCAACAATAACCTTTATGCAGCCAAGATATTTTTGGAAAACAGTGCATCCTCGAAGATTTCACCATTAACCCCATTTTTTTCCCATGTGCAGTCTGGCTGTTCTACGAGTGGATACTTCAAAGACTGTAATTGAAAATGGTGCATAAGCATTGCATGAGAACGCTTTGTAGAAAGCATGCCACAATTTCCTTGCATGATCAACAGATGCTGGGTTTAATGAGTAGCTACACAGGTAAAGCACTTATTCCTGCAGACATCGGAAGACATTCAAACCTCCTATAAATGGCCTTTGGGCATCCGAGGAACATATCTGTTGGGATTAAAGTGTTGCCTGTATGCAGGCAGCAAGAATGACAGGAAAGCTCATTGGCATAAAACTATGCCAACATATTTAGTTATGTTTAAGTCGGCACAGGTTTTTTTATCCCCCTTCCAGTTTTGTGTGGTACTCGTTGGATAGACGAAATTGGTGGTGGGTTCTGCTCAGTTGGTGGTTTTCTCATTTGGTGTACCTCGCTTGTATGAGAAGAGTGGGAAGAGATGCAGTGGCGTACTCCTACCAGACTTTGTAACTATCAATATTTACTTTTTTCTTTCAGGAAAGCCCCAACTGTCAGAGACTGAGGTGACAAAGACTCGACGTATTGCGTCTGTGCGGATCCACGTGGAAAGGGCCATTAACCGCATCAAAACGTATCGTATTTTTAAGTCTGCTTTGCCCATAGCATCTCGCAAAACTATTAACGACATGGTTTTTGTGTGTGCTGGTCTGTGTAACTTGAAAGCACCACTTATCGCACACCAAAATGATGCGGTCTACCACAGTGCCAGCTAACATGAGAGGCTGATTCAATAAGTTCAAAGTCAAATGCAGAACTTCCTGAGCACCACCTCATGTAGCATGTAGTAGGACGGCTTCTTGTCGACTATCATCGTTATCGCTTCTGCCAAGCAGCATTACTGTCTCGTTGCAGTGCCATACTAAAGAAGCAGGTGTGGTGTTTCCTTGAAGACAATTTGTGAGATAGGTCTGACATTTTCCACTGGTTCCCTTTTATCATCAAGACTGACGTTTGGTTTTCTGGGAACATCAACTTTGTTTCTGAAACCAACTTGTTTGCTGCTTTCTTTGAATGACCCAAGCGTTCATTGTTTTTGCAGAGTTGCCTCCTCCTTGTCGGTCACTCCGATTGACTCCAGTCTCCAGATCCGTTCCAAGCAGTTCATAGTTTCAGATTCCACCACCAATGTTCTCAGGGCTGTCGTCTGCATGCAATGTGCGTCATGAAGCATTGCCTCTCCCAAGGTCTGGGATAATCCGTTCCAAGGTGTTCTTGTCTGCTCCGAGCTTTTCCTCGAATGGTTTGAATTTTCCTGTCACAAGGTCCCAGTGATGCTCCAAGCCGATAAGAAGCTGAACGTTGCTTCGTGTCTTGTTGCAAGCGTGATAATCCACGCTAAGTTCATCGCCCGAGTCAAGGTCAGGGGCAACATTCTAAATTGAGGACGTAGACCGCACAGGCTGGCCCAGTCAGGCGTCGTCTTTGTCGTCTTTTTATTTACTATGGTGGCGCCCTTTTGTGTACAGCGCCAGCGTCGGAAGGAATTGGATACTTCCTCTTGCTGATGGCTGACACGCTGACACCGGTATCCAACTCGCATGCTTAATGTCACTCCGTTGACGGCAACTTCGACACGCATTGGCTCTGGTCTGGTCGCTTGAAGCACCCAAAGGTCGTACGCTGCCAGCTCGTCATCCACATTGTGGACAGGTCTCGATCCACTCCTCTGTCTTGCTTTTCCGTTTGAGATGTATTTGATCTGCACAGTTGTGCTAAATGCCCTCTCTGCTCACACTTGAAAGAGATGCTGCCCACGTGACGACACTGGTGTGCTAGATGATTACCCCCGCAGCGGAAGCAAGAACCACTTGCCTGCTGTCTGGTCGGCTTAGTCTCTACAACATTTGCACACTCCCAGACCTGCACAGGCGTCGCTTCAGCCAGCCGAGCACATAATTTCACATCGTTTCGGTAGCATCCGCCACCGAAACGATGTGAATTTGCAGTCGCCGGCAAGCTTCTTAAGCGATACGATGTAATCGTTGGCCGGCTCTTCGTCCCGCCGATATCGAGAAAAAATAACTTGGAGCTCGCCACCACCTACGATACCTTCGGCGAGTAGTGCTTGTTCAAAGCTTCGAACATCACAGCCAATGTTGTATCGGCAGGCTTCGTAGGGGCGTGCAGGCTCTGCAGCAGCGAGTAAGTTTCTGACCCGCAGCACGTCGGAAACATGGCAGTCCTCATCGTTGCGGCGATGTCGTTCGCGGCAAAGTATAATTCCACGTGTTTGTGATACTCGGTCCAGTCCGACGTAGCAGAGTTGAACGGTTCCACCTTCCCAATGGCAGGCATGGCTGCTGGAGTTGATGCGGGACAAACAGATAAGACGTGCGCGTCCATTCTGTATCGCTCGTTGCCAGTTGTGATAATCCATGCCAGGCACATCGCCTGAATCATTGTCAGGGACAATGTTCCAAATTGAAGACATAGACCGCACTGACTGGCTTAGTCAGGCATAATCTTTGTTGTCTTTTTATTTACCACCGCGGTTGTGCCCTTCTGTGCACAGTGCCAGATATCACTGAGTCATGTCGGCTAGCTTCATTTTACCAAGGAATTTCTTGAAGCAAGGATCGGGATCTTCTGATCGGAGATCAGGTCCGTTTCCAGTACTTTGAGGTGGTACAGAGCGCGATGCTGTTAGCGCGAACAAGCTTTCGCCGGTTTTTCCAGTTTTTCTCTTTGAAACCAAGAGATGTCATCCAAGTTATGGTTGCTACGAAAAGAGCTAATTTAGTTCTATAATGTAAGCGATAAAATTTCGTGATCGCAAATACTATTTAGAAGTAAAATGCAAAAATGCGCCGATGTTGTTTCCGCGCTAACAGTGTCGCGATGTGTACATATCATAGTTTTGGGCCGTTAGGAGCACCAGTACCCTGTTAAGCACTCATTCTGATTGGTGTCCACTAAACAATCTGACAATCAGTCTCTCCTGTCCCAATATTTGCAACTTGAGTTTTTCGGACTCATTCTTTGTAATAAATGATTGCTCTCTCCCTCTGTCAAAGATAACGCGGCCAAATGTTGCATGGGCTTCTCTAGCACACCAGGTTGTTCCAGCCTGAAGCTTAATGACTGTCCTGGAAGCTTATCTGCTGTGAAATCACTGCAGCGTACCCTTCAAAGGGACACTGAACTTGTGAAAAACATAATTTGTTTACTGACGGGACGGGAGAGGTACGGCACAAAATGAATTATTGTTGAAAAGGATTGTTTTTGTCCTTTTTTACCACATTTGAGATGCAAACATATTTTGAGTTTTAGGAGTGGAACCGATATTTACTTATTTCCAACTTTGCACCAATGTAATTCCCAAGTGCGCCATAGCATCTCATTGGTGTACATATGTTGTTTTCAGTCCTGTACCATTATTTTTATCCACTTGTTCTAGAGCAAATAAATTATGTTTCTGGGGAAAATAAATATTTATTTGGACTGTTGTCTTTAAATATGTCACATAACTAGGAGAACTGTCAGTTGTGAATGAATGGAAGAGGAAGCACAGTCTCGGACACCCCAACATTTTTCGTGATGCAGTTATAGACCTTGTGCTGAAGGCATTGTTGGAAGTCGCCTAATGAGGCTTGGTACTCGTTCCCCGTCTGTGTGCATGGCTTTTATTGACTGAGCTGTCTGGCATGGCTGCCACTGCAGACACCCTGAGATTCGTGTACGGTCTGGTACCGTGCAATAGACTGAGCATGACCATGCACAACTGATTAGGAATGTGGTGCAGATGGACAAGAGAAGTACGAGCCACACTTTTATATGAAAGTTTTTGTCTCTCCTGTGTATTACTTGTAAAAACATGAATGTCCTGTATGGATAAAGAACACTTCTTTCCTAGGAATTGCCGATAACATACTGTCTCCCTAGTAGTTCCTTTCTAGAGCATGCTCAAAACTGGTTTTCCATATTGCTGGCTACTCAACTACTCAACAGCAAGGTCACACAAAGCAATTGATTTATTTTCACAAGCCATCACTTGATGATGTGGGTTGCAGAAACGAAAGGCGTACATACTTTTAAGGCATAGAGGCTTACATGCTGACAGCACCACAAGGTGTACAATATATATGAACAAATAGTATAGAACTTAACTTAGCCAAACCGAAATTCAAGAGCAAATTGGGGGCAAATAAGGGGTGGGCTAACCTTCTATGTGCGACCGGAAAAAGAAAAACATTGTGGGAGCAAGGCCAGTTACAGACTTCTAAACAAGTTTTTATTTGTGGTCAGGTTGGTGAACCTAGCTATTTCTGACTTTCATGATGCTATGTTCACTCAATGGGTTGTGAAACCTCTTATTGCAGCAAAGACCAACTTAACCACCAATAACTAGTTTCCAGTCAACATTACTCCCTACCTCTCCCCACAGCTTACCCCATTCCTGTGCAGGTCACCATACTGAACAGTGCAATTTCTAGACATGGGCTTTCTTTCGGCGTTTTAGACAAGGGGTAGGGCATCTCTCGGAATAATACGGCATTCAACAAAAAACACAGTGTTACAAGTAAAGTCAACTTTTAGGCAGCGAGAAATTAATTGGACCCAACAAAAAAAAGAACTTGCACATACCTACTTAATACTTTGCGTGAAGCAGCTCTCGCAGATTTGGTTGCCAAATGAGAAAGATGCTATTCGAGTTCATAAGTCAATTTTTTCATTCACCACAAACTGGGGCAAACATGCATAGTATGCGGACTATAGTACCGAAAATATGGTAGTACACATTGGGATGCATATATGCTGTTACATTACATTTGTGTCAACCACCTGTAGTCTGAGGACAGTTGGTGCGAACCATTCCTGTACTTCTCTTCGAGGTATGGCAACATTGAAGAAAAGAAAAACTTCGTCAGGCGAGCCATGTTCTGCATGATGAACATCTCATTGAAATTCACTGTGAATGATGCTACAGAGCAGGGTGACCATACGTAAAAAAAACAGAGTGTCTTCTTAGCACATAGCATCGTGAACTGCACTTGACTGTAAAACCCCTTGTCGTGCTCGGGGTCCAAGAAAAAATTGTCGCCTTGACCTTTCACTTCGTAGCCTCCTCGTGCTATCAGCGCTTTGCAATCGTTTGTGTCGGGACACTTAATTTCTAAAATGGCATTACAAGACTCAATAATACCGTCGGGAGTAGCAGAGAGAAAAGGCAGCTCTGCACAGACAACTGTTCCACATAGAGAAACACTTTATCCGGTCTCTCTCACAAACTGCGCACGTGCAACTGGCTCGAAATGCTGGCCACGCCTGGTTGCAGCGTTCCCCCGAAATGTACTGCTTGTAAGCGACAGTACTACCCTCTCATGGGGAGTATGTGGCATTTTTGGCACTGTTCTAATGTTAGATGCTGTGACACGTAACCACCTTGACTCGTGCCACAAGGCATTTGTCGTGCCTCTTGTTTGGCTTTCGAGCTGTACCACCGCAGCACTACTCAATACCACAAAGTCTGTGTAAAAAACATTACAGCGTGGGCAGCTCTCTGGCAGGCCGTCTACATCGGTGTGGCCCTGGTGGCTTGGCAGCGGGTCGGGTGCAGAGGGGCAGGCTGGCACCTGGACAGGAGCAGTGAGAGTTTCATAGAACAGCGTTCCTGCAATGATGGGGAAATAAACACACATTGGAGGCTTCACCTGAGACAGCTGCGAGCATTCACATGTTAATCTTCTGGATGCAGTGCACAGGGGCCTGAATGCTCCACTGCATGTTCATGTTTTTCCATGTGCCGGGCAGGTTACTGAACAAGTATGACGGAGCGAATGTGTGGCGTTAACATAGCCAGTCAAGTCTGGCATTACATACTTATCCACAAGTGGGACTGAGTGCACACGCCACATTCAGAATCACTGTATTAACAGGTGGAAGCGATTTCTTATACCAAGACCACTTATAAATTTTTGCCTGAATATTTCATGACTAGGCCTGTTTAAAACCTTTGAATCTCAAATATCATAACAAAGCACTGCATCCAGTTTATTGGACCTGGTGTCGTTGCTCTATGAATATTTACAACATATTTGCATCCTTTCTTGGGAGTATAGAGTTTTTTTTTAAATTTGAAATACTGTAATTCGTGTAAAAAAAAAGTACATGTCCCTCAAAGACCACAGCAAAAAAAAGTTCAGCTCCTTGTGGAGTTCCATTACTAATTTACCCCATTATGCAGTGAATTTTAATACTTAGATCACATACTTGTTATTGAAATCAGAACAATCACATATCAAACACCAAAAGCATTTCGTATTCAGAACAATTGCGTATCAAATACCTAAAGCATTTCTTTTCTGTTCTCCAAGAAAAAAATGTTCCTTTCTGTGAACTATCTAATGCAATGTACCATGTCCAAACTTGCATTTTGTTTCTTGAGTTCTCATTGGTTAAAATTAAAATGAAACTGCAATGTGGAGTTAGCCGCAGTAAACTGAGCAGGTGCAGACACATAGGCATGTCACCGCAATAACAGCGTGTACTTGCCTGGCACCCTGAACAGACCCTGGGACGGAGCTGTCGCCAGGAATTCGTGTAGCTCCTCGTCGTCACGAAAGGCATGAAACTTTTTTGCCTCGGGAGCTTTCCTGTTGACTGTGGATGCCCCTGTCTCCATCTTAAAGTCAATGTTGGAGAGGGCAGCGGGCACCACATTCTTCTTTGTCCCCCGATTCCATCTGGCAGCTTCATCGGTGCAGGCATGCCCGGTGTAGCCTAAATCGCTGCCAAATCAACTTTAAAGAGCAATGCGCCAACATGGCTACACACCCTAGCCTCTCCAGCCATGCAGGTGCAGCCTGCTGTGACCACTTCACCATCCTTCTTGGCACAAACCCAAGCATTGTTCAGCTTCTTTTTTGACTGCGAACCTTGTACGCAGGCTTTCAACAGTATCAGGTCTCCGTCGATTTCGTGGATGAGGAGCTGTCCTACCCAGCCACTGATCACATAGTTGTAGGCATCTAAACTTTTGTTTGCCTTCGCTTGTCTGAGATCGCATGCTTCTGTGTCCAGTAAGTAGCAAACTATATTGCCCGAACGTATCTCTGGCCACTTTTACATATTGTCTTCCCATGTTGTGATGCGCTCAGGGTGAGGATACTGGCAGTTATCTGCAAACAGAAGGTACAAGAGTTAGCAGAGAAAGATACACACAACACACAACAACAAAAAATAGTCGTGGTGCAGACGAGCTGGCGCGTGTTTATCATGATGGAAATTCCCGAGACGTGCGTGTAAAACAAACATGCATTGGAAGAGATATTTTTCTTTGTTTTTCCGCATGGCGCTTTATCAAAACATTATCTCCGAACTCAACTTGAAGCAAAGTCAAAAATATGTAGAAAGATGCCCAAATGAGAACCCATGAGCGTTCACGGCGATGTCACAGTATCGCTGCCGGAAGCATGTCAGCGGTACCGGAATGCCGCTGCATCAGCGATTTAAAAACAACACGATTGACTAATTAATGTTGCAAGCAGACCATCTGCTCCATTTTCATTGTCTGCAGCTCCTCACCCATACCCAGTGTCATTAAATGTATTCTCTTCGCAGGCACGTAGCCAGGATTTTGTTTTGGAGAGAGAGGGGGGGGGGGGGGCGCCCATGACAAGATGCTGTATGAGGGAGAGGGGAGAAAGGAGGCCCCAGCAAAATGGAAGATTTTGAGGGTGGGGGGGCGCTCCCCCTCCCCCCTGGCTACGTGCCTGTCTCTTCGTACCTCGGGTGGTGTGCTTCTGGAGTGTGCTTATTAGCACACGTAATCTTAGGGATGACATTCGACGTTGGCTAACATTACAGTGCCGTCCGACGGCTCTCCACTCGCGCCTACAAGTGCCGTCCGGAAGATGGTCGACGGTGCGTGCATCACTGGGGAGCTCGTTAACATCCCCCCCTCCTGCGTTCACGCCTCTTCGCGGCGACAGTATGCGGCTGCAGATTACAAAAATATGGACCCATTTGGCCCCATCGTACACGCCGCTTCGCGGCGTCCAGCCGGCAAACCATCCCCGCTGTCCCTCATGCACCTCCGGAAACAAAATCCCATACCATTTTGTTCAGCGAAGTTTCGTCGAAAACATTCGTCTTTTTTTTCCAGTGTTAATCGTAAAAAAGAAATGGAAATATCGCCAAATGCGTCGACAAGACAAAATGCTCGAGAAAAAAAAGAGTAAGCCGCCACTGGGGGTCAAACCCGGCACCGCTCGTTTATCAGGCACAGATCCTGCCACTAAGCTACACTGCAGATTCGAAAAAACTCGTTTTGAGAACTCGTTTTATATGAGACTTTCGGACACCACTTGAACGCTCTGCAAGAGTGCCGTCGGAGGGTACTCTAGACACTACGTTCGAGGCTTGACTATCAACTTTATGAGTGAATGAGTTGACGAGCACGGACAGACTGCACTGCTTGCGATTTTTAATTGCCGCACCACCCGAGACAGGCTTGATCGCTGGCGACATTCCGTTCGCAGCAACCACTCATTCAATCATACAGCTCATCAAAATTCACACAGATGATAAGCGATTAGTAACAAGTTGGCATGTCTCACCTCCGATGTCGATTGTCCGTGTTGAAGAGCTCAGCATCGCCGATGTCGCGCCGGGCGACATGACGATTGTCTACTCTACCGGAAACAAGACGTAAATGTTTCTCGTGGTAAATTCAACTAAGAAAATGGCAAAAGACGAAACAATTTAACTAGCACTCGGCGACATGTGCGAGCGCCTGGCTGGCCCTGCGTGGCGTCCCCTTGGAAACGGGAAACGCTCGCCGGATGTTCCGGTGATAGCCTGCAAACCAGCTCGGTTGGGTCCCATCAAGTGCCCAGCCAAGTCTAGCCAAGTTCCGCCCATACCCACACGGTTGCCTACCCAGATAACCGCTCTGTCGCCGCAATCAGCGGCGCGAAGCCGATAGACGGCGCCCCGGACGCCGCGACCGGAAGATGGCGGCGCCCTTGCGGAAAAGGTCTATACAGGGTGACCGCGGATGTTCCTGTCGTAAAATGTTCCGCGTAAAATAAACCAAATGAGCGGAAAGCAGTAAAAGTTTAGAGTATGTCTTTGGGCTCAAAAAGCAGACCATACAATACATTGTCTTCAGCAACGATTCCTGCACTTCGTGTTCTTAAGGACACCACTTTTTAGTTATCCCTATTTTACTATTCTATACTTAAAATAAACATTTCAAATAGCATACCAAAATTGGGAATACAAACACGAAAGACCTGAAAGCTTAGCTAAGCATGTGATCGGAAGGGTTACGCCCTCTAGAAGTAACCATGTAAACCACTTTTTCCCCCGTTATTACATTTTATTTTCATAATGTACATTCATGAAATTGGCACATAGTAAATGCATCACTTCAAGACACCTTGAAAAACTTCACCTCCCATTAGACCATGCATGAGCCTTTGCTACAATAACATCCTAAGGGCGGTCGCATATATGTATACATTCCCACATGCACAGCTACAGTAACTCGTGGTCCAGAGTGAGTCGGTCAACGGAAGAGAAACCATTCAGCATTATCGGTCTGCGAATATCAAAACATAATTTGGCGTGATCAATCTCCAATCAGCATCCAGTCGATAATTCAGGGAAATGCTCTGGGTGTTCCTTTCTTGTACTCGCTATTATCGTCCCTGCTCCGGTTACTCAGTGGTAAAATCTTTGATCAAATTTATAAGTTGATGCATCTCCCTCACTCAGATGCTGCCACACCTGCTGCACTCAATGAAAATGCCATGACAAACCTTGGCGATCTTCTGAGCCAGGCTGGTGTTGCTCGTGACAAGCAGTGCTTGCTCAAAATATTCAGTGGAAATTTGTTCTTGAGAACCTGTGTCAAAATGGTGATTTGACAAAGTTGTGCATAACCTTACAGGCCAAATGCCTTCTCCCGTGAAGGCCAGGTAGCTCCAAAGAAAACAAAGAATGCTGGTTGTAAGTAATGTCATTCTGCTTCTTTTTTTCCCCGCTTGACTAGAGAAAGGGGGCAGAACATTGGGCAGATTGATTCTTCGGGGACAGGTTTGCATAAAAAGCTATGTCCAGATTCCAA
The DNA here is from genome assembly GCF_016920785.2 of Ixodes scapularis. Taxonomy (NCBI): domain Eukaryota; kingdom Metazoa; phylum Arthropoda; class Arachnida; order Ixodida; family Ixodidae; genus Ixodes; species Ixodes scapularis. Next base: position 562,629 of record NW_024610265.1, on the reverse strand, counting down.
TTCAGAAATCTACTTTTCCCTAAGAAAGCCAGATCTCACTATTATGTCCTCATTTGAACTTTTTATTCAGGGCTTGCATGTTGCATGAATGAGGAATGTGAAGGGGTGGCAATAAGAGCTGGGCACAGAAGAATTCAGTCAGGAGCAATAAAAATGCCATGTTGATACCTTGAGCTGCGTTAAGCTTGTGGCATTTGGCTGTCGGCTCCTGTTGCCACGGCGTGTGTACATATTGACAGATCCAGATAAGAAAACGGCACCAAGCGTTCTATATTCAAGCCCGATCATTGAGTGTGCAAGTAGTGCTTAAAAGTGTTTCGCTTCGTAGAAAGCTAACATCAATGACAAGCCCTAAGCATTGCAGTAAGTTACTCGATGTCCCTCTTTTAGATGCCGAGTGGACACCAGGCGAAACTAAGCTTCTGCTTGATTATTACGAACGCTGCTTTCCCCAAACTGGACCACTCAAAAAACCTAAAAACAAGAAATGTGTATTTATCAGAATCTCTGAAGACCTGCGGACCATACTCAAGTCACAAAAAACACCAGACCAGTGCAATACGAGGCTGAAGACGATACAAAAGCGGAAGTGACAAGCGGTCAGCTATAGCGGCCGTTCTAGTGTAGGACCTGTTGACGTTTTTTACGAGGAAGAACTGGGTGTATCGGCATTAAGGACGACAGCATCGAGCCGGAGGTCGTCAGGAACGTGCATGGGGCAACGCACAAGAAGGCTATGCCAGGCAGTCAAGCAAGGGCGGCCGCAGCAGCAGCGGCTGCAGCAGAAGCAATATCAACACTAGCCGACAGTACCATAGCCAGCATGTCTTCCACAAGCTCAAAGGGGTCGTCCCAACCAGGCAGCAGTGCAGGCACGCCTCATCGTTAAGGAAGGGTGAACTCTGCACGCACGGAGGATATGAAGGAGTTCTTCACTGAGATGGCAAAGCTTGAGGAAGCAAGAGCGGTACGAAAAGCACGACAGGACGAGTTGAAGGAAGAAAAGCATGCAGCCAAACGGAAGCTAATGGAAGAGATGCAGCTGGAACGACAAGAAATACATAGAGAGAAAATGCGGCCTCTCACCATTCTTGTGACCGAGCCTGAGACGAAACATGATTGAAATAACTTTTTTACAATAGCTGTATTCTTGACTGAGTGCAATAAATTCATAACATACAAGTGGGCATTCCTTCAAGTCTGAAGTGGGTACTTCAAAAGATGGTTAGGTAAACTTACCTTAAAAAGTATTTGAGCATACAAATTCTGTGATCATGGCAAGGACAGCTTAAAATTCTGAGAATAAAACGAAAAGAGCATTTGCAAACACAAATACAGGAATAAATTTACTGGAAGCAGAAATGTTTATATTAGAATACATTGTGAATCACTGTTCGCATTGTCATGGTACAGTGAATCGGTGCTCTACTTTAAGGTTGGACATGAATATGCAAACTTTACCCTGCCTATCCACAGTCTTTATCAAAAGCCCAGATCCCATGGCTCGATGGTCGGCGCAGGGTTGCTCTCGCACTGTAGTTCTGCTAGCGTTGGGGGGGGGGGGGGGGAGGAGGGTCATGCTACGAATCTCTTCACTCTCCCTCAACGATGGCAGTACCACAGTATGGGAGCAAGCACTGAGTCATGAGCTCTGGACTTTTGACGAAGTCTGTACATTTGTCTTCAACATGGGGGTGAACACATAAGCATTATTTGAACGCCATTACCAGCCCATCAAAGCGGTGCCAACAGAAATAAAGACCACCGCACGTTTGTGTTTTCTGTGCATGCGCATTTTCTCATCATTATTCCTGTTGGTGCGGCTTTGAAACGTGGTAGTGGCGACCGAATAGTGCGACATGTTCACCCTCGTATTGAGGATGGCTGTACATGGGACAGGGAGGGCAATGTATACGCTTGTGAAGTACACGCCACCAGCAAAATCTGTCCTTAAAGTACTATCGCAATTCTGCCCAACTCTACTTCAAAAAAAGCTTGTTGGGGGTGACAAAACTCCACTACCTGTTATCGAGGCCACTGCCTGTCCACGAAATGGGGCACTGCCAACGGAAAAATCTATAAAAAAAAATGAATTGGAAGGAATGTCATGCCACGTTGATGGGGATGGGAAAAAATTAGCCTTTTGCAAATCCCTGTAACGCCGAATTAAAGCGCAGCTCTTGATGGGGAGGGGGCAAGGGTACTGAGGGGAAGGTATACCCCTCCTCCCTCCTCCTCACCCTGTCTGCTACTCCTCCCTCCGAGCAGCATCGCCGTCGCCTCACGAGGGTCACGTGACCTCGCGGGGATCACGTGGCGTCACCGGGGTCACATAACCTCTGTGAGGTCACGTGACGATGATGATGACGTCATCAGTGCCGTCACCAGTGACGTCACGTGTGACGTCATTGTGATTGTCACTGATGACGTCATCGGCATCGTCATCGTCATTGCTGACGTCATCAGCCTCTTCATCGTCAACGATGACGTCGTCAATGACGTCATCAGTGATGTCATCAATGATGACGTCACCAGTGACGTCAAGCGTCTCATAATGCACCGCGCCGTTACGCCGACGGTGACGGCGACGGCGACGCCGCTTAGCCGCTCAAGCCGGAAACGGGCGCCTAAGAGCTGCGCTCTAAAAGCAAGAACTCGGGCAGAAGCCCTATGTCCCCAAAACCTACATTCTACAGGCCTCCAACGAGGTTGGGAAAAGAAGCTTGTGAGTTTACGTCTCCGGATGTTGACTCATTTCAGCTCCATTCGGGCAATGAGCCTGTCCCTCTTCTCCTCTCTCCGTCTGCGGAGGAGGGAATCTGTGGCTCTCACGGGTTCAAACTCCTCCAGAGAATCAGTGTCTGGGCATCTATCGTCCCCGTTTTCGGGGTCCTATACAACGCTATGCTCTCCAGCCTCAACGTAGACGTTGTGGAGGATGCAACAAGCAACAATGAACCTTGCTGGGTGGTGCACAGTAATAAATTCGAGGAGCTTTAGCTGGCCTAAAACGCTTTTTCAGGTCATCGAAAGAGTTCTCTATCAGCACACGAGTGCCTGAAAATTTCAGGTTGAAATTCTTCTGCTTTGTCGTCAGACGACCATAATCCCAGAAGGGAGTTAGCATATACAATCTCAAGGGATACGCCGTATCGCCGAGGATATGGTACCGGCTCCAGCGGCAGATTTCTAGAAGCTTGTCTGCGATGTTTGATGTTCGATACACCCTGGCATCATGAACCTTGCTTGGGTGTCTTGTAGTCACAACCAGGAACCGCAAGTGGCAGTCACAGATTACTTGCAGTGTCAACAACGGGTAGCCATGCCATTTGACATAATTTGACCGGATCTTTTTGGCCGGGCACTCAATGGCGATGTACGACCCATCAAAGCAACCGATTGTGCCAAGCACACCGGATACCTGCGGCAAGAAAGGTAAACAAAAGTTTCACTCGGTGTTCTGAGATGTTTTATCAGACGAAACGTAATGACGGTTAGCGTCAAATTCGGTTTAAATTGTTCCACTGTTATATTCTCGGTGTCTAGTAAGTTACTGGCAACAAAAGAATTAAACAAACTCGGCACGTCTTTCAACTAGCACCTGGATGAAAGAATTCCCAAGCATCCTTTGTAATCAAACTTAGCGGCCAAAATTAAAACAAAAAAACAAAAAAAAAAGTGTGAAAGGGACGAGGAAAGTGCAAACTAGAAAAATAAATATCAGAAAGAAAGAATTGTGACAAAAAAAACTATTTACTCAGCTGGAAGCTGATTGGCGGCCATGCAGCTATGCCTGCTTTGGAGTTCCATAATTACATAGGAACAGCGATGGTGCGGAAACATAATTGTCAATTGCTCACATGCTGAATGATTTAATGATTTCCTTGCCGACCTGCTCTCTCGCCTTCCCAAAATTCACTATGCTCATATCTCAGCTGTAAGAGTCCTATTAGCAGCAATAAGTCTCACAGGCGGCCTTCTGGCGGCCTGTTGGAGTGAAGTCACGGAAAGAAGTTTTAGAGCGCAGCTCTTAGGCGCCGTGTCCGACTTGAGCGGCGTCGGCGTCGCCGTCAGCGTCGGCGTAACCACGCGGTGCATTATGGGACGCGTGACGTCACTGATGACGTCATCAGTGGCGTCATCGGCATCGTCACTGATGACGTCATCGGCATCTGCACCGTTATCGTCACTGATGACGTCATCAGTGACGTCACTGATGACATCATCGGCATTCGCATCGTCATCGTCACTGATGACGTCACTAGTGATGACGTCATCGTCATAGTCACGTGACCTCATAGGGGTCACGTGACCCCCATGAGGTCACGTGACCCCTATGACCCCCGTGACGTCACGTGACCCCGGTGACGTCACATGACCCCCTTAAGGTCACGTGACCCTCGTGAGGTGACGGCGACGCCGCTCGGAGGGAGGAGTAGCAGACCACACCTACGTGTTAATCTGTGTGATCAAATTCTCGCAAGGACGAAATATATTCTTGTTGTGACGTCATGGAAATGGTGCAGCGACCATTTAGTAAGCGGCGACCGCAGAGACACGTGCCCGTTTTCAGGGCTAGTATATCCAATAAAAAGTTCCTGTGAGCTCCCTATTGTTGAGGTGCGATGATCACCAGCACTACCTGTTTGTCCTCTGTTTATGGGGTGTTGTTTTATCCGTATATTACTATGCCTAGGGTTAACTGCGCTCTTTTTCACGAGACTTGCACAAAGTACTTTTGGCCGAAACGCAAAGAACTGTGTCGTGCATTGCGATATTCGCCAACGTATAAAGATGTCATCTTCAGCGCCACTTCGACTGCTGCAACCGATGAAGGTCGCTCTTCAATTTGCACGGCGTGGTTAGATGTAGTTGGACCTTTCAAGACATCTCATGGATGGATGGATGGATGGATGGTGGTAATGGCTATACCCTTTGTAACGGGCGGCAGCTTGCGCCACCTTGCCTAACTCATATTTGATATATTGATATATTGAATATATGATATATTTGTAGATCAGGGCTACAAATATATCATATATCCCATCGACTTCCTCACAAAATTTGTGAGGTAGTGCACACTGCAGTCTTTTTAGGAGATACAGTTAGAATAATTGAATTATGCTACAAACCTCTTCAAAGTCTCTTGACTGGCGCTCCAGATCCTAGGGGCGCTGCAGAACCCAGGGATCTTGGGTTCAAGCCCCACCCCTGCCCGTTTCGATCTGGATGAGCATCGTACCGGCGTGCGGTCGTGTATCACTACTGCGTGATGCACGTTAAAGACCCCAGGCTAGCGGCTGTACCGCACTGGCTAAATTTCTCATCTACAGCTGGGAGACTCGTCGCCCCTGTGAGGCAGACCAAGTTCTAGGCTGTATAAACACACACACAACCCAATTATTATTATTATTAGATCCTAGGGGAACTTGATGAGGCGCGGTCCGATGCTCAGGATGAAACCCAGAACTCGGTCCATCATGCCGTGAAGCGTGCTCTCACCCAGGTTAAACGTCCGGCAACGTCTCTGATGCATGCTTTGTTAGCCGCGTACCTGAGTTGTGTACATAGAATGAAAACAAAAATCAATGGGAATGAACACGGAGAAGCACAGTAAAGCACTCACCAGAGAAATGACAGCAGATGCTCCTCTGCGCTCTTCGCTGGCGATCATCCGTGATCGGCAGCGGGGTACATCGGAGACGCCGCAAACCCGTCGATCAGCTTGTAGGCTGTTCGCCTCGACATGCGAAAGTTCCGACGGAACTGAAAGTAAAGGCTTTCTTTGTTTAAGCATGCTAAACCGAACACATATAAGACAAAGTACGAGACGTATCGCTTACCTCCTCGTCCCAGTAGACGTGAACCGTTCGCTCGATGTAATCCTCGACGTTGGGTCTCTTGTTACGAGGTCCGAAGAGCTGTGTGAACTTTCGTTCGTAAAGTAGCCGCGAACGCGATTCGGCGGAGCTGCTGCCCGAGCTAGAACTTGAACTGCTGCTTGAGCTCGAACTTGAACTATTTTGAGCTCTCTGAAGCCTCGGTTTCACACAACAGGAGCATCGACGCACGCAAATTGGGCCCGCCATTGACGCCATTTCGCACAACAGCGCGATCCACTCCAGGGCCTGCCGCGCGGGCGCAGCGCCGAGAAAGGAAATGACGTAGCGCGCTGCAACCAGAACTGTGCTCGGAACTTGAAAAATGTAATGGATTACAATTAAAAATTACCGAGCCTCAAATGTAATGAATTACCGTTACAAATTACGTTCGCTGAAAAGTAACGGATTACTTTACTCGTTACGTCACAAATTACTTTCACGTTACCTTTTCCGTACACTTATCCAGGAAACAACAGAAACAATTTTGATATTTTAAAAAAATGTTCCGCAACACTACTTTTCATTTCTCTTACGCCCGTATCATGGTAGTCCTTGTAAAAATAAAATATTGTATTTAAGAGAAAGAGTGTAGGTGCACTCCGTTCAACTGTAAGCTGACAAGACACCGAAATGTGCAACCACACCCGCCATCCCGCTAGCTTACGGCCTCCGGAAATGATCCCTGGAATTGTGCAGACAAAGCTAGCGGTGCGCATGCTCAGTAGCATTGTCTACCTCCGCTGCGAGATTCGGCGCTATAGAAGCGATCTACGAGAGCCCCCTTTTGACTCGGGTGTTTGACCTGTTATTCACGAGAAAAGAAAAACTTGGTTCTAACGTTACGATGCTCTTAGCCAGTGCAGAATGCAGGCGTCCCAGCTTACCTTGATGTGTTTTCGTAGATTAGAGTTTGTTGTTCTTGCAGAGGACAATGTGTGTGTTTCTTGGCAAGCAAAGTATGCACTGAAGCTCTAGGTTTCCGTTCTCATGATTGCTTTGAATTTCGAACACCTCATTAAGAGATGGCCATGGAGACGACGGACACTTCATGACCTAAAACTCGACCAGTCAGAGAAAAAGTGGCCATTATAGTTTATTGATAGTTCATCGGTTCTCACATTCATACCAATATTTGTGGAGGCCAGGGGAGCGGAGGGCATACAGGACAAGAGAAGCGGTGGCCATCGCTTTCACAAAACAATACAGGATCACACAACTTTTATGCGTTTTCTCTCTTTTTGTCAGCACTCCTTAGATGGCCTAACCCCCCCCCCCCCCCCCCCCCCTTTTATGTTGACAATGGACTGTAAAGTAAGGAGTCGACTCTACCACCATGCTCAGACAATTAAACCAAAAGAAGTATCGTCCGTACCCTCGAAGACGATGCTCTTAGCCTCACGCCGGGCGCTTTTCAGCCGTGCCTCAAGAGCGTGCTAGAATAAAGTAGCGCACATCAAAGACAAAGAGAATTCGACCCCCTCGCGCGAATTTACATCGTCTGTTACGCAAGTTGTGAACACGCGTGTCGACGGGCTACGGACCAGCGTTTGGTGTCTGTGCAGGTGGCAGGAGACGTCGAAAAGGGCGAAACGGAGTTGAAAAGGGTGAAACGGTGTAAAAGACAAAAAAAAAAAAAATAAACACGAAGAGTTTTTTTTAGCCTGAGAGAAGAAAAAAAACACGATGGATGGTGACGGAGAGCCTACTCAGCGTTTTTTTCTTTATCTTTGTCTTTTCGTATATTTGTACATGCATTGCCCGTTTTTTCAGTGGTTCTGGTAACCGGTCATACAAAAAAAAAAAAAAAAAAAAAGGATCCTTGTTTTTTTTTCGGCTATTCTCCTCTTGTTTATGTTTTCTATTTGTTGAACTTGCTCTCTTTATGCTGCTGAGTGTTCTGCTCGTTTTGCTTTAGCTACTGTATTATGCTCATATTTCTAAAACGTAACAAGTAATAAAGTAATTAGTTACCAATATTTTGCAACGAAGTTACATTACAAATTACTTTCGAAAAAAGTAACGTCGCAATCACAAAAGTACTTGCAAAAGTAACGGATTACAAGTACTAATCCGTTTCTTGTAACGGATTACTTCCGAAGTCTGGCTGCAACCGAGCACCAGCCGATTTCCGGAGCGCTCTTTGATGTGCTCCACGGTGCTCGCGCTGCCGCATATCTGCGAGCTTAAGATGGCCAACTTGATCCTAATCCGCGAGGTGAAGATGCGCGCCCCAAAAGGAGCGGGTTCTTAGTGCGCCAGGTCTACCAGCTGAATTCACCATCAGTTAAAGCTGCGTTTAGAGCACGAGCCGCAGCATTTGATCACATTCTCTGGCCGGTGTTTCGCACGAGGGTGCCTTTTCGATAAGCGTAAAAAATTTAATCGGTGTCTTCAATGCTCTGCAAGAAGTTACAAGATGCAAGAAAGCACTTTGGGCTCTGGGCCGCGCCATTTTGGAAGAAAGGCAACGTGACTGCACACGCCCTGGCGAGCAAGATTGTTTCCAACTGGTTTCAAGATACCATTACCACTCCGACCACAGCCGCACCACAAGGCTTAGAGGTGCCAGTGCGAGCAGGAGCAGCACTGATGTAGGAACTGCTCCTTCTGCGATACCAGCACACGAAGCTTCCAACGCCGTTCCTGCTTACAACGGAGCCCCATAGGGACTGTCTCCGATGCGCCAGTCGCTATTTGCAAGGCCACGTCGGTGGCCACCCTGACCGAGCAGCTCGGCTATATTCAGATCATTTACGATGGCAAGAAAAGCTCCCGTTTTTTCTCGCGAAGAAATTGCGGAAGGACGCCTGGGACCGTGCCCGTTGTCTGGCGCCGGCAACGAGATTGGCCGCCGCCTTGTTCTGAGCTGTTCATCCACTTCTGCAGCAAGCTCTATCTCATAATCCTCCCTTTTTCAACATGCGACGCGAGCTTCGTTTACATGGGCTGTATGAACGCGCATTCGCCAAAATCACTCAACCTCCGTCTAGGATTTGAATGCGACGCATTTCCTTAGAGCATTATGCCATTAACGAGACCGCATTGGATGCAACAACTGGAGTCCGATACGGCCGAGTCAAATTTATGTAAATGTGGCCATTGTTTTGCTCGGCATGTCCGAACGTGCACACATTTTGCTTCTCTAAAACCCTCTTTGTGTAGCCAGCTGCGTCGGCGTCCTCTCACAGTCTTCCCCATCTGCCCTCGCAGCCCGAGACTGCCCGAAGATGGTAAACCAGCGTGCATTTACTCAGTACGTGAGCACGCGGATTATTCCAATTCATGTATCCCGCTTTCGGACCATGTAGGTCATAATTCAGAAGCCTTGATTATGCGGCTATGGTCGGAATGGTAATTATGACCATCGGGCTGAATCCCGATGGTCATAATTCAGAACCCTTGACCATGTTGTCCGTACAGCATGGGTGTTCCTTTGAGATGTAAAATACCACATGTCCATTAATTAGACTGTGCTGTAGTCCTCTTCTCTTGTGCATCCTGTTTATGGAAAAATCCACTTTAATAATTTGGCATCGCGAAAATTCACGTTTAAATCCTTTTTTTTTTATCTTGTGAGCAGATTGCCTCGTACATAATAGAATAAAACGGTGCAAAAAATTCAAAAAGGAAGAGACGTACCTGATAGGACAGAGCGCTGACTCGCAACGAAACTTCTTTATTAAAAGAAAATGGGAAAGAGAAACACACGTTGTTTCACGAAATCTCACGAGCACCTTTCACCCAAGTAGCCCAAGGTAGCTGACTACGGCACGCGCTGAACCCTCATTGTCAACTGCAGGAATTCCAGCTCCTTGCCAGACAACGCCACTGATGCCCTGCTGATACATTTTTCTTCTCTACTCTGGATGTGGAAGGCCTCCAGCACCGCGCGTGTCACTTTTTCGCTGTGTCGCTCCAAGATGGTGGTGGCACCAAAAAAGGGCTCGCACAGGCACCCTTTGCAGTGAACTGATAGGTTTCCTCCCACTGTCGCTCCGAGGGAGTTCTTATGTTCGCGGAGCCTTTCATTCAGGCAACGTACCGTTTATCCCACGTAGGTGCGACCGCACGAGAGGGGGATACTGCAAACTACTCCCGTAACACATGAAACGAACGACCTGACGTGCTTCTTACTACACTTATTCCTCGACACTTCAAGAGTGTGGGGGACAGCTTTAAGCTGCAGACTAACAGACTTCTGTTGTGTTCTCTTTCTGCCCCAGTCTCAGGTTTACAATCATGTTCAACTTACACCAGCTCGCCTGCACTCTGACTATTTTTTGCTTTCAGACGTGGCCAGCTCGCCGCTGAAGAAAGTAAATGGTAGCCAGTCCACACAACGGGTTGTGGAACGCACTCGACCTGTGGTTATCCCGTACTTACACAGGGCTTCTCACAATTAGAAAAAAATGTTGGAAACCGGTATGGAATCCCAGTGTTTTTTTGGCACCACAAAAAAATAAGCCAGATCTGCCCCAGAGTCAATCCGAAGACAGAGGGAATCGCAAGGACCAAGTGTAGTAAGAAGCACGTCAAGCCGTTCACTCCATGTGTTAAAGGGGTTCTGAAACCCCAAAGGTCGTATTTTCTTTTATTGTCTAAAACGATGCACGGTTGTCGTCATAAACAGGCAAAACAAAACAAAACAAAAACGCATCGCGAAAAAAACATTTTCCCAAGCGCGCGCGCCTTTTTATTTTTGGCGTTCTCCTCTCCCGTTCCTGAAGTTGACAATGAGGGTCCAACGCCTGCCATAGTCAGCTACCATGGGTGAAAGTTGCGCGTGCGATTGCTTGGAGCAACGAGTGTTTTTCTTTCTCCTTTTCTTTGAGCAAAAAAGCTTTAGTTGCGAGTCTGCACTCTTTCCTATTCGGCTTGTCTCTTCCTTTTTGTATCTTTTGCGCTGTTTTATTCCATTATGTACAACGATTACCAACTAGCCCAGCTCTGAACCTTATTATAGATTGTCTCGATTTCAAGCATTGTTTGTTGAAGAGCCAAAACTTCATTTATGGACAACTATATGTACAGGGACATAATGGATACTCCCATTATCGCATTCAGTGCCTTCAAGTAAACAGCGTACAGCAATAAGGCAATGCATCGCATTCGAGTCTCTAGACCAAAAGTGTCAAACACACGACCCGCGGGCCGCATGAGGCCCGGGACTCTGGGATGCGGCGCACCAGCCTCCCGCAGCTGCGAGCCCTCGTTCCTTTGCCTCGAGCGGCACATTCCATAAATAATAACTCTATATTGTCGATTTAATTCCGCTCGAAAAAGAACTCTGATCGGTTCGCACATTTTGCACTATTCTGTATTGTTTTGTGTAAATATTTGCTTCTCAGCCCTTTCTCATGCAAAGCAATCGGAATGGCAATACCATAAGTGGGGCATACAAGTGCGAGCTCTTTTATCAAGGAAGCACCTCGGCTGCATTAACTCCTGCACAGCAAGAGCAAGGGCCAAAGATAAAGCTACGAGCTGGGGCTTCTGGCTGTCAGACCATACCTTTAAAATGAAAGTATTTTCTTATAATGCTTCTATGAAAGCTGTCATAAAAACAAAAATGGCTACATGAATATATTTCTTTTTTACCTGTTGAGCCTAGTGAATTGTGCGACAGCGCAAGGATAGTGTGCTTGCTTTCGTTCTATGGAAAACGCCCATTACTCTGGTATGGTGGTATTTGTAATTTTTTTATACTATAGGTCGTGGGCGTCAAAGTAGTCATAAATGCAAACAAAATCAAAGTGGGCGAAATGATGAGCTTGTCAAAAGTACTAAGCACAAGCTTTCTTGTCTATAAAATCCCTAGGGTATCGCTAAGACAGTCAGCTGCTTTGCAGCGTAGAACACGAATGCTGTTTGTTTCTTTTTCTTTTGTCCCAAGATAGCAAACTATGCCCCCCCCCCTCCTTCCCACCCCCGCCTCCGCTTCCGTTGGGCCTCATTCTTTCGGGGGTGGGCTATCTGACAAAGCGGTGGATGAAGACGGCGAATGCGCACTCATACAGATAATTATGGGAAGGTAACATTGAGAGAGCGGGTCAACTGCTTTGATCCCGAGTTATCAGGCTGTAACCCAGACCGAGGTACCCGCAATTAGACTGAGGCTTACTGTGCTGCAAGGTCCGTCTACCTTCACAATACCTGGGTGGTGCAGATGAACCTTCAAAGGTGTGCTATAATTATTGTATGATTTTATTATGTATAGAGCGCAGCTCTTAGGCGCCCGTTTCCGCGTTTCGCGGTGTCGCCGTCGTCGTCGGCGTAATCGCCCTGCTAAATTTGGCGGGAAGTTGAATATGCGTTAAGGTCACGTGACGTTACTTTTGCCGCTAAAGCTTGTGGAAAAACTGAATTTGTTCATGGGTGATGCGACACGAAGTCATGTGACGTCATTTTCCCCGCTAAATTTAGCGGGGAAAATATTGGTGTTAAGGTCACGTAACGTTGATTTTCCCGCTAAATTTAGAGGGGGAAGTCGATTTCACGTGACGTCGACACCAATTCTGTTTCCCCGCTAAATTTAATAGGGAAAATGACGTCTCATGACTTCGTGTCACGTCACCCATGAACAAACTCAGGAGAGGAGGAGAGGAGGAGGAAAGCAGAAGGAGGGGGGAAGAAGAGGGGAGGGGGAGGAGGAGGGCATGATACGGAGGAGGAGAAGGGGAATATTCTCCCCTCCCCCTCCTCAGGAGCTGCGCTCTGGTTTCGCTTAACAGAGATTTTTAATCGTTTTGCATTTTGTATTAGCTGTGTTGCTAAGTGGTGGTCTCTTTCATGCTTTGTATTTTCAGAAATTGGCTTTCATCTACTTCAGCTGGTGATGCAAGAGTGCTAGCATAACTTGTGTCCCAAGTACCAGAATGAAAAGCTGAAAACAAGGTTTCGAGGGAGAAAATTCGCGGCCCTCGCGGAGCTAAAGAACTGGACCAGGCAGCCATTATAGCTATTGTTGCTCCACTTCTAGAGTACACGTTGCTGTTAGAAACTGCCAATACTTAAGTAAGCTGTTGATAGCATCCTGTTCGTATGTTTAATTTTGATCTTTAGGGGAATTACGACTCTAAGAAGTGAAATTATTTCTATGAGTAAGGCAATTCCTTGTTGCAGTATCTGCCGGATATAATGGTTAGATATACATCCTGATATTGATTATGCTTGAAGGCCTGTTCACACGTACACTACAGCTCCGATGTGGGGCCCTGAATCTAGATGGAGTTTTTAAAGTGAACGCCTAAATCGGTTTGGTTATTGACACGTGACGATTTACCACAGGTGCCTGAATCTGGTGGAATCATTATATAAAAATTAAAAAAAAAAACTTACTTGAGTAAAAAGTCAAAACAAACAAACGAAAGAAATACACAAGAGGACAAAACAGACGACACAGCTTCCGTGTCGTCTGTTTTGTCCTCTAGTGTGTTTCTTTCGTTTTAAGTCAATGTAGATTACCAACACGCTCAAGTCTTTAAAAACAAACGATAACTGCGTTTTTTTTCTAGCTACAGTGCCCGTCTGCTAACTGTGCACCCTCTGACTGGTGCAAAAATCGACAGATGACGACATCGGCCTCGGCGGCTTACAGCAGATGACCGACCACCCGGTTGCGCCATAAGGAAACAACCTTTCCGAATCATAAATGGCGCACACTTTTTCGGTGCTATGATGGTCAGTTTAATATTTTATTTTCGCTCACAATAAAACTTATGAAATGAATAAAACCAGTAAAACCGATGGTTCATCGAGTACTTTTATCTACATGTCTGCCTTTGGCGCGACGGGTGGCTATTGAGATGCCGTAAGCCGCTGCTGCCAACTGTCAGTCGTTGTGCCAGTCAGAGGTTGCGTATTTAGCACTCAGGCACCATATGCAGACAAAAACAAGTTATTGTTTGTTTGTTTTTTCTGTTTTTTTATGTGGGTAAGTTTCCTGTTTGAAATTTTGTATTCGATGCTTCCACCACCTTCGGGCACTTTTGTGGTAAATCCAAGCCCAATACATTATGAAGCCGATTTATGCGGTGATCCTGAAATCTTAACCCAGATCCGGGAGCCCGCAGTACATCACTACTATTAGTAAGTCCTGGGAACAGTGCTGTATTTCCGCTTCGTTAATGATATGACACTGACACCTTGCTTTCTCTCTAAGTTAAGTTCACGTCAGTGCTGTTTTAGTGCTGATTTAGCCCTGTGCCGTAAATGTGAACAACCTTTTATGAACATTTCTCAAAAAGATGTAAACTCCCATATACGTATCCAGCTTCATTTTGATCTTAGCATATTTGCAGTGCACACGATTATGATGAAAATAAAATTGTGTTTTCTTCTTCCACTTTGTGATTGTCCGAGGGTGAAGAACATGATAGTTTGTAGAATAGATTGCTAGAGATGGTACATAAATTTTAATTTCTTAAGTAAACATGCAGCTATTCGTATATATTATAGTTTTTTTTTTTTCACGGGTCTGTTTATGTGGTCTGAATTTTCAAAAGCTTGTAAGAAGCTGTGTATTTTTTTAGCCATTAAAGGTTCAGGCATGCTTGGTCACATACATTTTTGCGGGACTGGCTCTCACCTATAGAGTTACTAGTATCGCAAAACGTTATTGTTTGATGTTTCCAGCTACATGTCATTCAGCAAACGGAAAGGAAACTAGCACAGAAGTATAGGGAGTTATAAACATGTTTGTGCTCTGTTCTTTCTTATCTCTTTTAAAGGAGCACTGCAACGACATCCAAGCATCTATTTTATTGTATAAATGTCAATGGCCACATCTCGGAGACACCAGTTTTTTTTTTTGTTTTTTTTTTTGCTCGAGAATCCACCAAAACATAATCTGAACCTAATAAACCAAATATCGGTATATCACACTCTACATAAAAGCAGCACAGCTCCACGGAAACATGGCGGTAACCTGCGTGCACACGAGCGCTGCCTGACTTTACCGGACCATAATTTCCTTCCCTTACGCGCCCACTAAACTCTTATGGAGTGTGCGGAGGGGAAACTCCAACGGCCAGGTTGTAACACATTGATGCCACCAAGTGGCAAAGCTCGCAACTACGCCCACCCCATGTAGCCTTGGCCCCGAACGAGTGTCAGGCGTCACGAACGCAAAGCGTCCCAGGAAATCTAAAAAAGCATTCGTTAAAAGAAATGTTTTCGTATCTTTTCGAGCAAGAAATTTGCGTCTCCGTGGTGTGGACAGAACGTGGTTGAAATTTAGACAATATTATAGACCTTAGTACTTCGTTGCAGTATTTATTTAAGAAGCATTCTGCCCTTTTACCATATTCAATATATCAATATTGGTATTGCAGTCTAAGAATTGCCTGCACGTCTACTTAAGTCTAATGAAGTCTGCACTGTGGCACTACGCAATGCAAGCATAACGCTTTGCATTGCGCAACGCCACAACTCAAACTTCATTTTTAGGTCTAAACAGATCTTCCGCCTGATCATTCGATGAGCTGATTTCGTAAATAGCAGACATCGTCTCTTTGAGTGTTTTTTAGGTAAGTAGACTCGCAAGCATTTCATAGAGTGAACTGACATTTCAGTCCGTTACAGCCGTCTCTTGTTGCTAATTATAAAATTTGGATACTTTGGTAGCACTGAACAATGTTGTCATTTTATAAACGGTGACCGACATAGTTCCATGTTTTTTTTAAATCAAGCCGTTGATAAATCGGTTTCCTAGAAACAAATTTAAAAAATAGAAAAGTTGTATAATAGTTACCAGATGTGGCCTAATTGTCGTAGCTACCCGTAGGAGGCATTCCAAAATCAATATGCTTCAGACTTGGGCAGACAAAAATAATCCATGATAATTTGTTTTCATGAAATTACAGCATGATGTTTTCCAACAATACATTTAAAAATAATTACCACAGATAAGAATTGACTCCGTAAGTGTGACGTCATGGGTCCAAACAAACCGTTGCTAGGGTCGTTGTTATGAACAAATGCATGTGGCTTGGTTTCTCTACGAAAACCCGACCGTTCAAAAACCAGGAGTAGGATTTAAACTTCTAAAAATCACAGATATAGAAAGCTTGAATGTCATATGTTTTGCGACAGAAGTGTGCCGGTAATCGCTTGTTTCTGAAATATTTACGACTGCAACTTCCGGTCCTCAAGATGCCTGCAGCAGACGACGAATGCAAGAAGAATGCCGTCTGCCACACGCCGGCAGGCCAAGCCGGCGCCGTCGTTTGAATCGTGTGAATAAGGACGATATTCTGATATTGCATTTGTTATAAATATAATGATTTCCAGTAACTTAAAATAATTCATAGTGGGGTTCGATGCAAAATATGGTGTATCGAAAGTCCGGGCGTCGATCGAGATTATCATCTGCTAAAAGATCGCATTGGATCCGTGAGGAAAGCGCTTCAGGCGATCGGTCGAGATCCCAAATTTTGTTTGTGGACTCGCGCTATGTGAGGGTGAGTCGTACCTGGTTGTAACCATCGCTGCATTGGTTACTGAAAAATCCCGATAGACATGGAATTCTTTAATAACCTGACAACCTCAATAAAAATTATAATAATAATATTAATAATAATAAACAAATTACCTTGACGGCGTATGATTTGTTTCTGATACTGTCCTGCACTACGCCGGTAATGCACTTCAGGTCCTCGTCGTAAATGATCTGCACGACGTGGTTTAATTTTACGGCATGTTCACCTGGGTTCTTCACAGAAAAAAACGCGCATTGCAGAGGCCTCTACGGCGACGGCAATGCACTTGTTTTTGTCGCTTGTTTACCGGCCCGCTGCAACAGAGGCCAGCAAATCTATCATGTCGTCTGCTACCAAAGCAAAGCGAAGTGTAATACTTCAGAAATGGCTTTCATTGTTGCAATACGACACTGAGACGACAAGAACATCTTTATAATTAGATATAAAGAAGTTAGGTTGCTTACAAAAAATTATTTACTTACTTGTAAGCAAAAATCTAGCCTCATGTGGAGTCTCCATGCATTAGTTCATAGCAACGTCCCTAGCAACGGTTTGTTCGGACCCAGACGCCAGGTTGTGACGTCATCACTTACGGGGTCAATTATTAAAGTCATAAATCAGTTACACCAATGTTTAACTTTTTAGAATAATTATCTCGTTATTGTGTAAACTGCAGGTGCGTGGTTACTGCCGTTTGATTTCGCGCTATGCTAGTTAAAGGGGCACTGAAGTCGATTCAGAGATCGTCCGTTTGTGGTGAGAACTCTATCTAGACGCTATAAGCATCCCAACCAAACCGAAACCACAACCGCGCGTAGCTTATTTCTTCGTTAAAAGCGTGTTCAAAGATTGCGACACGTCCTTTTTGGGAAAAATTTTCTTCCGAGTGAAGTGGTCGACAAAGTGCGCTTGTCGGCGAGTTGCAAGCGATGGCTTCGACCGCGGTGAAAACGAAGAGTTTTATCTGAATGTGTCTCTATCAGACTCTCTTCGAAACGAGTTATAACAAAATCATTCGGAATCTTGCGCGTGTTGTAGGGCTTTCATTGGTCCACAATGCAGTCCGCGAGAAAAAAGAGTTTACATGTTTTTCTATTGATAGGCAGTTTTGAAATGTAGGACTTGGCATATGTGGGAACAAACACATATTAAACAATATAAGATCAAAAAAGACGTTTTTCAAAAATGACTTCAGTGCCCCTTTAATTCTAACAAAGACTATACTTTCTACACGCCAGAAGATAATATACTACTCCCTGCGTGCCAGCAGACCCAAGTTAGGGCGTACAAGAATCGGGAGGTGTGTCGTCCAGCGGCCGTGAGTGTGTCGCGATGTGGAAGCACGCCGGCGAGGGCGTTGTGGGGCAGAGCGTGGCCACCCGACGGCTGACAGAGGCCTGGCGGTCGCAGCAGAGATGCTTTATTCGACGTGGAAATGGTCGAACTTTTCGTTTATGTTTTTGTCTGCTCGGTTGTGAACAAGATTAAGTTCCACCCTATCTCGCATTCTTGTGAAAAAACGTGCCTTGGGCGAGTGGCAGAAGCTAATAGTCAAAGCGTATAAGCCGTTTAAAAGCGTTCAGTTACTTACATATTGTCACTTCTTTAAATAATGTATCGCCATTTTGTTGTTGTAGAGTAATAATTGTATATCTAACCTTTCATACCAGCATTAAGAAAGCAAAGTTCGAACATGATATGATATGCGATGCTTTCCTCTTCATTTTAGTTTCAAAGCTCTTCTAGTTATTTTTTCGGCAGCTGTGCATTTTGCAGAACTTTAATATGTTCACGACTTTACAGAGGCGCACTGGTCCTTGTCTGGCCCAAGTAAGCTGGCACGGACCGCCACTAATTCAGAAACTTCTCGATCACGACGAAATTTAGAGGACAAAAGTGAACTATATCTTTCAATCTTGCCTTTGCAAAGATTGATCATGTAATTCTGGGATCGAAACCACCCGCCTGACGCCAGTCGAGCGCGGCTCATGGATTGGGCACGAGAACTGCGTGAGCAGTCGACCTCGGCTCGAACAATCAATAACTCGGCGGACACTCCGGTAAACGCTCGTGTCCAACCACTGCGGTGATGAGAATAGCCGAACTCTAATAATACCTGAAGCCCAGCACGCGTTGTCGACTCTGCCAACCCTAGCGTGTGGCTATGATTAACGTTGCCGGCAGGGGATACGCACCAGGGCGCGTGGCCACTTGTTCTGGCTCCGCGTTGAGGGTTACAAACAATGCTCATATTGCTCGATATTATTTTTCGACTGCTATTTCTCATAAAGAAAAACTAAGGCAAGTTTATTCGGTTAGAAACGTTAGGGAGTGATTCTGTGTAGTATTTACCGAAAGTAGAAAAATACTTTTACGGCCCCATTATGTACCTAATTTTGTTTTCTGGTGTGAATACATCTTTTTCTGTAGCAAGGATTATAAAGCCGAGCTTTTCTTGACTTCTGCATTTTCAGAAAAAGCTTATAATCTATAGGGTTCCGTGTTTTCCAATAATCCAAAAAACTTTGAAAAACACCCGTGGGTAAAGGTTTGGTCATTTCGGATTTATCTGATAAACTCCTAATTTCGATGTGCCATCCCCCCCCCCCCCCACACACACACACATAAACACACTCAAAAGTATTTTACACTTAATTGTTTGATCAGCGCATAGAGTCAATGGTACTGGGAAAATGTCATACATAACATTTTTGCATCAAATTTTGGTCAGGACAACAGGGTCTTGTACTTCGGGCCACGACAAAAGTGTTTATGTTTCCAGTTTGGATCATACTCTTTGTACTTTAGAGGAAAGATAGGTCGTGTCTTTTGTAATGGTGAAAGCCATTGAACCTAGAGATTGTATAAGGTGGGGAAGAGGGACAGTTGAAACTTCTCTTTTACATCTTTTACCAGTCTACTTCGCGCAGCGGCGGGGTAGATTGATGGAATAGTATGAAATGAATACAAGCTTTCAAACGCCTACCTTTAGAAGTTTGTTGATTTTAAGGCATCGACATTTATGGAAGCAACACTTGTGTGCAACTTTTGTCGTAACACAAGTTGGTATTGCCAGTAGTAATGGCACTAACACCAAATACAACCGAAGATAATATTAATTGATGCAATCGCGTTTGTTTTTTTGTTTTTTTCAGCATACGTTTACTACAGGATATTATTTATTTACTTTTAATAAGAAACAATGCGAAAGTAAACTCCGAATTTCGGATAACTAAGAATGAAACAAAAATATACTCTAACAAAATCCAAATATTTGGCGAAAAATAGACTACGAAAATCACCCTACGAATATGACGTAAAGTAAACTCCGAAAACACGGAACCCTACTTATAGACCAGGATATGTCTGAAACGACAAAATGTTGTGCCCTTGTATTTAGAACCCTGGGAGTAAGTGTTGCGCCCTTGCATTTAGACTCATGGGACTAAAAGATAGTCCTTTACATTTGGTCCCGAGCCTCAAAATATTGAACCCTTGCTGTTAGTCCTTTTGACTCAAAGTTGCTCTCCACAAATTGCGCAGAATTGAAGAAACAAGCCTGACGCAAATTTTATTAGTTGCCTAGTGTACTACGATCTCGAAAACAACATTGTGCAGTTCAAGTTAAACGTAGCTTTAATGCCTCGTATATACACATCCCATCGGAGGTGTCTGAGGTCGAAGTTTCTAAGCAGTAGAATCCACGCTAAGGCCAAATTCCAAAGAGTGCACTTCCGTCGATGATGACTTGGACACTGGGACGTCTGTCCCGACCGGTCTTGCTTCATGCACCGTTTATTGGGGCACCGGCAGTTTCTTGCCTGTTCGCGAGGGTTTTGAATTATTAGTAGCAGTGGCAGCATAATATACCATTGGCTCGACAAATCTACAAAACAGCACACTCATAATAAAATAACAAGCATAGGCTGCGTAATTGCCGCAACGGTTTACATAGAACATGGGATATATTTACAGTAGACCAGCGCATAACTAGATTTTTTGTAGACCGTTCGCTGTGAATTACAAACCCAGCGTGCACATGTTCAGCCTATGATTCAAAGTGACGGCACGAGCTCCCACTAGCAATGCGAAAGTAGCGAAAATCTAGTGTACGGCCGAATAAAAGTCTCGATTATGGTCAAGCAGCCCCTGCCAGAGACTGCCAAACACACACACACACACACACACAAAAAAAAAAAAAGAGCCATCGGTAGTATTGACGCTTCGCTCTTTTTTATAAGGTAACCACATACGATTGAATATCAGGTTTCTGCGCTAAATAACGAAAACAGCACCCCTGGTGCCAAGACGCGCTCTTTGGAAGCTCGAGAACGCGATCAAACAAAAAAACACTTTCTGAAGCCGCTGCTTATGAATACACCATAAACAGAAGTACTCCAACTTACCTTTATATGGTTTTTTTGACTTGTGACTTCAGTACAAATCAAGTGCAGTGATAGATCACCATGAACCCAAACCGAATCCTGCAATAATCGGAGGCGACGCGGGGTGACAAGACAGGGCGACCAGCTTCTGCTGAAGGATAAATTTAAACTTACTAAAACAGGCAGTGTTGCCAGATGGTACAACCAAAAAAACCGCCGAACGGATAGATGGATAGCCCAATAATATCCGAAGCCGCAAAAAACAATATAGCCAAAATAGCATAAAAATAATAATTTTTAAGTCTTTTATTGACAATTTTCGACGCACACACAAAACACGTTACATACGCCCTTTCAACCCTCAGCGGGGCCGCATTTTGTGTACATTACGTTACTCGTGAATTTTTCGAAAAATTCTTCGGAAGGATGAGTATCCGTAAAACACTAACCCTTCCTTTGTAGGTTTTCAAAAGTAAGTAAAAAAAAAAGCCAGAGAGATATGATCATAAAGTAAAAGAACACAAGAGAGACGCAGAACAGTTAGAGCATGGGAATTCAAACGAGAGCCCATAATATCAGGTGCGTTTTCTTTGTGTGAAGTATGGGAGTTCCCCATCCGGTTCACGCTCTTTCTGGTTGTGTTGTTCTTTCTTGGGTTGGTGATGCCGCGGACTTCTCATTTTTACGAACCTGGGTGCCTTAGGATTTTCAGAATGTGCACCCGAGCAGCGTTTAGAGAGTTCGGTCCACGTCCGGGTAGAAGACTCGCTGCCGGATTTGTGGTAACAGTGCAGTCTGTTTGGTTTCTTCCACTGAGCGGTGGGGGAAGGGGGGGGGGGGCGCTTGAACTCCTCAAGCATTGCTTCTCTGCGCATTGTGAAAAACCCGAAGTTTGAGGAAGCAAAAACTTTACTAGTAAAGTATTTGGTAAACGTGTGAAGCCTTTCCCATTTTTCCCTTCTTCCCCTCAGCTAGCCAAAATAACTTTTTTTAACTGATTAGAAGGTTCAATATTAGTTTGTCAAATTTCTAAGTTCGACGTCGAACCTGAGGTTTGAGAAAAGTTCGCTGCATTCTTAGAAATAGCCCAGAAATAGTCACATAGCAACCACCAAAGTTCGACGCAGACTAAAGAAGAAGTAGCCCAATTAGTCTATTTATAGCCCAATCTGGAAACACATAAAGCAAGTTCTCTTCAGACAAAAAAAGACCCTTCCCCCCTTCCATTTTCCCGACGCACCCTAACAGCCCTAAGTGCTACATGAGCGAGGAGCATAACAAAGACAGTGCGGGGGATGGGACTGGGAGAGGGGAGGGCGCTCACGAGGAAAGCCGTTGTGGAAAGGTTGTCCCTCTTGTCCACTGCAGCTTTCTTTCTGCCCTTTTCCTCCTCACACTACACATAACACACGGACACAGAAATCGGGCCGAAGGCACCCCGAAGACGGGAGAGGGTTTCTATTACCAACACGACGGTCGAGCAACGTAAACGCTTCCACATGATTGTTTTTCTTAGTTTTTGTTACTTCTTGTGTTTTTTTTTTTTTGCAAAGTCCTAAATTTGTTTGTTACGGGCACGGTGTTGTAATGCTGACGTTGCGGGCGCGGTTCGTCTTTCGTTGTTCATCTGGAATGTTATGTGAAACAGCGACAACGATAGCATGAAGGCGTCTGAATACTGCCCCTGAATATGTTTTTTGTGTGTAACGTGCCGTACATCGAGTGTGCCGTTGCGGATTTTGAGTTCGACACAGGACTACCAAGAAAGGCTTTTCACGGGAGGACACGGAGAAGAGTCACGACTTGTTCTCACTAACTCAGTTTTAGCGGTTGAGGTGACCATTTACTGGGACTGCGATACTCCGGTGTTGAAAGCGCGTCTCTTACAAACTCTGTTGTTTCATTTGAAAAAAAAAAATGAAAAAAAAGAATGTGTTAGTATGTGTAGGTGTTACGT
This sequence comes from Ixodes scapularis, assembly GCF_016920785.2. NCBI lineage: Eukaryota > Metazoa > Arthropoda > Arachnida > Ixodida > Ixodidae > Ixodes > Ixodes scapularis. Next base: position 539,927 of record NW_024610265.1, on the reverse strand, counting down.
TTGGATAGATGCTCATGGTTTGCACGAGGGAAAATTACGATAAGGGGACTTGTCAAATGTCAACACACCATTGTTCACGATATAGTGGGTGAATGAGAGTGAAACATTCGTTAACTCGCATTCACAGCATGCACGAAGCTCTACCATGTCACGCCTGAGCGATCGCTGCACATAAAAAAAAAAGCATCGGCAGTTTAGTTCGAGTTTATTTAACACTTTCACACATGCTGGGCTGAGGCACGCCGATCCCCTGACTAGCGAATTATCAGCTGTTTTTTTTTTGTTTTTTTTTTACGCGCATTCCGCTTGCCTTTGGCGACTAACACATACAGATGCACCCTGTCTGAGGAGGACTAACGGCTGCTTTTGCTCGCGCACGCCTGGGTTTGTCCCAGTCAAGCACACTTAGTCCCCAGTTTTTGCGTACGGTACCCAGCTTAAACCAGATGGTCGCATCGGGGAGCAACTGAGAGTTCAGAGGATCAAATGTTGCCATTAGTCCTTAGATACAATTTCTTTTTTCTTAAAGCGTATGTAGGGATTTCAAGCTTTTCCCCCCACCCCTGCCCGTTTCAATGTGAATGAGCATCGTACCGGCTTGCGGTCGTTTATCACTACTGCGTGGGGCATGTTAAAGACTCCAGGCTGGCGGTTGTACTGCACGGGCCAAATTGCTCATCTACAGCTGAGAGACAAGTCTCCCGTTAAGGCAGACAAACTTCAGGCTTACACCCATAGACCCACCAATTCGTTTTTCAAGCTTTTCATTTATAACTTTTCACCCAGGCAAGTTTGTCTTGTGAAAGCTTTATGTCCTTTCTGTATGTTTCTTCGGCCTATTATTTGACAGATATTAGCTCGATACGTTCAGGAATGGATTTATCTCATCCATACCAACAGCCATCGGTCTCTTCACTCACCCTGTAGTTTTAGTAAAGAGTATTGAAGACATTTCAACCGACTCTTTGCATTTTTTGTGTCGAACCTATACAAACCGGTCTTGAGAAGCGCCGATCTGTGAGTTTATATTTTAAAAACCGAAAGCCATTAAACGCCCCTCAAACCCGATCTTATATTATGATGATTATGTAACCGTTACCCAGGGCTCTTGATACTGAGAAAGTTTGGCCAATGGGCGGAGCCTGTCACCCGCTAGAAAGAGCGGACTTCGTGATGTTACAATGAGGATGTTTTTTGCTTTCGATCACACTACTCGCACTTGCCAAAGACTATGCTCTACTTATAAGTAGTTTATTATTGAGATTTAAATCCTATATAATCGTATCGTCTTCAGCGAAGTATTTATCTAGTAGTCATTTCTTACATCGTGAGTCTTTTGTCTACAGCTTGTTCGCGGATGTTCTTACACAAAACCTAGAAAATAACAAGTCTCGAGGGCCAAGAAGAACGTTCGGAAACAACTAATACATTGGTTAATGAAGGGTGCTTCTAGCATACTTCTTTAGGTTGCTTTTAAAAAGTGATTAGTTACAGTTACAGATAGTTCGTCAAAAGTGATTTTAAGTTAAAGTTGCAGTTACCTAAAAAAAAGTAACTTGTTACAGTTTGTCACTTCGTCAGTTACTTAGTTACTTTCAAGATACTTTAGTTTTTTTAGTTTTTTATTTAACTATGCTGACATTGACGACACCTCGCACTGAATACGATTTATATTTGGAACTCTCAAGAAGCTCTTATTTCACTTTTTGAGCTATGCATTAATACCGTCGCACGATCTTATTGTATCAAAGGGTTTGCTGCTTCAATACAAGGTGGGCTACGTAATAAATTAATTAGTTAATTTTGTAACACAGCAGCAACTTCTTTTGAAAGGTCAGTCTTCTTTCTTTTTTGATGCTGAACACATCTTTGCTAAACAAGCGGTCAACGGCTGTGCAAAACGGCGATGCAATATTCAAACGTAAAAAAAAAAAATAATAGTTTTAAAGTTGTTGAGGTTGGAGAGCGCTGTCGAGGTTTCAGCCTTCCATCGGTCTGTCTCCATGCGTAGTGGTAGTGTCCAGAAATTGAAGTCGCGACTCACACGGAGGTGCTTTTGAAGGTTGGAGCCAAAGGACCTCCATGCTACGTATACTTTTGGCAGTGTTTGCATTAAGCAGTGAAGATATCGCCACTATATTCGACAAGGTCAAATTGCAGTTCATAGCCGGACCACGGTAGCACCTGCTGTTCGTCACTCATGAGAGTCTCTTGTTAGAGCAATAACGGCTAACTATCATCCAACTATTTTCCTTCTTTGTTTTGACGTTCTCTTTCCGTTTATCTTTCTCTAGGAGCTCTTTTACTCTATTCCCCTTTGTTAGCGGACAGGAGAGGGAGATGAAAAGACTGGTTCATTACAATAATAGGGAGGGGAACAGAAGGCTAAACCATTTGGAACTGAATAAAGTGGACAAGACAGTTAGCGTCAGACAAGGTAAAGAAAGGAGGGAGCGAAAACAACACAAAGTCGTCTCAAAGTGCCTTACCCTTTTTTTCTTTTCTAGGATGCAACGCAGAACAAAAGACTGGACCGTGGATAACGTGCTCACGAACCCTGGGAAAGGGCAAGTCGATCAGTAAAGAGACATCGTCTGTTGCCTCGGTCAGACCAGTGTCTGCTGGCACCGACTCGCTTTTGCAAAGAAATCTATCGCCGCGACTGCTGCGGCACTGACGGCAGAGGCACTCGTACAGCGCTTAATGTTCATCGTTAAGGCCCGTTCACACTCTTGCGACCGACTTCGACCGAGAGAGACCAGACCGGTTTTTAACCCTTTTGCGACTTCTTAGGACCGGATGCGATGCCGCGGAGCTGGTCCTAAGAAGTCGCAAGAGGCTTAAAACCCGGTCTGGTCTTTCTCGGTCTAACTCGGTCGCAAGGGTGTGAACGGCGCTTTAGGGATTAAAAGCAGCGCGAAAGACGGAGGACCATACCAAAAAGTAACACGGTTAGGCCGCGTTCAGACTTGAGGAAAACATTGTTGTCAGAGGCCGAATTTACTGGGCGGAAAAAGACGGCACCGTTCACATTTGTTGTTATCCGCCGCGTTCGCGGTGCTCCGGTCTCTCGGGGATATCAGAGCATACTGCACCCGGCTCCAGTGGTGTTCGCAAAAAATGCTCTCGCATATATTTTTTTCTTGCAGTTAGCGCTAACCCATAATGACAAGAAAATGTCCAACAGTGTCGCGGCGATACTGGAAGGCAATAATAAAAGAAGGGGCAAATGGAGACAACGTGTGTACGTACCACTCACCACAAGTTTATTCCACGGATCTTCTTCGAGGGTACTGTCTACGTTGCTAAGATGCCTCTTGTCGAACAGGGTTTAATAATTTCGTCTCGATCAGCATTTCAGCCTGTATAACGATGCCAGCGAGACGACGCCACTTGCAAAACTTGGGAACTCCGACAACTCCGACGGAAAACCCAACAACTCGAGCGACTCGGCCAGGACGGGCCGCAGTCGAATATTCCGTTGCTGGCGAAGGGTTTCCCCCTCCCGGCGCCGATTTTCTTGCAGATTTGTCTGCGAATCGGCAAGTGTGAACGAGCCATTAAGCAAGAAACACATGAGCGACAAAAACGGGAACCGAATGACAGTGTCCATAGCAACCTGCGCGGACGCTGTGACCTGGCGGCTTGGCATGGGTCTATGTCACAGCCAGGCACGTAGCCAGGATTTTGTTTCGGGGGGGAGGGGGGGGGGGTGGCCGCCCATTACAAAATGCTCTATGAGGGGGAGGGGGGAGAGGAGGTCCCAGCAAAATGGACGATTTCGGGGGGGGGGGGGGCCGGGCCCCATGAGCCCCCCCCCCCCCCCCCCCCCCGCCTTCCCCTGGCTACGTGCCTGGTCACAGCGTGGAGTCACCGCGCGGCGCCCGCTTTTGGCGCTCATGTTTTCCCTGCTTTGAGTTTCTACGCGTCGTGTGTTTCCGCGAGGTGGCTCATTTGCTTGGTTGAAAAGCGGGGGTGTTCGATGAAACTAGAAAGGGGGAAGGCGGCACGTGAGAGCCACAAACAAAGAGGTTGAAATAACGCAACGTCTAGATGCGCTTTTCCGCGCGATGAAAAATGAGAAACACTAGTAGAGAAACGTCTTTCTTTTGCACCGGCACGAAACTAAGGGGGGGCCCAACCTCCGTGCATGGACGAACCCTCTGTAGTGTTCACAAAATAGGGTCATTTGTTTCGCGAACAGTATCTGTATTTTTTTCAGATAATTTTTAGTTACTTTCTCGGAAATGTAATTAACTTAAGTAACCTTACGGTTACTTAAGAAAAATGTATCGAGTTACAGCTGAGAGTTACAAAAAAAACAAAAAAAAAACAGTAACCAGTTACATTATCGCGATACTGCCCAAAACTGATTTCTAGGGTCTACCCTACCCGATACGTTTCTTGCTCTCTGTTTTGTGGAAATAATCTTTCAAAGGCTAAGGATGTTAAAGTTTGATTATCCACACGCGTTGCATATTCGAGCATTGTTCCTCGGCTGCGAGGCCGAAACTTGAGATTCACCGGACGAACAGCCGCGAGTTGCTCCTTTCGTTGTTCATTTATGCGCATCTGACAAGATGCGACAACGATTTACCGTTCTTTTTCCCTCTTCGATTCGAGCTAGCATCTGCGGAGCAAGAGAACGGTATCACTGTACAGTTACACTGCATGGCTTTCCTCGAAGGTCGTTGAACGAGAGAAGCCTATCACTCTCTACTCATGCTTCGACCGCGGAATGCTTGTAGTAACACGTACGCCCCTCTTGGCTGAAGCCCCTCGATCTGTGTGCGTTTGCTTGTAGGCGTAAATTTTATACAGGGATTTTACTCCCGGCAACTCTCGGCTCGCCGCTGTTTGTATGAATGCTTAAGTGGGGGTGGGATTCCCGCTGGGGGGGGGGGGGGGGGGGGGGTTCCGTTGATCACTTACGTCATGTTTATCCTTCCCCGAAAGGCATCCCTTGTGTAAATACCCCCCTATGGACAGAAACAGGTCAGCAGCGCAGCCCCGGCAAACTGCAAACAAACACTATGAAAACATTCAGAACAGGACTTAAACTAGCGTTAGCTACTTAAAGGGCAACTCCACTCCATTTTTACTATTTTTGGGTTATGATCTGTTTACTCGAAGCCGGCGACCCTGAATCACGAGATATAATTTGTTTTTCGGTAGTGTGTATAGTTTTGTAGATATCGCGAATGCAACAATCGGTCCGGTGGCACGGCGAAACCGAAACTACCGGTTGAAGCAGCTTGGCAACACTGATACTAGTGGCGCGTCGTCGGCATGACCTAGTTCTAGTCCCGCGCTTCTGAGCCGACGCGCCGACAAGGTCGGTTCAGTCGCACGTGGAGTTTCAAAACAGAAGGTTAGATGCACATTTTCTTTTTTCACCGCTTCACTTTGTTGATATGCATCAAATGTAGTAAGTTTTAGTGTGTATTTATAAATTTGCCGGCCGAAAAGCGAATCCGACTGCTATAAATATGACGCGGTCGGTGCCGACGCAGCGTGACTGTATTTGTTTCTTGCGCGCGGACCGAGAAAACGAAATAATGGGAGATAGATGGACAGATCTATCCACAAGTGGTCTAAGTTGTTAAAGCCAAGGTGCCTTTATGTGCACGCTAGTTAGATCAGCCGCGACCTGCTGCGTCCGGCCGATCGTGCTGGAGCAGCCGGCGGACGGTATGCGAACAGCGACGGCACCGCATCGTTCTTCAAAGACGCCTGTTTCGCGGTGAAACCCGCAACCGTCAGCAGCCGCAGATCCCGTGTGTAGGTGTCTGACGTAAAGTGCTGGGAGCAGAGCTTCGCGTTGGAGCTCGGAGTCAACGGTCTTCCGAAGTCTATCCGGCGAACGGCACCGACCCACACCTTGTGCCTCTTCCGGTCTCTTGGGAACTGGTGGAACCGCAGCTCCGGGTTGCGCACCCGGTTGTTGGTGCAACCCACAGCACTACAAATCCTGCTCGACATTGCCCAACGCGAGACCGGCGAATCTCTCCGGCTCCACGACGCGCGCGTGAGCGAGCAGCACCGCTTTGCTCTCTTCCGCGCTGTCGCGGAAGCAATGCTGGAATTAAAGCAACTGCCTGGACGCTAATAAAAATAGGAGAACACAGGATAATGTGGTAAACACCTCGTGCCGTCAGCAGAATCGCAGAATGCCACGGGAAACGAAGCGTTCGCGGCGTCCGTACGAGAGCGTAGGACTAGACCTACGTCATTGCCCAGTGTTGCTTCACTAGCTCACCCGGTGCCAGCGTTGCTCACCCGCTTTCGGGCCGCTAACCGAGCCGGGAGAACATTTCTAATATTGGTATTAATCGGTAACGCGGCGTCGGTTTGACGTGATATTTTGGGTATGACCGTATTTTGACCTCCTAAAGCGATATCAGTCATTTCGATAGGGTCGACTTTTTGAGTGGAGTTGCCCTTTAACTGCTTTTTGAACCACGGCGTGGCTGCCCTCCGGCAATGGCGACAGCGCACTGGCAGCGAGAAGAGGCCCATGCGCAGGCGGCTGCTGGAAAAAGGTGCAGTACCGCAAACAAGTGTTGCGGGAATGCGCCAGGTGCATGTCAAGAGCCAGTAGTCCGCCGCCTTTCGTTTCCTAGTGCCGCTCATTTTAGTGCATTGCAGCTATCTGCTTCCACGAGGCGCGGCACGAAACCAGTGGATCATTTGCCGCTACTACTTGCGAACAAAAACACAATAAGGAGCCTTAAAAAAAAGGCTAGTACTTTGGACATACATTACCGGTGAAAGAACTTACAATCTAGATTTCATCGCATGTTTTTTTTTCCGCCGATAAATACGATTATCAGCGTCCTGCATATGGTCGCGGGAAGGAGCGCATACAACGTGCCCTTGGCTCGTTTCTCCTTGTTTCAAAATCAGTCGTAGGAACGCCGTCATTATCTAGTAAATGGTTGTTCACCCAAGTTCTGGAGATACCCCCGAAAAACTCCCTTCCAGAGCATTGCTCGCAATGGGGCAGGTTTGCCTCTCAGCCATTTACAACGGCGATTTATGTCAAAACTCCTTTGAACCGCCGGATTCCTACTCGCAAGATTCTTGGGCGAACACCGCACTATAGTCCGCTCACTGCTAAGCTGAGAGTGTAGTGGGAGCTGCGCGCTCGCCGGATCAGCCGACCGCCTCCCGTTCGTCACCCGATCCTCTGCCGTGCGTGTGGGTGGGAGCCCGATCACGCGGCGAAAGATGAACGTATGAGAAGGGGTGCAGCGACCACGTGGCTTTCGCCGCACTGTCAGCTTAGGGTTGAACGGCGCGTTAGCCAAGCGACTGACCTTCGACGAAAGGTAGGCATCACGGAAAATAAAAAGGCGGGCGTCCTTGAGCTCTCTGTGTGCGTAAACAATAAAATGTAAAGACACGATACGACGAGAAGACGTGTTGTTATGCGGCTTTATCGAGGGAGAGTGTCGCTTCACCGGGAATACCAAGATTTCTGACAGCGGTAGACTCCAGGTGTCGAAGTCCTCTCTTTCCTCGCTGCCGTACGTGCTCCTGAGACCGCAACTCTATACCACCGTTGATCCATCCGCTGAGAGATACAAGTTAAACAGTCACTTAGAGAAAACCACGAGGCGTGACGAGTCTCGATCCTGTTGTTACAACTTCGAAGCCAACGAGATTGCACCATCAGCCTACAAAAAACGCCTTAACACGACATACGAAGCAAGAAGTGTGAATACAATAAACCATGCCCTGCGTTTTTCAAAGGGACCACGAAATTAATTTTCCACTTTATCCTCCTTATATTTGATCCTCGACTAAAGCGAAATGAGAAATTGCATGTTTACGACATAGTATTTTACCGGACGCGGCGTTTCCGAGCTTCCAAAGTGTTTTTTTTTTTAAGCCAACCGCGGAAAATATCATTGGTAAGTGATGAGAAGTGCCGCCATGGTACTCGTTAGCCACGAACGCGAATCCAAAGATTCGTCGGCGGATTGATTGTTGACGAGCGCATACGCCAGAGTGACGCATTTGCTAGTGTCCAGTGTGTGAGCTGGGTTTAGGCTGACGGGCTTGGGCATCGCGGATTTATCTCATTGAAAAAGGTGGACAGCTTTGGAAGGAAAGGAGGTAAGAAGCAGTCCGCAATATTTTCAAATGTTCGTACCGAAAAGCAGGTTATTTGGCTTTCTACTCTCGTACACTAGTTTTCATTTGGACCGCTAAACGATATGCGATTAGTAAAATCCCAATCTAAAATCACTTATCTCCACCCAAATCTCATGAAAAAAAAAACAACAATTGGACCGGGTGTATGTTTATACAGCTTAAATTGGTCTGCCTCAACGAGCGACTTGTCTCCCAGCTGTAGATGAGAAATTGAACCAGTGCGGTACAACTGCTAGCCTGGGGGCTTTAACGTGCGCTACGCAGAGTGATACACGACCGCACGCCGCTACGATGCTCATCCAGATCGAAACGAGCAGGGGTGGGGACTGAACCCAGGATCCCTGGTTTCTGCAGCGCGAGCTTTCGCTCCACATGCTCCGAGATGGTGTGCGCTAGCCTACTCGGGCGCCGATTCCCCCAAAGTTCATTTCATGGTCCCTTTAAGCTGTCAAGGCCTATTCGCGTCTCCAGCTCATTGCTCGCCCTCCCGCGGAGGAAACGGGAAGCACTCTAGTGAGCTAGGGTCCCCCGCTTCTCCTCCTCAGCGGGCACGGAGGAACTGCTCGCGATCATGGCACGCGAAATGTCCTTTTTGAATGGAAACAACGCTCTTCACTGTCCCAATGTAGTGCTGCAGCCGGTATGAGATTGTAGCTTAATAGAGAGTTCTAATATTGCGTATAGAAGCAAAAGCCAGCGCTGCGTGTTTGCTTTAGAGTTGCGTGCTCTACGCTGCGCGTGCGCGTCGTCACCATGCGGCAATCCAAGACCTCAATTTTTGGCTCTGCGCAGGCGCAGTGTGGTTCACACGACGCTAACGGAAACACACAGTGCTTGTGTTCTCAAGTATTCGCAATACGAAAGCTCACTGCCGTTTCATCGGTTTCCAACTTCAACGAAACGTGCTGCAGTGAGCAGACGTGCAAGCGGGTAGGCGTGCCTTTAAACTGAAAAGCATGAAATCGGCAAAACGACGGCGCGTAAAAAAAACAAAAAATAAACGTTCTGGAAAGATTGGTATTTGAAAACTTCGCTTTTTTGATTTTTTGTTTCGTTTTGGGGGCATTTGTTCCGGACGTTTTGCCGATTGTGAGAAGTCCACTTTGGAAATTTCGCCGATTGTCAAAAGTCACGACTTTGATATCACCTTATGCTTTACCCATAATTATTATAATTTTACATGAATTTCTCAATTTAGCTAGAAGGTTTTCATTGATTTTGCACTATTTTTATTTTATAACTTGTTTATTAAAGTGCTGGGATTGGCCCAAGTGATGATAATTTGCACACTTTGATTGCCATATTTGGTCGAGTGTTTGAAATTAGATCGTAAGCAACAAAGTATATTAGAGCTTAAAAGAGCTACTTATTCTTAATTGCAGCGTTAATATTAATATAAATTGCGGCAATGTAGGCAATCAATAAACAGTACGATCACAAAAATACGCCATTTAACCATATTAGTCTTTCCATTTTGTTTTATTTTTCGTATATGAAAAACCCTGACATCGTTGTCAAGATAGACAAACATCAAACATTAAATGTAGCATAGAGTCCTATGCGTCACGCATTGCTTTAAAAAAACACACACACTTCTGCTGTCTGACTCGCGTTCCGTCTTTGATTTTTGTAGTGAAAACAGCGTTTCTTAATCTACATAGGTTTTGTTAAGATATTCTACACCCATCAGCCGTGTGGTTTGAGTTAGTTATTCTTGTGCTTAACAATAATGTTAAAGCAATTATCATCGAAATACCGCAAACCCATAAAAAGGCCCGCAGTTCATTATTTCACTTGACAATTTTCTGGGTCAAAAAAGGCAGCAATAACACACAAACGTCAGGGCTGCTTTTTCAAGAAACACAAAATTCTGTTACCTCTAATGTGTATGAGCGACCCGGCCTTCAAAGGGGCACTGAACTTTCCAAAATATTTTGAAGTGCCTGGATCGAACACGTATGTCACCAAATAAAGTTTCGGCGAGCAACTTCTTCAGCTCAATAATGAGGCTATGAGAAACATCTTGACTTGTGAAAGAATCCGAAATGAACACCGATACCAAGAAATTACATCCAAAATAAAGGTTAGTTTCGGTTTCGTTCCAGAATTAAAACGTGCCTCCTGGCGTAAATATTACGTTCATCACCGCTTTTGTTTTCTGAATAAAAAGGTATTCTGCGCTCATTACACCCTAACTTCCTGGTATAAATAGAAATGATTTGTGTCGCTCAGTGAACCCAGCATAGTAGGCAGGATCAGCAAGTGGTTCACGAGCACGCATCTCCGACCATCACTATAACCGCCATTTTGGAAGACGAGTAGCGCCACCTATAGTTAGAGTCGGAAATAGCACTCATTTCTGGTCGTTTAGGGGTGTTAACAACGATAGTGTTTTCTTTATTGTGGCACCAGGACTTGGCATCGTGACGTCGCGTGACCTAACGGTGACAAATCAGGGCGTCACTTGATGTCGTGGTAACATGTGATGTCGATTCTGCGCTAAATTTATCGGGAAAAGTGACATTACGCAACATTAGGTCTCATGACGTCACGTCGTCATGTTACCTGACGTTAGTTCACGTGATATTGGTTCCTCCGCTAAATCAAGTTGGAACATTTACATCACGGTGTGGAATTGTAGTGTCACGTGACCAGGTGCCGTGTCGTCACAATATCGCGTGACATGTCGTCACATAAGCTCAGGTCACTTCACATAAATTCTCCCGGAAATTTAGCAGGTATTGACGTCACGTTGTGCTGTCACGTGCTGTCAATTTTCTCGCAAAATGTAGCGGGAAACTTTGACGAACGGGCGGATTCTGGAATGAGAGGGTTCCGCTAAAAAGTATTCGATGATTTAATGAAACCCCAAGAAACGAAAACATTCAGGTAAAACGCGCCCCATACCATACGCGGCATCTATGGCAACCACTATGCTCACAGCCGGCGGGCTGCATCTAACCGAATCTGTTACTGGCCCGTAGACAAGATCTCGGAAGAAGCGGGGTTCCGCGCGAAGGGCAGGACCCGATAAGGTCGACGACGCGCTTCGCTGACCTTCCATTGATACGCGGGCACTCGCCGGCGCTCTCGCCCCGTAAACATGCCTGGAACGCACCTGATTGCGGTGGAGGCATCTAGATTCAAAAATAAATAGATTTCCACCATGGATAATAAGTATACGGTTCTTCGATTAGCTCTCGCCCGTTTATGAATCGGGGTGTAGCGACCTATCGCTGCGAGGGACGGCGATACCAGTGACGGTCGCTAGGGGAGGGAGCTCCGACGTGCCGGCCTTCGACGAGCGTCCTTGTTGACTGTCGCCGACCGGTTTGGTGCCGTGCAGTGCGGCTAAGTGCTACTTCGGTGCGCGGGACGGCAGCAGTCACGCGGAGTGGGCAGCAGAAGCCATGGACAGCAGTGGATATCCTGGACACTTGAACGAGAAACAGCAGTTGGCGCTCGATGAGGTGGGTGATGTGCGACTAGAGCCACCGAGAGTTTCAGAAACTAAGGATGTGACTATTATGTTTACGCTCTTATTACGTTCACGCGATATGTGGTAAGAAAATGAAAACGCCGGGCAAGTAAAGGGAGAGTGTGTGGCAAAAACAGCGCGCAAAGAGAAACGAATGTGTAAGAGAAGGCCGCTTGGCCCTGTCTCTTCTTTTTTTTTTTTTTTGCCTTCGCTTTTGTTTTTGCAGTGCTTACTGCAGTAGTTATTGCATATTATATTTCCTACCGCAAAACATAGTTTACAGCGCCTGGGTATATGTGGAAAACAAATTAACGTTTTATCAAGTAAGGACGATGTTGATAGGTTAAAGTGAGGGCGCTGAAACTCCGCTGTCAGCATGCCTTTCATCACAACGTGAAAAGCTGTAGCGACTCATAAATAACCCGTTTTGTTTGGGAGGTCTGTCTGCTTGTTTGAGTGGTCACATTGTTTACTGAGGTCCAAGCTTGGAAAAACGCAGTTTCAATGTCGAGACGTTTACTTTTTCATGACCATAGCTGTTAGTAAGGGACAGAGGAGATATAGAAATCTTCATTTTTTCTTCTTTTGGACACAAGGGTCGTTATATTCGAAATAAATAAATAAGTATAAAAAAAGTCCCACTTACGGTTTCAGCGGCAAATATTTTCATAAACTAGTGAGAACAACAAAGACAACGAAGGCGGCTGTGGTGAACGCCGTGACATGGGTATATTAGAAACATGTCAGCACCAAACACAACATCCTTCAATTTAAAAAGAAATTAATGACAAAAGAATCATTTAATTTGGTGATATTTAATGGTGCTAACATAACCTAAATAATTTGATTCCGATCAAGCTGAGATGTGCAACAAGAAACGACACTGAGATTTCTAGTGTCCCAACAGCGCTTAGGCAGTATACCGGATGACTGCGGCGCTACGCTAAGGGTCCTTGAAGCGTGGCTGCAAGGGCTGTTTATTGGGCAACCTCGGTACCCAGGGATCTTGAGTAGGTAGCCTTGTGTCCTTTTCTTGATTCGAAATGTATCTCAGCAAGCGGACGTACTGCCACACGAACTGCTTTTTACACCGCGCGAACTGCGAAATCGGCTCGATTGGCAAACGCTTTCAACCCACTTTGTAATGTAAGGCAATAGACGTTTACGTCTTTCCGGCTTCATCGCGACAACTTTTATACGCATGCACCCAATCGTAAGCTTTATTTAATGATCTGTAGGAGCAGTTCTAAATAATATATATATATATATATATATATATATATATATATATATATATATATTCGTCGCGTATATCGTTGTAGCGAACATTTTATGAATGACGCACTGGGAATTCCATTGAATTAATGCATTTTTATAAAAAAATACAACATTGGCCAATACTTCAGCCTAAAAAACGTCCGTGTTTTCGCTTTTCTGGAGAACACGGAGGCAGCCATTTGTGATCAACAATGGAAGGATGTCAGCAAACAACGAAGCTCAGAACACGATTACATTAAAACAAAATAAGACGAGTGCAAAGGAAATGAACATCACGTTTCCAATTCAATAATTTTCCCCACACACGTAGCATTTTGTTTTATAATCGTGTTCTAGGTTTGCTACTTGCCGAAATTCTATTGTTTCTGGCTATTGGCAGTTTACTTTTTTTTTCTGGGAAAGTGAACTATGTGCTATCAATGTAAGTTTGAAACTAAATGCACCGCCTTGTCTCGAGTAGAAAGCCTCGTATACTGAACGCTTGCAGACTTGGGACGCGCTGGAACACGAAGGAGACGTCTCGTTGAGGAAGACCCACACTGCAAAGTTCTACGAACCAAGCGCGACGCTTTCGCAACAAACATATTTCAAATCGTAACAGGAGTAGTTATTTGTCTTTAATAATTAACAGTTCGATCAGAAGTACGTGATTTGTTAGCCAAATATTATAACATCCTTGGACGTGGATAAAAATCCCGGAAAGATATATCTGATGTTAATTTGCCCCGATCCGTCTCGATCTGTTTCGTATGCGGGTGAAGTGACCTCCGACTCGCGCCGCTATCGGCGGAGATTAAGATAGTGAAGATCTAGCTCAGGACTCAGCAGTCTCCAGTGTCGTCGCGTTTCCCATTTCTGACTTGCTTATCAAGGTTGACCACGTGCAAGGAGAGAAGGGGGGAGGGAAGGAAGGGAGCCAGACGTTGCTGTGTTGATGTTTTAGTTTGCAACGCTCTTTTAAGACGGTCTGTGCAAAGAGAGGCGGCAGTACAAAACTCTAGTTCAAATAAACTGTAGGTAACCATGTCGCAAAGTAGAAGCTAGAGCCACTAAATGAGCTGCGCTTAGAGTATCGGCACTCCGTTCCCATACATTGTTGTGGTCGCCGCCATTTTGGCTCGTATGCAGAGCAGACGTAACTGCCAATCGTCATGATTCAAAACTGCGACTTCCTCAGCATCAGATTCGGTGTTAGGAAGCTCATGTAATATTGCCTTGCTCGGTCGCGAACTGTTTAAACATTTTTGGAGGGCGGAAAATCGTATCCTTTGATTTCAGATAAAGCTTCAGATAACTGGCAATCATGATTTTAAGACACAATACGGCCAAGTGTCGTTACTCTGAAGCGTAGCTTATTTAGTGGCACTAGTAGAAGCCAGTCTGCTACACGTTTCTGCCGTAACCCCGTCCAACAGTCTCTTGTTTATAAAATCCAATCCACCACCTAAAAAAGTGCACGCTACCAACGATGTTGTTGTTCCTTTACACTTTGTGACAAATGCATGCCGAATAGATAGAAAAAGAAAGAGAGAGAGAGAGGAAAACATATTGGAATGAGTTTCCAGTTTTAAAAACGACCCCGGCTTTTCAATAACTTCAAAATGTGAAGATATAAGGCAAAGAGTTTTTAAATAAAAGGTGCGAATAGAAAGAAATGAAAGGGATTCAAACTTAGAGCGACATGGCAGATATTACAGTCACAACAGCACAGGCACCGCAGTGTTGGCGGTAATATGTTGCAAGTAATGGCGTTACCATTACTTGTATTACGTTACGTTAATGTCGTAACGCATTCGTTACATTTTCAAAACTGCAACGGGTAACGTAGCTACGCTACTTATTTGAAGTAACAGGTACCGTATTTACATAGTCTCGCCAAACCTAAAAAAAAAGTATCTATAAATTTGTTCTGTGTTTCTATGCTTAGTTTTACCTTAAGTCCAGGCGCAACCAATGCTACGAGCTGATGGAGTTAATCAGACAGCGTTGAAACGCCTGCATTATCTAGTTCGTCAAATTTCTGTTCGTGTTTTATTATCTCTGAACCAACCTTAAACAAAAAAGGCCCAGTGATTTGCGCTTTTGTCGCTGTTTAATTGGTCCGGTTATCTCGTAGCGTTGGCTGCGTTTGAAGATAAGCTGAAACGGAGTATAGGCGACAAGTCATTAATTATTGCACTCGTTCCAGATACCTTCAAAACTTCGCATGCCTTTTCCCGACGCAAAAAGTTCCACTTTAGAAAAGACACAACGCACCCGCCCTTTGTCCCAATGTCTAAAAACGTTGTCGCAAAAAAAAAAAAGAAAAAAGAAAAACGCTGTTATTTTTAATTTAAAAACCAAAAGTAACGTCCGGTACTTTTAGTCGGTAACGGGATCGGTAACGCGTTCCTTTATTTTGCGAGTAACGAGTAACGTATTTGGGTATTTCTTTTTCGGTATAACGCCTACAACACTGCTGGCACGCAATAGAATGATATGCAGTATCGAAAATCCCTTCACAAGGAGTTCATCGGAGTGCAAGTAATTGACTGTAATAATTCTTTCACATAATCTCAATCTCATGCTTTCACGATGTCAAAGCACAATGGCAGGTGTCACGTGCCTTTGTGGTATCACGTTCCGTGACATCACGATGTCATACCCTGCTGTCTCGTGACGTCACATTGTCATTGTGTCACGGGGTGCCTCATGATGTCGCTTGAAGCCCTGGTTTCACGTGACGTGAAACTGTCAATTGACGTCATGGTAGCAGTTGACGGCCATCACGCTAATAACGCCACGCGAATACCTTTGCGCTAAATTTAACTGGGTATGAGCCTACTAAATTGGGACCTATATGTACAGTGCTAATCACACTTGTCTATAACGCGCGAGCGTGCGGCTTTTTCTGGGGAGCGCTAGACTGGAGGCATTCACGGAAAGTAAGCTAGTCACGTGGTGCAACATGGAACGGCCCGCTCGAGGGGTGTCCTGCCCACTCTATCAGCTTGATAAGCGATAAAAGTGAAGTGCTTTGTGATATAATTTTGTTTTTGTTTTTTGATGACGACATCGTTGATACGCCTTCATGCTTCAGTTTGTTTATTGTTCGAACAATGACGTTTGTAAAAAGCGTGCAAGCCGCCTTCCGCGTTCGCCGCCAGCTGATAGAGTGGGCAGGACACCCCTCGAGCGGGCCGTTCCATGTTGCGCCACGTGACTAGCTTAGTTTCCGCGAATGCCACCAGTCATGCGCTCCCCGGAGAAAGCCGCTCGCTCGCGCGTTATAGACAAGTGTGATTAGCACTGCACGTGCTTTGGCTACATGATCACATAGCCAGTATTCTTTTTTTCGCTAAACTTAACGAGGAAAGTGCAATTCACTTGTTGCATTCCCGTTATACTTGCGCGTTATGTTTCCGTTACTAGACGTCCGTTGCAAATTTTTGTTTTAGATTTCAATACGAAACCCGAACCTAAACTTGTCCTCATTATAATCGTTTTGAAAATGTAGACCCGCCGGCAATACGAAGGTGAACATCTTATCTGGTTTCTTGCCTGTTTTACGGCTTCCTAAAGCTATATTGCTATATTAACTCTCAACGTCTCAAACCGTACGTGGCTTGGGTTCTGAACTTTGCGTTCTGGCCCTCTTCTGGAACAGAGCTTGTTCCAAAACTTGCAGGAGCGTCAAAAACAAGAAGAGGGCTATTCACCTTCTTATCGCTCATGGGTGTACAGTACCGTAACATGCTGCGCGCGGACTAGATATGAATCAAACCCTTTCCAGAATTAAGTGTGATTTACAGTCTCATATAGAAGTTTGATGTTCGCCATGCCAATGGCGTTAATGAAATTATATTTTTGTCGGGCGCTCTGACATTCCTAAGTCAACGGAAGGTGACGAATGTTCAGTGTGCAGCTGTTTTACGATGACTTACAGTTTCGGTGCTGACAAAGATACGACCGGTCAGAATGAAGCTCCAGCCATATAGCTGCCCTTCCCTGGTTTTTTACCGAGATGCTGAGCCACTGAAATGGTCGTTGACGATCCTCCAGAAAGGCCAATGCTGGAGAGGACACAGTAGAATCTTAAGTGGCAATAACCTGGCGTGATATGGTAATGATGAACTGAAGTAAACGAAATAAGAGGTAAACAAACTGAAGGTCGGTAGTGGTGACGCCCATGCACAGCTCCTACAAAATTTCTATGCACCAAAAGGATTTACAACGTATTATCTGCCGCTCACAGATGGGCTGAATCTGAGTGAGGAATAGACGCTTACAAAGCTCTTGTTTTCGATTCTTAGGTCGTATAGTACTAACCCCTCGTATGTATCGGCATCGCGTCATCCACTCAAGAGCAGCTTCAATGTCTTTCTTCATCAGTCACTAGAAGACCGCCATTAGCAGGGCACATATGCCATTTCTCAAATGATGATAGTGATCAAAATGCACAGATTGAATTTAGAAGAGGCTGTATTGCAGCACGTTTGCGTGCGTCGTCCTGAAAGGAACATTCAAGGTCCCGCAAAATTTTTGCAAGGCCGGAGCACGACTGGCTTTGAGTTCGAAGGCCCTCGGCAGTCCGCCGGCAGTGGCATCTTGATCATTTTGATATGAAGTTTTAATAGCACTGCTCCTTTCTCAAAGCTTGTGGGAGAAATCAGCGATTAGTAGATTTATATGGCTGTATTTTCAATATACAGTGCTGATCCAAAAGGTTATGTAAATTTAACTATTGAGTCTCTTCCTTGGGCGAAAAGTTTTCTACAGTATGTATGTCTGTCTCTTAATCTCCCGGTTGCTTTTTTCCTTCTTTGTTATGACTGGTCAGCAAATTTTGTTTTTTTGGCGATTGGAACTCTTTTATAATTTATTCGGGTGTTAAGAAAAATTTCGCGTGACACATTTTTGGGTTATATATATCATCCATGAGATCATTTGCGTGTTGGCCGGCACCGCACCAAGCATGGCGGAATGTTTTACAATTCATTCGCCGTACTTTTGAAGCGCTTTTCTGCCGCCGTCAACTGTTTCATTATATCTGAACCAATCATAAGAAGAAAAGACCCAGTGACTTTGACTTTTGACGCTTTTGACGCTGCTTGATTGGTATCATTTCCTCGTAGCGCTGGTTGCGTCTGAAATAAAGCTGAAATGAAGGACAAAGACAGGTTTGTTTTATACACTTATTATGTGCGCAACGTCCATTTTGTTGTACATACAGTTTGACTAAATATGAATGATGGAATGAAGTGTTCATGTATAAGTGTTCAAAAATCTCAAAGCGAATACGCGCTAAAAAATATTCAGATTTAACGTACATTAGCAATTTTCGTATTCCAGTAGTGATTGAAGTTCTACGAAACCTACACTATCAGCTGAGTAAGAGCGGTCAAAGTTTAATAGGCGGCAGCAGCTCTGTGCGAAGCAATGTGACTCAGTATTGATCGTCCACAAAATTGAATCACTGAGTGCTCCCGTGATGGACACCAGAAATGAGGACAACACAAACACACGCGTCTCGAATGGTTTCCTGCCAGAGTTCACGAACCGTTGCAGCGAAAATCGGCGGTGGCTGTGACCAGCGAAAATCACGGACGCTTAACGTCAAACACCTACTTATGTCAAAGCCCCTGTTGAAATTCATACGACGACTGGGCAAGTCTGAAGTTTTGAAACTCGTGCGTAACTACGATGCTCAATATGCAACCGATATTTGGATATTCAACTTTTATCCAGCAAGGAAGAACGTTTTCACTCGCTTAGATGGATTCTATGACCACACTGTCAGCAACGCAGAAGGTTCACGTGTAAGAATGAGTAAGAAAGAGAATGAGTGTGAGTGGTAAAGTTCATTTAAAGCAGATGGTAGTGTTTTAGAGCTTGACTAAAAATTACATCAACATCTAAGATGATCAGGATGTGTCTTTCATATTTTTGTGCCGCAGATATGAATCAGTCTTTCCCTGTGTATGTTAATACATAGTAGAAGATTGAACTGACCAAATAGATTACCTTTAGTGAAACAGGTACCTTTTAAAAAGTATTGTTATTGGAAGGCCGTTGTTAGTGGTTGCAATTCTTTGGAACATCATAGCCATTTTTTGTTTTATTATTTCCCTGAATGTGAGAATGTGAAGTTCATTAAATAAATAAAGCATCATTTTAAGGCTGGAGCATACTCGAATAATTCTAAACTAGAGCCAAAACAGGCTTGATTATATTATTGAGGTAATACTTAAGTACCTTTCTTTATTCTCGGAATTTCTTATTTGAAATTAGTCAAGATGTCCGACTCCCAGACCATGATTTCTTCAGCTCTCGAAAAGAGACACTTCTAAGCTTGACACTGCTTGGCTTTGAATAAAAAAAACTCACAAATGTCCTGTGGTTTGGGTCGTCAAATCAAAAATAGCAATTTACATACGCACCAGGAAAGAAGAAAAAGTTTTAAAGATATCGTGTATTTTTTTATAGCCTTAAAATGAAGTGACAAAGACAGTGCCTAGAAAGCATTCACCGCATACTTCGATGCCCCATGTTCTGACGGGCGACTCAAACGATCATACCCATCAGGGGGAAGTAAAATCATGAATTCTGGAGAAATAAACTGTCTGCTATTGTGTCGTGGAACGTCCTGACAATACCCAATAATGGAGGGTTAACATAATATCTATAATATTCGATTAGTAGCGCACTAAGCATTTGGCTGGCTACTTCAAGCCTCGCAAAATACAACAGTACATTAGGGTGATATGGAAACTATGTAGTGCGTATGTTAAGTCCGTGACAATCATGCAACGTATACTGCTAAAAGACTGCAACCATTACAGTTCTTTAAAATAGCAGGTTAGTCTTTAGAGATGAATAGAATATGGATGGAATGCGGAAAAAGTGTCAAAAAACAGGTACAAGACAAGTTGAGCCGTGTTACGGCAGAAGGTATCGTGTTTATTTAGGAACATCTACAAGATCTGACTCGAATATACTTAAGAACGTCATGAATATGCATCAGTCGATGAGGAGTACCAGTGGCCTAATTCTATTGTACGGAGAGGGGAAAAAAACTGAATACGTTTAAGATATGAGGAGTGATCGGTGAGCTAAAGAGACAAAAACATCCAGCTACATCTACATAAAGCTTAGAGGAAGCGCTGGAGGAAAACGAACGAAGATATCGATCCCGACACACCAATCACTGAAGCCTGACACGTCGAACCAAGTCTGCACGAAGGACGATAATAAGCACATTCCTTCCGCGCAATCACTCTTACTATAAACCTTCCCGAATCTACATTTGCCAACGCATTTTATTTAAGATAACCCGTGCACCTTTCAGTACAAATTTCGCTGTTTATTTCCTTATTTTTCATGCGTCTCAAAAAGTATGCGATGATATAAAGTTTTGTTTTTTAAACTTCCCGATTGAATTTACGATATATCAAGTTTGCGTCAACCCCGGATCATTGCAGATACCACAATGCTCTTAGCGACATTAATTGCCTCATGGGAATCTGCCGGAGACGTTTTTCTGCGTTTCCTTGACGTCTCGTGCGAAACAGACGCCAGAGCAATAAAAAAAAAAAAGAAACGTAGTATGTTTTTTTTGTTATATTGTCGAATGAGCCAAGTTACTTTATGGTGTTGCTTTCGTACCAACGGCTCTATTGGCAAATTAATAATGAAGCTGACACTGCTTTTGCGCGCAAAGTATACATTAAATAAATAGGAATCTGGAGCGACTACGTTACCGCAAACTATTCCTTGGGGAAGCCAACGGCTGGCTATCTACGGGGCGAGATCTGCGAATGACGAGGTTGGAAACATGTTTGTGCAGCTTAAAAAAAATACTGTCTGCAACGTGACACTCGGCATGACGCCTCTTCATGATCAATACCACAGCGCAGACTGTTTTTTTTTAGTTCTCAATAAATGGTGTTCAGTAGTCTAATAATTATTCGGTAAAGAGCTCTAATTAACATAATAATTAAAGTAACAACAAATGAAGAAAAAATATTGTAAATGCCATAATTGAGACACGTAATTTATTTAATAAATTTGCCACAAAAATAACAAACAAATATCGCGCTATATTTACACCGTTAGACGCAATTAAAGTGGAGGACAAGGCACTCTTTAAGCCCCGCCCACATATTAATGACCCCCCCCCTCTTTATTACTACTGGATTGGCTTGGCTGCTCGGTTGAACAGGCTAAGAAGCCCAGTATCTTCCTTTCGCGAAACCTGGTGTGTCTAGTATGGTGTATGACACCGCCTGCTAGTTGTGCGAGCAGACGCGCATCAGCAACTAAAATGGTCTGCTATTTCACCACCGCCTATCGTCTTCTGCAGTGCCCGTGAGACGCAGAGACAAAAACTGCATGTCGGCGTCCGTTTTCGCCTCCGTCCGTCAGCTATTCCGCCCCCCGTCTAAAAACTTCTTCAACGCTCAGAATACGAGACCATAAAGCTGCGTTCTAGCGTTCTATCATGCTCGAGCCACGGTTCAATACAAGCATTGGTCAGCCTCTATCGATGTGCGGTAATAAACGGCCGAGAGGACTAAAAAATATATATATATATATATGCAGTCCTTCCAGCTTTACTGCTCTTGTTAATTTTTAACGCGAGAGCGTTAAGAAGCTTCGGACGCGCCGGCCTCGGTGGCGTGCCAGAAAAGCCGGCGTGACGCGAATAACCCGATAGCGTTAAGGAGCTCGTGTTGCGCCAACCTCGGTGCCGTGAAAGGAAAGCTGGCGTGTAGTGAAAAACCTGATTGGTCGATAGGGTCACGACATCACAGCCACAAGACCTAGGCTCGACTGTCTGGAGGAGCGTGCTGTTTCCATCCGTCGCCGATTCCGCCCAGTGGCGCTGCGATCCTGCCGTCATCGTTCGTCCGTGGAGGATGCGTACCCCGCAGCTAGGCCGCCGCTAGGCTGCCAGGAGAGGACACGTGTGCGATGGATGCGGCGCCATGTACCAATGCGGGGCGCTTTTCTCAGCTGTCATCTGCCACGAGTGCGGATGTCACATCTACGTCCGCTCCTGCTCGGCGACGGAGTCGGTCACGTGAGACTAAAGCAGAGAAGGCGGAGACAAAGGCTAGGCTTGAAGAGGTGGTGCGCCATAAGCGGGCCGAGGATTCGATAACGCTCTCACGTTCTACTTTTAAAGGGATGCTGAACCGAAATTCGGATTTCACGAAATAAGCTTGCAGACTTGTTCAACACGGCACCATAAGCCACAAAACACCACTCATATAGCCATATCTCGAGCGGATGGCCGTATTTCTGGAAAATAAAGGAGCGAGCAATGGACAATGTTGACGTCATCTTATCGCAGCAGAGTTGAGAAGGAGGACAAATTGCCTCGCTCCCTTTCCTCTCCGCGCCCTCGCGGTGTCAAACCGAAAAGAGGAGGAAATGAGCATCGCATGAGCAACTGATCGTCTTTCGGCCCTCGTGCGAGCGCGCTGTTCTTTTAAAAAATACGACGATCAGTTGGAGATACCACTTTACGAGTGACGTTTTAGGATTTGTAGCATCCCGCCTATCGATCCTGCGTTGTTTTCTGAAATTCGATTTTTGGTTCAGCATCCCTTTAAAGGAGAAGCTTAAGCGTCCACCGACCTTTTTACACATGACATCCGCGAGGAAGGTAGGTGAGCGTCATGGAGACACAATTAAACTGCGACGAGAAAATATTACTTTTGTTAGGCTAGGTGCACTGCAAAACTTAAGAGCGACTTGCTTTCTGAACGGAAATGACGGCAACATAAACAAAGAAACGCCCGATTGCCTCCAGTCAAATAGCTCGTAAATTCTTACCGGAGTAGGTAGATATATATTCTCGGTATTAAACCGTGGTTGTAATCACAACGGTTGCGCATTTCACAGAGCAGCAGGGCCGCTTTTACGCGAACAAACATCTTTATTTAGCACAAACTCGCGCGAAGGAACACATCAAGCGAGATCAAGCAGCGTAGTCACGTGGCACCCTAGGATTGGGCCAGTCCCGCTACTAATCCAATCACCCACCGGCACAGCGCTTCTGAAGGCGTGTGACGATAAGCTTAGGCCAGTACCACCACGAACCCAAGCACCCTCACGGCGCTTCCAAAGGCACGTAATTGCGACAGTTGTTTGCTACAAACAAGATCGGTTGAAGAAATGTTCCTATATAACCTCGGTGAAGTCTGAACGACTCGCAGTCATAAAAAGCAACTATCTCAACTATATATGCTCCTTGAGCACGCCGTATATGCGCCGGCAGCCATGGTCGTTATCGGTTGGAGACGAACCGGAAAGGCAATCTCGGATTTTTTTTTAAAACAATAATGACTCTATCTATATCGTCTTGATTCTCAAACATAAAAAAATAACGTCGATAAAAGTACTATTACGCCACGGAGAGACAGGTTTACAGCATATATTTCACACGTCTATCATTTCTCCAACCAATGAGAACAGAAACAAGGTGTTTAGTTTTGTAAGCACCGGGCGGTGCCTAGAGCAGGGCTACCCCCGCCTAAATGGCGCCTGAGCGCAAAAAACAAATCTCCAAAGAAACACTTTCAAAAAAAAAGACAAACTCCTTTAAATTTGCTCTGTTCACATTAGTGCATTTTTAAGAGACCGATAATTATGGATACATGGTTATATAAGTGGTGAACCGCAATAATTGAGCTCATATTGTTTAGGCGATAAAAGAAGAGCAATTTTGAATTTATTGTTTAATTTAATTCATTCGTTTGTTTCGCGTATACCTAGAAATAAAGTGTTAAAGTGAAGAGACGACAAGAAAAAATGTTTGCACCTTTTCACTGACGCCAAGTTGACAGTTTTTAAGTATTGTTGAAGTAATAGCGAACAATGCTATGCGGGATTTTCCTAGAAACGCTTGTATTATTTAAAAACATAATAGAGTGGATTTTCACACAAAAAATGCTACAGCTTTACTGATCCTTTGCCTCCCTTTACCATGGGCAGCAGCAACGTGTGAAACGAAACGCAACGAAGGAAAATTCTCTAACACGATGCTGTGGCTTAAAGGAGCTGTGCAACGATATTCAATTGGAATGTATCTCTCTATACACGAGCTTACTGGCACACCTGGGACTCAAGGATACTCACACGCAACGCCATTGGCCAAGAAACTCCTTTGTTGCGGTGTAATTTCAAGGACAAAAGCGATCCTTTTCATTCAATCTCTCCTTTGCAAAATTTGATGACGTAACTCGGGGGTCCCAGTACACCCAAGTGACGATATTTGAATGCGGTTCATAGATTGGACCCGAGCATTGCGTGGGCACTCGACTTGGGCTCGTGACAATTGCTAGCTCGAGAAGCATTCGGGTTTTGACCCGTGTCCAATCGCTGCAACGACGACAACAGCCGAGCCATAACAATGCCTGGAACTCAGCGCGTGTCCTGCGCTTTGCCAACCCCAGCGCGTGGCTATGATCAACACTGGCGGCATATAATCGGCTCCAGATCACGTGGCCGCTTGTTCTGGCTGCGAGTTGAGGGGGTGAACGCTGCTCGTTTTTCTTAAATTTTTTTCTGGAACTTCTATTGCGTGGGGTTAAAAACGAACGCGTGTTTCATAGGTCATTAACGTTAAGGATCCGTTTTAAGCGGTATTTGCGCAAAGTACAAATATTGTTGCATTGGTCCTTTAAGAATATGATAAAACTTTTACAAAAAAAAATATTTTTAGTGCATGTTTTCAAGTTTTACATGTGTCCGGTTAATCGGGAAAAGTATAAATCGACGATAAATACATAACTTGAATAATCACTGGATTGCCAAAGCAATTTACATGTAATATTGTTAATTGTACCAAAACATAATATTAAAAGATCAACTTCTGGTGAAGTACGAGCTTATACATAAATTCTCAATTACCGCGAAATGCAAAGTATTACATTCAAACCATATATAGAAAGGCGCGACGTACTTTAAATGCCATTTGGCATATCTGTCGTTGAACTCTTCAAAGTTCGAAGTTTTTCAATGAACCTGTCGCCAGCCGACCACCTGCTGCTAGGAGAGCAATCCGTGAATAAAATCGCACGGCGGTTAAGTTTTATCGCGATCCTATGTAAAGAAATGAAGCACTTGGACATACCGGAGATGGTTCAGAAATGCCTAATATATTGCACTGGGGAGGCTGTTGGCCAACAACACAGTGTGGATAACCGCACTGATATCGGAACGTGTTACCTATTGATTTACACCTTGCCCTACTTCTACGATGGGTGCAGCTAGTAACGACTTATATGTCATTTGCAGCTTAAAAAATGCCGTACGAGGCCAGTTCGGAGCATCTTATTATCGCTGGATGGACGGATGGATGGATGGATGCTAGCGGCTTTACCCTCCACAATGGGCTGTAGCTTGCGCCATCTAGCCACCGCTCTGCAGCCAAGGAGCCGTGTTGCGAATTCAGCGGTTTTCCCTCTAAATTTAGCAGTATTCTGAGTTGTCTAGAAGAATAATTTGTCGTTTTTTTGGAAGGCGGGATTTTTCGTGGTGTTGAATTTATGTTAACATGTGTATCTTTTCTGATGGTCTAAATAGCTTAATTTATTTTATAAGACACAGTCAGGGTCATCATCTTTGCTTACTCTCACAAAAAAAAAAAACAACAATTGTGGTTAGTGAGAGTAGCTTTCGTGACGCCATCCAGATATTACTGTGTGAAGCCTTGAAATATCCTCTTACCTTATTTATGCGCGAATGTAGGAACTCGTTTTCCAAGCCTGCCAGATGAAATGAGCCCAGTGAACTTTGCACAATAGTTCAGGAAACATGGGGGCTGTAGGAATCGAAACTTCGAGACTGGTTACTGGAAATTCCGTGCGACGTTAGACGATTTGAACTGCCACCAGATACTGCGCTAAAGATTGGAATGATGGTGGTGTACATCGGCAGGTATGGCAAATATAGCACACTTGGTAATACCTGGTAGCAATAAGTTCATGCAGTAGACATCATTCTGTGCAAGGAAGCAAGATGAGTCAAAACCCATAACTCCCTTATAAGGGTTCTTTATTTATCATGCTGTTTCTAAACAAACTACAGCGGTAAATTCTGTTCAAAAGTCATTCTTGCCTTGCCCCTAAAACTCAGCGGTTTTTAGTTGTTTTTCTTCGGATTCCAATTGCGGGTTTTCAAAGTTTGAGTTGGCAACAATAGATTACTGCATTAGCCGATAAGACCGACAAAAAACGATTCAAGAAGCAAGACTCTTTAACATATTAATTCACACCCCGTCTTTCTTAAACTGTTAATGGCTATAGTTACCATTGGAGCGAGTAACAAGTGGCAGTGCTGCACTCTAAGAAAAGCCTGCGAGTTTACTATCCCGCATAGCTCAGACACATCCGATCACCTCGCTCAATAGAAGAATTCAAGGGAATTAATACGCGATCTATTCGTGCTAAGAGTAGCACGATTATATTTGAGACCATTAGATGCATGTACGCAGGGACACTGGGCAAGTTAAACGTATGATCATTGTTCCTGCTCACTTTGCTTTTTTTGTTGTTGTCTACGTGTATTTTAAGTTTTTTCGCTCCTTGTGATCATTCTCTCGTGCGCTGCGATTGACTGTCTCCATGCTTTCCAGGAAAGTGAACATACAGATTTATTTTTAATTAAAGCGTCAGTTACGTTCTTATGTAACCTGTGTACATAATGTGCTGAATTTCCTGGTATTGAAGCATGCGTCTTCAACCACTAGTCGAAATGTCCCGGTCTCCCATAATATTCGAAAAGTCAGAGACACTCAGTTCCTTCTCAATGCAGCTCAAGAGCCGCCTGGTGGACATAAGATCTGACGAGCACACAGACTCATTCCTGCTTCGCTGGCTCCGAGGTGAGACAAGGCCCTGGCTTTGTTAAAATTTTTGCCTTACGCTGCCATTGCGTCTGCTATCTGCAACAACACTCCCCCCCCCCCCCCCTAAAAAAAAAAAAAAGAAGTTGGGGGGGGGGTCTTATTGTGCTATGTTTGGCACGGAGGATACACAGTCCTTTGCAGTGAGCCTGGTTAACACCATGCCAGTGCACTAGAATTTTGACGTCATCACACTGCGATCGAGCGCACGCCTGTAAATTTGAGAAGTGTGCTGCCTCTACCTTCAGCTGGTTCTCGTGTCAAGGCATTGCGTTGAAGGATACTCGACCTCGAGCTCGAACCCCATTGCTGAGTAGCCGTTATCCGACTGTGCCAAATAACTCATTCATTCAATCATCTCATAAAATTCTGTGCTCACGAAGAGCTGATGCCTTAGTCATGATGCACAAATAATGAGATTCATCGGAAACAAAATAAAATGATGAAACAATTGCATTTCATATTTATAGGGATAGAGGAAACTGCTCAGAGGCCTTAGGTATTACACGTGGTGTTGACCTGGCCAGTGTAAAGCCACACGTGCTCTGCTGCTGAGGTGTTTCGTTGCATTGCTTTGATGGGCGCTCCTGCTAAGGCAACCTGCGAGGGCAACTCATGTTATAAATGACATGTAGGAAGATCGCAATCTGTTTCTTTTAGGTGTAATTTCGCGGTGGATTTCTTAGACTCCCATTAAAGTAATCAGCTATATACATTTTCTGCGTTCAGAGGTAATAATCATTAAATAATATAATAATCATTACTAGCGAAGTCACCTAGTTCGTACGCCATGGTTACATGAACTAGAATGATTATGTAACGTTACACTAATTACTTGAGCTAATACCGAAGAAAATAGAGGACGACTTGGCATAAGAAGCAGTTATCCAGCGTCCACACCTCTCAGTTGTTCCATTATAAAACAGACAGATATAAAAACATTACCACGAGCAGGAAGGATCACGTGACCTACTGAAGTAAACAAAAGTATTCGAAAAAAAGACAATTAATTTGGTAATTCTTCTATTACTTTTCAGACCGTGTAAAATAGTGAATCTAAAATTTTCTCATATGTAGCTCTAGCCGTACCCTAATTGATGTTACTATATTGGGTCAGGTGTCAGTATTATCCAGCTTTAATGAATATGGCTTTCGGTACATTACCCAAGTACCAAGGAGCATACTGCGAGCTTAGGTACACGCATTGCACCTGCAGCTTTCTGGAGCAGTAAAACGCCTAAAAAAAACGGCATTTTCATGTGCGATTTTCAAAACCTTATATTCATCGTTTACTTCATATTACTTATAATCATAAGACGAAAGCGTCCAGCGCCTGTATACGTACGGGCTCAGTATTCGCCTTGGTGCTTGGCCAATTTGGCAAAAGGTATTCGCGGTGTCATATGTTTGCTTCGCCGACAGCTGTGAAGGGTCCATAAAGTTTTCCTGGTATAGCATACCGCTGCAGTGTCTGGGCAGCGTATTTGAAAACAACTGTGTGCAATCGGAGCACGGGTCGACTTTTATTTACCGACTCTGAGCACGTAAAGCTCGACCATTTCACGACTGTCGCATAGCAGTGAGAAGACCTACAAACGCAACGAAAACGCTCTCGCTGGTCACGGTCTGTTTTTAAACGGTTTTGACTCGATGGCTATCGCCCCTGTGTTCGGGAAAAATCAGTAAACAGGATAGTCAGGGCGTTTTAGTATAAAAAAATGTGTTATTGATCCGCGTTTTTCTCAGAATTAAAGGAAGGACGCGTTCAAAAATGTTTTCAGGGTCAATTAATGTCTTTATTTCAGACGAAAAGAAGTCTAGGGGGCTGGCATAAAAGAAGACAAAGTTGTGTCCTAAATAAGTAGAATGATAGTGTTTATATATTTATAAACATTTTTACATACCTATGAACTATAACTATTTAGTACGATATTGTTTATATATATATATATATATATAGAGAGAGAGAGAGAGAGAAAAATACTGTTGCATAGGACGACGAAAAGTGCATAGGAAAGTAAACGTACCTCGAAGCTTTTCGTGGAGTTTTATTACATATAGGTCGATGTTTCGGCCTGAGTCAGACCTTTTTCGAAAAAGGTCTGGCTCAGGCCGAAACGTCGACCTATATGTAATAAAACTCCATGAAAAGCTTCGAGGTACGTTTACTTTCCTCTCTCTCTCTCTCTCTCTCTCTATATATATATATATATGTGTTTACTTTCCTCTCTCTCTCTATATATATATATATATATATAACGGGCATGGTGGCGGGAGGCCGAAGGCGTGGGTATAAAACTGAGAAGAAAAAAACCCTTAGTGAAAAACAGCAACAACGGACGATTTAATCTTCGACGTTTCGGCCGGAGTCCGGCCTTCGTCAGGAAGAACTTTTACAGATGAACGCGGGTGGTATTTATACAATGCTACGGTCGAGACCAAATTTCGGAGGGGTGACGGTTGAAGCTTTCGAGAGAGGGAAGCGCAGGGCAGTTCTTATCCGGGTGAAGAAGCTTGACGGTCGGTGCTAAGTTTCAAGGACGGCGGGATGACGGTTGTAGCTTCTTGAGAGGGGGTGCAGGGTGACTTTGTGTTCGGGCCGGCAGCGGTGACCTATATTCGCAACTCCAGCGACCTATACACGTTTGCAAGTCCGGCTTCAGGGCGCTGCCATCTTGCCTGTCTGGGGTGCGCTTGGACCAGTCATAATCCGATTACGAAGCCTTGCTAAGGCGTCGTAATCGGATTATGGCCGCTCCCTCCCGAGAGCGCACCCCACTGAGGAAGATGGCGGCGCCCTGAGACCGGACTTGCAAACGTGTATAGGGGGCGCCACCACCAAACAAACATGGCGGCTGAGTCCAGGTCGCGTCGGCTCGGCCGGGCCGCCTGAACAGGTGGCGCGTTCAATTTAACAGATTTTCTTTTGTTTAATGCCCAATTTTAATGGTATTTGAACTGAGACGGTTAAGTGCAGCCGGTGCACATAAACTTTCAAAGCATGGTTTTGTTTTCCCGGTGTTTTTTGTTATTTTCGTGTCAAACTTTCTTTTCGGAGATTTCGTCCAAAACCGAAGCTATGGGCTCCGGAGAGACGGTAATACACTAATCAGTTTTGATCATATAAGGAAAGCGGCAATGACTACAGAATTCTTCCACCGAGAGTAATATTCAGCTAACTCGCATGCCTCGACCATGTGACTTCTCTGTCCGCGAAATCGAGCTTTTGTGCGTATCCGCGTTTAAGAAACAGCTCCAGTCGTCTGCTCGGTCAAGAACACAGGCTGCAGGAAAATTACGAAAATTAAGCAAGCGCTTCTTGAGCCAAGGAGCATGTTAACCCGCCGGCACCCCACTAAGCAGCTGATACTCGTATTTCAATTCAGGTTTTAGTAGCAATCGAGAAGTCATTTTGACGAGCGGGTTATGTATTATATTACGTACTATGGTCCCACTAAAGCAATATTAGTATATTCTTCGGGTTGAAATATGAGCTTAGTTGACTAGATATTAGGTGAACTGCCGAATAAAAGTCTATTTGACAGACGGAGAGATACTACTTAAACTTAGCCAAATGGTTCTAGCCGGCAGCACGGAGACAAACTGAAGAGAGTCTTCATTGGAGTTCACGCAGAACCTCTCTGCACTGAACTTTGCTTCGAATCCCGAACGGAGAAAATAAGTATTTTTTTGTGGCCGGTCAACCTGAGCAATGCAGATATATATTGCTGCTGGCTTCGACGGGAGTATAATATAAATATTGAAGGCGCGATAGATCAAAATGCCGTGACAGCATCTAACGTTTCGAGACGCGTCCCTCACCTTTTGAAAACGGATAATTTCCCTCATTCATCATTTGCAGCGAGCAGGTTTTCCTGAATCAAGTAATTGCGAAATCAGCCCAACTCCTTCAGAGTGGTCCAGAGGCTTTTTCGGCGAAAAGCAGCCAAGATGAATAGCCAACGCACCGACCGGCGTGGGTGGCTCAAACTTGAAGCTAATCGAACACAACCAAACTCAAGAAAAGCAGCTATCGAACCTTCCCATGCACTTGACTGCAACAATGGTGTTCCCTCCAGTGAAATGCCTCGTCTGTCGTCCTCAGTCCACTGTTCTACATCCTTATAAAGAAACCCCTTATCAGTTACCAAGGGGTCGTCACTTTGAATGTGATTCGAGACAGACAAGAAATCAACGTTTTTCCGTGATTTCTCCCCATCCAAAAAATCGAAAGCACGAGACCGTGTGGTGTGGAGTAAACGGGCTTTCAAACACGTGATGGAAGGAAACAATCTACTGAGGCTTCACCACACTAATGAACACTCAGGTTGAACTTAAGAAATTTTCGGACCTTCGTGAAATTACACTGTTCGCCGTCGCGCCGGCAATACGTGTCTGCGAAAGCCACCAGAGACGCGGAGGGGCGCGGAGCGACCTGGACCGGCTGGTTCCCGGTTTTCCCGCTTGGCGGCGTCCGTTTTGCTGCAGTCGCGAATAGACGATAGCGTACAATAAACGAGAGTTACACGCGCAAACTAAAGTGCTGTCTCAAAAAAAAAAAAGAAAAGGGCGGCACGGTTACTTGTGTGCATGCAGGCATGCATGAGTCAAACCTGGAAGGGAACAATGTTAAACCTAGAAGTAAAAAGAAATACAATGGATATCAGAACCTAGAAATAAAAGAAAAGTTGATGGTCCAGTTCCGGCCCCAAACACAGTACCACTGTTAACAACAAAATCTAAAAAAAAAAAAAAAGTGCTTTTTGATTGCTGTTGCTATTCGTCTGTTAGCATTTTAATCGATGCCAGAGTACCGGGGCTTTCATTTATTCCTTGTTTAATAGTGTTAAATCGGTAAATTAGGTAGGATTCACACTGTTCACGTTCGCGATTTGATTTAAATCCAGATTCTAGGAGCGTCACTGACAATTTATCAAACGAATGTTTTGGGAGAGCGAGATGTTTGGATAAAGGCAGTGCCGGAAGATTTATGGCGTGAGATTTGTGATTATTAAAGCGCAGTCTAAATGCCGTTCTAGTCTACCCTATGTATTGCATTTTGCATACCGTACACTCGAATAAGTAAATGACATTCGACGAGGCACATGTTAAGTTCCCTTTAATTTTGATCGAGAACTGCGAGTGCGTGCTGCTGGCCGTGGTAACCGGACAAAAGCTCACCGGGCAAAAGCTCACCGGACAGAAGCTCACCGGACAAAAGCTCACTCGTTTTTTCACAGACCCGGACAAAAGCTCACCTCATTTTTTTTCGCTACCCGGGCGAAACACGGGCTGAAATCAAATGCGGACGCGATGTACATTGCACCATTTTTAGCTGAAATTGTAACCCATCCCACGCAAGGGTTTACTACGGTTGATCGAATGCTATTTCGTCGAAACATGTTTTAGAGAACGGGCACGTTTTATTGAAGCACGTATAGAGAAAGCAGAGCCTCAGTTTAGAGATATGCCGTTTATCGAAAATGGAACGCTATTCAAAAAAGGCGTTTGTACTTCGCGCGTGTATCACTGGTGCGCGTGTTAACCCAAGCCCCTTCTGCGTTCCCGCTGCTTTGTGGCGGCAGTCTGCGGCGGCTCACTACAAAAATTTAACTCACCCGACTTATCCGTACACGCCGCTTCGCGGTGGCCGAATTCGCCAAAAGGAGACTCATCGCCTTTTTCTCTAAACTTTGTTTCTCTATAAGACCAACATGAAATTTTCTCCTGGCGAGCATTTGTCCGGGTCTGTTAAAAAATGGGTGAGCTTTTGTCCGGTGAGCTTCTGTCCGGTGAGCTTCTGTCCGGTGAGCTTTTGTCCGGGATTCACTGGCCGTGCTTGTGTGCTGCAACTGTTTACAGATTAGACATCCTGGGTGCCTGCAAGGCCTACATTCGTTAGGTGGTGGCGATGAATTTATCCGAGAGTTTACTAGCGCGTCTTTGAGGTTACGCGATCGTCTGTGGACTACCCCCGGGGCGGATGGAAACACGCGTTTAAGGCGCTCGCTTTGTTCGAGAATGTTATAATGTCGTCTCAAGACATTATTTACATCAGGATGGTTTATGCTATAAGTTAGACATAGATTTGTGCGTTGTGTGTCGCTTTGCGTGGGGCGCGGGCTGATGAGGTCTGCGCGGTTCAATTGTTTGGCTTTTCTGATTGCATCGTCGATTATACGGGGTGGATACTTTTATTTCCCTAGCACTGACTTTAAATTTTGACTGCTCGCATCAAAATCTGTCTCTTTTGAACAAATTCGTTCGAAACGATGAGCTTGGCTATAGGGAATGCTGTTCTTGCAATGGTGTGGGTGGTCGCTTTGATAATGAAGGTATTGCTGCCGATCTGTTGGCTTACGGTACAGGCTCGTGGCGAGTTTACTTTCGTCTATCTTAACGTTGACGTCTAGGAAGTTTATATATATATAAACAATATCGTTCTAGATAGTCATAGTTTATAGGTATGTAAAAATGCACAAATGCATAATAACGAAAGTTGAGGAGTTCCAAGAGAGGCCTTTACTCCACCAACGTTTCAAACAACAGGACCGCTTTTCTTCAGGGTGGGATGGTGTGTCAAATCCTTTACTCCACCAACGTTTCAAGCGGGGACCGCTTTTCTTCAGGGTGAGATGGTGTGTCTAAAAGAGAGGATATTTTGACACACCATCACACCCTGAAGAAAAGCGGTCCCCACTTGAAACGTTGGTGGAGTAAAGGCCTTTCCTGGAACTCCTCAACTTTCGTTTCACGTCCAACCGGCCCATTGCACCTTCTCACCGTGTGTGTGAATATATATATATATATATATATATATATATATATATATATATATAGATATAACTGGAAAAAAAATCTTGGTGAAAACAGCAACAACGGACGATTTATTCTTCGACATTTCGGCCGGAGACCGGTCTTCGTCAGGAAGAACTTTTACGGATGAACGCGCGTCCAAGTTTCAAAAGCGGCGGGATGACGGTTAGAGTTTCCAAAGAAGCGTAGGAAGAGTTCCAGATGGGCAAACGTTTACACTAGGGTGCCTACATGTTTCCGCCGCTCCGCTGTTTAGGGTGGCGACAACGTTTGTGATACCTGTTGCCGACAAACCAGTGTTGCCTACCTCGTTACCATGGCAGCCTCCGCTGTTTCGTCGACCATTTTGTCACACTCGCCAGTCGTGCGCTGGCGCTACCCCGCTAATCCTCGTTAGGGCTAGGGAGCGCCCACCGCTCTCGTTCCGACGGCGAGGTTTCGGCGTGCGATGCCGGTCTGTTGCGTTCCATTTTGTCGAGGGGACTCACGTTTCGATAAACGCAACGCATACTTCCTGCTCGCAACTTCAAAGTACGAAACACCCGAATAAAGAGAGCGACAGCCACGACGACCGCCATCCCGCTGAGCCTCCGACTCGTCCGACTCCTCTTATGAACGGAAACGGAAGTTGACTCACAGTGTTGCCGGTGTGTCGAAACTACGAAAACTCAACGTTGTGTACGTTTAGCCAAATAAGAAGTGGGTCAAAATGGCGGTGGGAGAGGATCTGGGAAAGGGTAACAAGAAGTTGGCGCCACCCTAAAGCGGAGCGGAAACATGTAGGCACCCTAGTTTACACAGTGCTACGGTCGGGTCCTACTTTCGGCGGGGTGACGGTTGAAGCTTTCGCGAGAGGGAAGCGTAGGGCAGTTCGTATCCAGGTGAAGAAGGTTGACGGTCGGGGCCAAGTTTCAAGGACAGTGGTTTGACGGTTGTTATATATACAGGGTGTCACAAAAGAAAATTTACACGGTCTTTTTGACCGCAAAAATAAACTAGGCACCGCCGAACGCTCATTCTCCGCCCAAAGGTAGAGGTAGAGGTCACAACAAGATGCCAAAGTTTCAGCCCGATCCGATAACTTAATCAAAAGTTATAAGTGGTTTTCTGAAAAGTTCAATGGGAAAATGGAGCCCATTTTTGCCTGTTTTCGGTTTCTGGCGCCATAGAGCCCCATGTGTTAGAAAACTCCGTCGGCCGCCATTTTCCCATTGAAATTTTCAGAAAATTCCTTATAACTTTTGATTAAGTTATCGGATCGGGCTGAAACTTTGGCATCTGGTTGTGACCTCTAGCGCTACCTTTGGGCGGAAAATGAGCATTCGGCGATGCCTAGCATATTTTTGCGGTAAAAAAGACCGTGTAAATTTTCTTTTGTGACACCCTGTATATCTATATTTACATCTGTCACGGTTCGCCCGAGACGGGTCGCACATGGAATGAAGAGAACGTCAAGCGGCAGAGAAGTTGCTACACTATATTTACAAAATACAAACACAATTCAAAGACCAAGTCAGGAAAACAATTACAACAAAAAAATACAAAAAAGAAGTAGGTTTAACTATGTAACTCATTGACGGGCAAAGAGGCGTCCGTCCCTCAGTCCCTCAGATCGAATGTCCCTGATAGTTCGTTGCGTGGACGAACCGCGAAGAAGTGCATCTCACCGTAGTCACCTCGAATCCTGGGCTTGGGAAGTAAAGAGTTGTAGTTGGAGCTTGGGCGTAGCAAGAGTCGGGCAAGTCCTGAACCACAGCCATAGACCTCCTTCCGGAGCTCCTCCTCCGACCGAACCTCAGGTTTCGCTGGCCATCCTCTCTTCCTTAACTTCTTTCTCTTGTACCCTCCAGCTGTCTTTTGCAGTCTACTTCTCTCTTCTCATTATGGCATGGAGCCGCGAAACCTAGACATTGCCCCCCAAACACGAAAATTTAACTTGGTTAAATTTTTTCTTGGAGTTTACTTCTACGTGGAACAGCTATGTGGTCGTCGGCAACGCAGCGCAATTTCAATCTTCCACAACTACACTTCCACATCACACTTTTCTTAACAACTTCGCTACTAACATATCACTGAGTCCAAGCACAGGCGTTCGATATAGACGAGACAAATCTATCAATCGAAACAAAAATACCAAAGCACACGCAACGATAAGCATTCTACAAAACTCTGTAAATATTTCTCAATATTTTGCCCATTCCAGAACTGTCTTATTTGATTCGGTGACACCGATCCGTTTCCTTCTTTTCCCAAACTTCAAAGCCAAAAAGAAAACGAAGAAATCATACTGCTAGCAGTAGCACGACACTGTACTTCACGAATGCAGACTGTGTTCTTAACTGCCAGCTTCCCCCCCCCCCCCCCCCCCCCCCGTATTCTTTCAGGTGTCATTACATGCACAACTCACAAAACCCACGATGTTAGTCACCCTCAGAAGAAAAAAACCTTAGTCCACATAAGAAGAAACAGTTTGAACTCGGCTAAAGAACTAACTTCCTCTACAGATTTCTCAATAGACACTAATTCTACACCAAACAGAAGGCACTTCAAATAGGCACACACTGATTCGAATTTATCGAAAATCACTTCGTGAACCAGCTATCGAGAAAAGCAGATTCGATTTTCAAATGTCTTCGCGTAACACATTAGCAATTCCAAAGTTTAACAAGCAAAGATAGCACTCAGTTTTCCAATACCATAACAAAAATTCACGAACATACGAAGACGAAAACAAAGATATATTTCGAGTAATTGGCACAACCCGTTACGAGAGAACCCAGTCTTAATCTTTCGATGAGATATGCAAGTTACTGATTACTCATCTAACCTTCAAGCCTTCGCCTTCTGGCTTCCCAGCTTACTGTGACTCTCAACCAGACCTCAGGATTAAAGATACATTTCGCATGATCTCTCCCACCCCCAGATGATCCAGATTTTCACGTTAGCGTAGCACGTGCTCTGTCTTTTGGATGAACTTTACACAGCATGGGGGTCTTTGACCCGCGAGCGGTCTCGTCGCCTGAAGGCCTTTCCTTTGCGCTGCCTGAGCAACATTCTGTGCGCGTTTGACCTGCATTTCAAACAAAGCTCGCGCTTCATTTTTTCACCCGTAGATTCATGCTTCGCTCTCTTATGGCGAATTCCACTGGTCGTTTTGGAGCGCGCCGGGATCGACTTTTCTGGAGCGAACCTATTTCACTTGGCGATCGGGATTGAGACCGACATGTTTCACTGGTCGTTTTGGATTAGCTCCCGCTCCAGACCTTGATCTGGATCCGATGGCGAATTCCACTGGGCGTTTTGGAGCGCGCCGGGATCAGTTGACCAGATCCGGAATGGAGCTCACAATCCGAACGGGGTCGCGCCGGCGATGGATCCCCCGTGGAACATGACCACTGCTCCGGGATCGGCATTTGCCTTCATGTCATTCGACTGCCGGGGAATCCCCTTTCCGCGGCCGCCGCGGTCGTTTTGAAGACGTTTTCGCAATCGCGGTGCTAACACGTGTTCAGCAACAGTCGGGCAACATGTTGCTGCCGCCCGGCAACAGCGTTGCCCGATTTGTTGTCCGACAACCCTGTCACACCGTGCTGACGGCGAGGACAACACGGGGAACACTCCGCCATCTTGATTGTTTACCTTCGTTCGTGTGCGGCGCGGAATCGCTGGAAATGTGACTCTACAAAGCGCTAGTGCGCCCGAAGGGCCGGGAATTACCACGGTACGACATCAACCAGTGGCTGTAATAAGAAAACTTGACACGGAGAGTATTTTCTGCTCTTTATTTTATCAAGATGTTCTTCATTCGCTGACAAAGCAGATAGCCCTAACCGAGGAAAGTGACATCGCTGATATATGTTCGGCATTTACGCCACCGTATGAAGTGTTTCTGTCCGGTTCTTTCGTGCAATTCCTATTTCTACAGTGAAATTGCGTTAGCACCGGCAGTACCCCAAACCGTCTTTTTTAACGTGGTGTTGAGCTGAACTGACAGTGCTTCAAAACTGCGACACCGACACCATCGGCCTTCATAACAATCGGTGGAATAAATATTTTTCAACGCTCTCTACTTGTCTACCGCCTGCTATGTGATCGATTCATTCCCCCAAAACGTCCTGGGTATTTTAGAAACAAATTAGGCGTCTGGTAGCGGCTGGTTCCAAGTTCCAAGCATCAACGTTTTCGAGATCGCGGCGCTAACACATGTTCGACGCACGAGTGGCAGGAATGGCTCAGGAGTGCCTAGCAAAGATTGCCGGAATGCCCGTAGCGCGGCAAAACCCTTGTCTTCTCTTCTCCTTCCTGGAAAACGAACCGGCTGTCGAGCCAAGGGGTAAGCAAGCGGCCATTACCATTTCTTCTGAGGCAAGATCAGGCGAGATGCCCGCGAGAAAGGAAGTCACGTGTGTGCGCCGAGGGCTGACCCGGCTGGCTTCCGGTTGAATCCGCCAAAATCGGGGGAGCGACTTTTCTCGGATCCAGATCGAGATCTGGAGCGGGAGCTAATCCAAAACGACCAGTGGAATAAGTTCGTCTCGATCCCGATCGCCCCGTGAAATAGGCTCGCTCCGGAAAAATCGATCCCGGCGCGCTCCAAAACGACCCGTGGAATTCGCCACGAGAAAAGTCACTCCAACGATTTCGGAGCCCTCGGCGCACACACGTGACTTCCTTTCTCGTGGGGCATCTCGCCTGATTTCGCCTACTGTGATTTCGCCCATCTCGCCTCAGAAGAAGAAGAAGCACGTCGCGGGCTGGGCTCCTAGATTGTCTCGACATCAGAAGAATTCGTAATGGCCGCTTGCTTACCCATTGGCTCGACAGCCGGTTCGTTTTCCAGGAAGGAGAAGAGAAGGTATTTGCCGCGCTACGGGCATTCCGGCAATCGTTGCTAGAAGCGCCTGAGTCATTCCTGCCACTCGTGCGTCGAACACGTGTTAGCGCCGCGTAGCGAAAACGTCTTCGAAACGACCGCGGCGGCCGCGAAAAGGGGATTCCCGGGCAGTTGAATGACGGGAAGGCATCCGCCGATCCCGGAGCAGTGGTCATGTTCCACTGAGGATCCGTAGGCGGCGCGACCCCGTTCGGATCTTGTGCTCCAATCCGGATCTGGTCAACTGATCCCGGCGCGCTCCAAAACGCCCAGTGGAATTCGCCATTAGCACTCGTTGTGCTTTTCTTAGCATCTCTACCTACAACCACGGGGTGCACCTCAGTGTCCCCTGGGTTCGACAGGCCTGAAGCTTCAGCTTCCCTACTCGCTCTGGAATATAGTTCTGAATCTCCAGAGGACGCATCCGCGCCTCTCATGTGGCCGCCCATTTTTACCAATGGATTGAAACCGTTGACACTTGTCGGCTCTAAAGCTTCCCTCCTTTGAAAGCTTTCACTCTGTATTGAGAAATCCTCAAATTCCCTATCAGAACTTTCTTATGCATCCTCCTCAGCTTCCAGGAGTGTTATCATCTCGTCCAGGCGATTGCACTCCGCCTGAAGACAAGCCGATTCCATCGCACTTTCCTCCCTCCACTGATGTGCCGACGCAGATGTAAGAAATCACTGCTCGTTGTCCTGGCGTTCCCACTGTTGGGTTACCTGCTCCCACTTTCGCTCCTCTTTTAACTCTGCAGCTGCTGACTCAAGTAGCGTCCTCAGCCATTCCTTCAGAGCCACACCTTCGAGCCCAACCGCCTGTTCGATTTCTAACACTCGAATAAATATCATTTTGCCACAGTAAGATAGTAGTGTAGTTACTATGCCCGTGAGGAATGAGACTGGGTGCTCACAACAAACGCCGCCATCCTGAGATTTATGCATTTTCACAACACAACGTTTGTCTGTAGACCATTCTCTACATTGCCACCAGCGCGCTTCGGACTTTATAGCATCAGGATGTCAGAAGCATCCTGGCAGGCTCGCCATTGCCACGGTTCGCCCGAGGCGGGTCGCAAGTGGAATGAAGAGAACGTCAAGTGGCAGAGAAGTTGCTACACTATATATACAAAATAAAAATACAAACAAAAACCAAGCAAGAAAAACAATTACAACAAAAAAATACAAAAAGAAGTAGGTTTAACTATGTGGTTCAATAACGGGCAAAGAGGTGTCCCTCAGTCCCTCACATTGAATGCCCCTGATAGTTCGTTGCGTGGACGAACCGCGAAGAGGTGCATCTCACAGTAGTAACCTGGAATCCTGGGCTTGGAGAGTAAAGAGTTGCCGTTGGAGCTTGGGCGTAGCAAGAGATGGGCAAGTCCTGGACCATAGCCATAGACCTCTTTGCGGAGCTCCTCCTCCGACCGTACCTCAGGTTTCATTGGCCATCCTCTCTTCCTTCTCTTCTTTCTCTTCCACCCTCCAGCTGTCTTTTGCGATCTACTTCTTTCTTCTCATTTTTGCATGGAGCCGCGGAACCATGACAACATCTGTACGAAGTGCGCCGTTAGGACTTATGCAGTATGGTGTGTTAAAGTCTGAAAATATATCTCCAACCAAAAAATGAAAGGCAACCCGACGTTTCAAAACCAACACGGTTTCTTCTTCAGGGGTGACTGGAGGCACGCGGACACAGCAGCAGCTCCCAACCTCTTCGTCTTCAAAAAGGCGAAGACGAAGAGGTTGGGAGCTGCTGCTGTGTCCGCGTGCCTTCAGTCACCCCTGAAGAAGAAACCGTGTTGGTTTTGAAACGTCGGGTTGCCTTTCATTTTTTGGTTGGAGATATATTTTCAGACTTTAGCTCTCACCCAACCAGGCAGATATCTGTCGAATATGTTTACTTTCAAGTCTTTACGCCTTGACTTCGGACCGGAAACAGCACAGCTTGCGAAGCGGTTTGTCAACGTAACCCGCAGCATTTCAGCCTACAATCTCATCTCGACTTCACGAGGTCCTGCCGGGATATGAACCTTGTTCCCCGAAGCCTCCGTCTCAAGCGCCTTGTCCACACCGAGGAAGGGCACAAGATCGTGGCGCAGGCAGAGAAACGATTGGTAAGCGCCAGAATTCACGATTGCCAGGCCACGCTAAGAAGAAAAGAACTGGACCTCTTCTTCGCACGCCGGCAACTCGAGCACCGCATCCCGGACGTGTTCCCGGCTTTGCAGGCTTTTGCCACAAGTGTTGCATCTACTGCTTTGGATAAACGACAGACTTCTCAGAAAGAGAAGATTTCAAGGCTATCAAGATCGGACCGTTCAAGTCGAGGCACCAATGGCACAAACTTTGTCAAGAACCTTTCCTCTCGACAGCTCTCGCCATGCGAGATTGCAGTCTTGGCAAAAGGCCACGGATTCAACATGACCACGCAACGGCCGCCTCTTCCAAAAATGGTCGCGGCTGTGGAGGACGGAATTATGCGCTTAGACCCTAGCATCCGGGATGGAGTGCGGCTTAAAGCGGTGGGCATCCTTTCCAAGCTCCCACAACGGCAACGACTCAACCTGCCGGCCGAAGAAGTTACAGCACTTCGGAAACTTCGCGAAGATACGGAGATTGTGCTCCTGCCGGCTGACAAAGGGAAGTCGACCGTCGTCCTGGACCGAGAGGTATACGAGGAAAAGGTACGGGATCTTCTTAGAAGCCATGCTTATGCAAAGCTCAAGAAAGATCCGACGCCACAGGTTCAGAGGAACTTGAACAAAATCCTGGCAGAGATATTCAAGAAATACCCTAAGTCAAAGAGCCTTTACTTGCAACTTATTTGCAGGGATGGCTCCGCTCCAGGTTTTTACGGCCTTCCAAAGATCCACAAACCCAACGTGCCTCTACGACCTATTGTGGACTTTACAACCTCACCGCTTCGGGCGCTATCCAGTTATCTTCACCGGACTTTGGCTCCCCTCGTCGGAAACACGTCGACCCATGTAGAAAATGCTGGCCACTTCGTGGAACGCGCCTCGCAAATACATCTCAACGATGGTGACACCATGGTGTCTTTCGACGTGGTGTCCCTCTTCAAAAGTGTCCCAGTTCCCCTTGCAGTTGCTGCAGCCCGCGAAGCCCTCGAAAAAGACAGCTCCTTGACCACAAGAACCAACCTCACTGTGGAGGAGCTGTGCCGTCTGCTCGAGGTTTGTCTCGGCAGCACATACTTCACCTTCAAAGGGGAGCTTTTCAAACAGGTCAGTGGCACTGCAATGGGTGCGGCCATCTCGGTCACAACGGCGAACCTCACGATGGAGGCAATCGAGCAAAAAGCGCTGAGGTCTTTTCCCAACAACCCCAAAGTATTCATGCGCTATGTAGATGATTGCTTCTGCATTCTCAAGGAACGGGACGTTAATAATTTTTTGGCACACCTCAACTCTATCGAGCCGGCCATTAAATTTACCGTAGAATATGAGAAGGATGGCACCTTGCCGTTCCTTGATGTGCTGGTGAACCGACGAGGACAAGATCTGACGTTTGCGGTGTACCGAAAACCAACACACACCGGACGCTACCTCGATTTTGTCTCCAACCATCCAACGAGTCATAAGGTCTCAGTGGTTTCGACCCTGCTGCGTAGGGCAACGACTATCTGCTCGTCGGAAACCGATAGAAAGAAGGAGAAGACCATAATTGAAGACCTAAAGAAAAATTGTTACTCTAGTAGCTTTATTGGGCGCATCGCCCGACGGCAAGGTCTCGCCAGACAAAACCAGATGCCAGTAGAAGAACGACAGCCCCATCGAGTCGCGCGCATAAGCGTTCCCTTCGTAAAAGGAACCAGCGAAGCGCTCGCACGAGTACTGGGAAAGCAAGGTATTCTGGTGGCCCACAAGCCCACGTCCACACTGGGAAGGTTTATGCCAAGACTGAAAGACCGTCCACCAAAGGAAAAAGCACAGGGCGTGGTTTACACCATTCCTTGCGCAGAGTGCCCAGCAACCTACATCGGCGAGACGAAGAACTTTCCCGAGCGTATCCGCCAACACAAGAACGACGTGCGGAAGTTTGACAGTGAGCGCAGCGCCATCGCCGAACATTGCGATACCCTAGACCATCGCATTGACTTCGCGAACGCGCACGTGGTGGACACAGAGCCCAATTTTCGAAGAAGGCTTTTCTTGGAATCGTGGCACATCCAGCACACGCCAGGAAACCTAAACAGGTCGCTGGGCGCTCTGCCCTCTGTGTACGCACATGGCCTCCGTGACCTGACGGAAAAGCTGAAGAGATGACCATCTTCATAACTAACAAGTTATTTTACAATTTTTCCAATTTCCTAACTTCTCTTTTTGATTTTTCCTTTTTCTTTCTTTCCTTTTTTGAAGACGAAGAGGTTGGGAGCTGCTGCTGTGTCCGCGTGCCTTCAGTCACCCCTGAAGAAGAAACCGTGTTGGTTTTGAAACGTCGGGTTGCCTTTCATTTTTTGGTTGGAGATATATTTTCAGACTTTAGCTCTCACCCAACCAGGCAGATATCTGTCGAATATGTTTACTTTCAAGTATGGTGTGTGTGTGTGTGTAGGGGGGGGGGGGGTGAAAATATAAAAAAAAATAAATAAGCGCAAACATGGTTCACGATATAATTAAAGCAGCTGTGCAACAATTTCAGGGCTTTGCTTAAAATATTGTGGAAGTTGATGCCAAGCACTTCTGTAGTAAACTACAAAAAAAAAAAAAAACATATTTTGCCTGGATACCCTAGCTTTTATTTAAAAAAAAAAAGAAAAATATCCAGGTTTTTGTCGCCTCTCAGCTCGTACGTCGTCTTTCGGGTCACGAGCGCAGCGACGTTGAAGGGGTAGGCGCGGGGTTCCGGAACAGTTCTCTCTTTAGAACCATCAGTGAGCAGCGAGAACTCATCCGCTCTCGACCGGGTGACCACGTGCTGGCGGGCGCCGCGCGAACAATATGGTGAAAGGAGGAAATTCTCATCCGGGTCCGGCCATAGCCGTCCGGCCCTGTCCCCCTCCCACTTTGGCTTCTGGCGGCTGTTTGCGGTAGCAGAGAGAGCTGACGGTTTTGTGAACCTAGGATAGATGGCGCCACTAAAACTCCGTATAATAAAAGTTTTGTCGATGATACCAGATTTTTGACGCATTTATCAATATGTTGGAACGACAAGATTTATAGAAAAGGTACCTTTTATCGAGCAGGTATTCGCACAACTTGCTATCTTTCTACAAGATTTCCCATTGACGTCACGCCGCGTGTTTCTGATAACCGCCGCTTGCGGCTGCAGGTCGGGGAATATTCTAAGTTTTGCCTCGCTATTACGCGGCGGAATCGCAACATTTCGATCAAACGAGGTGTGTTTTTTGTCATTTGTGACAATTTAAACACTATTAAAAGCAGAAGATGCCAATTCTTTCAACGTTTAAATCGTTGCACAGCTCCTTTAATCTCCGCAATATATTGTAAACAACAGTCAGAATAGGCAATATACACAACTTTTTCCGGTGGCATATCACAATCAACGATAGTTTGAACCCGAATAAAAACAAAGAAACAAGAGAGGCAGTTTGTATAATACCGACATTGCCCCACGTCTTTAGAGTCATTAAAACTTAACGAAAGCTCATGTGGTGGCATGATGAATATGCCTTTTTGTAAACCTGTATGTACGTGACATACACGGTGCAAAATGTTTCGTCTTAAGCACACAGTCCTACGACATGTTTGAACCGTGTGTTTGCACTTTGCGAAGAATGTCTAAATTTCGGTATGGCGCATTTGTTGTCTTATTTTCCCACGGCAGAAAATATTTGATCTGCGGTCATTGAATGCATAAATATCACGCGTTTAGACGCAACTTTGATCTCGCGACGACGTGCATAGTTTTCAACATTTTAACGTCTCCGAATTTGTTTTGTGCGTATGACTATTTCGAAGCACAAACAGATATTTTAACAAAAGCATTGCACTGTCGTTTCCAAACAATTTAACCCGCGGGAGCACTTTTAGTAACGTGCGTAGATGACAAAGCCAAATATGTGAAGAACATGTGGGCGTTCAGGTGGCGTGCCAATACTAAATTCCGTGGTTACAAAACGAAAGACGCCTGAAATTAATGTGTAGGCGCGAGAAAATAATTTAATGAGACAGTTAAAGCCCATCTAGCTTCAGCGTTCGGCTCGAGACTCGAGCTCAACCGATGCATCTTCGTTTTTACCACCTCCATGGCGCCAAGTCTGTGTTCAGCCTCAGGAGCCCAGAGATTGAAGAGATATTGCCACGCGCGTGGGCGAGCAAGCGCGCGCGTCGCACAGTGGTTACCGCGCTTG
This sequence comes from Ixodes scapularis, assembly GCF_016920785.2. Classification (NCBI taxonomy): domain Eukaryota; kingdom Metazoa; phylum Arthropoda; class Arachnida; order Ixodida; family Ixodidae; genus Ixodes; species Ixodes scapularis. Next base: position 495,092 of record NW_024610265.1, on the reverse strand, counting down.
ACTTTCACGTGGAAGGTATAGGTTCGATTCTAGTCAGGCGGACTGTCCTTTTATTTATTCTTTCAACTTGGGCTTACCGTAAGTTCGAGAACATTCTCGCCTGGTCGGGTTCCGATTGCTATACGCACCGAAAGTTCTACGCCGAATAATCCAGAAACCAACGAGGGTACATAAGGGGCTCCGCAAGGACAGCGGAGTCAGTTTCGCCCCAGCGTTCGACTGTGCTGCTACGCCGACTTCGGCACCCGCGACGCTCTGTTATTATCTTTGTACTCTTTTATTTTCGGCACAAGTTCGCCACATTAAACATTTATTTCGTCCTGTTCGTTTCCTGTTTTTTTGGTCACCACCCGTGACAATATCGTCAAGACCACAGCTTTTTATTTCGTTGTCTAAATGCAAAGCCCTGTCCAGAACACCTCGATCAGACACAGCTGAATTCCCAAGTAAGCGGTGTTCACACGGAAGAGAAATTCGCTGAGGAATTTGCGGGACGTCCTCAGCGGGAGCAACTCGTTCCTTCCGCTCGATCGTTCACCCGGACAACGGCGTCGATGGCCGGGACGCGAGCGCCATACAGTCATGGACATTTCAAGAAATGGGGGGCGTGGCGAATATCCATCTTCTCAATATCGCTCTACAACCAATGAGATTCCCTTCTAAGCCGATTAGAAGGCCGAAGAACCAATCACGAAGCGAGAAGCCTGAACATAATAGTCCACTCCCTTCGTTTCAGCGACTCCATGGCGAGAAAGTACTACAAAAGTTTGTCTTTGGCGCAGCGGAGTGCAAGTGGAGCACGCCAATTGAAGGGCAACATAAAAAAAAGGAGCAGGGAACGCGCGATGCAAGGCAGCCACGTGCGTGCCGTTATAGGTTGAGGGCGTGAAGGTAGGGGGGGGGGGGGGGGGCTACAAAAGCGCGTGGGCGCGTTTAGAGGCTAAACAAACACACACGAGGTGCCCACGAAGCAGTCGACGTTTCGCGCCGTAGAGCAGTTGGATGTAGGTGTTGCCACTCCAGACACCACAGCATGTATACGAGTTTGGCGGTTCCCGCAGTAAGAAAACTGGTGCGCCGTCGAAAAGCGGATTGTTTGTCCTTGCCGAGTATCCCCCCCACCCCCTCCTCCGTACTTCAGCCGCGGAGGTGACATTGAATCACACCGCATCTAAGATGCCTGATATTTTGCTGGCAACGATTTCTCACTCGTCTGAATAGCACTCTGAGGACATATTTGATAGCGGATTTAGCAAACCTCCGTCTTTCCTCTCAGACTTATCACGCGCATACTGCGTTGGGCTAGCTCAAGAGTCCTCTTGGGGATCGGGTCCGCGGTTCGGGGGTCGCCGATGCTTGCCCTATGACAACTAATTGTCACCTAACAACTCCCTGCCATAAGTGACCGCATGAGATATATTAAAAACGGTTACGATGAAACCGCTAGTCATTATCAAAGAAGTCCATATAAACTATAACCCACGAATATTTTATGTGCTAACTTATCTAGAGCTACATCGTGAGTTTCGCGCACAGACGATCTACGACAGCACAATTTAGCTAAACGGCGGGACTCTTCTTTTGTTCATATTTATTTTATTTTTTTGCAGCTCGAGATTTCGATGTTGCCAAGGCTGAGAACTTGCTGCGAGAGGTGCGTATTTGTGGTTTGTATCCGCACTATTCTAACTCTCTCGTCACCTACAAGAAAACGCTTCATAATTGCTCACCAAAAATACTTGCCGGAGACACGTGCTTTTGGCCAAGAAGCAGTAACCTGTGAAAAGAGCAGGTTCGATTTTTTTTTAATACTACTTTTGCTGTATATGAACAGATACGAACAAACAATCTCTAGCTCAAACACTAATGGTGGTATTCGGTATCATTGTGCCGTAAACAAATCAGAATGACTAAATTGAAGAGACGGCTAGTCGGTGCCGGGTGTACGTCTTTATGAATCACGGAAAGTCGAAAAGAATGGACGGGACACGCGCTTATGCACAACAAATAAAATAAGTTTTACGTGACCAAAGCTAGCGAATTGCGCTGACAACCTCACAACGCGATGTCAATGAGCTGGTTCGGCTGGTGCAACATGACGATGATATCGTGTCGTGATTGCGTGGATATTCCGGTGATGTTGCGTCGCGCGGTAATGTAACATTTCGTTATTATTTTTTTATACGTCACACGGTGATTGTTACGCCTGTGCTACGCGCCGGAACTAACACTGCATAGGCACGTAACACGCACCTTGCAATCAGTCAGTTAATTGTACGGGTACCACGACTGAAGAACCTCGTGCCAGGCCCCCGGCAAAGGCACCAGTTGTCGCGCGGAAGCTGCATTTCAAGACGCACGTTTTGATATATTTGGCGACGTTTTGCATAACGGTGCTTCTTTATAAAAAAATAGTGAACTTTTCTCTAAAACGTGTTTTAATTTTCGTGTTTCGGATTTTCTTTCTTTTTTTTGCTTAGTAATATATAATAGTAATTTTTATATTTGGTGTGCATGTTATAAATTGTCTATCAAATAAATGAGAAAAGAAATAACTCCTTGCCTGCTTTGGTGTGACGTTGGCGGCTGTGCAAATTACCATAGTGAAATCTCGGCAACGTCGACGCCTTCTGCTTTTCAATTTTATATCTCTAGAAAAACGTCTGCTACGGTGTTCACATATAGCTTGTTGTTCCTCCCAAGAACGTGGCTTTCACAAATATTTGTTACACAAATATAAAAAAAAATATGACCCGGACAGTTATTGTACGATCTGTCGTGTAAACACACAGCTGTGAATTTCAAATATAGTTATACTAGGTTGAAAAAACCTCCCTGCCTCTATCCGAGACTGGGACTTGGATGAGCATCGTACCGGCGTGCGGTCGTGTATCACTACTTCGTGAGCACGTTAAAAGACTCCAGGTTAGCAGTCGTACTGCACTAGCCAAATTGCTCATCTACAGTGTAAACCAGCGTCGCCTCATCCTGGCAGACCGACCTTACGCTGTATGAATCACTAAAACATTCAATTTGACTTGAACCGAACAAAATTAACCTTGAGAGAAGCAATGTTTGACGGAGAAAGTAATATGTCTTTACTTTTTCTGGTAGAAAGACGTCAAACAGGTTACCAGTCCGTCTGATTTGTTTTAAAAGGATTAGACTCGTCATCTCGATTGATGGCGGGCAGCTTTGGAGGAATGTCGATACAGCTTTCTGCAAAGTTCCATTTTGATTTCAAACTACCCCGAGTCGCAACAAGGGCCTGCGGTCTTTTTGAAACAAGTTGACAGACAACGATTCCCTCGTAATCTCTCAGGCCTTTTCTGCGACTTCTTGCATCTCACAATCCTTGAGTACTTTGCAACAAATTCCTTTTTATCTGCTAGAGATGAACCTTGAAGGGCTGAAACAACCCTCTAAACGCTGCTCATGACTTCCTTGAAACTCAGACTCAGGCCTAATCGCAAACTTTCCCGCTTTGTCAGTGTGGAGAAACGAAAGATTACCAACTTCTAACTCCTTCTTACGCCCCCTTACTGCCGTAAAATTTCTTTCACAAGAGCCATACCCAGCAACCACTAACCTCGAAACTGCCAAGATCGACTGTTCAACGAACCCTTGTCTCCCGTCAATTGGGACTTTCGCAGCTATGCTATGGATGTTCGACAAAATGTCTAATTTTTACGGCTCAACGTTCAAACAGAACTTTGGTCCTTTTAGAGCGCAGCTCTTAGGCGCCCGTTTCCGGCTTGAGCGGCGTCGGCGTAACCGCGCGGTGCATTATGGGTAAATTTCCCCGCTAAATCTAGCGTAAAAAATTCTCCGTTAGACCTAGCGGAAAAATTTCCCCGATAAATCTAGCGGAAAAATTTCCCCGCAAAATCTAGCGGAAAAAATTTCCCCGCTAAACCTAGCGGAAAAATTTCCCCGCTAAATCTAGCGGAAAAAATTTCCCCGCTAAATCTAGTGGAAAAATTTCCCCGCTAAATCTAGCGTAAAAATTTCCCTGCTAACTCTAGCGGATAAAATGTCCTCGTTAAATCTAGGGGAGAAATTTTCCCGCTAAATCTAGCGGAAAAATTCCCCCGCGAAATCTAGCGGAAAAATTTGCCCGCTAAATCTGGCGGAAAAATTTCCTCGCTAAATCTGGCGGAAAAATTTCTCCGCTAAATCTAGCGGAAAAGATTCCCCGCTAAATTTGGCGAAAACATTTCGCCGCTAAATCTAGCGGAAATATTTTCCCGCTAAATCTAGTGGAAAAATTTCCCCACTAAATCTAGCGGAAAAATTTCCCCACTAAATCTAGCGAAAAAAGTTCCCCACTAAATTTAGCGGAAAAAGTTCCCCGCTAAATCTAGCGGAAAAATTTCTCTGGGGGGTCACGTGACCCCCTTAGGTCACGTGACCCCCTTAGGTCACGTGACCCCCCCCCGAGGTCACGTGCCCCCACGTGATTTTGAGGAGGGGGTCACGTGACCTTGGGGGTCACGTGACCTCAGGGGCGGTCACGTGACCTTTGTGGCCTTGGCTCCTCCTCCTGAAGAGCTGCGCTCTAATTCGGCGTTGCAGGGAGTTGTAAACGGGGCTGGATCGCTGGCAAAGGTGTGTACAGATACATAAGAGGAATGGTAGACGGAGGAAGCCAGCGAACTTTCATCCGAGAAGATGTGTCCAAAAAAAACCAACTGCGTATTCTCGGCGACATAAATATTATTTTTTTTATTTATGTCGCCGTCGTTAGAAAAATTGTTATTGTTAGAAAAATAAATAATAATTTTTCTAACAAAGACGCCGATCGCCTTGAAATGAAGAGATTCGTTGGCTTCACCCCTTCGCACCACTCTTGACACGCTTTCTCCCACCCATTCTTGCTTCCCTGGAAACCTCCATGTCAGATCTGACCCCCATTTCCATTAATCTGTATGACCAAACCTCTATATTTTTAGAACGCAGCTCTTAAGCACGCGTTCCCGGCTTGAGCGGCGTCGCCGTCGGCGTAACTGCGCGGTGCATTATGGGACGTTTACCATGATTACGTCACACGGGACGTCACCTGTGACGTCACAACTCACCAGTAAAGTCATAGATGACGTCACACCTGAGGTCATGTGGGACGTCACGAGGGTCACCAGTGGCGTCATAGATGACATCGCACGTGACGTCACGTGGGCCGTCACTAGAGTCACCAGTGACGTCACTCGTGACGTCACCGCGCGCTGCATGATGGGTAAATTTTCCCACTAAATTTCCCGGAAAATACTTCCCGGTAAATTTAGCGGAAAACTTCCACCGCTAAACTTAGCGGAAAATTTTCCCCGCTAAATTTATCGGAAAAAATGCCCCAATAAATCTAGCAGGAAAATTCCCCGCTAAATTTAGCGGAAAAACTTCCCCGCTAAATTTAGGAGAAACCTTTCCCGCTAAATTTAGCGGAAAAGTTTCTCCGCTAAATGTAGTGGAAAAAATTCCCCGCTAAGTTTAGCGGAAAAATTTTCCCGGGAAATATATTAAAAAAAATTTTCCCGCTGGAAAAAATTCCCCGCCATATTTAGCGGGAAATTTCCCCCTAAATGGGAGGCGAGCAGGAGAGGAGGAGGGGAGAGTACGGATGAGGAGGAGGGGCCATACCTTCCTCTTTGTACCCTCCCCTCCTTCTCCTCAAGAGCTGCGCTCTAATTCGATGTTGCAGGGGATTGTAAACGTCTTTCTTTTTTTTGTGTCAAACTTCTTTTCCAAATGAAAAACAAAAATCAATCTGTATTATACAGGCATCTGAACATTTCTTCGCTTTCCGCAAGCCTTACGTGAGCAGTCAAAAGCTTTCGCTGCGCACATTCCTTCACAAGAGGCACGCGGAAGGACGCTGAAACCTTTGAGTATGACGTCAAACCCAGCGGATTTTTTTCGGTTTTTCTCGCGTCTCTTGATACGTTCGTGTCAAATGCTCGCGATATTCAAATTCACAAGACAAAAATACTCTGGAATTTACCTCTAACTCGTTTTCTTTTCAAGAACCTTTTCAGCTTCCCTTTAATGTGAAACGGAGCATAAAAGCATCGGCCACACAGACACGTGAATGTGATAAAGTATGGCGCCATGAGTTGGCGAACGAACCTCTGGCAGCTTGGTCGGTCTGCCAAGAGCGAGCACCTAAGCGTTACAATCGTCGGCGATAGGTTAAGAATGTTGTATACGCTTCGCCTATAGCACGAGCTTTGTGGCTTTGACAGGTGGCAGGCAACGAGCGTTTACAGGGGACTGATCACCTACTGAAATATTGACATGTCGCTCACTATAGGCTGGAATCCGTCACCGTCATACGTGAACGCTCGATTCGCTGAATAGGCAAGAGGGAAAGCGATCGGGTGTTTCTTCTTTTCTGTATACGTTAATGTACTAAAACAAAAACTAATTAGTGTCCTGGGATTTCGTAGACATTTTTAGTTGATGGATTTCACTTTTAAGGAACAGTTGGGAAAACTAATATCATGGTTCCTTTCAAAAAGATGGATGGGTTTGCCACTTGTTTCAGGACATTAAGTGGCGGGCAGAGAAAGACATCGGCTCCATCACAAAGACGTACAAGAGCTCGGAGGTAAGCTGTCGTCCCCTGCATTTCTCTGAGGGCACCTGTAGATCCTATGGCAAGACAGGCTGTAACGTACGTTTAGATTAACGTTCTAGTGAAGGCCCGTAAACTCGGTTAGCAGATTCGCTCTGGTAACGCTTGTGTAAAAAATATAAACAAATGCGTCATATCAACAAACTACTACCTGATTCCGGTTAAACGCGATGCAAGGTAAGCGCTTGCAGTGGAGGAAAAAGCGACAAGAAAGAGCTTTAGGGAACTACCGAAACAAAACCCTCGTCTGCAGCCATTGAGAACATGAGTGTTTCGATGGTTTTAGATATTTTTCTTGAACACATGTGCGCCATGCTAACACCTCACACAGATAAACTTATAAGAGCTTTGTATTGCGACCTTATGCGGTAGACTATCAGCGGAAACTAACTTTTGCTCAGGTTATTCGTATTTTAAAACTGCTTTGCTGTGTGTTTTAGTCAAAGAAATGTAACTGTCGAATAAACGTTACACTTTTAGATGTTATAATCCAGAAGAACAGATTAACGCGATCTTTCTTGGGGTTTCCCAAGCCTATCGCATTGCACTTCGTGACACCGTCATGCTGGCATCTGCGCTTTAGTCCGTACACACCAAAGCTGCTGTGCCGTTGGAGTCAGGCGCCTGCTGAACCAATGATTGCCCCCCCCCCCTTTTTTTTATCACCTAACTTTTTTTATCTGGGTATGACTGGGAGGAAGATCACGTGGCGAAACATGGGAGCACAAATGGCCTAACTATCATTTGGCTTCCAGCGCAATGTGATCTCAGGGGTGAACCAAGTACATATTCTATTCGTCCGTTAAGCTGACAGCGCGGTGGAAGCTATGTTTAAAATAGCCGCCAGAGGAACTCTAATGTCATGTGACTGACTCTGTGGGGACAAGGAAATAAAGGCACCTAGAGTCCAAGTCAAATCTGTGCCTCAACGTCGTTCCGGCTTTGATTTCTTCTTCCCCAATTTGGCACGCAGAAAGAGGGCGAACATGCTTGAAATGTAAGTAAAATTAATTGCACTCGTGTCATCTGGTAGCAGCGTGTAAAGTTATTTGCGCGGAAGGTCGGTTTAAGGGAGAATGAAAGAAAACGACAGGCTGAACGGAATCGACATGAATGCCTGTCACGTCACCTCAAAATCCGTCTGGTAGCTTTTTTAACCGCCGGGAGAGATACCAGGATGCACCATGCAAACCGCCCCTGCGGTTTCTCAAGTGTCCAAGGGGGCTGATGTTGCGGGCTTTGTTGGCGCAGGTGGTGCGACGGTACTTTCCGGGCGGTTTGTTGAGGCACGACCGCGGCGGGCGGCCGGTCTGGATCCTTCCCTTCGGAAACGGAGACTTCAGAGGTATCGAGGCGGTATCTCTTGGGCGCAGCTGCCTGAGTCAATCCCAGCTCACGGGGCTTACATTCTCTCCTTCAGGAATGCTACAGTGCGTGCCTCCACAGCAGATTGCCGATGAAGTCGTGTACACGCTTGAAAGAATTCAAGAGGAGAAGCGGAAGCAAGTCGAAAAGGTTTGTTGGCATTAATATGTAAAATTGGGTTGTGTGTATGTTTTTACAGCCTAGAACGTGTTCTTCCTCGACGGGTGACGAGTCTCCCAGCTGTAGATGAGGAATTTAGCCAGTGCAGTACAACCCATAGCCTGGGGTCTTTAACGTGCATCACGCAGTAGTGATGATACACGACCGCAGGCCGGTTGCGTTAATATGTATTTCTCGTCGACTTTGTTTTCCCCTCCGCTAAGCTCTACGCATTTACGACACCGCTACTGTACGTGCTCGCCACTGTTCTTGTCGTCGGACTTCCTCTTGTGGAGCCAAGAGGGCTCTATGCCTTGCTATGTAAACTGCCGCAGTGTGAAAAACAAGATCACCGACATGCGTGCGACATGTTGGTGCTTCTCACTTCGTCGTGGCTCAACCCTGGCGTGAACGACGGTTAGTTTTTCGATCTCTCTTCGCACACTGTATTTCGCAAAGATACACAAAGTAGGGGCGGATGAGGTCCGATTGCTGTGCCCTCGGACCTCAAAGCGGTGGCACGATTCGATCTGGAAGGTACATATCTTGAGGCACTGTTCCTCTAACTATTGCTGCCACGCGGCCGGATCCTCTTCGATTGTGTTTATATTTCACCGCACATAACAGAGTCCTCATAGAATGACCTCGACATCGCATTAACCCGTGCAGCGGACACAACATACAAGGACATGTTGATAATGGCCAACTTTAGTGCACACACAGACTGGTAGGGTCAGGGCGAGGCACTTCTTAGCGATGGAGGCGATGACCTACTTCTCGATGCGCTTTCTTCCACTGAGCTCTTCTAAGTCTGCCGATCCCCTACCCAGACCTCAAATGGCTCGAGCCCTTGCTTCCTTGATTTGGCATTCGTCTCGAACGTTGCAAGATTTTCGACTTGCGACGTCCTCTATGAGCTTGACGGCACTGATCACGCAGCAATTAAGTTGACGTATGCTACCACAATGTCCCACAAGGGACGTTTTTCCTGGGCTTTTAGAACTATGCCAACATGAACCAAGCTCACATGATAAATTTGGCACTCCTTGTTCCCAGGTGTAGCACCACCATGAGGCAGGGCTGTGCCTCAAGCTACAATCTTTTGTGCGCCCTTGTCACGTGACCCCACCAAGGTCACGTGACTTCCGGGAGGGTCACGTGATCCCCCCCCACCCCGAGAACACGGGACCCTCAGTACCGTTCTCTCCTCCTCAAGAGCTGCGCTCTGATTCGGCGTTACAGGGAGTTGCAGACGGCTTTCACTTTTTTGTTTAGTAGGACATACTGAGTTTTTATTTACATAAAATGCTGTTGAAAGTCATTAACATGTCATAAACAAGTTAAACTTCAAAAATTGCCTAACTTTACCAAAAATAATAAAGGAACACAACGTGTTTTCTGCCACTTGTCGGGAATAGCATGTTTGAACACTCGTTATTTTGTCACGTTAAAAAATGCTCCACTAGGACTCTTTTGTGACCCTAGCAATAGGTTTATTACGCTTAATGGTTTGAGAGAAATGAATATCTCTAAAGTAATTTTAAGAAAGAAATGGTAAACTTTTTTTGGAAAAGTTCGGCAATTTTTGAGGTGTGACCCATTTAAGATAATATAATGACCTTGACATTACCGGAAAGAAAAAACTTATCTCCTTTTATTGAATAAAAAATCAATAAACTATGTCTAAAAAACACATTTTGCATAAATTTGAATATTCAAATGTTTCGAAAATGTAACTAAATCAAAACCAATTTTCTAAAAAAAAGATTTGATTGGTTTTCTGTTTTACTTCAAGCCAGTGTTACTGTAGCTGATCAGCAAATACAAACAAAAAATGCATTATTTTGTTTGCATGAGAGCCATTAGCTTTAATCCGGTCATTTCTGTTTTGTTTTGACTGCATCCTCGCATAGGTGCCATTCTGGCCAACATTATGGCGTGGTGTAAGTAGTTAACTAATATTAATACTCGAATCATTTCGTAACCTTAAAAATAAATGAAACTGGTCAAATGCTCAGTGAAAACTATTTTACTCCGCAACAAAGCATGCCGTTTTACAACGCACATCTACCAATGTTTAAGTTTTAATAGGCGCTTTTCAAAACTCCATCAAGCGACATTGGCGGTTGGACACCAAGCCTGCGGTTGGATTCGAATCCTCGATGGACGCCAACGCAGCCTTTGTGTCCCACACATGCTCAAAATGCGTCTCCTCCGTGAGCGTTTGGCATTGGCAGTGCTACGATGACATTTTGTTAGCGGCTATATTTTTCCCCCGAGAGTACGCGCTGTCGGCACTGGCTACTATAAAGAGTGGCATCACCTTTCCTATACATAGTGCACATCCATAGAATCACAGTCTTTACGGGCATGCCTGCTTTCTGATAAGCGTATGCTCACCGAAAATATCTTGTTAATAGGCCTCGTCCTCCAAAGATGCCAATCAGTCCGAGTTTTACTCTAAATTTGTTTACAGATGGGGACAATCGAAGATTCGATGACCATAGTGTTCGACTTCGATAACTTTTCTCTCCGACAAGTCTACAGCCTACAAGGTATAACTGCTAATGTTTGCGTGGTTCTAGTGAGAAATCAATCTACTCTTGTTCGCAGTGATCAACTGCGTTCGTAGTATGATGACCATTTACGAGAGCCACTACCCTGAGACTCTTCACCGGGCACTGCTCATTAACGGTGAGTTTGAAGTTTGGTCAGGAACTATTTTTGTTTCCCCGTAACTCGACAAATAGCGAACGCTGCTGCCCCCTCCAGTCAATCAGAGCGATGAAGTCGAAACACGTGCCAGCCGAAGGAACAGGGGCGAGAGCGTAACTCAGGCAGTTGGAGAGGAGGAGAAGGAGGACCTCCTCTTTTAACTGGACCTTCTTTGCATGTCCCAGACGTCGCTTTTCTTCCCCTAAATATGAATCCGCCATTGAAAACTCATACAAAAGTAGCTGCCCGTCGCTTTGCCAAGACTGCATGACACTATAATGAGATAAAATACATAGTAACGTGTCTCTCTTCGACGCATCGAGAATCTTACTGGGAACGCAGCTTTCGCAGTTTACGAAGTTACGCTGAGAGGGAGTAGACGGGCGAGTCTGACCAGCATATGTTCGATTCGTAGCACCCGGCTTCTTCCCGATATTCTGGAAGCTCATACGGCCCTTCCTGACGCAGAGAACGGTGAACAAGGTGCGCATCCATGGCAGGGGTAAGTGCGCACTTTATGCACGGCTTGCACCGTTGTCACGTCAGCAGAAATTGCGGTCGTATTGCTACTGAGCGCGTAGCCTCTGGAGAATAGAACTCGCAGTAGCAAAGTCGTTTCGTTTTCGTTGAGGACGAGCAAAGATGATCATGCGAGATGACCATGCGAGAGACTTCAGGGGCTGGTGCAATATATAACGTTCTGTGCTTCCTTTCACCATATATCCGAGCACAGTGGATTACACAAAAACAAAAACGGAACACACATCTTAAAAGCGCAAGGTACGGGGACATTCCCTCTACATTGTTGTCTCAGTGGTGATAGAAAAACATCCAGAAACATGCGAACACTAAGGTGTTTCGTTTTCGACTTTTTTAATTGGTTCCATAGGCTCGTGGCGTCGGCAGCGCCCGAACTCGAGGTGAAACTAATAGCTTGCTATGAAAATCAGTCCATTGGCGCAAACTTGCCGCTTTGGGAAGCAGAAAAAGCACGCTGTAAAAGTAGAAAGATCCGGAATAAGAAATTCTTGAATTCTTCTAATAAGGTGAAGGGGGACCTCGGTTCATTTGCCGCCTCAATTCAATCAAGTGACCCAGGATGGAAGTAGATGGCGCAGTCATTGAATCTGATCAAAGCTCACGCTAAGAACAACACGTCGTTTGCGATGTTGCCGCATGTGCTGGGATCATGTGGTACTAATAGCGGTCAGTATTACTCAGTTGCATTCTGTTGCTGGCAGTTTTCCAACCCATTGTGCTTTATCTCATTTCCTCTAACAGTCACCCTTTACGAAAAAGGACTGAGGCCTCCATGAGAACCGTACCACAAGGAGAATAAACACGAAAATTGAGCAGTTCGACGGAGGGACGCCCTGTTACATGGTGCAATCCTCAAAAATGTATAATGCCTTCACGGAGTCTTGCGGTGTCTTGGCTAGTAAGACTGATGTGCCGGCGCCCCTTGACTAAAACTACCTTCAATATAAACCCCGCACACTACTGACCTGTATTTTTTATTTTGTTGTGTGTATATAGTACATCCGGTAGTTACCAGCCCAAATGTGCGTCTGGCGTCTAAGCTATAGATGAGAAATTTAGCCAGGGCAATACAGCCACTAGCCCTTTGTCTTTGATGTGCACCACATAGTGGTGATACACGACCGCACGTCGGCACGACGATCATATGCATCAAAAGGGGCAGGGGTGCGGCTACTGACGAGCTGTCCAAGTAATGATCCGATCATTTTTATTTTCCAGGTTTGAAGACGAACTTTGTGGTTCTGTGTAGAGAAGAAAAAAAAAATGCACCCGTAAGGTTAGGTGGCCGGGCCCTCACTCCGGCGCAGAGCATTCACCCTGAATAGTATTCCCACTTTCATATGTCCTTCATCAGCAGAGGTACCCTATAATTCTTACCAACAGATGCGCCCATCGAGAGCCATCCGTAATTTTTCCTCGTCTTTGACTTTGCTATTGAATGAGAAAAAATGAAAGCCGTTTACAACTCCCTGTAACACCGAATTGGAGCGCAGCTCTTGAGGAGGAGGAGGGAAGGGTACTGAGGGTCACGTGATCTCGGGGCGGGGGGGGGGGGGGGGGTCACGTGACCCCCCAGAAAAATTTTTCCGCTAGGTTTAGCAGGGAATTTTTTCCGCTATATCTAGCGGGGAATTTTTTCCGCTAGATTTAGGGGGAAAATGTTTCCGCTACATTGCGGGAAATCTTTTCCGCTAGATTTAGCGGAGAAATTTTTCCGCTAGATTTAGCGGGGAAATTTTTCCGCTAGATTTAGCGGGAAATTTTTCTGCTAGATCTAGCGGGGAATTTTTCCGCTGAATCTAGCGGGGAAAATTTTCCGCTAGATTTAGCTGGGAAATTTTTCCACTAGATTTAGTGAGGAAATTTACCGCTAGATTTAGCGGGGAATTTTTCCCGCTAGATTTAGCAGGAAAATGTTTCCGCTAAATTTAGCGGGAAATATTTTCCGCTAGATTTAGCGGAGAAATTTTTCCGCTAGATTTAGCGGGGAAATTTTTCCGCTAGATTTAGCGGGGAAATTTTTCCGCTAGATTTAGCGGGAAAATTTTTGCGCTAGATTTAGAGGATAATTTTTTCCGCTAAATCTAGCGGGGAAAATTTCACGCTAGATTTAGCGGAGAAATTTTTCCGCTAGATTTAGCGGGGAAATTTTTCCGCTAGATTTAGCGGGGAATATTTTTCGCTATATTTAGTGGGGGTTTTTCCGCTAGATTTAGCGGGGAAATTTTTCCGCTAGATTTAGCGGAGAAATTTTTCCGCTAGATTTAGCGGGGAAATTTACCCACAATGCACCGCGCGGTTACGCCGACGCCGACGCCGACGCCGCTGAAGCCGGAAACGGGCCCCTAAGAGCTGCGCTCTAATAAGTGAAAGCAGTTTACAACTCCCTGTAACACCGAATTAGAGCACAGCTCTTGAGGAGTAGGAGGGAAGGGTACTGGGGTGTGAAGTGACCGGGGGGGGGTCACGTGACCTTGGGGGACACGTGACCTTGGCGGGTCACGCGACGATGCCGATGATGTCATCAGTGACGTCACTGATGACGTCATTTGTGATGATGACGATGACGATGCGGATGCCGGTGACGTCATCAGTGACGTCACTGATGACGTCATCATTGATGATGACGATGGCGATGCGGATGCCGGTGAGGTCATCAGTGACGTCACTGATGACGTCATCAGTGACGATGACGATGCGGACTCCGATGACGTCATCAGCAATGATGACGATGACGATGCGGATGTCGGTGACGTCATCAGTGACATCACTGACGACGTAATCCGTGATGATGACGATGACGATGCGGATGCCGGTGACGTCATCAGTGACGTAACTGATGACGTCGTCAGTGATGATGACGATGACGATGTGGATGCCGGTGAGGTCATCAGTGACGTCACTGATGATGACGATGACGATGCGGATGCAGGTGACGTCAGCAGTGACGTTGACGTCATCGGGGAGGTCACGTGACCTCGGCGGGGGGGTCACGTGACCCTGGGGGTGGTCACGTTACCTGGGGGGTCACGTGACTTCGGGGGGTCACGTGACTTTGGGTGTCACGTGACCTTGGGGGTCACGTGACCTTGGGGTGACCTTGGAGCCACGTGACCTTGGGATGACCTTGGGGGTCGCGTGACCTTGGGGTGACCTTGGTTACGCCGACGCCGACGGCGACGCCGACGCCGACGCCGCTCAAGCCGGGAACGGGCGCCTAAGAGCTGCGCTCTAAAAAAATCTAGCTTCGGGAACGTTTAAATAGTCAGAGGCCAATCTGTCTGAAATTCCGCGCTATGAATCGATGCTGCAGAGGGGTAGCCTATTCAGTACGGTCTGTGACTGTTAACTTGAAGTCTGTAACGTGCTCTACGCTGCTGTGATTACACAACCGGACGCCTGCCCGATACCTGTTCATGTCGAACCCAACAGGTCCGTGGTTCACCTAGATAATTGGCTGAGTCAGAGCCTCTTATATAAGCTTCGCTATGCCTGTCAAATGGGAGCACACGCTACGTGAAGGGGTTCAGCAAAAAGTGCTCGTGGTGTCTGTATGAAATGACACTAGTGAGGTGACTATGCTGTGAATACCATGCTCCGTTTAGCAGGAAGCGGAGTCAAGTTGGTCAGAGTATTGTATTGTAGGGCGTCAGGCACCAGCAGGAAAATGAAAATACATTATCTCCAGTGTATGCCTAATTTTACTAAGGACCTGTATATACGCTAATAAGAACAGGAACCACCGTGGTAGTACACGAGAAAAAAAATAATTGGCAGACTTCCAAGTGAATTACATTACCAGCTTGTCTCTCGTCATGGTTTAAAGTAGTTACATTGTAGGACTTTGATTGGAATAAATTAGAGGAACGTTTATTGTTTCCTTGAGCAAGCGGTCGCGCCTCGTCGTCGCCGCAGGAGAGTATTCTAGTAGTGCATGTCAAGTCAGATGAGCTTGAGATATTAGAGGACGGACTTAAATCCCCTATGCTCCGATCTTACTTTAACTTCTTCGTTCCGTCTTATTGGTGGAACGGGTCGCTGGATTATAATGAATATGCGTGTTTGCTTTTTTAAAAAAATTGAATTCGACTGATTAAAAGCGCCCCGTAGTATTAATAGCCCGGAAGGTTACGACCCTTACAGATGTCAGCCTGATCACCATCACCATTATCATGTAACGAACAATTACAGTGTTGCAACTATAGCGATAAGCAATACGTCAGAAATAATATAGACGGGTTACAAACATACCTTGACAAACATCACTCATCAGGGCCCTCACTCACCCTCACTCACGCTCATCCTTACAGCCGAGGTGAGGGTCAGTGAGTTTCTGAACACCGAAAATGTGTGAGTGTGAGGGTGATTGACGACCTTGAGGATTGTGAGGTTGTGAGGAGTATGAGTGCATGAGGGCCGTGAGGGCGATGAGCGCGTAAGCGGCGTGAGGGCCGTTGGCTTGAAAGAGGGTGAGCGAAAGGCTGACGGTGAGTGGGACTGTGAGGGTGAGTTGGGGGCTGAGGTGAGTGTGGCCGTGAGGGTGAGTGCGAGTGAGGCCGCCTTAAAATCCAGTACTCTGGTGTAAAATAGAACACGACATAAGAAACTAAAATGGCTTTCAGGCTCAAAGCCACCGCGAAAAATAAAGCCACTCTCCAGGACAGAACAGCAGTTAAAGGTCGAGCATCGGTGCTTTTGTCAAATTGCCCGGTTACTCACCTGCTCGTTTTTGCGGAGTTTTCCATATGTCTTCGGAGATGTGTTCCCCCGGTAACTGCAGAAGCGCCGAGCCACCGCTGTATCAGTCAGGACCGGATAAGCGAGAACCGAACGTTCGTGTGAGCTTGCAGGGTTTAATCGTGCGCAAACCATTTTGTGCCATGGCAGCCACGGAATGGCGCTTCCAAAAAACCTGTGTTCTCACTCTGTCTCGCTGAACCATTTCTAGATGGTTCAGAGAGAAGCTCACTCTCGAGTGTGTTAGCCTCTCGTCCATTTCAGCTACGCTCAGCATGTATAGAAGTGTTGAAAGTGAGCATCCCTGTCGGAGGTGTTTTGTCACCGTTATCTCTTCTGACTCCACCGCTGCAAGGTCTGCCCTCATCATGTTGCCCGAATAAAGAGATCGGGTAACAGAACACCCTGGTGTGGCAGCCCAAATGACTCCAAACAATGTTCACGTGTTGGATGTGGTACGCTGTCATACGATTTGGCGACGTCCAGAAAGCAACACAGAAGCCGTCGGTTTCCCTTTCCGGCAACCTCAATACACTGTGTGATGGTGAATATGTTATCCTCAAGTCGGCGTCCTCACCTAAAGCCCCCCTAAAGTTCGGTAAGCTGGCCGCTGACCTTCGCCCAAGCTACCATCAGCTCCTTTAGGATACACGCAAATGCTATGTATTTGTGAGATTCAGATGCTGATAGCTGCGTAGGCATTGCCTGTCGCTCCCTTCGGGTTCAAAACCACAAGGCCGAGTCTCCAGACTTCTGGTATGTGTTCGTTTCGCAAAGGACGTTGTTCAGGAGGGACGCTAGTTGCTCTCCGGCATTCTTTCTAACAGCCATGAGGGCTGTGGCCGGAATACCATCCCGTCCCCCGGAAGTGTTTTTCATTAAATTAACCAGCGCGCGCACCACGCTCACTTTGCCGATTTCTCACCAGTTGGGATCAAGTGAAGAATCAGCAGCCTCTCGTACGTCGGCGTTGATCGTGTGCGCCGGAGATATCTTCTTTAAGTATGCCGTTAGGTGTAAGTCCAGGTCGTTCAATTTCAGCCCCGTGCACTCATCCAGGATTTATGGAGTCTGCACACGGCCCTCCCTTGTGCCCATGTTGTTTCCAAACATTCCTCGCTGCATCTTTTCCGTCGAAGCAAATATCTTTGATTCTTCTCAAGACCGCCGTTTGCATTTTCTCATGTGCCAGAGCCCTGGCGTATCGTCCCCGTGCTTGGTACAGTTCCCATTTCGTTTTGGTTACCAGCTCATGGTCTGCGTGGAAAGACTGACGATGCTCCCTATTAGCTGTTTGTCTGGCTTGAATAGCTGCTCTGACTTCGTCCCACCTGCGCTTTTATCGTCTCCTGCCGCTAGGTCAAACTTTTGAATGTCGCTTAATGAGGCGCTTAAGCGCAGTCGCGTGAGGTGTCTAACCTACCGCGTCCTCGGTGAGATAATGCCGCGTGGAAGCTGCTAGTCTCACTCTCGTCCACCTCCAAGCCATAAAGCACCGTTTCACTCGTTCTAAAATTAAAAAAAAAAAGAAAAAACAGAAGCGTCCGAACGCCAGATGCTTTGTCGTCACCAGGCAGAGACAAGAGACGCGTAGCCTAGCGGTGGTGGCATAAATCTGTCACTTTCAATTGTCTTGCGGCGTTGAATCTCGCCGATTTCGGACGTTGAAAGCTGTTTTTCTGTCCTTGAGCACTACACAGAAAGGTGAAAGGTAAGCGAAGGTGTCATAAGTAGTGCGAGCGAGGCCCAGTCAGGTGAGCTTGTACTAACCAAAATGAGGGCGCCAAAGTTTCCTCAGAGTGCAGGAGGCCTATGGGAGACTTCGGCTGAGCAGATCTATGAGATTTAAATCAGATTCAATCCCAGCGCTCGCAGACTTCTCTCGAAGCCGTGGAGTATTGTGATATGGTTATTGTTGTATCTGCACTCTTTATTTTCATATATTATAATCACATCGTCTTCTTCTACACTGTTTTTTTTAAATGTTTTTTTCTGTATTGTCACCTATGAATAAACAGAAATAAATGTCGCTAGGCGACCTATCGCGACGATCACCGCTACACGAATTATGGATTTAGTGTCGACTGTTCTCAAAGCTATGCCATACGTATTCCTGTCCGAGGAAAAACGTGCAACCTTTTCGGCCGGCATGACCATTTCCCTCGCATGCGCAGCAGCAGGCGGAGGCCCCATCGCTAGAGTGTACTAGAAGGACCGAGTGGGCCGACCGGAGTGCTATTTAGGTACCTCCGCATGTGGAACAAACCGGCTGATCCAAGGATTAGCCGGTTTTTATGAAAAAAACGCGTTGCGTTCTAACGCCAAGATCGTTCCACAAGCGGCGGCGCCGAAAAAACGCTTCGGTCGTCTCACTCAGTCCTTTCTAGTACTCTCTACGAAGGTGGCGCTGCGTTGGAAGTGGCTTGGGTCCACCTGATCGCTTTCCACACTTTGAGGTGCAACTGAAAGCATGAGCGGAGCCTGTAGCTCGTCCCACTCAGAGCCGTATATGTACAGAGTTTGGTCAATGGAAGGCGCGGGCAGAGCCAGGGCGTACACCAGACTCAGAAAGAGGGCTTGGCATGCTCTCTTGACCAACCAGAAGCCGAAAAGAATCTCCTAGCGGTGGTAGCGAGAAACAGTTCTGAGCCGATCGATCATCGAAGGTCTTTGTTCGTATAGGGTTTTAATAAGTGCGTAAGAGTGAAGTGTAGTAACTCCTCGTGGTTGAAAATAGGGTGCACGTGTTGTTTTCATCATGATCATGCAGAAAGATGTAAGAAACGAATGCGCCGCTCAACACTGTTTTGCTCGGATGAAGTGGGACAGCATGGACGGCAGATTCCCGGCCCTTGGCGTTTGGCGTACGGATTATGTCGATCGTTCCGCTACTCGCATTCTTCCACCATCATTTTGGATGAGCGTGATTGAAACATCACGTGTACCATATTTCCAGCCATCGAGGGCTACTCCAATGCAGTTATCAGGTTTGTTTCTCGCGACCACCACCAGGGTATTATTTCCCGATTCTGGTTGTGTAGTGAAGACGCATGGGTCCAGCCAAAGAGCGTTTATTCGTAATTGGGAGGTCTTTTTATGGGCAGAGGGAGAGGGAAAAGATTGGCAAGAGAAAGAAAACAGAACAGCGCACCGGCTTGTGCGCTGCGTATTTGCCGAGTCATTCGCTTCCTTGCACTCCTCTATCCTTATAGAGAGTCGAGATGGCGGTCGCCGGGTTCGCGAAGATCTTCGTGGTGTACTGCCAGCTGCAGCGGGGGCGCGGCCTGACGCCGGCACTGGTTCCGACGGGGCGGATGTTGTGGTCACCGGGGGGGCCAGGAGTCGCTTCTGCGGGCCCAGGCGCCGTCACTGGTCCGGACGGGGCGGATGTTGTGGTCACCGGGTGGCCAGGAGTCGGTTCTGCAGGCCCAGGCGTCGTACTGGTAGTCCTGGCCGCTGAATCTCCGGAAGCACGGTAGTGGGGCCGTCCGGTTGGACTGGACCTTGGAGTCTCAGGGGGCGGCACTGAAGTCTCGGGTGCTTTGTCACCCGAATCACGGGAGCGGAGCTGGTCGGCGTGGCGCCGGTGGATGTTCGCACCATCTGGAGACTGCACTTCAACCAGGCGGGAACCACTGGTCGATTTTACAACTCCCGGACTCCACTTTTCACCCGGACTGTATTTCCGGAACCAGACTGATTGTCCCGGAAGGAAAGGATTAGTTACTGGCCGTGGAGACGGGTGATTCAGTGGAGGCAACATGGCATCCAAGCGTGAGCGTATATCGTAGCCCAGCAACCGCCGGGATGGGGAGTAACCGTCCTTCCCGGGCGTGCGGCGGTACTCGTGCAAAAACCGAGCTAGCCGGGTTGTCAAGCTACCCCTGCTCGACCTTTTAAGACCCTCCTTGACTGTGCGGACGGCCCGCTCCGCCAAATCATTGGATTGCGGAAAGTACGGCGGTGAAAAAAGGTGCATCATATTGTTTCGTTCGCAAAACAATCGGAACTCAGCACTTGTAAACTGCGGCCCGTTGTCAGATACAATGGTACGAGGGATACCAAACAGACTGAAAATGGACCTCAATGCTGACACTGTGGATTCGCCTGATGCTGACTTTAGCGGTACGACCTCAAGCCACTTGCTGTGAGAGTCTATTAGTACCAGTAACATGAACCCTTCCACCGGCCCGGCAAAGTCAACGTGTGCCCGCGCCCATTTCTCGTTCGTCTCCGGCCACGGAACCGGCTCTCTTGCAGGTGGATTCGGGGCCAATTGCGCGCACTGTTGGCACTGCTGAACCATACGCCCTAAGTCTTGGTCAATCCCAGGATACCATATCATGGTTCGTGCTAACGATTTCATCGCCGAGGCTGCGCGGTGACTTTCGTGCAGAAGGTCAAGCACCAATTTTCGCGCTCCCTGTGGTATTACCACTCGACATCCCCAATACACCAAGCCATGAGCGAATGTGAGTTCGTTTTGCCTGTTCAGGAACGGCCTTAACGTTTCCGCTGCCACCTGGTGCTTGAGAGGCCAGCAACCATCCTGGATCCAGCTACGGACCTGCTTGAAGTCGACGTCCTCCGCCGAAAGCCGTTTCAGGAGAGCAGTTGATATGAAGTTCTCGTTGAGCTGCTCCGTCAGCAGGACGTACTCCGGCAGTTCCTCAGTAGACGAGCTACCGGTGCTAGCACGGGGTAACCGGCTTAGGGCGTCGGCATTTTGATTTTCAGAGCCCCTACGATAGACCAGATTATACGTATAATCCCGCAGAAGCAGCGACCAACGCTGGATCCGGGCTGCGGCCCTAGAAGGGATTGCTCGATCCGGGCGAAAAAGACCTACCAGCGGCTTGTGGTCGGTGATCAGCGTGAAATGGCGGCCAAGTAAATACTGACGAAATTGTGATACACCAAAAAACAAGAGCTAAGGCTTCCTTCTTGAGGTGAGCGTAATTACGCTCGGCCACTGATAACGTGCGTGAACGGAACCCAATCGCGCGATAGTCGTTGCCAACCTTGATAGAAAGAACAGCCCCGATGCCGTAGGGTGACGCGTCGCATTCTAATCTCAAGGGTCTGCCAGGGGCGAAGTGAGTCAAAATATTCGCGTTTTTGAGAGCGGTCTTGCTATTTTCAAACGCCGTTTCGGTCATGCTGGACCATTTCCACGGTTGATTTTTTTTCAACAACTCGTACAATGGAGCTACCAAAGTTGACATACTTGGCAGGAACTTGCTGTAATACGTGATCAGGCCAAAATAAGACCTTAATTCTGACACGTTACGTGGCCTGGGAGCTAGCATGATTGCTTCCAAATTTTCTTTTGGGTGAAGCCCCGATGAGTCTATTTTATGGCCAAGGTAGTTTACTTCTTTTTGTCGAAACTTGCACTTCTCCTTGTTGAGCCTGACTCCATAGTCCCGCAGACGTAGCAGCACCTGCCGGAGCGTCGAATCACCCTTCTTCTCAGCCACCAAGATGTCGTCCAGGTATACTTGAACTCCGGGCAGATCCCCCAAAATGGATTCGATCTTGCGCTGAAAGATGGCCGGTGCAGATGCAATTCCGAACGGTAGTCTATTGTAGCAGAACAGTCCCTTGTGCGTATTTATAACTGCTAGTTGTTTTGAAGCCTCATCAAGACAGAGCTGGTAGTAGGCGTTACTCAAGTCAAGAGTGCTGAAGAACTCCCCACCGCGAAGAGATGCGAAGATGTCGTCTATCACGGGTAGCGGGTACTGTTCGGTATGGCATGCCGCATTCATGGTTAGTTTAAAATCACCGCATAATCGGAGAGCACCATTCCTTTTAACTACCGGCACAATCGGTGCAGCCCAGTTGGAATGAGGCACGGCAGACAACACCCCCTCCGCCACCAGTCTGTTTAGCTCGTCGGATACTTTATCGCGTAGCGCGTACGGCACCGGCCGCGCCCTTGCGAACTTCGGTTGAGCATCGGAGCGGACATGCAGACTCACCGGTGGTCCTTTCACCGTTCCCCCTCTATCCTTAAAGACGAGTCGAGATGGCGGTCGCCGGGTTCGCGAAGATCTTCGTGGTGTACTGCCAGCTGCAGCGGGGGCGCCGCCTGACGCCGGCACTGGTTCAGCCAAAGAGCGTTTATTCGTAATTGGGAGGTCTTTTTATGGGCAGAGGGAGAGGGAAAAGATTGGCAAGAGAAAGAAAACAGAACAGCGCACCGGCTTGTGCGCTGCGTATTTGCCGAGTCATTCGCTTCCTTGCAGGTTGGTCATATTCGAATTTCTGAAGACGCCCTGGAACACGCCCAGCCCGCTTTCGGCCAATGGCGCCTCCTCATTTGTCTCCTATACTTCCCAACGAATGGCCAAACTCTCTACATATACGGCTCTGGTCCCACTCGGTCCTTCTAGGGTGCCTTCATGTGCGCTTTGCTTAGGGTGGAGACATCTGGCCATTTTGTCCCACACTTTTATTTTTATTTTTTGTTCAGAAGCGCGTGAAAGAGCGTGTCCCTGCACGCGTTTGTGGCGCCGACTGTGCTATGGCGACATTTTGTTTTCGTCGATTTCTTTGTATATTACCCGAAAGCGCGTGCTGTCGGCATCGGGTACTACAAAGGGTGGCATCACCCTTAACAGAAGGACATTGAAGCACCCTAGGTCCTTCTAGTACACTCTACCTTCGCCGCCAGAGTCACGTGCGCATCTAGGCAAGCTTTTTTCTTTTTTTTTTTCCGACAAAGTGCATAACGAGGAGGAAGTCTGCCATTTATCTACGCCTTGCCACATTGGAATATACAGGGAGTTTCTGAGGAAAGATTACCGTGTTTTTAGCCTTGGTAAATAAAATATGGATCACATAAAGCTCCAACTCCGTGAGATTGTGACGCTAGCAGTTGGGATAAAACGCGAACGTTTGAGAACCTTGATCAAAAGATAATTGAGAAAAACTAAATCTTTTATGATCCCACGTCTATCTAAGTTTAATATTGTTAAAATTACATACTACACTGTGGAAATATGTAGCAGTTGTTTCAGAAAAAAAAAAATCTAAGCAAGAAAGAGAATTTTGTAGTCTTTCTTGTTGACAAGTTTTTTCTTCAAAAACCAATATCACGGTACCTCACCGTGCAATTTTTGTTTGGACGATTATAGATTCACATGAACTTCGGCTCACAGATTATTTTCTTTTTCTCAGTTAAATTTTAATTCAGGTGACGTCATGCTTTCAAACTTTCGCGTTCTACCCCAACCGCTAGCGTCACATTCTCACAAAGTTTGAGCTTTCTGCGATGCTTAGTTTTTTTAACCGAGCCGAAAAACACGGCTCTCGTTTCTGGGAAACTCCTTGTACATCAGCGTTAGTATCCACGGTAGACCTCTTCAGTTCCATTTGAATACAAGATTCTCGCCGTCTATCGTCGAAAAAGAAGTTTTTCAAAGATATTTTGGCAATAATGCTAAGACCATCCCCTCGCCGGTGACCCTGTTTAACTATTCCCGTAAACGTATTGAGGTGCTTGGAGCCTTCTACGCATCGGTGCAATTTCAGAACTGATGAGTCAATATTTTGTTCTATGTTGCAAATACCGAAATATTGTTGTTGGGAATGAATGCCATTACAACTCTGAATTTACAGGCACAAGGGCGAAACATGAGCTGTTGTTACACTAGGTTGACGAAGAGAAAATGTGCATCGTTTTTTTGAAATGACCGTGCATCTCGGCATGTCAGTTTCGAGTCGAAACTCTACAAGTGCTTTTTGTCGTCACTTGCCGCCGACGACATTGCCTTTGACGGTGCGTGCACATGTTACACAACAGGTCGGATACCATTGAGGCTGCATGGACATCCTCCATGGCACATTAGGAGTCTTCAACCATATGCTAGAACCTTGATACAAATGACTGCATCATGTTTTGACATAAAGAGGCCAGCTCTATCGAGCCTCCCTACGTTCCCAAGTCATTTTAGTCACCACTTCACCTTGAACTGGGTCACGTCAAAGGCATCCCCAAATTGCAATTACAAGAAGCTAGACTAACGGCATGGTCTTGACTGACATCGTTCATCAAATCAATATGGCCACCGAGACGCACTTTATCCTCTGACGTCCTACTTTTCTACGGCGTGAGGGATGACCTTGCCGGGGATTACGGCATTCTCCTGTGCAGTGAGTGGTTCGTGATACCCCATGCACTGCAAGTTCCTCTTGTCTTCAAGACGCATGAGGCACATTTTGGGATAGTTAGCACACTTACAAGACTCGGGGAGCTGTACTTGTGGCCAAAAATTAGCAACAGTGTGAAACAGATTATTCATTCCTCTGACATCTGCCAAGCGACCAAAAAAGTGTCAAAACCTTCTCAATGCCACTCCAACCAGCGCCCTTCCCAGATCGGCCATGGTCGAAGGTTAGAATTAACATCGTGGGTCCGTTCGACCGTGGAGGCCCCTCCGCCTAACTCTAGTCTCGGACAACGGCCCACAGTTCATTTTAAGGTAATTTGTACACTTCGTGGAATCTCGTGGAATCAAAAATAATCAAATTTTCGTACACTAGCCGCGAGCCAACGGGCAAGTTGAAATATTCAACAGAATGATCATGATGCACGATACGCATTGGGAGAAAAGCAGAAAAAATAGCAACAGTGTGAAACAGATTATTCATTCCTCTGACATCTGCCAAGCGACCAAAAAAGTGTCAAAACCTTCTCAATGCCACTCCAACCAGCGCCCTTCCCAGATCGGTCATGGTCGAAGGCTGGGCACCACGCTGGGCACCACAGACGTCGACGGGTTAGAAAAAGTTAGAAAAAGTTAGAAAAAACGGAGAGGAAAAACGGGGAAGAAAAACGGGAAGTTAGAAAACAACGGGGAGGAAACGAGAAAGGATGAGCCCCCACAGGAAAAACGGGAGAGGGGAAGGTAGGAAGAAAAATGTTGTGGCAAAAAAGACAGAGGTAGAGTGCGAGAAATGCGAAAAATGGGTCGACCTGGAAGAGACACAGTTCAAATGTGAAGAGTGCAATAAGACGGAACAGGAAACGGGACGACCCACGGAGGAAGAAATGAGACGTGAGTGGGAAATGCTGAGAAGCATGATCGAAGAGCTGCGGGTACAAATCACGGAAGAAAGGTTAGAGAGAACAGCAGCAGAGAACAGAATGACGGCAAAACTCGAGGATGAAAGGACACAAAGAGTGGCGGCTGAGACCAGGCTGATGGAGGTACTAAATACAGAGATGAAAGAGAGGAGAAACACACGGGGCGACACTGACTCAATCGGGAGTGTGCAGGCGGCGGTTGATAGAAGAGACGACGGAAACGGGCCCCTACAACGGGATGGTGAGGAGGTCAAGGCGAGGAGAGAAAGTGGCACGGAAAACGGCGCACGCAAGAAGAAAAGCAACAACAAGTCACGAGAGTCAGTCAACAGGGACCAACTAATGCCAAGGGAGAGGCAGGAGAACACCAACACTCCTGAGATGGGGAGAATCGAAACAGAACAGCCCAAGAGAAGTGGCAGTGAGGCCAACGCCGCAGATAAGAGGGAAACGTGGGAAGCGAGCCATACAAGTGACAGGAGAGTATTAGTGGTGGGTGACACAGGAGCATACAAAATGAAGAGAAAGGTACTCAAGGCAGTCGACTATGACAAGCGGGTCTACTTTGCAACTAAACCCGGGGCCCAGCTGAAAGAAACGATGGCTCGGGCGGAAAGGGATCACAGAATATGGCAAGCAGGAACAGGAATGGTTGTCATTGTCACGGGTGTGGAGCTGGGAAGAAAAGAAGAAAAAGAAGAGAAGAGAAGTAGAAGATGGTCGCGAGAAACGACGGGCAGGTGCGGGAGTTCTGACCCGTTGCTTGTTGAAGCCGGCAGCGCTCCGGCTACTGAAGCTTCACAGAAACCGGCCCCGCTCCGGTTCCTGAGACCCCGGCCACGCTCCGGCTTCTGAAGCCTCACCGAAACCGGCCCCGCTCCGGTTCCCGAGAACCCGGCCACGCTCCGGCTTCTTAAGCCTCACCGTAACCGGCCCCGCTCCGGTTCCTGAGAGCCCAGCAACGCACCGGTTCCCGAGAGCCCAGAACGCTACGGTTCCTCAAGCCACGAAGAACCCGGCAACGCTCCGATTCCTGAGACCACGACGAGCCCCGCTACGCTCCTGAAGCCCCGCCACGTCAGGCGTGAGTCGAGCTTTTGTGGGGACTTGACCACGGGGACTCCGGTCTGCTTTGAACTTTTCCTTTTCTTTCTTTATTGTTGATAACTACCTCCTGATTTCCTTTCATTATAATATTACGTATGTACATGCCTCTGTCTCACCTGGTCTTGTCTCAATCATTTCGCGTGTTGGACCGGGCGAACGTGACAATTGTGGCGAGCCTGCCAGGATCCCATTTACCATCAGTTTAATTGAATCACTTCGTCCGGGACACACACGAATTGCTGGAGTCAAGACGACTAGTATGGAGAACGAGAAATTAATGGCGGTGGGAAAGGAGTTGGGTTATCAGGGAGATGAGTTGAAGAAATGGATGGAGGACGAAAAAGCTAGACTACGAGAAGAAAGAGCGTGGGTGCGACAGGAACGCGAGGAGGAATGTGTCCGGTTGGACAAAGAACGCGAAGTTCTGCAACTTCGGTTGGCAGTACAAAGCGCAGGGGCGCCACGTCAGGACGCAATCCAAGGCGTAGGTGAAGGAGAGGCTGCTAACTTGGCCGCGACAACCGGCGAGGCGCGACACTTTAGCCCTCATAAGTTAATTCCTCAGTTCGAAGAAGGAAGGGATGACTTAGATGCATATTTGCTACGCTTTGAACGTACTGCAACGGGAATGGGTTGGCCTCAGCAGAAATGGGCGACGACTCTGAGTTTGTGCCTCACTGGTGAAGCATTGACGGTAGTGGGTCGGTTGTCGCCAGAAGACGCACTGGATTATGCGAGAGTGAAGCTGGCACTGCTTCAAAGGTTTCGCTACACTAAAGAAGGGTATAGAGAACGGTTTAGGGATGCAAAGCCCGAAGAGGGAGAGACGAGGAGACAGTTTGCCGCCCGTCTCGCTGGGTATTTTGACAGGTGGGTTGAGATGGCCAATATTCAACACACGTTTGAAGCCCTCCGTGACAAGGTCTTGGTCGAGCAGTTTCTGCTCACTTGCTCCACCAAGTTGACTATTTTTCTCCGAGAGAGAGAATGCCAAAGCTTGCAAGAGGTTGCGTCAAAGGCGGACCTTTTCCTAGAGGCTCAGGCCCAGCCTACTACGAGTAAGTCGAAAATCGACGAGACGAATAAGCAGTCTAGTGTGGCGTTAGCAGATAAGTCTAAAACAGGAGGGGGCAGGAAAGCTTTGCGTTGCTTTTTATGCAACAAAATTGGGCACAAGGCGGAAAACTGTCATGGACGTCCGCCGGCCTCCAAAGGAATTACTTGCTGGCAATGCGGGAAAATTGGACACCGTGCAGATAGCTGCAGGTCAAAGCCTAACGACAATCATCAGGCGTCATGTCTTTGGACGAAGTCAAGAAACGGAGAGGTGACCGAGCCCGAAGATGGCTTTGTTACCCTCAAGAATGGTGACAAGATTCCGGTTGTCAACTCGGCAGTAGGACATCCTCCCAAGTTTCTAGTGGAGAATCTTCCAGTTGTAGAGGGAGATATGGGTGGCCACAAAATAACTGTCCTCAGGGACACGGGCTGCAACACCGTCGTTGTTCGCCAAAGCTTGGTTCCGAAGGAAGCGTACACGGGAATATTGAGCCCTGTGTTTCTACTGGACAGAACAGTAAGGCACCTTCCCGAGGCCGAGATTATGGTTAGGACACCCTACTACACGGGAAAGTTAATAGCGAAGTGTGTAAACGACCCTCTGTACGATCTGGTGTTGGGAAATGTGCCGCCTGTACGAGATGCCAATGACCCCGATCCAAACTGGAGTTTGAATGTGAAAACGAGGGAAGCTCATATGTTGGCGACAGAGCCAGCCGATGAACAGAAGACCGGGACGGAAGGCGTCCTGGCGAAAGAGACACATGTGGAGTCTCTACAACGCTCTGCTGACGAATCTTTACTCGAACGGGGCGATAAAGAGTTCATGGGCACCGCGGGGGCTGTGCTGACCAAGAAACCTACATGTCGACCCCCGCCATCGCCTCCCGAACTGCGAGTACCTGAGGTGCCACTGCTTCAAACAACTAAAGAGGAGCTCATCCAGGAGCAAAAGAATGACGAAACCCTGAAGAAATGCTTCCACGACGTTGGGAAAGTAACCAAGAAGCACAGGGGCAGAACGAAGTACGAGTTTTTCATTAGGAATGAGCTGTTGTACAGGAGCTGTACATACAGTTCCGGAAGAAAAACCGATCAGTTGGTTCTCCCGAAAAAGTTTCGGCGAACTGTCACCGGGATGGCACATGACGGAATAATGTCAGGCCACCAGGGCGTGAGCAACACAATAGCATTAGTGTCTGAAGAGTTCTTTTGGCCGGGTGTCCAAAGCGACATTAAGAGGTACGTGCGGTCGTGTGACATTTGCCAACGGACGGTCCCCAAAGGGAGAGTAGGCAAGGCCCCCTTAGGTACCATGCCGACGATTGTAACTCCCTTTCAGAGGGTGGCCGTTGACATCATTGGTCCGATTGCTCCCAAATCAGACTCGGGGAACCGATACATCTTAACCATGGTGGATGTGGCTACTCGATACCCCGACGCGGTAGCCTTGAAAACCATCGGAACTCCGGTAGTAGCGGAAGCTTTAGTTGACATGTTTACGCGATACGGCGTACCGAGAGAGGTCCTTAGTGACCGTGGTAGCGCGTTTACTTCAGACCTGATGAAGGAGGTGGGTCGCCTGCTGTCAGTGAGACGCCTTTTGACTACTCCCTATCATCCCATGAGCAACGGGTTGGTAGAGAAATTCAATGGAACTTTAAAGTTGATGCTACGTAGAATGTGTCAGGAGAGGCCCAAGGATTGGGACCGGTACCTGCCAGCGCTGTTGTTCGCTTACCGGGAGGTACCCCAGTCCAGTTTGAGATTCTCTCCATTTGAGTTGTTATATGGGAGAACGGTACGGGGGCCATTAACTATACTGAGAGAAGTGTGGTCCAACGAGGCGTTGAACGAGGAAACAAAAACGTCGTACAGCTACGTCATGGAACTGAGAGACAAACTGGAGGAGACCTGCAAACTGGCACACCAATGCTTGGATGAAGCCAAGGTAAAATACAAGGCGTATTATGATCGGAAGAAAGTCAACCGAGAAATGAAGGTAGGGGATAAAGCACTAATCCTCCTTCCAAGCGACAATAACAAGTTGCTCATGCAATGGAAGGGTCCCTTCATCGTCACGGCACGAAGAAATGAAGTTGATTATGAGCTGGAGATTGCCGGAACGAGAAAAGCCTTCCATGTAAATATGCTCAAAAAATATGAAGAGAGGACCGAAATGGACCCGGCGGCACCGAGGTGCAGCGCGGCAACAGCAACTGACGATGACAACAAAAACGACGAGGAAGACGCCATAGACGATGTCCCGACTCTGTCCCTGACAAGACAACAAAACGGACAAGACGTACTGGTGAATACGGCCCTGAGTACGGGGGAGAAGAAACAAGTTGCGACTTTGATTGGAGAATTCGAAGAAATCTTCTCTGATCTACCCGGAAAAACAAACTTGATTGAGTGCGATCTGAAGCTGACAACTCAGGCACCAGTGCATGTTAAACAGTACCCTCTGCCGATAAAGGTACACGAAACAGTGGAAAAGGAAATAACAGAGATGTTGCGGCTGGGAGTGATCGAGAGATCAACATCACCATTCAACGCGCCTATAGTATTAGTGAAGAAGTCGGATGGGTCCAGCAGATTCTGCATTGACTTTAGGCGGCTAAATGACGTGTTGGTAGCCGATGCCGAGCCCATTCCCAGGGTAGATGTCACGTTTGCTAAAGTGGGATGTAAACGTTTCTTCACAAAGTTAGACTTAGCCAAAGGATATTGGCAGATCCCCATGACAGAATCATCGAAGCATAAAACAGCGTTCTCAGCTTTGAGCGGTCTGTATCATTTCAGATTCATGCCGTTCGGCTTAAAGACAGCTTCCGCGACTTTCACGAAGCTGATGCGGATCCTACTAAGAGACATACCGAATGCACACCACTATATCGATGATGTTCTGGTGGCAACGGACTCGTGGGAGGAGCACATAGATGCACTAAAGGCTATATTCGGAAGGCTGCGCGATGCGGGGATCACAGTCAAGCCAAAAAAGTGTGAAATTGGATTTCACGAAATCAGCTTTCTCGGCCACAGATTAGGATCAGGCCAAGTAGCCCCAAGACAGGAGATCCTGACGAAGATCCAAGAGGCGCAAAGGCCGACAACCAAACGACAGGTCAGGTCCTTCCTGGGTTTGACTGGATTCTACAGGGAATTCATTCCTAACTACGCAGAGGTGGCGGCTCCTCTGACAGTGTTGACCTAAAAGGGAACTCGCAACGAGCTGCAGTGGGACGACGAGTGGGAAAGGGCATTCAAGCGCCTGAAGGAGGAATTGTGTAAACCTCCCATCCTCATGGCTCTCGACCTAGAAAAGGAATTTGTGCTACGTACAGACGCCTCAAGCGTCAGTTTGGGAGCAGTCCTTCTACAGGAAAAAGATAGCGTACTGCACCCTGTCGCGTACGCAAGCAGACGGTTAAGCAAGGCGGATAAGAACTATGCCACGATTGAAAGGGAATGCCTGGCACTAGTTTGGGCCGTTGAAAAGTTTGCACTATATTTATATGGCAAGCATTTCCGAGTGCAAACTGACCACCAGCCGTTGGAATACTTAAATAAGGCTAAACACACCAATAGTCGAGTCATGCGATGGAGCATGAAGATGCAAGACTATAGCTTTCACGTCGAATACATTAAGGGGAAGGATAATGTAGGTGCAGACTACTTAAGTCGGATGTAAATAAGGAATTTAGACATAGAATGCCCTCGTGCCTATTTTTTTTTTCTTGCTCGATAGCGCATGGGGTAATACGGGGATCGAGTTACTGCATGGTTTCGAAGTGCAAACATGGTTCTTTTTTTTTGAGGGGGGAAAAGGGACGCAATTTAATGTGAATTGAGTTTTATTTCGAAGTTCTTCACGCATGATTTTTTTTTGGTACTTTGCGCGCGAGCGTGAAATGAAGGAGCTGTGTTACATCGGGAACGGTCAAGAGTGTAGACTGGTGCTGCGCGTGCGAGTGCTACGAGAACGAATACGGTCTTTGCCAAGGCTCGAGATCGCCCAGGCCAAGAGTGAGTGCTGCGCAAGTGCCGGCAGGAATTACCGTCAGTCCGAGACTTTACCAATGGACTTCAAGATTGACGGTGTAGAAGAAGTTCAACGATGAACTTCTCAAAGTTGGGGGGCATTGTCACGGGTGTGGAGCTGGGAAGAAAAGAAGAAAAAGAAGAGAAGAGAGGAAGAAGATGATCGCGAGAAACGACGGGCAGGTGCGGGAGTTCTGACCCGTTGCTTGTTGAAGCCGGCAGCGCTCCGGCTACTGAAGCTTCACAGAAACCGGCCCCGCTCCGGTTCCTGAGACCCCGGCCACGCTCCGGCTTCTGAAGCCTCACCGAAACCGGCCCCGCTCCGGTTCCCGAGAACCCGGCCACGCTCCGGCTTCTTAAGCCTCACCGTAACCGGCCCCGCTCCGGTTCCTGAGAGCCCAGCAACGCACCGGTTCCCGAGAGCCCAGAACGCTACGGTTCCTCAAGCCACGAAGAACCCGGCAACGCTCCGATTCCTGAGACCACGACGAGCCCCGCTACGCTCCTGAAGCCCCGCCACGTCAGGCGTGAGTCGAGCTTTTGTGGGGACTTGACCACGGGGACTCCGGTCTGCTTTGAACTTTTCCTTTTCTTTCTTTATTGTTGATAACTACCTCCTGATTTCCTTTCATTATAATATTACGTATGTACATGCCTCTGTCTCACCTGGTCTTGTCTCAATCATTTCGCGTGTTGGACCGGGCGAACGTGACAGTCATCCATGCAGGGAGTATGGATATGCGGGGAGAAGTGACGGCACAGAGTGCCATAAATGAACTGGAAGAACAACTGAAGAGGTGGGTTCAGATGGCACCGGAACATCAGTATGTGGTATGTGCAGCTCCAGTAGAAAGTAGTGTAGGCCCAACAAAAGAAAAAAGCATACAAATGAACACGCTCACGAAAGAAATGACACAGCGGTTGGGCCCTAGAGTGGAGTTTGTGGATGTCAATATACCTGCTGGTGAGGACCAGGGAGACACTCACAATGGTGAGGGAGCAGAAGAGATGGGACGAAGCCTAGGCATCAAGATTGAGGCTTTTTTAGGCTCAATGCCAGTCAACAAGGGTATGGCATCACAAACAAGGACGCAGGGAAGAAATATCAGGAAACAAGGATGGCACCACCGGTTGCAGAAGATCGAGGAACAGCTCCAACGGATGCACCAGCAACAGGGGAGACAATATTGAGAGGGCACAGGGGAAAGGCGAAGGGCATGGCAGTGAGAGGAGAAAAGCTACAAGAGGCACACGGACAAAACCCAAGACGAACCATGCGGGAAAAAAGAAAACACAACGACTCGGAGAATACGTCCCCCATATTACAAGAGGAAAAAAAGTTAGCTAGTGAGGAGTTGACAGATGCGGACAGCTGGATGGACGGGGCGGGGGTGGAAAATCCACAACCAAAGGAAACGGTAGAGATAAGGATGCAGCCAAAAAAGGCAAGAAAGAGAACACGCAGGGGACAGAGGAGAACGCAACAAACTCTGGCTTTCCTGAACATGCAAGGAGGGAGAAAAGCAGCGAAATGGGAGGAGCTGTACGCTTCAATGGAAGAGGATAGTCTTGTAGGGGTGGGACTGGTGGAAACCCACCTGAGGAATTCGGAAGTACCACCAGCACATGAGAAATTCACTTGGCAGGGCCAGAACAGAAGAGGTGGGGAGCGAAAAGGGGGAGGTGTGGGCTTTCTGGGGACGGCTACAGGCGAATGGGAAAGGCAAAGGGAAAGCTGTGTGGAGCACCTGTGGATGACAGGGAAGATAGGGAAGAAGAAGGTGGCAATCGGAATAGTGTACCTCTGGACTGGAAACAAATCCGAGGAAGCAAACAAGGCACAACTGGCCTGTCTACAGAAGGACGTGGAAGAACTGAACTTACCCATCATCATACTTGGAGACTTCAACGCGCATATAGAGGAACTGGATGAGAGGACAGATAAGATGGGCCGGGAACTCCTATGCTGGATGGAAAAAATGGGACGTGATGGTGAACGGGACAGAAAAAAGTAAAGGGAAGATCACATGGGCAGTTCGAGAACGTTCCTCATGCATAGACTACTGTCTCATGTCTCCAACTTTATATGAAAACCTAACAGAGATGACAATAGACGAGACTGGCGGAGCGAGTCTTGGAAGTGATCACCGCCGACTGACATTGGAGTTTGGGGCAACCAAATTAAGACAGTCACCGATGCCAAGGACACCCAAGGGGCTAACCAGTAGGGAAATGGAGAGAGTGGTGGAGGAGCTGGAAAAGGAGGCGGAGGATGAACCCATACGACAGTACACAGACGTGGTGAGTTGGATGTGCAAGTGGATTACAAAGGTCAAGGGAATAAGGAGTGGACACCGAAAACGGAGACAAAGGAGAAAGAGATGGTGGGACACAGAAGTGGAAGAGGCAAGAAACCGGAGGAGAGCAGCATCCAGGAAGCACAGTGAAGCAGTCAAAATGAAGGCACAGAGAGAGGATATTCTCAAACCATGGGAAGAATACCAGGAAAAAAAGATTGAGTTCTCGACTATGGTGCAAAGAAAGCTGAAGAAGGTGGACAGACAACTGCTTGAGGAATTGCGAAGCAGTGGCAGAGATGCCCCAAGAAAGTTCTGGCAACATGTCAGGGCCGAAGAGAGATGGGCAGAGCCTAACCCGACAACAATAAGGGATGCCACAAGCGGAGTAGTCCTGACTGGACAGGAATGTATCCGGCACATCGCTCTGGCAATGACGGAGAGCTTCGAACAACCAGATGCAGTAAGACAGAGTGACCCCCGGAGGGACAGCACGAGAAGTACCCAACAGCGCCGAGCTATATCCCAGGGCGAGTTGAACAGGGCCATGTAACGCATGGATGGTCATACGGCAACGGGTCTAGATGACATTCCAGCAGGCCTTCTGAAGAAAATGGGAGGAAAGTCCAGGGAACGGCTCCGAGAGGGTCTCTCCTGTGTGATGGAAACAGGTGACATACCGGAGGACTGGAAAAGATCCCGGATCAGGATGCTATACAAGGGGAAAGGAGACAAGCTCATCCTGAAAAACCACCGTCCGATAACAGTGACCTCGGTGCTCTACCGGATTTTCATGCATGTACTGAAGGAGCGCCTACAGAGCTGGGCTGAGCATGAGGGCATACTCGGGGAACTCCAAAACGGATTTCGCAAGGGAAGGAGGTTGGAGGACAACCTGTTCATAATCACTCAGGCTATGGAGATCGCCAACCACGAGCAGAGGTCCCTATACCTCGGTTTCTTGGACATCTCCAAGGCTTATGACTCTGTGAACCATTCGCTGCTCTGGAGGGTATTGGAGGAGTTGGGAATACCGGTGGAATGGAGGGACCTGCTCCAACAGATATACAGAGACAACAACGTAGTGGTTCAGTGGGGGGCAGAGTTCACCGAGCCCATAAAGGCCACAAAAGGACTAAGACAGGGGTGCCCGCTTTCACCACTTCTGTTTATGTTGTACATTGCAGGACTGGAGAGAGCACTGGAGGACAGTCGCTTGGGTTTCAGGATGTGCTACGGTGAAGAGGGGAGGCAAGTGGATCAGAGGATCCCTGCCTTGATTTATGCAGATGACGTGGTACTTATGGCGGGGTCCTTGGAGGAACTTCAGGAATTACTGGACATCTGTGGAAAAGAGGGAACCACCCTGGGGCTAACGTTCAACCCCAGCAAGTCTGGAGTCCTTGGGGCGGGGGTGGAGCAACAGGAAACAGAGGATGCCTCTACGCAGCTGTCGCAGAGAGTGAACACCCAGGGCCAAGAGATAGAGTGGAGGACCGAATATAAGTACCTGGGAGTGACGCTGCAGTCGGGACAAAAGTACCTCGAACAACATGAGGCCGAGCTGCGGACCACGGCGAACAAACGCAAGGGCTACCTGGGATGCAGGGGAATGTGGAGTTTCAGCCGATACGAGACGGTGCGGGCACTCTGGAAAATGGTGGCGGTGCCGGGTTTGACCTTTGCCAATGCCGTACTGTGCCTGTCGGCACGTACACGAGAACATCTGGAAGTGAGGCAGCGAGAGGTGGGTCGCCTGGCGCTGGGAACACATCGAAACACCACCAGTGAGTACGTCCAGGGCGACATGGGTTGGTCCTGCTTTGAGGCCCGTGAGGCCAGCAGCAAACTGATTTTCGAGCGGCGGCTTTGCACTTTGCCGGAACAACGATGGGCTCGCCAGGTGTTCAAGTACATCCACCTTCGAAGCATCAACACCCGGTGGGTAAGGAGAGTGAACAAGCTCACGGAGCGATATGACGTGCCACGGGTGCTGCTGTGCGAGGTCGAATCTCCGGGGACGGCGAAACAGGTGCGGGAACGCGTGAAGGAGACAGAAACGACCAGATGGGTCGCCGCGGTAGGCGCGCGGCCGTCCCTCGCCGTCTACGGTGCGGAAAAGAAGAGCATTGTGGGCGTGGATTTCGTCGACAACTCGAGGGGCAGTGGGCTGCTGTGTGAGGCACGAAGTGGAGTGTTGAGGACACGCCACCTGAGGTCCAAGTACACGCCGGGGATGGACGGTACATGCCAGCTATGTGGCCAGCAGGAGGAGACAGCTGAACATATCATACTGGAGTGCCGAGAGCTGAGACCGCTGATGCCACCAGATCTGGTGGATTATGCGGTTGCACTGGGTCTGAAAAGGTTGGACTTGGGACCGACACCATCGACAGGGCAGGGGCAGACGACGCAGACGACGTGCATCAATGAAGTGGGAAGTCGAGACCATGGTGGCCAGCGCAGTCAGCGGGGGGATGTCGGCGGCGTCGGCGGCCTCGGGGTGGTTGAAATCGCAAAGCGAAGACTGGAGGACTGGTGGGGGAAAACTGTGAGGAGGGTGGGGGGCAATGGCAATCAAATTTAGTTTTTTTTTTTTTTCTTTTTGGCTAGATCCAGTTTTGTTAAAACTGTGATCGCCCGATACAAAGGGTTAAGCCACCATATCCATATCCATATCCATATCCATATCCATATCCATATCTGGCATGGCCAACACAAGGTTACCAAATTCCGCTACGTTACCTCTATTAACGAACACCCGGCAGAGCCACATCCGTGGCGCACATCTCCAGCTCGTGATGGGCCTTCAACATTTCCAATTCAACAGGATTTGTGCCCGTATCCTAGCAGGACGCTCATGCTGACTGACCAGAGCGACCACGACGAAAACATAGACGTCCAGTGCTATTCGCTGACTATGTCACAAGATATGCCACTTTGTTGAATGACTTATAACGTGAACAATTTTATTCTTGTCACTTTTTGTTGTTGCTTTTTTTGTTTAATTACTTTCGTTGTCCTTTCTTTCTTCCCTATTTTCTTCTTTCATTTGGTATAATGCATCGGATATGTAAAAAATGGGGGGATGGTAGCGACGGGTAAGATGGGCGGAATGGTGGGGATGTGGGGATGGCAGAGGGGGGCGGAGAATATTGTGTCTTCAATGTAATATTTTCATATATTGTCACGAATGACAATTGATGAGGCGACGAAAACTGAAGCAAACTACACGTTCAATGGGGCGAACAGGTGCTCAAAACAAAATAGAAAAAGTCTCGCGTCGCACGCGTCGGTGGCAGCGAAACAGCAGGATTGAACGCTGGGGCCAGTCTGACACTTGCTCGCCATGCGAAGCCCCTTATATCCACGCGTGGGCTTCTGGAAGAATCGGCGTAGAAAGTTCGGCGAGTAGAACATTCTAACCTCGAACGAGCAGCAGGGTTCCCGAATTTAGGAGAACTCAAAATTTACAGAAACAATAATAAAAAAAAACTGCGTCATCTCCCAGGCATCGAACCTCGACCCCTTTGCGAAGGAGCCAAGGAAAAAAACCATTCGCTTGTTCGGCGACGAGTGTGGAAACAAACGAATCACTTTTTCGTCTTCTAAACTCTGTTTCCTTTATGCTTGCTTTGTTATCTTCAGATTTGAACGTACCGCCGTGCGGTAGTGCATCACTACTGCCTGGTGCACGTTAAAGACCCCAGGCTAGCGGTGGTACTGCACTGGCTAAATTGCTCATCTACAGCTGAGAGACGAGACGCCCACTGAGGCAAACTAACTTCCGGCTGTATAAACATGCACACAACAATTTGCTTTCTTTTCACCTTTAAATAAAGAGTCGTTGCCGGTGTGCGTTGTGTTTACAATAGCGAACCCAACACTCACCGACAGCGTTCTGGTTATAGAAATGCGACTAACGTCGTTTTTGTTTTTCGACAGATCCGCACGCTACGTTCGCCATTTACTACTTTCCACGGTTTTGGTATCTAAAAACTAGACACGTAACTTCCAAAAAAAGGTATATAAGAGGGAGGTTGTTTTGGGGGTGTATCTTTTCGAAAATTCAGGGGTGTTTACAGCGGTTTACGTTTACCAACAATTTTGCTCTTTTTGGTATTTCTCTTCGATGTTAGACAAAAATTCCAAGTTTACCGAGGTTTATATTGAGCAAAACAAGACACTGATGCGGGCTTCCCCAACCACCAGGAAAGATTCCCGGCCCCGAATACTTGAAAAACATACCGCTACCAATAAAAAAAATGAAACAAGTATATCCAGATTAAGAATAATAGAACGTACACTGCACGAAACTGTTAACGCTAACTATACATCACTGATGTCGTTATTTTTTTTACTCTTAGTATTAAAAGGCTGTCGTGAAGACTTCTAATGTAACCAAAGCGGAATAAGTATGAGGTTCGCCATTACCGTGTTCAAGTAATATTTGAAGGGAAATGCCGACGTTTTGTTCGCGCTAACGGTCTCGCACAATCACATGTGACGGTCGTCAACGGGAACTCCGGTGACTTCTATGAGCCGACATACGGCGACGATGGTACGGGTCTATATAGTACTTGAGTTAAAAAGATACCCTAAGCTATCCCAATGGCTCGTGCACAAGCCACATTCGATTTCTTTCTGATTGGGCCTCATAGAGAATTCCTAGACCTTGCTCATGTAGTAAGAACTCATTGTGCGACCACGACGTGGTACGCAAAGTGCTCGTGCTGCAGGCTACTGTCCTTACAGTAGCCTGCAGCGACACAGCAGGCTACTGTAAGGAAAAGCATTGTTATCGCAAGCTCGCGTTGGCCCTTAGAAGCATGCTTTCAAGCGCTCCAGTGGCCGTATCGTGCCACCACGCCGACGGCCTAACTTAGCGCCGTAAAAACTGCCGGGGACTAGAGATAAAGCGTGTCCGATCGCGGCACAGTTAAAGAAAACCCTGGGTGTTCTGTTTTTTCTGTCTCTCTTGCAGAAGACTGGCAACCGGTGATTTTGGAATACATTGACCCCAACCAGCTGCCCGTGCACTGGGGAGGACAACTCCGTGGTGCGGACGGCGACCCAAAATGTTCCGACATTGTACGTCCTGCTGCTTGCTACCGCAATATGCACTCAAGCAAACACCTTTAAAAAAAAGCAGTCACGCCAAGTTTTATTGCCAAAGTCTTCAATACACCTTTTTCAAAAGTCTGTGCCATCCAGTAGCGGCTACTCCAATTATTCGAGTCCGACATTGTTTGGTCCCATGTATACTCTGTGCATGCATTGGGCACGAGGACTATGTCGGCGTTCAGCGTCAACTCCATTCAGCTCGGATCGAGAACGAGCTGCGTCAGCGTTCAGACAGAACTCGAGTCCAATGACACAAGCTTCATGCTTGATGGGGTTTTAAAAAGGGTCTATTAATGCTCGAGATAAAAGAGAACATAGTTAGTAATTTGCCATGGTTGTTGCCCTTTGCGTGTGTCTGCACCAACTTGGCCTCCCACACGCAATTTGACAACTTTCCAGACTAAAACATTAAGCGTCATTCTTTCGCATTCGCGAGACAAACCCCCAAAAAGCAAACTAAAAGAATTTTTGTTTTGCCGGCAATTTTTATTGTTAATATAAGGGATTTCTTGCGCCCAGCCACCGATAACCTCAAAGTGTAGCGTAACTTTAAATATTTTTTACAGCTAGTTACCGCAAACAAATCGTTAGGTCGTGACTGACCGTCAAGCTTGAAACTCCGAGCTTGTTGAACAGATGTCATAAAACACGTTGTAGCTGAGAAAATACGGGCGCCGGTTGCACAGGCGGCTTCGTGTTTTTAATGAGATGATACTCCTACGAGGGATAAACTATTTAACGAGGGCCGGAATTCAGAGCAAAAGTTAAAGAGGGGAGTAAATCTTCTAAGCTAGGTGGCGCAAGCTGCCGCCCGGCACGAAAGGTATATATAGCCACGACTATCCGTACATCCATTAATCCAGGTCGTCTCAATCGGTTGACTTGAGGTCCGTTTTTACGCACAGATTACGAGCACGTTTGCTTATCCTGCTGTCTACGCGAAAACATATCGGATGGAAAGCAAGCTGCGCATACCGAAACATGCAAAAACCTTTTGATTGCAAAATGTGATCCCAGTTTAGTTACTGAACCAGTGACATATCATAATCGCTTTCACAGTGCAAAATTACGCCTATGTAGTGGAAAAGTGTTTTCTGAACTTTGTCATTCTCAATGACATATCAGTTAGTTTAGGGAAATCGTCCGCACTCCAACCGTGTTCTTCGTTAATACTTTTTGAGAACCCTACACTACAAATATTGCCATACTTAGTTTCACCCTAAGTGAGAGCGGAGCCAGGGCTAAGAGACAAAAGGAAAAATTAAGGAGCACGAAAGGTGCAGCGTCATGACCTTTGACGTTTTTTTTCGTACGTTACGTCTGGCTCATTCAATCAAATACGAAAAGGGCCGGGTGACCCCGATGCTTTGGTGTCTGTGTTGGCGTTTGTGTTTCCTCTAGGCTATGGCAACGCTCTGACTTAGGGTAAAGGGAAATATAGTTGGAAGCTCTGTATATTGTGATCATCCGATAAGAAAGCAATCAATAAATGTGTGCGGCATTCGGGACATAGGACAGAGTTCTATGTTCTACGGGAAGTCCCTATACTTTGTTGGACCCTAAGTCCGAACGTAGCCACCACTACGAGCTGATGGGACAAATCACACAGCGTAAAAAAAACAGCAACATTGTGACCATTGAGTGCCCGTATGGGTTTTATCTAGGGCTGGGCGTCGATTAAAAGTTTTAACCCGATTAATCGCCACCCTTTAATCGATTAATTAATCGATTAATCGGTCTCGTTTATTTCATTGCAAAATATTAAAAAGGTCTTTTTTTTTTTGCTGAATCTGTGATAAACGGTGCAATGTACAACTTAGATTATGAATTAATCTCGATATGTAGTTAAGAAGAGTATCAGAGACCTTTCGCTAAATATTACTTTTGCCGCGTGAGGCAAAGATGTTCGTTGATATTCTCTAGAAAGAGCGGCTTCCTTTCATTGTTCACAATAATCTCTACTGCGCTAAACAGACACTCGAACTACGTTGAAATGGCCGGGGACATGCGTAACCTCTGTACTTAATCGGATGCTATAAAAATATCGTCCCTGTACAGTTTACTTTGTTCTAAAATTTGACCTAAAGGTCACCCTTCGTACAGGCGTATTCGTCCACGTCTGTGTTATGGAAGTGTTTAATTTTGAGTTTTTTTTGGTTCGTCTAAATTTTACCGATTAACCAGTTAAAAAATTTAATCGCGATTAAAGCATTAATCGATTAATCGGTAGGTTAATCGATCATTTGCCCAGCCCTAGTTTTATCATCGATGAACAAGTCAAGAACGGGGAATGTTATGTGACGGGCTTTCGACACTGGTAGGATTAATCGGCTCGTAGCGTCGGAATCGTCCGGACGTAAGGTAGAACGAAGTATCGAAAAATGTTTTCTTGGGTGCTAGATAATTCGAGATAGAAGAGACGTTTAGCAAACCGTTACCGTACTACCGTTATCGTACTACCGTTACCGTGGGCCCAACTGCGCATGCGTGGCTCGTACCAGCGTCACGCGCCTGAAACGAGTTGTCGTGGTCACCTTACCGTTGGCCTTACTAGAGTGTACTAGACGGGACAAGTAAGGCCACCGGGGTGCTATTTAGGTACCTCCGCATGTAGAAAAAACCGGCTAATCCAAGCCACTTAGGTCGTAGCGCCCGAGAGGGCGCTACAAGCGAAGTGGTTTGGATTAGCCGTTTTTTTTTTTTTTTTTTTAATGAAAAACCCGTTTTGTTCCAAGCCCAAGCTCGAGCGGCACACTGGTCAGGGGCATAAAAACAATAGAACGGCGGACTATATCTTTATACAACCTAGACGTCAGTCGTCACGTACATAAAGTCACCGCGACCTGACTTGTTGTCACAACGCCATGCGACATCAGGACGACGCCTTGACGTCAACGGCGTCATCGACGGTGGCAACGCGCGTTACACGACATCAAGACTGC
Source organism: Ixodes scapularis (assembly GCF_016920785.2). Lineage (NCBI taxonomy): Eukaryota > Metazoa > Arthropoda > Arachnida > Ixodida > Ixodidae > Ixodes > Ixodes scapularis. The sequence goes on along the minus strand of NW_024610265.1, from coordinate 453,281 downwards.
ATTCTGACGTCATATTGCGTTGACAACGACGACGATGTCAACGTTGACGTTGACGATGACGACGACAACGTCACGGAACGTCAAGATGACGGCGTCCTTGTCAGTGCGACGTCATAAGGACGCCTGGTGTCAGTTCGTCGACGTCGGTGTCGACATGACGCAACTCGACTTCACGAAGACGTCCCGACAATTTTAGGAGGTCGACGTTGACATTACACGCCGTCAAGGCTTGGTCGTGATGTTGACGTTCACGATGACGTCAGGACGACGTTAACGTGACGTCATAGCGATGTTTGACTTTGCGTGGGGCGTCGACGTCAACGTCGGAATCGACGACCATGTTCACGTCGTCCTCGATGTGGCGCGCGAAGTCATGACCACGTTACAACGGCGACTTGATAACACGTAACGGCGTCGTCCTCAGCGCAACGTGATGTCACGACCGCGTCACAACGGCGACTTGATGTCGCGTAACGGTGTCGTCCTCAACGCGACGTCACGACCGCGTTACAACGCCGACTTGATGTCGCCAAACGGCGTCGTCCTCGATGCGACGCGATGTCACGACGGCCTTACGACAGCATCTTGGCATCCCGCAACGTCGTCGACGATGACGTCGCGGCGTCGTCGTGTCGTGGTGCTTTGACCTTACCTCTGACCTCAAAATAATAAAAAATACAATATAGACGCTTTGCAGCAGCTGTGCATGGACGCCGCCATACCTGACCCATAGAGTTATTACAATAAACGCTAGAGGCTCAGCTGGCGCTAGTGTCTATGGGACTTCCGGTTGCAAATTGAAGCAGACAGCATGCAGTCTACTTTTCCAGTCTTCCTGTGTATTCCTATGGGAAAACGCGCGTGAATTTTGTCTCGTCGCCGGAAAACAACATTAATAACTTTTGTTATTTCGGTTGTACCGGGTAGTATGTACCTTTATTAATATTGCGTAAGTGTAATTGCTTTAGTTACAGCATTTTTCCTTTACCACTGAACGATGTTAAACTTCGCTATATTTCAGGCCCAAACCTCTGTTCCATGGCAGGTATGTAGAAACGAGCGACGATTCTAAGTAAAATAACGATCGAAAGGAATGTAGAGTGTGTTCAAAGTTCGCCAGCATTCCGCTGGTGCTTATTTATTGCTAATATGCCTGTCCTCTCACTATATGAAAATGACCCCGTCGTGCATCTCTACGAGCGGTTAAAAAAAAAACGTTCGAAACGTAAAAAATAAAGTACGTGGGCTACGAAAGGTGTGTTTTCTTGTTATTTCCTATGTTGGGCAGTTTTTATCGCGCACCTGTGCTCTGGCTTCCCCCTATTTGCAAAGATTTGGAGCGTGCGGGTGATGACTTGAACACAGAACAAGCATCTTCGCACATATTCATGAGCAGAAAGAATAAAGCGGTACTTATTTATTGCAAATCGGACTATATTACGTGACTTTCAACTTATTTTGATCGTCTGCAAGCACAAGGAGTTACTTACCCAATGTTACTGCGTAGTTCTTGCCGTCTCTCTTGGTTTTCCACATGTCGTTCGTTCGTTTGGCACGTATATTCCCCATGCTGGAAAGCGTCGACGCCGTGTTCGCGCTAACAGTGTCCGACAGTGCACATAAATACACGTACGAAGCGGTTTTAACACCGTTTTTAATGCCGCAAATTTCAAATAAAAGTGCTGTAACTGACCAATTATTTCGTCTGCGTGACTGAGAAATGTTCCAATGTGCCTAGTACGTACAAATTATTCGTGATATTTGCTCTTATAATCGAGCGCAGAGAGAAAATGCACTCGCTTTTTCCCATAGAAATGCATTACCGGAAGTCAATTTCTGACTGCATGCTGTCTGCTTCAATTTGCAACAGCACACTAGCGCCAGCTGAGCCTAGCGTTTATTGTAATAACTCTATGACCTGACCTTCAGTTTTTGTTTCCTTTTATTCTGTTTATTTCACTTCATCATTACCATAGCAGGCCAGGTTATTGACATATTATATTCAACTGTGTCCTTTTCTAAAGCATCGGCCTTTGTAGAGGATCGTCAACTACCGTTTTAGTTGCTCGGCATCTTGGTAAGACAAGAGAAGGTCAGCAATGGCGGCTGTAATTTGGCGCGTGTGTAAAGCGTCTATTAGCGCCGAGATTAAAGCCCCTCGATGTGTTTGCGTTTGTCTTGCAAGTAGCGTCAAATGCGCGAGTGCACGAGGCCCATGTCTCGAGCGGCCCTTGGAAGCAAATGGCGGCGCAGCACTGAAATGAGCGGGCCTTGGAAGCGAAGGGCCGCGGAGCACCCGCTCATGGCACGTGTCTCGCGCGCTTTCACAACAATTGTTGGCGGTACTTGTAAAAAACGCTTTTATCAAGGGGCTTTAGCCGAGATGTTTCGGTTGCGACCTCTTATGGTTTCCATCCGTGACTTCACGACTGGGATTTGCCTCGCCGTGACGTCACCAGTTGTTATCCTGGCTACTTACCATCAGGTGCGACGACGAGTTCGGTGGTGTGTTTGAAAAGCACAGTGGAAGCTATAAAAGCCATCGCAATCCGAAACTAACACCGTCAAAGTTGACAATCTGACAATGCTCATATGCCCATGGTTTGGCCAATCGTGTAAAGCTGACCGCAGCGACGCTTTTGGTCGCGCACATCGCTAATAGCCCTTAAGGGGCTATATTCCCCATATGATCTTGACCTGTGTCGTTGCTTTATCGCAGCGAAGGTGGCGCTGCGATCAAAGTGGCTTGGTTCCACCCCGTGGTTCCACCTGGTCGCTTTCCACATTTTGAGGTGCAACTGCTCGTACCTTCTAGTACACTCTACCCTGGGTTCTGCAGAGCGAGCTTTCGATCCACGTGCTCCAAGCTGGTGTGCGCCCAGTGACTTTAGCGTGCGCTAGCCCACTCGGCCACCGATCCCCCTTGCTGACGGCGAGCTTCAACAGTTCTTTTGCAACGTGCATTCCGCACCATCAAGATTGTTCGTCGTAGAAGGCTATTAATATGAGCTGGTTCGCAGCATGCGTTTTTAAAAGCGTCTTCCAATATGAAATACCCGTTATAGTGTTGTTTTTGTGCGCCATAAAGTGGGAGCAAGGCGCGTTATTATAATAGTCATTAAACGCATATATTCAAGACGAAATTACTTTTAAAAGTAATCTGCCTCAGAACAAAACACTTCTCTTAATTTTGACAACATGGATTGAGGGACTCCTGTTGGGTAAAGTTGTGTCTACCCGCTGCTAGTGGCCACAAAATACGGTGAGCTCGCGTAACTAGGGCATTTCACTCGTGCAGGAAGCCTAGCTGACTTCATTTTTCATTTCATTTTAGCGGCAAGCACGGTACCGGTGCACTCCACTCTGGGGCAGCTTTTCATGACATATCAGAAGAAATAAAGAGGGCACACGAGTAAATTTGTTCGGTGCCCAGGGTTTGCGAGCTCAAGTACGCCCACAGCTTTGACTGCATTGTCAAGAAACGCTATCCCTGAGTATCAGGAGCCAGGTTATGCCGATCCTTAGTTGTATCATTATCCCACGTTATTGGTCCACCATTTGTATAAATTTATTGACTGCCGCCAAACTTTGTGAACAGTCGAGCTCCGGTACAGCGGTAGGAATCACCGGCATGCTGAAATCAAATTTTTCAGGATTTGAACGCTACGTGGTGACGCATGCGCAGTCTGGCCCACGGTAACAGTAGTACGTGAATGGTCTGCTAAAAGTTCCTATTGCGAATAAAACCCGACGTTCAGTTAAATGCTCTTAACACAACTATGAAAAAAATAGCTTAAAGGTAATATAGCTACCTCTGGGAAACAACATCGGTGATGCTTGATAGCACCCCTGATGGGCGTACAAGGGACACGGAGGAGAGAGCTCAGGGGCATTGCCCGCAGGTCCGCCCCGGGGGAGAGGTGCCATGCGATCTTTACGCGGTGCACAGTCCGGGCCTGTGGACCGAGCCCGGCGCCAAGCAGTGTAGCCTTACCCGGGGAGCCGTCCTTGAGGTACCCGTGACCGTGGAGCGAGCAGGCGCAGTCCTGGACTGGTGTTTCCAGAGCAAGTCGAACGACCTGTGCTTCGGACTGTCTTTCCGGAGCGGCGGTCAGTCGAGCAGCGAAGTGCTGCCTTTGAGGAAGGTCAACTGCACCATGTTTCCCGAGAGCGGCCAGCTCGAGTGCCAGGAGCCAGGAACATGTAAGCTACCTTCTGTTTCCCCGCTGCAGTGTGGATCTGCATCACAACGCTGCGGGGCTTTCGTGCTTCAGCCCGGACTTCCGTTCTTTTAAGCGTCTGAAAGTGCACACGAAATCACTGTTTCTTTCGAATTCTTGTCGCCGTTGTCGCAGATGACTGCCGTGCTCTAAACAAAAAACAGAAAAAAAAACAGCTCTCATAATTTACTGACCCACCTAACAACTCTTTTTTTTTTTTTCAGACATACTCAAGTTCGACAACAGTTCTAGCTGGTTCGCCAATAAGGAGTTCTGCTACACTGTCAGTGTCAAGGACCAGAAAGACAAACTCAATAGCGGGTCTGCGGAGATCCAGTGTTGATTGGTTGCGGATGTCCACTGTGCGGGAATGCGGCCCAACGCCCCCTAAACTCTGTTTCCTCTTACGATGAAGTCTAGCGGACGCTGCGAGCTATCCCAGCCAATCCAGCTCTGTGAAGCCCTCACTAAAGTCACGTGACATTAAGACAGTACTGGATTGGCTCCGATGGCTTGTAGTCTCCGCTGCGGTTCATCGTAAGGTGAAAAGGAATTCAAGTACAAGGCCTTTGCACTGTGTACCCTACAGATAATCAACAAATCATCATCTGCCCGGACACAGCTAGGTATTGGACCTCACAGTCAAGGTGTGAGATATTGGCCGCGCCCGCCGTTATCGAACGTCATGGGGAGTGGAAGTAGGCCTTGTGAGTACCTAGGTAGTGTTGAGCGGAACCGGATGGGAACTGCCCGATTTTGCGGGACCGGGTCAGGGGAGAGACAAGGCTCAAATCAACCAGAGATGACCACTGCGCCTTGCGGTTATGTGCAACGCAATTGCCCTGGGTCTGCGAGCGGGGTGAAGTCAATGGTCGTAACGAGGACTGCTACAGTAAGATATGTATGCGAAGCTAGTTTTACAGGGATTCGCTTCCGACTAGAAACATAAGTAATTCCAGATTATGCTTCTACCCAGTGATTGGTGCGTATTAAAAATTATAATATCAAGAACGTTTTTGATGTCTTTTCTTTAGTCAAATTTACTGGTGTATTTCTTATTCAAGAGTTTTAGCATATCGCGATTTCGTAGAACTATACTTGAAACTGGAACTTGCCGGTGCCACTCTGAGGCGTGCTTTGGAAAGAGCTTACAAATTTACTTTTCATTTTAAAAAAAATCGTGTAAATTTACTTGTACTCCAAACGATAGACGGGGCGTCAAATGTAATTTCCTGTTTGCAGTTTTTGATGCCCCTTTCGTTGATGGTATCAACCAAGATTGCTAATGAAATCAACAACATGCAAGCTAACGCTTTTAAGGCACTTTAGACGGCCCTGAAAGAATGGTTTTTCAACGTATCACACTGCAATTTACTTCAGGGGTGCAACCAAGTGGTGGAAGTTTAGAGTGGAAAAAAATATGCAAGAACGAACTTACCTAAAAAAAAAAAAAAAAAAAAAAAAAAAAAAAAACTCTTTTGGTTAATTCACGGCGCCGCTTCGCAGACGATACACGTGTAGAAAGAAGTGCTGCCTACAGATGGCGTGCTCCGCGAACGCCGGCCGATTCGGGTTCTCTTGCCACATCGTCTGCTTTGAACAGGTATCGCTCGATAATGAAAAGGATGACCCTGCGACTGTTCCTTTCGTAACCAGCTAGCTTGGATATTTGTTCCCTAATCACCATTAAAAGATAAAGAAATCTTTACCCATTGCTGTCACTTATCTTGCGCCACAACGACCCAAGTCTTGCCTTCGTCCTCGGCACACACTTCATACACGGGTCAGTGCCCTGCCAAGCTGTTGCTGACGCGGCTGAGCTGCGATATTGGAGTTTCTTTCACATATTCCGCTTGCTCCGCTTGCGAGCCCATTCCCCGTGTCTGACGTAAACGGGACCCATACAAAAATATCCTAGGGTAGGCTGTAGAAAATATTTTGCCTGGTCGGCTATAGAAAATTGGCTTAATCAGCTGTATATTTTTCTACGGCAGCCTTGAGATTTTTTTACGGTCTCGCTTATGGGCGTCTTTATCTTTCACTATGAGTTTATCGCTGGTTAACTATAAAAGTATTTAACTTTTATATGGCTCTCTTTAGCCGCCGCGCTATAGACATCTATTGCACTTATTTTGATTTCTTTAGCCAGCAGGCTATAGCTCTTAATGAGTATTCCCTTGGTTTCTTTAGAATTCTATTGTTTTCTGTGTGGCCTTCTAATGAATCTTTTATGGCCTTCTAAAGAATATTTTATGGCTTACTCTATGACTCCCTTTAGTCGACAATCTATAGCTGTCTGTAGATTTTTCTTCGGTTTCTTTAACCGTCTATAATTTTTTTTATGGTATTGTATGGCTCATCGTAAGGTTCTTTTAGCTGGCTGCACATTTTTCTTAGGTTTCTTTTCTGACCAATAGTTTCTTGTAAGGTATGATTCTATACCTGTTTTGAAAACCTGTACTGGTTATAATATATGCTATATTACAAACGTCCAGGTATCAAAAACAAGCACAAAAGTAATATTTTTGTCGCCTTTATTTGAAGGACTGATTGAAGGAGAAAAATAAGACCTAATCACAAAGTTTCTTTTTGTTTGACTCCTTGTTCAGCAATGAGGACAATGACGTCCTCACTGGGCCTTTTTTCAGAACCTTGAACTTCTGGCAGATGAACTCTAGAAATAGAGAAATGAAGAGGTCATAAATACCTCTACCTCAGAAACATATTTATTTGTGAGCATGAATTTAAAAAAGAGGAAAATGCTGTATTTAACAGTCATCAATTTAGTTATGGGCACGGTCAGTGACGTATGGAGCTGCTTTTCAGTCTCATAACAACAATCTCACAAGCGGTTTAACCATGGCGGTTCTATAGAAGGAAATTTTGGCAGTGTTATTAGAGTGTTGTCTAAAAACTAATGTTAGTAGTCACTAAAAATAGAATAGAAAAAATCATTTGAAACTACCAAGCATGCGCCGAACGCTTGGTAAGGTCGGTCTATTATTTTCTGTCTGTACATATACAGAGAGACATGGTGTCACAGTCATTAGAAAAACATGTATGGCAAATTTATACGCGATTCGGGCAATTACGTGAAACGTAATTGCCCCACAACTTTACGTCACGTGTCCTTATAGACTCATCCCGAAATTACCCCCTATTCAAGCAGTGTTGAAAATACTGCACTGCTGCGTGTGCAAAAGACACCATCAAAACTGAAACTCAATCGCTTATATATAGTTCACTTCTTGTTCTTCAAAATTATACGAAAGAAAGCAGCTCAGCGATACAGTGGTCCTGCGACACCTATGTGGTACCTGCCCATCCCTGTAGGGCTTGTACTACCCCACATGAGGGCGTAGACAGCTAGCCTTGCCACCTTGATGGTGACTTTAGTTGAAGTTACTGTGCAGAGTTTCCAGATCTGCCTGAAGATTCCGTAATTTTGGGATGGGTCTATTCTAAGCAGCAGTGTTGAAAGCTTGGCTGGTTGGTACTGGTTCACGATAAAGTAAAAAGCGCAGAAAAAACCACTGAAAAAAAAAACACGCAAGGGGCGGCATTTTTCCTAGCAATTTCGGTGTTGCTGGCGAGTTGTTTCCTAGCCTCTCGTAGTGCAACACGAATTGCACGGATCGCACCCGGTTTGAAAATGACGAGCAACTCGGACAACTCGGAGATGTTTGAAGCGGCAGCAGTCAATCAGGGACGCAATATTTTCAATTGACACTCTGTGCCAATTATGATGACAACTAAAGACTTGCTCCTGCTTTGAAATTGATCGTTTTGGGGAATAAACTGTGTCAAAAATATGAGTCAGTATTCTCAACGCCATTTAAAGACACAAAAACATGCTTATAGGGCGTCAGTGTGTGTCTAAATAGTGCATAAAAAGAAAGCGTAATGATGATGATGGAAATTGTAGCAATTAGTTGCTGCGTGTCAACGCGGGCGGCCCGTGTTGCTGGTGTTGCGACGTCAAGTTGCCGGGAGAAATTGCCCAGTCTGAAACGGGACTAAGTTTTAGTCGTTGTAATTTCCTTCAGTCGTGCTCTTACTGCCCTCGGCCATACCATGCTGAATACGCTGGTTCTCGTCTGACCACCGAAGCTAAGGTGCACAGTCAGTACTTGAGAGGGAGACCACTTTTTGGCCTCTCTCTTTATTTAGTGAAGTGTCTATTTTGATGTGTTTCCATGGCTACAACTACATGACTTCTCTCGACCAAGGAGGTTCCAAATTAGAGGCCTCGAGGCTTCGGCGCGACTTCACTGAAAATTAAATTGAGATCTAAAGAATATTTCACGTTAAAAAAATTGGGTCCGTAGCGTTTTTTTTATAGAGAAACGTTTAATTGAAACTTCGACAACTTTTTTCTAACACATATATAATTGTTTCCTGACCACGGGAAGGATTGTCTTTTTCAAAGAATTAGTGCCAATGCTTTATTTTCCGGACTGGCTTGCGTATGGAGAAATATTACACATCAAAGTTTGGCCAATGACATGTTCTCTCAGCAGACACAGGTCAATATAACGTTAAAAAAAAAAAGATTTTCAAAATTGTGTTTTTTTAAATACTATGTACATGCGTAAGGCTTACAAAACAGAAACTTTTACAGCTATGTCAAATTAAACCACAAATGAGAAAACTTCTTAATATAGAGAATGTGCCCCACAACCACGAATACTACTTCTGAAGGTTAGCGTAATCTAAGTGACGTCCTCTATTTTTGGCTCGTCGGAGCGTTAGCCTCCGTAGCAAGTCTGCTTTTCAACGAAGGAATGCTTATATTGGTAAAAGGTGTACAGTACACATCTAATCACCAGCACAATACTTTCCTTGTGTTCTAACTCGGTTTTCTCATCGCCTTGATTAAATTTCCCTCGCATTTAGATCATTTTGAGCCTTGTTGGGAACATAAAACGGGCACGCTGGCTCAAGACAGCCTTAGAAATTTTAGCGATGCTTACTGACGACCATCTGTTAAGCAATGGCTATAACATAACTTGAAGTGTCCCCAGAGCTCTTGTGGTCTAAACAAAATGCAACAATACTGTTGAATCATGTAAATAATGCCACGTTTGCTACAAAGACTAATGCAAGCAGTTAGCCACGTTAGACAAGTGCAACGACCAGTCCCAAGTCTATTTTTGACACCCCACCAGCTGTGATAAAGCTTAAACCTACGTTGAAAACGAAACTAGACTTTTTGTGCTATCCACTAGATTGTGAAATATAATTCTCCCCACTAAACTTAACTCGATCACCAGGGGTGGATGACCTAAGGGCACGGTCAGAAAAGTGTTAATCGGCCCACCATTCGTCGACACTTGTTTTGTCACCCTAACTGTCGGCAAGTATACCTGCTTCGCCCCGGGAAGTATATCTGCGAGCTGGCAGATGTACCTGGGAAAATCTGCACACTATTTCCAGACACGCGAAGTGCCAAAGCGCCGCTGAGCACACTTTGTGGTGACTCCCTGAAGCTCAAAAGAAACGAAGTTGGTATTGTACTTTCGGGGAAGTGTCATGCCGTAGGGAGCAGAAAGCGACAAGGTGCTCGAGGGGCGGTGCTACAGCCCGCTAAACCACCAGTGCACGCTCTCTGAGCTTCTTTGGGCGCATTGGTGAAGCCCTTGATCGCACATCTTCTGCAGGTGCGTGCCTCACCAGTTAATGTTTTGCTCGTTAGAAACGTTTGCGGCCTTGATAATAAATGATTCTCGCTCGGCCTTTGTGCGCAGGTCTCTGCGGCATGGCAGACAGCTGTTACGCGCCCTTGTAAGGCTATGTGATCACACAAGGCTATAGAACAAGCACTTCTCCGAGCTTGTGTAGCCTGCACCACACAACTGTACCGGCATGACCCCAGGTTTTTCTATTGCCGCGCGCCAAGTGATGAATTTTGGTGAAGGGAGAAAAAAAAAGAAAAGGTGGCCAGAGGACCTAAGTGCGGGCATAGCATCTTCTTTATTCACAAAAGCTGGCAGTTCGACGACGGAACCATAGAGCGCCCGGTCGCAGATTTAGAGCGTGAGGATATGGTAGCACAGAGCATTTCTCGGGGAGCCTGTAGTCAGCGCACAGCTTTTCCATTGGCGAGGACCCGAAACGCGTTTTTCAATCCCGACGAGAAAAGAAGCGGTAGCGCGAATAACTCGACTAGCCCGAGCGGACATTCCATCGCTCGGGACAAGTGTGTTGCGGCGTCTCGCCGCAGCGGGGCGCCCGTTGCATGCTCTCCTCCCATCTGTTCTCTGCCGCTCTACCTTTTCACTTTCGGCGGCCGCGTCTCGGGGTGATCTGCCAGGCTTCGTCAGTATAGAGCAAGTTATGGTGCGGGTTACAAATCAGCATCTCACAAAACCATTCGGTCTATATGTCATTTTTAGAAAGTGAAAGCCAACCATCATGGCTGTCATCACTTGACAACACTCAGAAGCAGTGAAATGGATCCAGATTACCATCTGGTTCAGATGACAGTTTCACATTAATTGAACTTAATGTTTGCTGCTAACTTACCCCCTTTTCCCTCTTTCCCTCTACCCACAGAGCATTTCATTGTTACATCTACTCTCGGAGACGAGATAGTTGCCTTGCAGGTTTGTTCTAGCTTCGATTACTTTTGGGTATATATTTTCTTATTGCTTCGTATTCCATTCTATTTCTTCATTTATTTAACTCTCAGGACCAAAGGCATTAGAGAGGAGAGTGGTGAGGGGACAAACGAAATAACAGTGGAAAATACAAAATAATTAAACAACAGCGAATACATGGTTCGGAACATAGGAACAAAAAGAAAATTACACGTTTACAATTTTCTCTTATGCCGAATTCAAACGCAGCTCTTGAGGACGAGGGAGGGTACCGAGGGCAGGGTACCGAGGGGAGGGTATGTCCCTCCTCCACGTCCACTTCTCCTCCATCCGCTCCCCTCCTAATTAGCGAGAAATTTTCGCTAAATTTAACGGTAAACATGGCGGGGCAATGTTTCCGCCAAATTTTGCGGGGAAATTTTGTCTACTAGAGGATAATTTTTCCGCTAAGTTTAGCAGGAACATTTTTTCCGCTAAATTTATTCGGGAATTGTTTCTGCTAGATTTAGTGGGAAAATATTTCCGATAGATTTAGCGGGACTTTTTTCGCTACTTAGCGGGGAATTGGTTCCGCTAGATTTAGCGGGCTATTCTTCCGCTAGGAAATTTTTCTGCTAGATTTAGCGGGTAATTTTTCCCGCTAAATTTAGCTGGGCGAAAGTGCACAAATTTTTGTGTTAAAGTTAGCGGGGATATTTTCCCATAATGCCACGGGCGGCTATGCCCGCTTGCACTAGTCCCATAATGCATCGCGTGAAGTTACGCCGACGCCGACGGCGACGCCGCTCAAGCCGGAAACGGGCGCTTAAGGGCTGCGCTCTAAAAGAACACTATCAGCAATTGATGTCATAGATGCTCGTTATGATTCCATTCATTCGAAACCCGAGGGATAAATCAAGCAAAATATTAGTTATAACGGCAATATGAAACGTCTACTTTGTGATGGTGATCCGAGGTGCAGAAACTAACGATGGGGGCTATCAATTGATTTCTGAGTACAGTGTTGTGATGAAACACTCCGTGAAAGACACAAATACTAGATACTTTTTGATGATATGCGAGACTGTTTGGTGATAAAGCACTTTTCACTGATGTTACGCTATCGGTACGATTATAATTAGCCAAAATAAAACGTGGGGATCTGTTCTGAATTGACTAGAGAGAGTCAGTAAGGTAAGTGGTACCGGTATTCCAGATGGAGGCTACATACTCAAGCGTTGACCTCACTAGTGTTCTATAAATAAATAGTTTTAATAATGACAGTACCATAGAAAAAGTACACTTAAGACAACTAAAGACACGGTGAGCGTTTTTAGTCACATAAATAATATAGAGAAGTTCCAGCGTAGTTCGGAGCTTATGACCGTTCCTAGATACTTCTGAGAGTTTACAAGCACTACACTGTAAAAAAAAAATCCCGTCAAATTACTAAAATTGCCAGTTAATTTTTGATGTCGGTACAATTTTTGTTGTCTTGCATAACGGTCACAGCCTTAACTAGGTATTACGTGCATGACAGTAATGAGGCCCTACGGATTTTGCCCGTAACTCGATCCGTAGAAGCATGGCAGAAAACCGTAACTCTCATGCACGTGATCCACAGATACGGGAATTTTTTGGCATCAAAAATTAGCTGGCGTGTTGTCCGTGACTTGCGACGGCAAAAAACCGTAAATCTCAATCAGTGAGCTGCACGTGATGCGTGATGACAGGAATCGTTCCTACATAAAAAATGAGCTGGTGTGTTGTCTACACCTTGCAGCGATGGCCAGAGCCTGTTGCACTGCTAGCTGCAATGATTTAACGAAACGGACATCTCAGTGAACAATAATATAGCATTTTACTGCTATATTTATTGTTCACTGAGATGTCCGTTTTGTTATATCACTGCAGCTAGCAGTGCAACAGGCTCTGGCTGTTGAGGCAAGGTACGGACAACACGCCAGCTAATTTTTAATGTCGGAACGATTCCCGTCGTCAGGCATGACGTGCAGCTCAGTGATTGAGAGTTACAGCTTTCTGCCGCTGCAAGTTACAGAGAACACGTAAACTAATTTTTGATGCGGGAACAATTCAAATTAAATATCTAGTGCCCAGGGAATGTGACTTGGCTGCGGGTTCAAGTTACTTTCAGGAGTTAATGCCAGCTGCGCATCCCAGAGATTAACAGCTGCTTAAACACTGTTAGAAATTTCGAGGAAGTGCACACAAAATACAGTATCAGCAAAACATGTTCATACCTTTATTCTTAAGAAATAATTAGTGGGCCATGTCCAGCTTTCATGTGGAAGGTAATCTCTAATTTCCTGAGCAATCAAGTCCATATGAAGAATTACAGAACCTGGAAAACAAAATAAAAAATGTGGAATGTGGTTAGGCTATGAACAGAAAACGGTGACAGAATAAACCTCCCCATTTCCGCAAACTATGAGTTACACGTAAGTGCATTGAAGGAGCCTCCAGCTGAACTCTTCGGGCAATAAACAGTGAAACGAACTTGTGACTTATGATATGAAACCATTTTAACAAAGTAAGTTAGAAAATACCTGTGAAGACAGAGTTACTTCAAGCCTGTTGTCACGAGTTAATTTCAGAAGTTACTGCCAGCTGTCCCTCCCAGACATAATTAAACACCGTGTTAGTGGGGTTGTGCGAATATTCGGAATTTCGAACAGTAGTTTCAAACAATACACTATTCTATATTCGCTTTGAGAAGGACTGCGCTATTTGTGTTTTTCGAAGTGTTCGTTGCGACGGGCTAGTTCCGCTGAGTGCGCTTCTTACCGAGCACCATTGCAGTGCGGAGAAGCAATACCTGCGGAAGCGAGCTCCGCGAGTGTCGCTTCTCCGCAGTGCAACGGTGCTCGGTAAGAAGCGCACTAAACAGGATAACCCGCCACGATAAACACTTGGGAAAGCAGAAATATCGCAATTGCCTGCTTGGAAGAAAAGCATACATTGAACGCGGGGTGGTACACGCGTGCCGGCTGTATTTGAAAATAAATGGAAACTTTGTAAATGTGTATATCTACTTTGTTGTAAAAGTTTCAAAATTAAAATGACTGTTATGCTAGAGTATACTATGTTAGGCAGAGATGCCCTTACAACCTGCGTTCCTCATGCGCGATGCATTCTTTTAGAGCGCAGCTCTTAGGCGCCCGTTTCCGGCTTGCGCGGCGTCGGCGTCGCCGTAATCGCGCGTTGCATTATGGGAAGTTTCCCATAATGACGTCACGAAGGTTACCCTCGTGAGGGTTACGAGGGTCACGAGCGTTACCCTCACAAGGGTTGCGAGAGTTAGTTACCCTCGAAAGGGTTACCCTCACGAGGGTCACGAGGGTTACTCTCACGAGGATCACTCTCACAAGGGTCATGACGGCTATGAGAGTTACCCTCACGGGGGTCACCCCCATGAGGTCATGTGACCCCCCCCCCCCCACCCCCACGAGCTCACATGACCCCCCCTGAGGTCACGTGACCTCAGGGAGTCACCTATCCTTCAGTACCCTTCCATCCTCCTCCTCAAGAGCTGTGCTGTAATCCGGCGTTACAGGGAATTGTGAACGGCTTTCATTTTTTAACTCAAATTAACGAAAGAGTATTTTATATAGCAAGATTTGTAAATTCACTCAATTGGGCATCTCTATAGAATTCATTTTATGTCAAATCCATCGTTTACTTGCCATTCCAAGATATCAGAACTTCTGAGGTCACAGTTCATATAGATAGATTATACTTGGCTTATAAACGAACAAGTGGAACAACCTTCACAAGTTTAGCTGGGTATTCGTCTAAGGATTTCGCAATGATAGTAAAAAGCCTGGAAAAACTATTCGATATTCAAATCGAACATATTCGGCCAATACCTCTATTCGCTTCTAACTCAAAATCATCTATTCACACAAGACTACGTGTTAGTAAGAAATTTCAAGCAAGTGCACGTAAGATGCAGTGCGGAGTGAAACATGTTCATACCTTTATTCTTGAGAAATAATTAGTGGGCCACGTCCAGCTTTCATTTGGAAGGCAATCTAACTTCCAGAGCAATCAAGTCCACATGAAGAACTACAGAACCTAAAAAACAAAACAAAACAAATGTGGAATGTGATTAGGTTATGAACAGAATGCGATGACACAATAAACCTCCCAATTTCAGCAAACTACGAGTTACATGTAAGCGCATTGCAGGAGCCTCATCTTAACTCTGGCGGGCACTACAGTTGAACCAACTTGCTACTTATGATACGAAACCATTTTAACAAGGGAAGTTTGAAAAATGCTTTTGAAGACGGAATTGATGCGTCCAATGAGTTTCTTTGAGCCTGTTGTTACGAGTTAATTTCAGAAGTTTCTGCCAACTGTGCCTTCCAGAGATAATTAAACACCGTGTTAGTAAAAAAAAAATTCAAGCTATTGCACATAAGATGCAGTACGGAATAAATCATGTTCATATCTTTATTCTTGAAATAATTAGTGGGTCACGTCTAGCTTTCATGTGGAAAGCAATCTCTAACTTCCTGAGCAATTAAGTTCATATGGAGAACTACAGAGCCTGGAAAACAAAACGAATAAATGTGGTATGTGATTAGGTTCTGAACAGAATGTTAAGACAGAACAAACCTCCCGATTGCTGCAAACTGTGAGTTACAGATAAGCAGCGCTTGAAGTCTCCCGTAAGGTGAGGGGGGTCCCTACAACAAGGGAGGAGGGCGGGAGGGGGGAGGGGTTCTGACGAAATGTATTAGATGCACATAAAACAAAACCGACTGCTGACTATGTCCCCGCCGTACCTGCAACCCTCAAATTGCTAATCCCCAAATGTCACATCCCTGAAAACAAGCTATTTTATCGCAAGATATGATTTTGATTTCACTAATGCTGGGGCTGTGGAGGAGGGTCCCGGACCGTCCGTTAAAATCAGTGGGGGGTTCGAGACGCCCTGAGACCCCCCAGACTTTAAGCCCTGCACATAAGTGCAGTGCAGGACCCTCAGCTTAATTCTGGCAGACGCCAGACAGTGAAACCAACTTGTGACTTATGCTACGAAACCATTTTAGCAAGGGAAGTTTGAAAAATGCCTTCGAAGAGGGAGTTGCCGCATTCACAGGGTATCTTCAAGCCTGCTGTCGCAAATTAATTTCAGATGCTACTGCCAAGTGCACCTCCCACAGACAAACAGGTGCTTGAACACCGTGTTAGTAAAAACTTTCGAGGAAGTACACAGAAGAGGCCGCAGGGAGTAAAACACGTGCATACCTTTATTCTTGAGAATTAATTAGAGGGTCACGTCCAGCCTTCATGTTGAAGGCAATCATCATAACTTCCAGAGCAATCAAGTCCATATGAACAACTCCAGAATTGGGAAAAAAAGAAAAAAAAAGTGGAATGTGGTTAGGTTCTGAATAGAATGCGATGACAAACTAGACCTCCCGATACCTGCAAACTATGAGTTACACGTAAGTGCGCTGCAGGTGCCAGTGTGATTTAAGAAAGCTGTAAACCCCAAATGAAATTACTTGAAAGGGGCATGGACCCAGAAATTAGGCAAGTTAGAGTATTTGTTACATGAGAACACCTACTGGACATACGCGAAACATTTCAGAATATTTAAAACTCCAATAATTACAAAATTATTTGTTTCTTAATGTTCATCATTTTTATCTGGTGACCAGGATGCCTTGACACAACTCCTACTGTGGCGACGGCAGCTCGTCCATAAACCACGTGACTCTGATTGAGACGTTGAACAATCTCTCTTTCGCTGTTCTCAACCCGCGTTCGCCACGCCACGCATGTCCGTTACTCAGGCTCTGTACCTGTTCCTTCCACTTCCGTTTCCCTCTATAAGTGACGTTGAATTCGAAGGAGCAGGCCGTGCCAGATATTCCAACTTTCCAAAACTTGGGAGGGAAAAGTGGGATAAAAGAGCTTATTTCAGACGAGGGACGCCTGGGTGCCTTCTGATCCATGCCTGGAAGTGCATACAAGAAATCTATGAGTGGCACCGCCTCGCCGCTTGGGACTGACTAGGGTCGCTAAAGGCACAAGGCAGATGTCCTCACCGACGCCTGCAAACATGGCTGGCTCGCTGAATAGGTGGACCCGAGGGTCCCGCAACTAATTAGAATTTTGGGACAAACTGCTGCATTCTTTTATAAACCAATTTGGCAGTTTTACAGTAACATGTAATGGGCTTCGGTGACATACTTAGATTTCATTTTTTTCCATTCTTGAAAAGTCTAGAACAATTTGAATGCTAAAATAATATCTACAACTGTTTTCTTTTTGTTTTACACGTACACATAAACAATTGTTTATGTGTACTCGACATTAATGCTTAATTTATTTAGAATGTTGTTATTGCCGCTACAAATTCTTGTCCCCCCCCCCCCCTATAATGCATTCCACGAGAATGCCCTTAAGGTAATGAACTTGAACTTGAGCTGAAGTAACTCGCATGAAACATTGTGTGGATTTTATGGTGCTCCAACAACCAAAACAGAGCCACAATAGATCCTACTGGTTAATTTAATTAGGATAAAAATTCACGGTGACTAAAATTGTAGACTGGCTTGTTGATACGTCATAAAAGAAACATAAAAAAACAGATACGGATAGAAGTGACTCGGCAAACAAAAGAATCTCTCCGTGGAGGTTGCTCCACGGAGAGATAATAAAATAATAGAAGATAAAACAAAACATAGAAGACAACTTAAATCATATGGCACCACCTACCCCACATGGATATCAGTTTGTGTATTGACCAGCGAAGGGGAGCGAAAAAAAACTTTGGAAGAGGAGACACCTCCAGGTGCATTGCATGGTGGGAACAATATATGATTCGCTTTTGCATAGCCTATGCAGGTCAAGCAAAGCCCTATATCAAAGACAGCCCTCGGTGTCGTGTGAAAATTTGGCAGTACAGTTACCAAATGTGGTTGCATGACAGAGTTCAATAAGATCAGATAACTGCAGGCTATCAGGATAGAATCACAAGGATATGTGGAAGCTGGTGAAATTTTGGCTCGTGACAACCAGAACTGCTTCCTCATCCGGTCCATCCCTTTGTTAAAAAAGGATCTTGATCAGCTTCAACCAATAAACAAAAGCAAGCATCCTTAGCATTCACATAAGGTAGGTGGTACAGGATGATTACTTGTTGTATAGTATGTACCATAGAAATAAACCAGAGACGAAAATGGTAAACTGTGAACTTAGAAATAATGTGTCACTTCAGTATTTTTTCTGGCTTTTTGGGAATCAAATTATTTACAATCTTTCTTATCTGAGCCAGTTATATATAATTGAAAATGGAGAGAACCAGATTTGTGAACATATGAAGAAAAACTATTTTCCTTGTACCAGGCACGTAGCCAGGATTTTGTTTCGGGAAGGGGGGAGTGCGCCAATGACAAAATGCTGTATGAAGGGGAGGGGGAGAGGAGGTCCCAGCAAAATGGAAGATTTCGGGGAAGGGGGGGGGGGGGGGGGGCAGGCCCCATGCCCCCCCCCCCCCCCCCCTGGCTACGTGCCTGCCTTGTACCGAACCACATTCCAAGTACAAATCTTAGCTAATAGAGTAGCCTACAATTGAAATAAAGTAGTGCTGTATCCTGCATGCCAAAAGATGCACAAAGGCTTGCCCAGTCTGATGCAGATGGACGCTGCGGGAAGCTCTTTGAGTTGAACATTGGAGATGCGTGTTGAATTCTAAAAGTAAACAATGAAGCCCCCGACCCCTTCCCTCCCCCCCCCCCCCCTGTTCAACTTCAAACCATATCATTATCTGAGCATGTTTCAAAGGCAAGAAAGCACAAGTGGCTAATGTTTCCATGCATTAACAGACAAAATGTAATCATCAGTGGAGAAGCTTACAAAAGAACTGTTTGTAGAGCTTTTGGAGCAAAGACATGGCTTTTGTAGCACAGATTTCATTTAATTTATTTCACACTGCAAACTTAAGGACATGACGTCCCGAAACCAAGACCACACGCAACGAAAACGGCACAACCAAGCACTGGGGCAGGATACCACTAGCAGGCAATGGTTGCTTGAACGACGTCAAGCTAAAGTATTCAAATAACAAACCTGCATCAAAAGGATGTCCGAGCGTTCCTTCATGGCTGTGGTAGCGTGCCTCGAATGACTGGCGTGGGATAGCGGCTTTTATAGAGGCATCGTAGTTGAAGACCAGTGCTGGCAGGCTCCTAATGCTCCCAACTTGAAATCCACCAAGATGGGTCTCAGGAACCACTCTCTTTCCGTGGTTGGCTTGAGAAAATCAATTCCGTGGCGTCCTGTGGTTCGTCCAGCATATGGGCCCCGTCATTGCTGGCGATGATCACAAGTATAATCTGCAGCAAAAAGATGTGTGAGTGCTTCATCCCGGCTGTGGTAGCGTGTCTCCCAGATTTAAGCTTTTGGAGCAGGCGATTCCGGTTTATCACATTGTAAAAAGCGATGCAAGTACAATAGATATTCCCACAGTTCCTCAAAGTGCCATAAAAACTATTATAACTACAATTATAACACACAATTATTCGCAGCAAAAAGGTTGCTGTTGGAAGTGTTGTAATAAAAGGGGATAGAAAGCAAAAGCACAGAACTTTGGCAAGGACCTCATTGTTTTTAAATCTCGATGCAATTACTAAATCAGTCCCATCTTCGACAACTGCAAAGCACCAACACTGTTTAACATATCGAATAAACTACACATGTCACGACAAGCATTTTTGCCTAAAATGAAAATAATGGGAGGAAGATTCATACGAGTGTTCTTCGAGTAATCGGTGCCACCGGAACAATGATTGACACCGCTCTTCCTCCCACGCAAGGCATCAATAATCGTTCCAGCCAATGAGAAGCTACTACAAAAGGGAAACTAAGGGTTGGACATTCTTCTCGGAAAGTGGCCACTTTTTGCTTGAGCACATGTTTTAATAGTTGCGTTTACGTTGGCAAATATAAGTGAGTAACTCGGGGTTCCTCAATTTCATGAACGAACAAAATTGTTTTCATCTATGGAAGCTCACCGTGGAACGGAAGTGGTTTGTGTATTTCAGTCTTATTTATTATCGAGCGGTAATACATCTCATATCTGCTGAAAGTATTTAATAAATCACAGCGGCAAAAGCAGGTGGCGTGTCGTCATCTGCTTCCAGCCAGCATCTAATTGAGAGCCTTAAGTAAGATAGTGTTGAACTGCTAGATCGGGCCATGTGTTTATGGGCGCCATTAAATTGCAAAATTTTGCTGTTGGTCTACGGGGCTACAAGTGGTTTTTCAACGTAAATCCGGTTATAAAAAGATGCTTGAAGATTTTTTTTGCGAAGAATAAAATAACACTTTTCTATAGACACCATTTTTGTTCCAATAAGATAGGCAAATTTTACACGCACAAAAGTGTATAATGTGTGTACATCCCTAACGCCGCCATTAAATTGTAAACGCTCTCCATGATTTAAGTTGAACGCACTCTTACTTGAGGCTCTCTCGCATCTAATGACGTCGGTGGTGCTATCTCGTGGTATGTTATGCACGCACGGCCGTCGTTCGCCCAATAGGCCCACCTCACTGATCTCTAATATAGGGGGCTGGAAGGCGCTTAGCTTCGTTCCGAGTCGGGCGCGAGTGAAGCCATCGGAAGTTCGATGCCTGTCCCGGAAGCCCAGTGTTTGCTGGTTTTTAAGTGCATTTAGTAAATTTTTTGGTCCGCGCTTTCTTGCATTTTTACGAGGGTTTTAATAATCCCTTTTAGTAATCAATCTTGATAATGAGGCATTTGAACTTGGGGAATGTACACTTAATCAATTAAAATCTCCAAATTCTCACACATCAAATGGCTTCCACTACGACTTCTTGGGCCTGCATGAACTGTTATCGCGCAACAAGCAGCCTCTCTTGATATAACAAAAGCAAATCAACCGCCTTGGACACTGTTTGGACCACCGCTCGTAAGAGTGGGAAAGCCTGTCAAGCACTCACTTCCGGGACAAGCCGCTTACTTCCGGTGGCTTCGTGCCTGCTTGCTCAATGCGCCATCCCGGTCTCTAGTGGAGACTAGTGGCCTACCTCGAAACAAACTGCCATAGACTAGAACTTTTTTACACATAAATTCACTGATCTTTATGGCAATTGTTGGATCACGCATCCCCGCTCCGCGAGTGCGGCCACCAGACGGCCATCTTGCATGTTGAAAAATCGCGTTTTTGGAGCGTTGCGGAGGCTGGCCGCAGCGTGTTGAAGACACGTTTTCTGCTCGTTCGTTGTCATTCGCCAGAAACGTTTTTAAAACCCTGTGTAATCCGGATACTTGCCGATAAGTACACGTGTAAATTTTTACAGAAGCGCAGTGACGCAAGAAAAGGGCACAACTCGTCGAAAGCAAGTTTCGGCGGTCTTGCGGCGTGATCAAAGCTTCCTTGGCATGCCGAAGCGCTGAGTCTCTGTGCTTTCGCACGCCTGGATACCGATCAAGAATCGGTGCCGCGGCAAAGTTTTGAAGGTATGTCACGCATAGATGTCTTTGCATCATATATCGGCCAAAGAGTTCTGGATCGTCCAGATGTTCCGGTGAGTTGCTATCAATAAATGGGAGAAAGCAATCCGTACAGTTGCTCTTATGCACTATTAACCATGGCTATGTTCCAAATCTACTCTAATGGATCACATGGGAGCACGAATAGAGCGACGCTGTGGAGCAAGGAGGGTTTTCGAAGGCAAAAGCAAAAGACGGCGAGAATGAAAATCTTTGAAGCGCGGCCCATATGGTCGTGTGCAGTCTGTTGACCAATCACAATTAGGCGAGCCGTGCTCAAACGTCAAGTGAAATTAAGTAGAATGATAATGAGCCGCCGCTAATCAGTGATGAGGAGCCGTTGTGCGCGGTATTCTCTGAACCGTCTAACAACGAGAAAGACGTACCTCCTCCCCTCCCCTCCCCTCCCCCCCCCCCCCTCCCCCACCACCAGTGAGTTACAAATACACTCGTCAGAGTAAAGTCCAACGCTGCTCCAGAGGCACATACGGCTACAGGCACACTGCACTCGCAAAACACATCCACACAATGTCGATTCTTGACCGGCTTTCAAGCGTGCGAAGGAAGCTTCGAGCACGCCGCGAGACCGGCGAAACTTGCTTTCGACGAGTTGTGCCTTTTTTCTGCGGCACTGCGCTTCCGTAAAAATTGTCACGTCTTCTCAACGTCAAGTATCCGGCTTACACAGCGTTTTAAAAAAACGTTTCTGGCGAATGACGTTTGCGGCAGCCCCGAGTGCGGCCACACTCGGTCTGCACTCGGGCTGCAGCGATCAAGCGGGGATACCCGATCCAGCAATTGCCCTAAACATCAGTGTGTGAACTAGAGAAAACACGACATGCTCTCTTAAATTCAGTACGCGAGAGCGTTCATTAATTATTCAACGAGCGCAGTTCAGTAATTCATGTTAAAATCGGATTTCTCCGGTTCTTACCGCGCCCGAAAGCGAAAGGGTGACGGCGCCCGAAAGCAAAAAAGGTACGAACAGAAAGAGTTCAGGAGAGCCCTCTCAGCCCAGAGCAAACCAAACACCCATCCATGGCGAAGAGCCCTGTGCCTGCACACGTCCATCGAGTCGAGTCTGATGCGTGGATAGGTTTCCCTCGCGCAACTGAGTCGGGAAGCTAAAGCAAAAAAATTTGCGCGTTTTTTGACTCAGCCCGCGGTATTGCGTTAACTTACGCGTCTTTGATTCCTTCTGCACTTCGGTTATCTCGCAAGGCGCATGCGGAAATGAGCTTGCTTACCTTCTTAGTGCGGTTGAATGGTGACAGATGATCGCAGCGACAACGAAGAGAGCTGCCGCCCTAACCGCCTGTGGTGGTTCACGCGCGAGCGAGCGTACGGACCCGGAAGTAAACATCACGTGACGGACGGACGCTCCTCGCTCGGACGTCTTCGTCCGCGAGCTGAGTGCGCCGGCCTTCGGGTGGGTCTCCCTCCGCCGTCCAAAACAGATTTTCGCATTCGCGCGAATGGCACGTAACATGAGACATCTGCCAACAAGCAAACTATCCCTAGAGCAAACGTGGCGTGTGTTATATGTTTTTACTTGAAAGAAAAGGGAACACAGACCTGAACTAAGAAATATGTGAAGCCGTACATTTACGGACGCGTGCCGCCATGTCGCCTCTACGGCGTTTTGCCCGTGCGCGCCTCTCACGGCGCTTTCCAGTTTTGAAAAAGGATGTTAACTTACGTTTTTTTTTTTTTTTACAGTGTAGTGTCGAGTCATTAAGTCTATATGTAAAAGTAAACGTAACCTTACGATCCATGCACATTAGTTTGCACTTGTAAATGTTTAGTTGCATTGACCAGAGCTCACAACTTGACACAGTTTGTCAAAGAGCATACTAGGGTACAGGGGGAATCACGATCCCTGATAGATTTAACATTTGTCAGTGAGACCCTCTCACGTTACACATACGATTGCAAGATTTACCCGGGAGTTTCTGATCACAGAATGGTACACTTCGAACTATCGTTAGACGCTACACTTAAGAAAACGGAAATATCTTCATGTCGAAGCTTTAAGGAAGCTGACGACGAATCAATTACAGATGAACTAGGCTTTAACCACGATACATTTGAGGACCTTGCTAGGAACCTCCTGATTGGAGTGAACGAGCTATGGCTTAATTTTAAAAGGACTGTACTAGAATGCATTCATAAGTTCGTTCCGATGCGCGTAAAGAAGCGGAATCCAAATAGTCCTTGGATTACAAGGGATGTAATCCATCATAAAAGACGCTTAACCAGGTGTAGAACAAAAGCGCGTGAGAAAAGGGATGGGTTGCTACCGGCTAAAATACTGACGCTAAGTACGAAACTTAAAGCAAAGATAAAGGCATCGAAATTCTCCTTCTTTAATTAATGTTAAAATGCAAAACTTCATAAAATATTCACCAAGGAGGTTTTGGCGACAACTAACATCAAGTAAAAAAGGACTTACTAAGCATTTGAACGGTATTAGCGCACACGTATGGAGAAGAGAGAAGAGACAGGAAAGAGCGCTCTTTCCTATCTCTTCTCTCTTCTCCATACGTGTGCGCTAATAGCGTTCAAATGTTTAATTACCAACTAGCCCAGTCATCAACCCTTTTAGAGTTACTAAGGTGATAGTAGGAAATAGGGTTATTGAAACAAGACACAAATCGCAAATGGTTTTAATGAATATTTCGTCAGCGTTTTTTCTACTGATAGTCATGTCCTACCGGAGTTTTTTTTATTTGAAAATGTTTCCTCAATCAATGACGTAGAAATATCAGAAAAAGGTAATTTTCTTTATTACTTTGTATCGATTTAAAGAAAGCTGCTGGTCCTGATAATATTCCTAATGAATTCTTATATCGTTACAGTGAATGGTATTCGAAGTAGCTTAACCTCGTCTTCAAGAGATCGTTGTCAGATGGAACTGCTCCAGATGACTGGAAAATCGCCAAAATAATACCTGTACCTAAAAAGGGTAATGCAAGCTCACTTACAAACTATAGAACGATTTCGTTAACATCTTGTTGTTGTAAATTGCTACAACACGTCATTTCAAAGCATATAAGAACGTTTTTAGATGCTTATCAATTACTTGATAGCAAGCAGCACGTGTTTCGAAAGGTTTATCTACCACTACTCAATTAATGGAACTAATTCATGATTTTTCTTCGACTCTTGACAATAGAGGCCAGGCCGACATAATATTTTTAGACTATCAGAAGGCCTTCGACAAGGTGAACCATATATAAGCTGCTCGTTAAGCTAGAGCATTTGCCAAAGAATCTCAAAGTCCTGCGGTGGATTGAAGCGTTCTTGACTCTTCGAAAGCAGTTTGTTAGTATTGATGGGCATGATTCGATGCTACGAGAAGTTTACTCGGGAGTCCCACAGGGATCTGTACTCGGACCCTTGTTATTTTTAATTTTTATAAATGACGTCCTTCGTGACATTACTGTAAAAGCAAGGCTCTTCGCTGATGATTGAATTTTATATAATTATATAAATGATGAATGTGATTCCATCAAGTTGAAAGGGTTGTTTACAAAAAATTAGCAAGTGGTGTGAAAGCTGGCAGATGTCTTTAAACCTGGAAAAGACCGTTTGCATGTCAATGACACATAAGAAAACTCCTGCGGTGCATAACTACCACTTAAACGGAAAGACTTTGTCTAGAGTAAAATAATTTAAATACTTAGGGGTAACAATAACCAGCGATCTTCGATGGGACAATCGCATTAATAATATATTTAAGAAAGCTACAGGTAAACTTTGGTCATTAAGAAGGTCGTTAAAATGGCCACTCCGGAAACTAAACTGTTAGCTTTTAAAATGATGATAAGACCGAGTATAGAATATGCCAGGGAAGTGTGGGACCCGTACACAAAGAAGTTAGCGTTAAAATGAGAGAGGATTCAGAAATTGGCGTTGCGCTTTATTTTCTGGAAGTATAGGAGGCTAGATTCACCCACGGAACTGCATTCCAGGGCAGGAATAAACCTAATAGAAGAGTGGCGGAGGAGTGAACGCTTGAAAATGCTTTATTTGATTTTAAACGGGACACTGCTGCTAGACAAAGAAAGACTGATAAGACACCATAACTTTAGAATTACGCGAAACAAACACACCAGAACACTTGAAGAATGTTGTTACGCCAAAAATTGCTTTAAAAATTCATATTTCCCCCGAACGATAAAGGAGTGGAATGCGCTGCCAGAAAGCACAGTTGCAGCCAACACCGTTTCTGAATTTATGAGAGGTCTGCAAAAGTTGTTGTAAAATGTATTTAACTAAATCTGTTGCTCACGGTGCTTTGTGTATTTCTTTTTGTGACTGTGTTTCCATTGTGTTTGATAATATAACCATAAAGTAGGCTGTTAATGTTATGTTCCACACCATGTTTTGCGTGGCTATTTTTATGTTCACTTTTGTTGCTCATTCCTATTATAATCCTCGCTGTGAGGACTAATAGTATTGTCAAATAAATAAACAAAATATAGTCTAAATGTAACAGTAAGAAAGCACAAAACTAACAGAGGGACAAAAACAGACATGTACAAGCTTTCAAATCATGCTGTAATTTCTTGAAGTCAGAGTTATTAGATATTATTCAATAAATAAAACAGTAGTCAGCAAATAATTTGATTGAGGACGAGACTATAGTGGGAATGTCTTTAATATAAATGAGAAAAAGTAAAGAACCTAAAACGGGCCCTTGGGGTACGCCGGAGGAAACAGATTTAAGAGTGGAGTTCATACCATGACGAGTTACAAATTGCGAACGATCTGTTAAAATGCTAAAGTCCAAATAAACAGAGTAGGATCAATGTTCAGTTTACTTACGTTTGAAGTAGAAGATTATGTGATACCTTATCAAAAGTCTTTGCAAAGTAAAAAAAAATTGCAGTTCTCCTAAGATCCCCGAACAAAGGCAACATGAGAGTCGTTTGTAAGGCTGACAAGTTGTGATCCATAAGAATTTTTTTTTAAATTCACGTTTACATGGAGAAAACAATTAGTTCGATTCAAGGAAGAGAACTAGTTGTGTGTAAATGATGTGTTCGAAGACTTTACATATAATGGTAGTCGATGAGATGGGCCTGTAATTGTTAGTGAAGTGCTTTTCGCCAGCTTTGTAAAGAGGAAGTACCTTTCCGATTTTCCAGTCGTTTGGTAAAACAGAGGCATCGAGTGACTGTTGGAAGAGACTCGAAATTACTACAGAAGAGTATTCAATTGTCGCTTTAAAGAATTTTGAATTGATTGCGTCTATACCTGTGGCTGACTATAATTTAAAGCTTTTGATAATTTTTGAAACACCGTTGGGGTCAACCAAAACATGGTTCATTAGTGAAAAAGTTATAACATGATAGGTTGCAGTGGTGTTACTATGAGGATTAGAAAATGGTTTAGTAAACTCTCCCTAAAATATTCTAGCACACAGCTTCGTCAACCGGAGTGTTATTTGCTGTCTGAAGTAAAATAATGGATGACCTACCACGGGTTGACAGCACGTTCCAAAATTGTCGAGGATTATTTTCTAGCATAGGTAGCAATGATTGGTTAAAGAGCTTAAGTTTAGATTTACATAATTTCTTTTTATAACACTCATCAGCAGTAGAATATTTCTGCCAGGGAACGGGAGGAAGAGTACATTTGGCGGCTTTAAATAAACGATTCTTTTTGGTAGAAAGTTTTATGAGTAGCATATTGAACTATGACTGCAAATTATATTTTAAAGTAATAGTTTTCATATATACGTATTTTTCAGTAAGTAACCTTATCTCTTCCTTAAAAAGGACCCAGTTTTGTTCGCCAGAGCGCTCGACAATATTCTCAAAATGTCCTTCCCAAAACTACAGATTCATATTAATAATCTTAAAATTGGCTGTATGCAGTCGCGAATAACTTTTTTTCTCATTTCTTTCACAGGTCATGGGAACGGACAAAGAAAAGGCAATGACTTCGAAATCACAAAATCATATAGCCTAAGCATGCTTGCTTCATCATAAAATGTTTTCCTACAAGCAGATTTGCAATGTTGGGTTGAAGCAGGGACACAAAGTGCTCATGGCGTACACTTGCAGCTGATACATATTGGCATGTTTAACTTTCGTGATGGGTTTCTTACCACATTGTTACCATCCAATGTATATCATCGACCTACTCTTCTACATTGTGCCTCAAATTTAGTGCTTTGGGCACACATCTATTTTGAAAGTTGAGTAAAACAAATTGGGGAAGCTATAGCATTGCCTTAGTGTTTTGATCAAAACTATTATAAACTTGTATACTAGTCAAAACGCCACGGAGTTTAGTAGACTAGTAGTGTTCCAAAAAAGCTATGAGGTGACAAACCTACCTTTTACGTAAGTATACCTTGCATCCGTATTCAGTAGAAAAACGTGAGAAGAGGCCGCAAAACTGAAGTGGACACCGTCAAACTAGGACCACCTCCGCGGGAATGTCTTCATTTAGTTCATGCAGACTAACTGGTTGTAGAGAAAAATATATTGGATGTTTTATTATGAGCACAAAAACAGAGTTAGCGGATTCGGACCACTCAGACTGGGTTCTGAGGGTCTTCACATTCAAATCCTGGTTGCAGAGCACAAATTATTGTAGGGCTTTAAAGACGTGCGAGCTTGTGGGTGGCTATAAATCAGCACAATCTAAACCGCAGATGTAAGGTGATGCGGCATTGCCCCATTCTATCTCATGGACACCACTTATTCATTAGCACTTGCCCTGTGCCAGCCATGCTGCGTGGGCCGCCGTACGCTTTACCGCCCAAATTTTTATGGCTTAATGATCCTGCTTCATTTCGTTGAGGCCTCTTCAGTATTGACATTTTTTAAGAAAAATGTGAAAATAACAATGCCAACAAAGACAAGGACATAACGGCTCATACAGATGTCAGCTACATCACATAGCTATGGTTTTCTGGTATAGGATGTCATACTTCTGCGCACAAGTTGTCGCACCTGTTAGGATTAAAAGAGATAAAAAACGAGAACCACTAGAAGAAGAGACACACACAGTAGAGAGCACTTGCAACTGAGGTTTAATCTGACTTAAACCAAAAAAGAAGCTTTTTTTATCAACAACCATCCACGTCATGTAAACATATTTTTCAGTAATCTAAATATAATTTTTCTAGCTTCAGCTAACAAAGGACCGTAGATAGTCCACCTCCGAATTGTACAATGCTATCGATGGGGCGCTAATGCACGTGTCGCCGTCGCACATCCGTATGAAAAACTGCTCTGAAATTTCCCAAGCCCTTTTGTTACGGTTTCTGCTCAAGCTGATAGTTTTCTGAAGCATTGCGCCAGAATCGCATCGGTTGCAGTATACCGCTAGATTACCCGAGGGCAAAGATCTTACTTCCAATGCGTGTTCCCTCAGTTTGTGATTTACGCACCCTCCGGTTTGTCCTATGTAAACCCTCCCACACGTTAAAGGTATTCTATACACCACCCCTTTCTTGCACTCTATATATTTAGTTCCATGCTTCTTCTTACATATATCCACCTTTAAATCTCCCGTTTCTATCCTTGCACACAGTTTACCCGATTTCTGAGGCGCTGAGAGTAGTACCGGTACTCCATGTGTTTCGCCCACTTTCTTCAGACCATGGCTAAATTTGTGCACATATGGTATCTCGGTATAGAATGCATTAGCTTACCGTACGCTGCTGATAACGGATCACGCCGTCATATGCACAACCGTGCTTCAGGGTGCCTGCAGGAGCTATCGCTAGCAACTGCAGTCCGTTACGTTCGCTAACCTAAGACTCACGGCTGCAACGAAAACATCTTTCACATCCCTCGTGTTTTTCATGCCGCGGTAATCACGAGCATAATGTTAGCTCTTCTTAGTGCACTACAAATATAAGTTCGTGTTCTATCGCACTTAAAACAAGCTCAGCTAAACCCCCTCAAACAGTGTTTTTTTTTTGTTTTTTTAAACGGCCATAACTAAAAAATAAGATAAGATAATCACGCATTTTGTTAATTGATAACGTTACGGCTATCTGAAGATTCTACGTTCAATTATTAATTTTCTTATAGCACGTTGTGCCCGCTCGTATGTCGACTGAGTTTATTCAAATAAATGAATGGTGTCATACTTCCGTACTCAATCGTTCGTTCGGTATTCTTCGAGCGCTTTAGAAGAAATACAACGCTGAGCAATATGGATCTCAATTATGCGACGCACAAGGTCGAGTTTGGGGTCAGTGTGTCCATGGGTATTTTTATATTTGTAGTCTAATATAAATACACATTTTAGCGACTACGTGCTTTTTAAGTTTTTTGTTTCAACAAATATAATACAAAATATGTCCAATCAAGTCGATAAGGCGTACATACAAGATGCGCCATAAAAATCTATTCCAGTCTTGATTGATTTTTAACCTTTCAACCAGTGTAGTACGGAACGGCGTTCCAAGGAACGGCGTTCCTGGAACGCGTTCCTTTTAGGAGGAACGAAGGAACGCCGCCGTTCCATTTTGCATCGGTGGAACTGGAACGGGAACTCGTTACATTTTTACGGGAACGGAAAGAGTAACGGCGTTCCTTTTTTCGTCCAGTGGGAAAATCTTTATTTTGTTTCGACCAGGTAAATTTTGAAAGTACAAAAACAATATCTTTACGAAGTGCAGGATCTCGTTACCTTTTTGGCTACTAATCCTGTGAATTATTTTGTGTAGTCCTCGCTTGCTAAGAGTTTCCGGTGCAGGAGAGCTAATGGACATTGATTCTTTTTGAGTGCCCAAAACTGCGGTACAAAAAGCAAGGCTTTTAGTCGTAGGAAAAGACAAAGAAAGAGGATTCTTTCAAGCTCAGCTACTTTCTTTGGTTCCACAAATCCTCATACACCCAGAAATCTAAGGCCGACTACAGCCACTTGTGAACTTCCATAACGAGGCCTACAGTTACAACAAGATCACAGACTGCCAGACATCGAACGCACCCTTGTATCCCGAACATCGGTCACTTAAAAAATACTCCCCCCCCCCCCCCCAAGAAAAAAAAATTTTCTTCCCTCCCCCCCCCCCCCCCCACACCTTCAAAATAAAGAAAGCCAACCTCACAAAGAAGTATTTGTAGTTTTTAAGACTGACCTTCTAAAAGCCCTACCCTCTCCTCGACTTGCTCGTCTTGCAGACAGCAACATCGAGAAGCAACTGTTGAAGTTCGAGCAAGGAACTTTGCTCAATTAAAACGTGTGAGGTTGCTGTAAAACGCTCGTACAATGTTGGGTAAAAGTACATTCGGCTCGTCTGAATCGTCCACTACAAACATGCATATGGTTAAAAGCTGAGATTTTTAACTTGAATATATCAACAAATGAAACCCTGCCTCCGCTTGTATTCTTCTCCTGTTGCCCATCCATAACGACATACAAACTCGTATGTTGACTGCTAATGGGATAGATATAAAAACTCTGCTTGAATAAACTAAATATAGTAGTTAGCAAAATTCAAATGTAACGTATATGTAACGATACGTTCCATTTTTTAAACCGTAACGGGAACGAGTTCCTTTTTCACAGATGTAACTTGTAACGGGAACGCGTTCCAAAAATCAGAAGGAACGAGGAACGAGCTTTCGTTCCTTTTTTTGAGGAACGTGTACAACACTGCTTTCAACTGCTTGTATATCAATGAGAATACAGAATGTCTGTCTGCTCATATAGATAAAGATAATATTATGGATGTGCGATAAAATTCTCTTTCCATCTCGATAGACATTTTAGTGAGTTTAGGCTATCTCTCTCACCAAAGGTTATATAAAGTTTGTCCACTCATGCTGATGAAAAGTAGATTAAATCTTGTGGATTGAATTCGATTCAAGTTTTTAGGGACATCGGAATGAAGACATGTGTCTGAAAGAACTCTATAGATAATCGATACAAATATGATGATAAAAGGTGGGTCGGATAGAGAGTCGCCGAGAATTCCGAAGGATTTTTTACAGACAGTCAGATTTTTTCCATTATGGTTTTACGCGTTACACCATAGCCTCCTCTATACGTATAGAGGAGGCTATGTTTACACCGATAGGACTCGCAGATTTGCTTACGCCCCTATTGAAACAATCGCCTTCGCGCGCATCTTTTTTTGTACGGTTAATGCCCCGGCCGCTGCTAGCTTTTACAGGCACACGCCGCGTTGCGTTTACCGCCTTAACTGCGGTGTCACCATGTCGACATGTCGCCATGGGTGATCGTTTCGGAACTTGTACGCCATATTCCCGCATTTCTCTCTTAAGGTGCAACCCCACTGTGCATGACGTTTAGCTGTTTTTCTGATGGTTTATAACTTTCTTTCTATGTATCCGACAATTATAAAGCTAATGTCAAATTAAAGAGCTGTTTTTCAACAATACGTTAATGTCTCAATATTACGATTAATTTTATTTTTTAGTTTATTATTTAGCTTTTAATAGACCACAGTCTCTAATAATGAAAAAATAATTCTCAAGTTATAACGTCCCATCGTTCACGATATTTTACGTAAGCGTTCGGTTGGATATATTGAATTAAAAAAGTAAGCAAAGAATAGACCGATGGCAGCAGCTAGTTTGACTTCCCTAGCAAAAATAACGGTTTGAAATCAGTCCGGAAAGTGAAATCCGGACTAAGATCAAACCGGAGTCACACCGGAGAGGCGGCTTCCGGTTCGCACAAACCGTGAACTTTCAAATCCGGTTCAAAGTCAAATTGGAGGAATTCCGGAGAGGCGAATTCCGGTTCGCTCATACCGTGATTTTCCTAATCCGGTTCAAAGTCAAAGTGGAGGAATTCCGGACACGCAAATTCCGGTTCGCTCTAACCGTGAATTTTCTAATCCGGTTCAAAGTCAAATTGGAGGAATTCCGGACAGACAGATTCCAGTTCGCACAAACCGTTATTTTCCCAATCCTCTTCAAAGTCAAATGGGAGGAATTCCAGACCGTCAAATTCCGGTTCACACAAACCGTGATTTTCCTAATTGGTTCGAACAAACCGTGATTTTTGGAGTCCGGTTCAAAGTACAATTGAAGGTGTTCCAGACACACAATATGCGGTTCGAACAAACCATTCCTTGTCAAATTCGGTTAAAAAACAAATTGGACAAAGTCTAGACTGAAAATGTCCGCTTTGCACAAACCATGCTTTGCCATATCTTGTTCCAAAGAAAATCGGATCAGCCGCCCGATGCCGAAGACTTTCAAGCGTATGGTTGAAATATCAAGTTGCAAACAATCCATCCCGATACCGTACGTACGGGCTGCTGCGTCGATCAAAGCTCAGACCGCAGAAGACAGCCAGCTGACATGCGGCGCCAAAAAGGCGACATCACGGCGATTTTTGTGCAAGTCATCGCCATCTGATTCCTTCTAGCATTTTTATGCACTCTGCAATACTTGTTCAATGTTATGCTTAAACTACGTTTTGTTATTTTTTAATTATTTTAAATAATTGCTTGATAACTGTCAAATAACCTTTTTTATATAATTTTCTCTACATAAAAGCAAACAAAAACAAGAACTAATTCGATGCCATAGCTAGATGTACACACAATCGGAAAGTGTCATTTCAGTATCTTTGACAGCTTTCCTGGGGTCTCCTTGTTTATGCCTGCATGCTGAACATTCTATTATGGTGCACATGCAGGCAATTTCAGGGGCTTTTATCAATACAGGTACGCAAAGCAGGGATTTAAACCGTAACCGAAACCGTAAACCATTTAGGAACGAAAATTTTCAGTAACCGTAACAGGAACAAAATTGTTATTTGAAATTAAAAAAAAACGTAACCGTAAGTGTAACCGTAAAATATTTATCGGTAACTGGTTTTAACCAATATTAGCCGAAAAATAAAAAAAAATTCTCAGGTATGACTTGGAGGACGGATCTTGAAATATTGTGGCAATTTGACTGAGTTACTTTCAGCGAGTGGTGCATCTGGTAATACAATTTCCGTTCAATCTAACTTTAGGATTAAGGACACTTGGTTGGAATCATTAGTCGTGCTTATAATAAAAAAAGTCTATTTCTAAATCTATTACACTCCTACATCGCTGCATGTGTCAGTACGTGTCGCCTTCAGTGTAATAACTAATAAGTTAGAATTCTCAGATGTCCATCCAATTCGGCTCTATCAAAACCACCAATGTTCCTGACATGCAGTAGCCAGTATGAAGAAATGAGGTAAATTGACCGTCATGCAGAGCTGGCGGAAAAGAAAACCTGGTATTCATTTAGTCTGAAACGTCGCTAATGACGATTTTGAGACAACACAGAAAGAAAAAACAATGTGACAGGGTTGACATTGGCGTTAGGTGTATGTTTCATATTAACCGTGATCCAGAATTTATCTGAATAGAAAACAATCACAAAAATTAAAATTATTTTGTGAAGTGAAAGCTAATATATCCTTTGATGGCCAGTATTTACATGGAAGTTCAGTGACTGGCTGGCATCGGCGCTTTGGTGTTCAAGCTGGCGAGCCCCGTCACGGAAGATCCGTTTACTGACCGGCATCGTTTTATTTTTTTCGCCTTTTTCACTATGAAGTCAAGTCATTGAGATTCTGACAAACTGTGGCAATTCATGGATAGCGAGTGGAAATGTTTGCGTTGATCAATCCTTCCTAAATGACTGCCGACGCTAGGGTATTTTATCCCAGCATGGCAAGGCTGACGTGTTTTATCGCGAAAACGCAAGAAAAAACAATACGGAGAAGAAAATTAGCTGCAGAGGATTTGAGAATATGACCGCCTACGCCACGAAAAATAAATTTTGCAACGCCGAACATCACTTTTTTCAGGAAGCTAGTTAAATTTGATGTACTATACTTAAGGTCCGGTGGTATACGCAGGTGTTTGGCCCTGATAAAAAATAAAAACGGTATAACGGAGCCTAAAAATGAAGAAAAAAAAACTTGGAATGATTGAGCACGCGCTTTGAGTTACAAAAACAATAATAAGCATTATTTTCCAGAGACTAGAAAAGTAATAGATGCGTTTATTGCTTATGACGCTACGAAATTGAGTGCGAAAATATGCTATTTCAGACAGGAATCAACTGCTTTCTGTGGTAGTTACGATTACCTAACGGAAATATTTCGAACGTTCCCATAGCCAAACGATATCTGTCGCTTTGATAAATTATGTTATACGACATACCGTTCCAGAGGAACGCGAATACAAAAACTTCTTTTTTTAACGCAAAAAAGCGAGAAACACCACTGCATTGTGGATGTTCACACTGCCGGGTTTGTGAATGTGACCCCTTGACGTTACGAAAAATAATTGTTACAACATTAAAGGATGCCATTTCTGAAAGCTAGTTTAATTATCTGTGCTGCACTTGAATCTCGGGAATAAAAACGTGTCTAGGCCAAATAAAAAAGTAAAACTGCGGAGCGCAACCTGTATAAATAAAACCTGGCGGCACGCGGGGAATAGCACTGATCTACGAGAACAAATTAAATACTACTTTCCGGAAGTCAGAATATCAAGAGATGTGCTTAATACGTAGCGCGCTATGAGCTCAGCTAAATTACTGCCTTAAAATGACGGTATTTTTGATTCGACAGTGGGTGAAGATGGCCGCTTTCAGACAAACTTCAGCTGCATTACTGTGGCAGTTTTACCACTTACACATTTTCCCATTTTGCTCGCAATATGTTCATTATTATTACATTTCTTTCTTCTTTGAAAGGACTTGTACTGTTTGCCTACGGTTATGAATTAACCCGGCAAAACAAGAGGGCCACGGTTTGTGCTTTGCAACAATTCAAACTTAGGCTCGCACTTTTTGTTTTCACCTTCTCCGTGATTATTACCCTAAAGAACGGTGCCGACGACTGCAAAAACGTAGAAAATATTTAAAATAATAAAATCTAATACAGAAAGGTGAGAAAAAAAATATTTAGAAATATAAAAACTAATACGAGAAGGTAAGAAACAATATTTTAAATAATAAAAACTAATACAAAAAGGCGAGAAAAAAATTAGAAATAATAAAAACTAACAGAAATAGGCGAGAAAAAAATATTTAAAGTAATAAAGACTAATACAAAAGGTAAAAAAATATTTAAAATAAAAACTAATACAAAAAAAAACATAAGAAAATAGTATTTTCCGGGATTCGAACCGACGTCCGCACGCTCTACAAGATAGCGCGTTAGCCAACGTTACTGAAACACTCAGGTGGGAAATTCGCCGTCGAAACCTGGGCCGCTGGCGTCCACCGAGATCGAGCTAAATGCGACAACAGCGCCACGCTTTACCATTTGTCTGTATTGTGGTCACCTTGAGCTTTTAGAAAGCATGTTTTTTTGGGTAAAAACAAACGGAAAAGACTCTTTTTGTATGAAATTTATTGGAGTTTAGTACCAAATGATGGGCGCGTGATGTTTTTAAAATCTTTACGTTGCAGGGTTTTGCGGCAGAATTAATATTGCTTTTATACAACCATGACTCAGCGGGCCTTTCAGGTAGCTCGTCCCGCCCTAGGTGCATTTTAACTTCGGTAGCTGAACGCGGCGCGTCCGCCGGGGAGACAGGGATGGCACCCCTGTAACCTCTACTGAAGTCACGTGCAGTTCCTCGAGTGGCCGCTGCGGGAGAAATGGTGGTGTTGTGTTCGTCATTAGCTCGGTGTTCGGAGACAGATTGGGTCCACTTTTTCAAAGCTGTCTCTATGGGAGTTTCCCAACTGAGTGTTTTAGTAACGTTGGCGTTAGCAAACTAGGCTAAAGTCGCCCGGTTACCGCATTGTGTTTTCTGGAAGGATACATGTCTGCTGAATTCGTTTCGAACCGTTGTATACTTAGTTTCGTATTTAATATTTTGCTACGTGTTCAGGACTTACTCATAATATTATGGCAATAATGACGTCTGCGATAATTTATTATTGCTGTGTCTTTTATGAGTTTTATATTGCGATTTGCTTATCCTTTTATTTGAAACGTTTTGAAGATACGAAAACAATCTCATCGAATCAACAGCCTATGTTTCGCACGGTTTGCCGGCCGTATCGGCCGTGTGCGTTTGAATGCCTGCGTTCACGACCGGATAACGGTTAAATTTCCCGATTAGTCGTGATGCGTTGAGTTTGCCTTAGTTTCAAACGTGTCCGATAAAGACGGAAGCGACTGTGAGAAGTGGAACTTCGTCAAATCGGCTCAACAGCCAAGATCATGGCACGGGAACCGAAGTAAGTGTGTTTCTTTGTTCGCTAGGGCTAGCTTATTTCCTGCGTTCAGAAAGCTTTTTATTGTCCGTAGATCGCTTGCTTTTACCAGTATTATTAATTGTGCGTGAATGGTGTTATGCGAGGCTGTTTTTCTTCTTTTTTCCCCGATGCAGGGACTGTACTCGCTCAAGGTTCATCAGTAGCGGCGGAACTCTTTGGGAGACAGGGGGTGCGGGGGTGGGGGTCAAAGCGGATGGGGGAGGATTGCCTCCCCAAAGGCCTCCCTCTATCGTATTGTTTGCTGGTAAACTAGAATGTCTGGAAGCGCGCGGTGCGGTGCCCCTTTATCGCCGACGCCATTGCATGCGGAGAGCTAGACCCGACAAAAAGCAGCGATTGATTGATCGAGCAAGCCCGTAGCTTCCACCGCCCAGTCGTCTCCAAACGATTTCATTTTCGCGATTCGTAATCAGAAAAGAATTGCCAAAAATTGGTGCCGCAATGAATTCACCCCATGGTTATTAATGCATAGCATACCACTTCCGATCGCAAAACTTTGTGCCCGCGAAATAATTTTTGACGCCGGCACTTATTCCTCGCGAAATGTCGAGCTCTAAATATCATTTGCTGTACACGTGTTTTGTATGATCCAACGTACGTGCAACGAATTTCACAGCTCCAAAAACACTCAGGCTGCTTTAAATGGTGAAGCATTTATTCTTTTCCTACTGCTGTTTTTTAGAGTATCAAGTATTAATTACAAGCTTCTAGGGAAATTTACAAGCATGTGCTGAATTAAGGTAGTGTCTCGCCATTTTTTGGTATCTATATTTTTTTCAGTGTAAGTATATAGTGTTAGATATACCTCACCAAATCCCTGTTTTTTCGTTTGGTATTGCCTTTAGCGAATGGTGCAAGTTGTAATTGTTTTTAGTTGTTGCATGATTGTAGTAAGGTGGTGAGCTGGTACTAATGGAACATCTTGAAAAATAGTTCGCAAAAAATTTAAGGAGACAGGGAAAGTAACACATAGACCTCATGCAAGCGCAAACTGAACTCGCATAAATCAGAGAAGGGAGAAATATAAATGCGGAAGGGCTCGAGCAGAGGCCCAAGTGGAACGTGCTGACTTACCTATTAGCAAAAGCCGACTAAAAAAAACAAAAAAAACGTATTTTTTATGTTAATGAAGGTAACAGATAGATGGCTAGTACATAAAGAGAGCTCAATCTATCTCTTAAATCTTAGATGGATTGTCACATACCTATGCACTGTTTACACTACTTGTGTACGTCATCCTTAGGAAAAACGTCAATAATTAGCGGATACTATAAAAACATAGAATATAATTATTTTAGGCCTTTCTTATTCGTAGTATGGGGCAACCAATGGTGTCCGCACATCCGTGGGTTACCTGAGCTGCCGAGGAAATTGTTTTTACAGTATTATGCATATGGGTGAATTAGCACGGCCCACTTGGACCTGTTCAAACTTTTGTCAAAGCTCCTAACGCATTCTTTTTTTTTCTTTTCTAATGTATGTGTGTTGGCAGTCTGCACTCGTATGTAGTGTATGCATTCCTAGCCTTTATTCCTTGTTTTTTGGGTACTATTTTTCAAGATGTTCAATCAGGATGAACTCACCACTCTACTACATGGAAAGGCTGTTGCTAGTTCTAGAATGTCTGTAAAACAATCTACCTGACATCTTTGCCTCACATCCCGGTTCCTGAAGCTCACATTCTCCGAGTAAAGCCTTTCTGATTTCTCTCATCCTCTTATTTTCTTTTGTGTACAATCAATCGAGTTGCGAATGTACACCAGTCTGCGTCCTACGTGTTTCTGTATTTTTGTCCTTGTCTTTTTGTGCTCTTTTTCAAGTTGGTCCATGATATTTTTTATCATATATTCTAATCTATGTTTTCATCATTGTACTTACTGCAGCCTTTCCCAATTAGATGTTGGCATTCACTTTCGCCATCCTGATGTGATTGACCTGAGGCGACACAAAATGACAGTCTCCCCCGCTGAAGTCCTGGCTTCATGGAAGACTGCCAAGGCTGTTCTTGGTAAGGTTAGCAATATAATAGCAACTTATTGCTGCTAGGATTGTTTTTGACACAGACTGCTTTTATGGGCTGGCCTTTAGCAATTCTGTTGCCACTCACGTGGAATGAAAGCCTTTAGGGAAACTGCGCATTTCATTCGTAAGTGGAATGCTGAGTTTACAACAGAAGTGCATTGCGTTGCCTTGCGTTGGGGGTCGGTGGCCGACTGGGCAAGCACACACCATTTGGAGCACGTGGAACGAAAGCTTGCGCTGCAGAACCCTGGGAGCCTGGGTTCAGTCCGAACCCCTGCCCATTTCGATCTAGAAAGCATCGTACTGGCATGCGTATCACTACTGCGTGATGCAAATTGTAGATTCCAGGCTAGCAGTCATACTGCACTGGCTAAATTGCTCACCTACAGCGAGCAACTCATCGCAACTTTGAAATGGCTCACCAACTACACGCTGTAAAAATATCCACAGAACCCAACAGAAGTGTGTCACTAATTGCATCCAGGATCGCTGTGTTGTATCTGTATTTTGTATTTGTTTATTTAGTGTTCCCAATAATGGCTGAAGCCTTCCCATTGGTGCGCTTGTTAGTAGCAACACACTAACACAAACAAACGGCTAGAGTGGTGAACAACACCACATTTACCGCTCGCCGCCGCGCCCATTGGTTTTCGGAGAAGTTTGCAGTGTTAGTCCTTGTGGTATTTGGTCATATATCGCACATGGACACAACCAGGGCACTGTACCTACAATTCAACACTTGCAAGACTTGCGTGAATACACCCTGTAGGTGCTCGCACTTTCAGAGTCATTTTAATGTTGCAGAAATGTTAGAATGGATGCTTGGTCGAGTTGATGAACCATATTCTATGGTGACAGCGCAGAAAAACATTCGCACACCAGATACTCAGGAAGACAAGCACACGCGCTGAACTTACAACTCTCGTGTATTCGACTACATCGTTCTTCTCTTCAACGTCTAGATTGACTTTTCAGAGTGTGATAAGGAGAATAGCACAAAATACAAGGAAAGAAGCAAAGAACAGAAAAAAAAGAAACGGAGGGAAAACAAAAATAGGAAGCTCTTACAAGTCATCCCTCTCCCTCACTACTATCCTTAAGATAAAAATTGGAGCTTTTTGGTCGACAACACAATAGAAGGACTACTTACACACTTGTTCTTCAGATGCTCTATTCTTTGCGCTTCCATTATTTCTCTTGGCAATGGGTCTCGACTCTTAACTATTACGGAACAATTTTCAAAATGTGCTACACAACCACACTCCGGACAGTGGGTTCCCAAATGTCCAGCGGCGACTCGGTGGGTGTTATAAAAATGCTCCTTTAAACGATCATTTAAACACCTGCCAGTCTGGTCTACATAAGTAGTGTGGTAAGACGTATGTAGGCCAGACTGGCAGGTGTTTGAATGATCGTTTAAGGGAACATTTTTATAATAACCACCGAGTCATCGCTGAGCATTTGGAAGTCTGCTGTCAAGATTGTGGTTGCATAGCACATTTTGAAAATTGTTCCATAATAGATATGATTTGAGACCAATTGACAACAGAAATAATGAAAGCGCAAAGAATAGAGCATCTGAAGGACAAGTGTGTAAGTAATCCTTCTATAGCGTTGTCGACCAAAAAGCTTCAATTTCTATCTAAACAATAGCGGTAGAGAGAATGATGATGTGTAAGGGTTTTCTTTCTTTTTTTGTCTTGTCTCTCGCTTTTTTCCTTGTATTTTATGCTATTTCTTCTGCGTATCACATTCTGGAAAGTCTATCCAGACGTTGAAGAGAAGAATGAAGTAGTCGAATACACAAGAGCTATAAGTTTAGCACGTGTGCTTGTCTTTCTGATTATCTGTTGTGTGATTGTTTCCCTGCACTGTCACCGTAGAATATACAAAAATGAATAATGCCGTTGGCATATTTGTCATGCCAAAGCCTGTCACACTTGTTCCGAACTTTTATCTCCACGAGATCACAATACCATCGTTTCTGCTGTAGTGACACTGCAGACTCTATACTTGTTTTGCTTCAGTCTTTGTAAGGGGGACGCTGTAGTCCGATTCTACACATCTATGGTGTACTAGACAGCACCATATTTGCAGAGCTAGTCTTCGGTTTTTGTAGTTTCATCGAAATATTTTTCAGCTTTTAAGTTATTTGTTATTTGGCATGTACATTTACAAGCTTATCTAGATTGAAGGCAGCAAATATTTTGCCAGCACTCATGGTACGCGTTTGAAGTATATTGCGTTAACATAATTGACCCAACCTCTGATTTTTATTTGTCAGTACCTCTAGCGAATTGTGCTTGCTAGGATTGCTTTTGTTTGTTTGTTTCACAAAATCTACGGCACAGTTTTCACCTTTCTACTCAGTGCAGCCCTCGCCGAACAGAAGCTAGCATCGACCAGGCCGAGGTTCAGTCCATGGCAGTGTGCAAAAGTTGTTGATGGGTAAGCTGCCTTATATATACAGCTGTGTAAGAGCAGCTTGTCTTGGGTGACAATTTGAAATGCATTTTTATGTTCTAGAAAGTGAAATTTGCATGGGCATACTTGCAATGTGAAACCTTACCAAGCCTGTTCTGAAGTTTCATCCTTTTGAGATTTCAATACAGCCATTTGTGCTGCACACACACTGGCTACTTCGGCCAGACAGACTTGATCCATATGAAGGTAAACAGGCGAGTATCAACGGCTCAGTTCCGTGCGTGGTGACGTTCTCTCCTTATCCGACGACTTACCACACTTGGTTCGCAAGGCATTTGAAAAGGAGAGCAAGTCAGCTGCTGGATGACGCTCCCAGAACTGAGCAGTCGACGATTGCTTGTTCACCTTTGTATAGATCACGACTGTACTTAAAGCTCGGCAAGTGTGACACTTATCTGATTCAGCCTAGCAGTGGTGTGCTGAGCGGTATGCGTAGAGCTAGTTGACTTGTGTATAGACAGTGGCTGTGCGGTATAAAACAGACCTAATTGGGAACTTTAATGCAATCTTTTGTACTCCCATTGATGTTATGATTATGATTACACAACGTTTTATGGTGCAAAAAAAACGCGATGTAATCGTTTTTTGAGTCTGCGTGTGCGATCTCCAAGCTTTTGTTTGTACGTGCGGTGAAATGCCCTGTATAAGCAAAATTAGAGAATCCTTGAGCTATATGCTGCAAGGAGTGAAAACAGCAGTCCGCCCGCATTCTCCCCTCTTCTGTATACTGTGCAAATGCAGACGGACGCGCACTTTGGATGCTTTGCACTTAAAGGCCCCACATAAAGCATACTCCTTAATACGCATCAATTATTGCAAAGTGTTTGCGGATTTGGCTTTTAAATGTCATGCGCATAGGAAGCACAATGGTGATGTAAAGTATGCCGAAATCGTAATGGTGCACTTTAGGTTTTAC
Source organism: Ixodes scapularis (assembly GCF_016920785.2). NCBI lineage: Eukaryota > Metazoa > Arthropoda > Arachnida > Ixodida > Ixodidae > Ixodes > Ixodes scapularis. The sequence goes on along the minus strand of NW_024610265.1, from coordinate 411,261 downwards.
AGGGTATGTTCTGCAAAATGCGGGCCAAATTGTTTGTGTCAAAACTTTACATCGCCCAAAAAAAGGTCTTGTGTTGTCCTAGGCCAGGGGCCTATTTAGAAAAATTATTACAAATCAATGTAGCTAATAATGTGTATATCTGCTGATTATTGTTTTTTTTTTCTTCCAATTACAGCATACACGGAGGGTATCTCCAAGGAGAAGGGATGGGATTATGTAGAGAAGCTAGTGCTTCTCTCTATGGGTACAAAGCTGTCCGAAATAAAGTTGGAATGGAAAAAGCACCACCAAGTTCCGCCTGGTCCTGAGCAGCCACAATAATGAACACAGAATTCACAAAAATAGTAATATGAAGGACCTAGGCAGGCAGCCACACGTTTTGAGTTCGCAATGACATTTGATTATGATCACAAATATCCCTGCATTGCTCAAAGTCGCATAGTTTACACACCGTATTGGTTATGGTTAGCGCAGCAGGAATAGTTTTTTATCAGGCTTAAGCGTCATTTTTAATTGAACAAATGTGGCTTTCTGTGTAAGTCCTTTGTGTTTTTACTCTTTTTTATTTGTGTGTTCGTTATTTCATTTTTTTCTTATGATTTAGTCCGGGTTTCTGTTACTTATGTGTTCATTATTTTTTTTTTTTCTTTTATTAAGTTGTAGTTAAAAATATGATGCCCTCGTCATTTTCCAGTCCGGGAAACGGTGGTGACCTTGTCGTGTTCAAGGAGCAGTAATGAACTTTTCATCTTGTATTGCTCCCGGCGAACAATGGTGTCTGTGCGTGTGTGTGTATGCGACGTGTTGGTCACAAGGGATGATTTCGGGACTGAACGGAAAAACAAGGCCAGCGAGGAGCGACTGGGGGACTTTGAACATCGCACGGTGCAAGGAAGGACTTCAACGACGAGGCTAGCAAGCAAGCCCATGTCAAAACTGCTGTGCTCGACCGGAGAGTTGAATCAGAACTTTACCCTGTGAGTAAGGATCAACGACTTTGGAACTTTCGTATAATTTACAGCTTGATTGTCGCCTTCCTTTTGTTTTATTTTAATAGGAGTTTGTGTGCTATTACATTTTTAGTTTATTTTAATGGTTGTTCGTGTGATATTACTGTTATTTTTTCTTGAACGGCGGAAGTGCTTGTTTGGAATTTTGGCGCTTTTATGTATAAAACGTTTTTTGCAAACCATATCTGTCTGCTCCCTCGACAACCAATCCCGCCAAAGGGCTGTGACTTTCAGACGTCGAATGATATGTTACAATGTTTGCTAACTAGCGATCGCCTGCATTTGATTTTTGTAGCATACATATTTGTCGGAATTACAAATTTCGAACCAGGCCACTAAAGATTGGTCAGTGGCCTATTCTGCCGATGTATTTACGTAAACACACGTTTGGCAGTGTGGGATAGCAGAAAAATGTGTATTTTGTGGATATTCATAGAAATGCATTATATTATCCCATGTCTGGACCTGAAAGTATGGTACCTGCCCCATGGCAATAATTTTAATGTGATGCTAGAAGGAGCATCACATCAAAATTGCTTTATATGAGGTGGGTACCCTATTTGCCAGGCCCAAACACGGGATCATATAAAGCAGTCTATATATGGTATATAAGGAATTGGGCAGATATGGCTATATCTATCCATATACGGCCTGCCCATGCATATGTGTCATATCTGCCCGATTCCTTATTATCCATATCTGTATTTTCATTATAAGTCTAGATATGACATTTTTGTAAGGGATGGCTTGTAGCATCAGCCGCAGTACATCGGAAGGTGAAACAGTAGGTGTGTCACTCTATTAAACTACTTCTATTATATTCAGGTGTTGCCTGATACGGTTTAATATACGGTTAGACCCACTCCGGTGAAGCTCTACGGATTGGCCAGATACGGTTCAGCTTCCGCTTCGACCAATTACGGTTGGGTTTCCGGACTGGGTATTTTCGGTTCATTTACGGTTTCTAGAAATCCGGTTTGCTTAGGGGCCCATATGACGGATTAAAATTCCGGATTCATTCCAGTTTATTTTTAAACCGTTTTTTTTTGGTAGGGTTAGCCACCGCTGCCGCAATGCATTGAGGGAACTTTAGTCTTTCTGCACGTGCGACAACCCCGCTGGAGCTCTGCGCGTGTGGAGCACGAGGCGACACGAGCCCTCGCATGCACGGCCGTCTGCCTCCTGTGAACTAAAGTTATAGCGGCGACACGTGTGCGCCGAACGCCTAGTGAGATCGGTCTATTGTACAGACGATTTATATTTTAAAATAGAAAATAAAGTTTAAAATTCTATTATTTTATGGTGCTATAAAAACGGAATCACGTCAACTAACCAAAATTACGAGACATTAAATTATGAAGCATCCTTCGATATTATATTTTTCATAACTTTTATATTGATATATTACACGTTAAGAATGTTATTAGACCTCAAACGTTTCCCATTCAGTTACGGCAAATTTCAGTTTCTTGATATGAAATACAGATGGCGACACCTGTTCAAGAATAGCTTGATGTGCATTTTCCGTCGTGTGCCGCTTGGAACGCCACGTGAAAGACAGAAAAAGCGCCAGATGTCAGGGTGTCAGATGCCTGGATGCCCACAGTGAGCGAGCCAGAGATGTCAGAACAACAAGCGCAAGGCTGTGGGTGCATCACTGCTGCTTTTGCGCGTTCTACCGGGCGTCGGTGCACATGCCTGACGTAATCCAAATGAAATGGCTGCCATATTCTAAACTTCACATGTGGTCGCCTGCGTGAGTAAACAATGTTGTTTATAAAAAAAATTGCGATTGTATTAAATCACGTGGAAAAAACTCGTTCTAAGCACGCGACCGTTGGCATGCAGTGAACAATCATAATCGTCGCAGAGATAATTGGTAGCTGTCAGCAGGTGGAGTTTTAGGGGCGAAGCTCCTTAGGGGCTAGCCATGTCCGTATGTCCGTCCGCCGTCGGGTGCACGTGCTCCTGCTCTTGAGCTCACGCACTCACGTGCTCACGAGCACGTGAACACGTGCTCCTGTGCTCGTGTAGGGCAAAAAGAAAACTCATCTCCACGTGGTGAATGATGTTGAATGGGGCTCGAAAGGCTCGGCATGCTGCGGCTCAGCGTCTAGGCAGACAAGCACCACCAGAGCTGCGTCCCAATCAACATCATTCACCACGTGGAGATGCGGTTGTTTTTCTATCCACCCAGAGTTAAAATGTTTCCTTTTTTCTGTTGTAAGCAATCAGGAGATAACTTACACCAAATCGGAGGGTAGTAAAGTGCTATGAACATTCAAACATAACGGCCTGAGCAGTATATGTGTACAAGCTTTAGCTTTCCGTGCACTCTTAACTTTCGATACGCTAAACAGTAGTGTAAAATGTAGCGCTGCTTTAGTCTTGATGAGCTTACCATATGCGTGCTTACACTATATTTTCTACAACGTCAAACTCTACCAGCTTGCATCTTTTTTATTTTTGTACACCACTACTTGCGCGCATAAATCACCAAATTAAGACGAGAAGGTATGTTTATTTACATGAAAGCAAAGAGGTCAAAATGCTTGTGAGTGCTGGTTTGATACTTTGCGTGAAAAGGAAGGGAGTAGAGAGACAGCAGACAGAATAGAGAAGTAAAGAAAGAGTGAGATCACACATATACACGTATCCCCCCTCCCCCACACACATCACACACATACAAACACAAACACATATATACGCACTGAAAGATTGGCAAAAAATAAATAGACGCACGTAAATTAAAAACAGTTATATCAGTTCACAGCTCTTGGTCCAGGCGGGTGTCCTTTAAAAGCCGAAGTAAAGCGTTGGTTGCTTTGGATTCTTTCGCAATATGTGCAAAAGGCTATCCACAGACCAAGAATCTTTGCCTGGCCAGTCATTGCATCTGTGACTGAACTCGTATTAAAATTAATTCTTAACATTTATTGCTGCGGCTTAATTTTAACCTTGGCATTTTTTATTATGACTCCTGCACCAGTCCTACTTTGGGTTTACCAAAGTCAATATCTAAATCTGAGTGTCATCGTTTGTGTTTTCCAGTGTCGTGGTTTTGGTCAAAATAAACACCCAGTCACCTAAATAAGACACCTGATCACCCAAAAAATAGTTAATTTGTTTTGATTTTTGAGGTATCTGAATCCTCAGGCTAGAATTTTGGAAACCCAAGTTTATCATGTCATCACGATTTCCTGGAAATCCACAAAGAGGCAAACACCACGACGAAAGGGCCGACTCTTCATATAAATCTGATCACATTGAAACATTTGTAATTGGCCTCCGAAATTTCTGCGGGGTGCTAATGGCGCACAGGCCATTTTACATTTTTTTCAACGCGTCGGTTGTTTTGTTGTGCATGTGTCTCGCCATTTGGCTCAGGACGATTTTCGCGTTTTGTGCGGACCACATTTGCTGGAGACGTGAGCTCGGAGCGTAGGCAACTGGCCCCCTTGCGCGAGAACTGGCACAGCCGTGCGCGTTCCAGATAAAGCTCGTGGGAAGTAAAACATGCCAACGACCAGGGATGTCACATTCAGGGTATAGAAAAATACCACACTGTATCGAAGCGCCACCACACACGATTTCTAGCAATAATGTACAGGCCTGGAAAGCGATCCCACCGCCATCTGTTGGTTCAGAATCACACTAACCGAGGGTCGGGTTGCACCTTAATGTGGTACGGTCTGCTCATTTACACACGCGTTCCCGAGTTTCAACTACGACCTCAGCTCCTTTCTTTTGGTGCCACGACTCACGAGCCCGTCTTATATTCAACAAACCAGCGCGAACAAAGGTCACGTTCAAATAAGCCAATCAAGGTAGTGGCGTAGCCAGGGGTGAGGCTTATTAAACTGCAGCCCCCCTCCCCCTCTTCCTCCCGAAACCCAGCGGACCCTATTGGCGGCGTGTGCGAACTACAGGGGGCGCTTCTCTAGTTATCATTATCATCGTTTGTGACGTCGCGGGTAGGACTGACACACGTAGATCGCGGATCCCTCGACTCATGAGTTCGCTTCAACCGCTGTTTGGGTAACGCGCGGCAACAACTCTGTACGTCACGCCGCGGTGGTGGCGCATCGGACGCACTTCCGGTCTGGGTCGGTGGGCAGAAGTCGCCGTGCGAGACATGCATTCTTGTGTTCTTTTCGGAGAAACCAGAGAAAAAACCTGCGTTCTCGTCAAAATTCTGCGATGGGGGCTGTAACAAAAGAGTCTGGAAAGGTTTGAAGATCGGTTTTCATGTGTTTCTGCCAGCTCCGTTCGTCCGAGTACGCGGATAGTAGCAGTGGAAAGGGTAAACCAGACGCTGTCGAACTACGATTGCTTGTGCGGGCAACACTTTGTGGACGCCAGATGTATTTGTTTTGTTCCAACATGAACGAGGGAAAACCGCCAAGTTGTCCGGGCCATCCGCGGGTTCAGTGCGTCTTCGAATTCACACGGCCGCCTGATCTTTCGGACTTTCGTCTGCTCTTTCGAAATTGTCTGCTTTTTGTCGTCTGCTTGTTCAAACAAAAGCGGCCCGTAGACTAAACCTTGACCCGGTGACTGCAATAAGAAGTAATTGCAGGCCTCAAACGACTTAAGTAGGCTCGGTGTAAACAGTACATATAAGATGTTGATCATTGGTACCAGTGGCCATCACCGACTTGTTACGCTTGGTCTGTTTCTGCTTTTGAATTTCAGTATCGATGTCGATCATCGCCGCTACCTTCTACACTTTTGCAGCACGAGGGACGTCGCGACCGAAACATCTAGAAGAATCTCATCGTTGTTTTGGCGTCCATTCTGTGGCGTTCACGCGAATGAATCGCCGCACGTCAAGTTATTTACGCAAAGTCTAGCGGTGTAACGAGCCTTGATAGTTTCGCTCAGGCGATTAAAGTGGTAAGACATTGCTATGAGGACGTAGAATCGACAATTCCAACGCAAAAAAAAGTATGCAGGCTCACACAGACGCTGACAACGTGACATTCCAATGGTTTGTGGACGCGGGACGCGGTGCTTCTTGCCCGCACTCCATTTCGCATGCTTTCGAACTGTCGTCTGCTCTTTCAAACTTGTCTGCTCTTTTTCGTCCGCGCGTTCAAACGACAGCGGCCCGTAAACCAAACGTTGACACGGTAATTGCGATAAGAACTAAGTGCAGGCCTCAAAACTCTTTTGAAGGTTGGTTGCGGTATGTAGCCTAAGTGTAAACAGTAGATACAAGAAGATGTTGATCATTGTTACCAGTGGCCATCACCGATTCGTAATGCCCGATTCTACTTGCGGTTTTCAGTATCGACGTCCACCATTTCAGCTAGAATCCACGCTTTTGCAGCCCGAGCGACGTCGCGATGAAAATAGCGAGCAGAATCTCATCGTGGGAGTCAGGCTTTAGTGCCCATTCTGCGGCGTCCACGTGAAATGAATCGCCACAAGTCACATTATCCACGCAAAGTTTTGCCTCGTTAATTTTGCTGAAGCTGCTCAAGTAGTCAGACATTGTTAGAAGGACGTAAAATCAACAATTCCAACGCGAAAAAGAGCACGGGGAGTTCCACCGACGCCGAAAACAAGGCAATGCAATGGTTTGTTTATGTGCGACGGCGGGTTTCTAGCCCACCGTCCACCGCGCCCACCGTCCACCAAACAAACCGAAGCGCCGCGCGGCGCCGGTGGCGTCCGCTAGTGGCGCTTCGGTTTGTTTGTAAACATGAGTTGTTGTATATCACGCCTTGTCTTTATTTGGTGAAGTGATATTTGTAGTAGAACATTTTACCAAAGCTTCAATACGTGGCACGCCTAGTCGTGCTAACGAACGCTTTTGGCGCTGAGGTATCGAAGTGCTCAGATGCTCTGTTCTCTACCTTACTACAAAAAAATGAATAGTGAAAATATAATATCCAGCGGATCAGCCCACTACAACATCGCCGTTGTAGAAGATAAAATTGGCAGGGGAATTTTTCATCAAACTAAAAATAGCAAAGCGAAATTTGAGAACCTCTCGTGTGTGTAGTAAACACTCCAGTGAAGTAAACACCCCGTGTGTACTGCTAACTTGTACGTGGTGTGAAGGCTGGTCTCATATTAGTTTCAGGTTGATGTCTTCTTGAATTTGGTAAACTAGTAAACGAATATATATTTCTTTTAAATAACTCGCGGGAAGAATCGGTGGCAGGCTTCCGGAGTCTTTTCGACGAAAGACCTCGTTATTCACCCGGTGGACGCGAAACCTGCGAGGCCCCCTCGCAGTCGACGTGTGTGAAATCTAACAAATCGGCAATATTTCAGTGTCCCCAAAAAAAAAAATAAATGGGGCCTAAACTTGCCATGGATTACTACCCTTTTTGTGTTGAATTTTTGCGATCACAAATAATTGCGCATAATGCGTGATGCGCTTCTCAGCGACCGATTTTATCTTTGTAAACAATTCTTAGCAAAAATTTAATAGAACCAATTAAACAAGTGCCTGAATTTGGCAGGCCATGAGCGACTATTTATGAAGTTATGAAAGTTTCCGCTTTTTTTTTTTCAAGCAGGAATCGCGACGTCACAAATGTTTTTACCACGTATTCGATGCGGAAGAAGCCGAGCAACAATAGACCGATCTCACCAGCTAGTTTGAGTACGCCACCACTGCCACCGTGCATCATGGGAGCCGTAGTCTTTCTGCACGCGCGACAACCCCGCTGGAGCTCTGTGCGAGCAGAGCACGAGGTGGCATGAGCTGCCTCGGGAACTGGAGTCTGCACCCTATGAACTACAGTTATGGCGTCACGCATGCGTGCAACGCTTGGTGGGATCGGTTTTGTTCGTCAGCAACTGTCGAGTCACACTTCGATAAAAGCGTCGGTAGAGACATGTTCAATGTGGCTAAAACAAGTGTGCGGCGCTTTGCAAGACAACTATGCGCGTGTGCACAGCTAAGATGACAGCACGTCATTTAATCTGGTGAATGAAAAAAAAAAAAAGATTATTCATGAGCCTTCACATATCCGAAAGAACAAGAATCAGAGAGACTGTGAATAAACCCAATGCACGCCGCGGAAAATGTAACGTGAAGAGGCTTGTTTTCGGACGCTTCAAAGTTTTCCCCCACTATCGTGTCCGCGGACAAGCGTCGTGTCGACACAAAACTCGAGCCAGTTAGCCGTCACCCTCACCAGCACCTCTTAGACAGCAAAGCCTGTGCGTTACGTCACACGACGTCACGTCCGGGAGGCCGTCACAGGCGCTGATTGGATGCGAGTGCCGCGTCAGCGTTTGCAGTGGGGCTCGCTTTTTATCATAGTCACACGCGAGGACGTCATGTGACGTAACGTGCAGGCTTTAAAACCGTCTAGGAGGCGCTGCACTCACTCGGATACGGCGAGGAGAGTCACCCACTGTGTTCCGTGCCATCTCTCCCCCAACCCTTCTTCACCGGCGTCCGCGTCAGCGGAGACCTGCGTTCGTGGCATCGAGCACGCTCCGTCATTGGCGCGGCCTGGAATAAAACGTTACCGTCTCACCTACCAATCGTGCGTGTCCTGTGTCCCGTGACGTCAGATCGCGCTAGCGCCCTTATCTCTTGCCCTTTGCTCTCACGATGGGTCGGCCGCGTGCCATTCGTTCAGAGGAAGAAGAGCGGGAGCGCAAGGGAGGCGGCGACGTGCCCAGCAGAGCGAATGGCCACTCAAACGCCGCGAAGTCGCTATCGCCTCGAGTTCCACTGCGTCAAGTGGTTCCGAGTCCCTTGCGAAAGAATAGTAGATCGCTCGCCTGGAACGCCACCAAGAACAGAAGCGACGATGTGACCGGCACCGGTGGGCCAACGCCACGGACGACGTTCGTGCCACGGAAGCTAAGCGCAACGCGAGGCCCGGCGACGACAGGACGCCACGCCGGCTGAACAGTTTTTATAAATAGTTTAGTTCCATCATCGTACAGGTTCGCTCGTCTTCCATCTTCACCAGAATGAAAAAGATGAAAGCTTTTTTATTAAAAGCAATTTCGAGGCGTTGTTATTCGTTTAAAAGATCATTAACAAATACATCATACACGTTTCTTTATTAAATAAAGTTTTTAATTGGCATAGATACGAACTAACACAGTCATTCCGTGTTATTACATGGCGCGTCGTCTGCTCGCAACCTACCCGTTCCGTCAGAGGAGAATGCCCAGGAGCCCGTCCCCCCTCTCCCGCACTTCAAGTTATGGACGTCTCAGTAGCTCAGCCTTTCATCCCCCTCCCCTCCCCTCCCCCTCCCCCCCCCCCCCCCCCCCCCCCATCAAAATATTCTTCGCCACGTTAGTGAATCAGGGCCCTCGATCTTACCCGTGGTCTTATTCTACTAGCAAATCCCGGTACACTACTGAGCCCAGACTCCTCTTTGAGAAATCGTCCGAGCTTGGGGTGGGCTTGAACCAGTCTGACGGCCGTATTCTTAAACGGGCCTCGACTCGACACTCCACCTCGACTCACTGGAGTGGAGGAAAGCAGCTCGCCTCCACTCGAGGAGCCATCGGGCTTCACAGACGCGCCTCGGCGTTTCCTCGGCTGAGGAGCTCCTCGAGAACACTTCCTCCACTCGAGGAAACTCGAGGAGACGTGAAAGGCGTCTGGTTACGAGGTTGTAGTAAAAAACGAAGTTGAAAACAATATTGTGGTGTGAATTATGAACATATTAGTTCATTTTATTTGAAGGGACACATTTTACTAACATTGAATTGGGAGTCTGCAAGATTTCTGCTTCGCAGCGCACATGTTCTATGCGTTGCGGCCGGTTTTCGGACAAACAGCCACAAGCGTTCTCCAGTCTGGCAACGGTGGCGGCCGCTCTCCGGCTTTTGCGTCGTAGAGGCAGCTGTAGCTCGCTACCGCCGTTCGCCTCTGCGTCTCGCCCGTTCTTCGCCGTCTCACCTCGTCTCACCGCTTATCTGCTTCGCTGTCACCGCCTAGAACGAGCATTTTCACCCTTCCTCTTTCTTCAGAGTCCTACTAGAGTGCCTTGCCCAACAACGATGTCGTTCAACGAAGGTGACAAGAAGGGGCGAGTGGTTCCACGAAGGAAGGGAGCTTCTTCGTCGTTCTAGTAACACCTCCCCGAAAGAAGCTAAAATTGACGCGTAGAAGAGTCTGCACCAAGTATAAGTGCCAGCCGCATGTCCGCCCACGAGTGTTGGGACAACGGTAAACCCAAGTGGAGGAAAACAGATTTCGAGAAGAATCGGGGCATCCACGCAACAGGTGTGTAAGCAATTTTTATATTTGGGCAGAATAACGCAACGGGTTCGCAAAATCACATGACAGGACGTGTGTACTAATTAACTTTGGAAGGGACTTTGCTGTGGCCACCTGCAGCTAGTCAAGCACGTTACTGTCGAGGCCGTAGGTGGGCAGTGACGGTGAATTGGCGCTATCTTTGGTGATTCTTGTGCCGACTTCGACAACTTACTTTGCGTGTTGTGCCATATCCAAGCGAAAATTACGCTGCGAATATTCTGGTTCCGCCACACTACCTTAGCCTCCGGCCCCTTTCTTGAGATTAGAGAAACAACCTGGACGCACAAAAAAAAAAAAAAAAAAAAAAAAACGCGACGCACGAAACTGACACTAGTGCACGTAGAAGTTACGCTAAGTAGGAGTTTCCACTATGTCAATTGGACCTAGCACCTCATCTCCTTGTGTGCTAATCTTTTGAAGAAAAAAAAAATCTTGTGCAGGTTTAATTGACTACCAGCTCTCATTTCTTAAATTTAACCTCTGAAGAAATGCCATCATGTAAACATGAGACATGCTGGAGTCCAGTTGTTGACAGATGCCTTTTTTCGGGTGTCCATGTTAGTGTGCAACCATTGTCATTTATTTGCTAGGTTAACCAGCGCATTGTACTGGCATGATTAAGCTGGCACAAATTTAATATGGGTAGAAGTATACATTATTGATTTGAAAAGTTGTGTCTACAATATGACTGTTGTCGATGATCACATTAAGCTACTCTAGTATTTTCCATGCATATCAAGAAACAGCACTCGTATGACATCACTTGTTTCGCATTTATTTCTTGCAGTTAAGTGTCGAAAACAAATTGTACCGCATAAGTTGTAGTATGATTTGTTTTTCTTTCTGCGTTGTGCTCTGTACATCTCAACTCATGGATGCTGTCAGAGGATATTCTTTGGCCTTTCATTGCAGGAGGGGGCACTGGTATCGCACCCGCTGAACAATGGGCCCGTGCCTCCATCTTGGGGGGGGCACTGGTGTTCCACATGGCAATGCGGCTGCCAAGCCCGTACAGCAGTGGCAGCGCCCGCGCTGGTTGGCCGGTGCTCTCAATGCTGCCAGCCGCCATTCCCGAAGCCACAGTGAACGAGCATGACGACTGGCATGATGCCTGGTAAAAGATTTCGATTGCATTTGCTACGTACCCATGGAGGTTGGTTGCTACTTGATCACACAGCTTCCAATGTTTATTTATAAAAAAAATCTGTCTATGCTCTTCCGTTTATTATTTCGATTTTGGCATACTGTCTCGTAGGAACGCTAAAAACTGTGACAATGAGCCACATTTTCATGAATGCGACTTGTTAGGGGTGTCACGTAGGAACACGGTAAATTCCTTGGGTCTGGATAATGACATGTTTATTGACAAATACACCACGTGTGCCTGAGGGCCAACAAAGTCCGAGATAACAGCGCTGTTTCTTTTGATGGTATCACCATTTGGAGTCTGCCCTGCCGCTACTGACAGTATCACGGAAAGGAAAGGGTCAGAACAAGGAAGAAAAACTTTCATGTTTACCAGCAGTTGGCATTTAACATTTCTGTAATGGGGTTGTTGTAACAGTTTCTAGCAGTTCTCCGGTGTCTTCACCGTGCCTCTAACACTCGGCGTCAATGTGTTGTGCTTGCCTAGATTCACCTGCCTCACCGCTGCTGGACTGGGGTGGCATCATGGAGGTTGCGGTTGCTGCGCCACCAACCAAGCCCCCACCTCCTCTACCTCCTCAGCCGCCACGTGTGGTTGTCCGAGTGAAGACAACTAAAGGCCGCACCGACTGGAGGAGCTGCACCTGCTGCAGGTGGAGCTACGTCAGTGTCAGGTTGCCTATTAACAGACGCAGGCCCAGGTTTTCCATCAGCAGCAGTGTAACAAGCTGGTTCGAGCTTGAGCTGCTTCAGCTCAACAAACTAATCACGCTGCAACAACTGCTTGTTCTCGGGGCCCAGCCACAGCAGTAGGCTGATTTATTCGATTTGTTTCATCTTCCTCTTTAGTAATTACCATTCTCTTTTGTGTTTAAGAATGCTTTTTTAAAGTCTGCAACTTGCTTCATTTTATCCCTGACCTGAAGTTGTTACAAGTATTGACCATATCTCGTTCGTTAAAGCCTAGCATTTTTTTAACTTGTTTCTCGATTTGCTATTTTTAGTGAACATTTTATGCAAAAGGGCAATTATGTCAGCTTTAAATCTATTTTTTTGAAACTTAAAAAGTAACCGAGTATTTTTTTTCTTACTAATTACAATGTTTGTATGTTTAGACAACGGGAAGTTGGTCAGCCCCAGTGAGCAACTTATTTCCACTGCAGACGAGATATTCAGCCAGTGTCGTACCACAGCTATCCTGGGGTCTTTAACTTAAATCAAGGTAGTGATACACAACCGCATGCTGTTACAATGTTCATCCACATCGATACAGGCAGAGGCAAAGATTGAACTCAAGATCCCTATGTTCAGCTGTGCGAGCTTTCACTCCACGTGCTCCAAGCTGTGATCCGTTAATGCAGTCGACCACCGATCCCCTTGATGGATATTAGGAATCTGCTTGAATGTACAGCCAGGTGTTTCCTAAACATTGCCACTATTATTTATGTAATGTCTCTTTTATTAGTGTGTAGTCCATGTGCAGCCTCGCTCATTAAATGCTGTTGTCACAGAGTTTTGCCATAGTTTTCATTGAGTTAAGACGTCTCATTTCCTGTCCAGGGGTTTGTGCCTCGCAATCCTCTATGAACTTGCACCGCCTACCAGAGTAAAGTCGACACCACATTGACGAGGCTTGCCCACTGCCTCTTCATTGCGGAGGTGGCGCTGTGTCACAGAGCTTTTGGTTGCTTGTCCAAAGATCCCCAGGTGGTCAAAATTAATCCTCAGTTCTCTGCTGGGGCGTGCCGGATGCCTGTCGTTGGTTTAGCACGTAAAACCCCCTAATTTGACTTCACTGCCTTTTCACTGCACACTACTTCAGTGCCGACGTAGCAATTGGGCCCAAGTTTGCAGCTGGCCACACAGTGATACAGTAATTGAGCAGCGGTTCCAGCTAGACCCTGGTACGGTGCTCACCTCATTCATGCTCGCATTCAGTAATACGTAGTGTGATGCCATCAGTTTGAGTGCATGGGCTCCGCATGCTTGTGTAAGTAACTGTTAGGTTGGACACCCTTGACTGCCTAACATCCGAAGGTGTCCTCACAAGGAATTGCTGCGCTATTGTAATATTTATTCTAACCGAAAACTTTTCATGTGGGGTCACAGCTGCAAGACATCATTTCAGACATTCTCATGTATAAGTTTATTTCGAACAAATGTGCACTGAACAACTCGCTGAAAAGTCTCGAGTCTGAACACGGCAAAATTTTGAGTTATTTTAATGTAATTACCTGAAGCTTCTCACTTTCTTTGTATCCTGCTACCCCCCTGCTTTGTGTGATGACAAATATTGAATTGTTCTCGAGCAAAATGTTTCCACAACAAAGAGGGCAAGTTGGTCTTGCTTCTTTTGGAAGATTGGTAAGACAGCAACCACCAGCATAGTTTCAAACACTGTCGTCCTGCGGGAACCTGAGTAGAACAAAGACATTGCAACAATCTGTGGTGACCAACTAGCTGAGAAACCGGCGGATTTGTTTCGGTTCAAATTAGAAAGTGTGTGGCCATAGTATAAGGTTGATTTGTTTCTGGCCCGATTGCATTTTGAGCTTTAACATGGCCAGTGGCTTGATTCTTCGGTGACCTAAGCTAAAAAGGACATGCTCTGCATTCAGTTCCTCCTGGAAACACCACACAACGAGTTGAGCCCGCACCCATGCCCCGTTGAATCTGTCCACAGGGTCTGGAGTCGATGGGAGTTGAGATTGCCTTCAGCATCGTCAGTGGGGGGTGGGACTGGTAGAGCGGGAAGTGGCTCGTTCTGCAGGTGGGCCAAGTTTTGCAGTGCAACTTCACCAGTGATCATCACAGCTGACCATTCAGGCTTGTGCTGCTAGCACATGTCGAGGCACGGAAAGTGCCTAGGCCCGCTGCATCGAGTTCCTAGTCCAGAAGTGGGCCTTTTGGTACCTACATAAGACAAAAATGAAGAACAATACAGCACAATTATTGTTTGAATAGAAAATGTGGGACTGGTTTGTGGAGTAGTGTATGTCCGATTAATGCTCAGACTACTGTTTTCGATAGAAAGTGGTGTGTATGATGATACTCTTCTTCAGATGTACACACAGCTTTTTGTCGTGAGTGGATAACGTCTCTTCGCGCACATCTTAAGCTTCAGAAAGTCTCTTTTAGATGGCTGCAGGCATCAGTCCGGTTTGGGTGGTATGCTGTAAGATATGGACTTTGGTACTAGTTGTATTTTCAGTACACTCTGCTGCTTGCCGAAGGATGTCAATCTGCGAATGGTATGGTATCGGCGTATGTTTCCTACATTATTGTATATTTCTGTGGACTCGTAAGCCGCGGTCTCATTTAAGCAACAAATGCCAAGAAACAACAAACAACCAACCTCAATGAACAACAAATGTTATTGAGCAGTGGGTGTTCACCGTGCAGTTTGGTTTACACGACACAAGCACATGCAGACACAAAAACTGTTTACATATGGGACTGTTGTAGTTAACAATTGCACATACAACTTACTGAATGCCACCAAATGAATGCTTTCATGTGTATGTAGAAAGTAAACATTCGCTCATCATTTTCAATTTTAATTTAATTTTATTTTAAGATTTCATGTCTCAGAATCTGACGATCAAAAAGGTTCATCTGGGATGAGACTGTGTTGCAACACACATCGTCTCAGCCCACATTCACTGGAAATGTGCTTTGGTCATGATCATTCCTGCAAAGAGGGTGCGCTCGGGCCGCTACTATCATTGCTCGGTAACCCGAACGGGAGTTCGTTTTATTTTAACGTATTTCTGTGCTCTCACAAAAGTCGGCAACCATTTAATGACATTTTTTTTTCTTCATAAGAACGGGAGTACGTTCACGCTCGGTCGTGCTAACTGTCGCTGGATACAGATTTGTTTTAAAGTTTTGATTGATATCGTTACGTCAGAGTTTAGACCTACGATATCGCATCTCAGCGAACAGTTTGATTAATTAAGTTTGGCACTCCTAACGCAATCAACAGGGGTGAACTTACCTGCACGTTGATGGAGAAGTATCCATTTCTGTTTCGAGAACACTTCCACATCGGGACCGCCGCGTCCTCTTATCAATGCACCCAGTCGCCCCTGGAAACTTCATTTCGCAGCAGCCCCGCACGAACGCATTGAAGTTCCCTGCGGGAGCTTCACCGAGCGGGTGAAAATGGTCCGTGCGAGGAGCCGCGAAACTCGCTCCGCAATCCGGCGCACAGTCGGCTGCTGCATGTTCACATGGTTCCCGTAACAACTTGGAACGTCCTGGCACCATAAAAGCTCAAAACAACTAGGAGTTGCACCATCGTTGAGGGCGGTAGGCCCCGAGTACTCGCGCTCCTGGCAGAGACAGCAGAGTGCTCGCCGGTCGCCTTCGTGAAGCGGCACCGCACAGGAAATCCGCGGTCACTGAAGTGTTCCAGCGGGTTCAGGCGTTCTCTGAAACTTCGTCTCGTCACACGTCTCGATTCGCTGTCGCCTGCGTCGTCGTAGAGGATCTCTTCTGCGCTTAAACCGAAGTGCACGAACTCCGCGAACGACTCGCCGGCCGCCATGACACCCCAAACTCAAGTCGAGGAGCGGCTCGAGGAAGCGCCGGACCTACCTTGAGATTCTCGAGGAAAGAGTCGAGTATTTCCTCGAGTCGAGGAGCGTTTGGAGTGGAGGTCGGTTTATGAAGCGCAAAACCGGCCTCGAGTGGAGTTTCGAGTCGAGTTTGAGTCGAGTTTGAGTCGAGGCCCGTTTATGAATTCGGCTGTGAGTCTCTTTTATGCAACGATATCCCTTGCATAAAAGACCTAGGTCCGGGCTTTGACCCTCACTATTGGCGACGTGAGCGATCGAAAGCGTCGCTGTGATCGGCCTTCCACGAGTGGCCGAATGCTGACTAGGACCTCAGCAAAGGACTTCTCATTGACGGAAATAAGAGTGATAAAAGAACTGAAATTTTGACGGTGTTGGCAGTGCTGCTTTCGGAGCGCAGTGATTTCAAGCTTCCACCATGCTTATTAGAAACACCATCGAACTTGTGGTTCGCTAGGTAATGACGTCACGAAAGGTAACCATAGGAGGGCGCCACCAGAACATCTCGCCGCCAATTGGCGACGTGCACGACCGAAAGCGTCGCTGTGGTCGGCCTTCCACGATTGGCCCAAAAGCTGACTATGACGTCGGAAAGGGTATACCATCGACGGAAATAAGAGGCATGAAAGAACTTTAATTTCTACGGTGTTGGCAGTGTTCCTTTGAAAGCGAAATGATTTCAGGCTTCCACCATGCTATTTACAAACACCATTGAACTTGTTGTTCGCAAGGTAATGACGTCACAAGGCGAAACCATAGGAGGGCGCCACCAAAACATCTCGCCGCTAATACTTGGCCGAGTGGCGGACCGGGCTCCGAAATTCCGGCCCGCGCAATTAACTACCACGAGCTACATACAGAGACCACCTCACCATCAGAGAGAGCGGGTCGCTGGCGCCATCTCTTGTGCTATACGCGATTCACACGAACACCGACAGTTTGACGCGAGCCCGCCGGGGAGTATTCGGCGCTGACGCCGGCGTAGATTTTTTGAGACCCATTAAAAAACCCAACTGTAGCGTAAAAAAAAAAAAAGGGGGGGGGGATTGCACGCCTGAAGGAATTAAAAAATAAAAGAAGCTTCGTTATTTTGATAAACCCGGGGAGGTGTGCGTGTATTATGCGTGCGTTATGGTTATGCTCGGTTGCGAAGAGCTTTGTGTGGTTTCCGATGCGTTCAACGAACGACTCTCTCATCTCACCGGGTTGATCACAATGATCGAGACAAGCCTCACTGTATTTAGGACGGGAGTATGTAAGCAGTATGTCTTCATTAGATTTTTTTTTTTAATTTTGATGTTTCCGATTGTACGCGTAGGCCTTTAGTTCTTAGTGTTCTTGTTTTTTAAGGAGTCCCTCGTGGGTAACCGAAGCAGAGCTGGGCAGTATCGCGATAGTATTTTCGAGATAATTTCGAGTCTCTGTATTACTCTATCGAGATACATTTGAAAAATGTAATTGTATCTCAGTAGTGAAATAAATTGAAGATGTATCGCCTGTATCGCGATACTCTGCCAGACTTCGGTATCTCGTTAGGTTTGTTGTCTTTTTTTAAAACAAACTAAAGAAAAAAGATAAAATATCTGTTTGGCGCGAGGTGCCTCGTAATGTATAGTATGAACCCGCGCTATAACACAATCCAAATCAGTCACCGACATAAAAAAAAAAAACTGGTTTAGAAAAGGCTGTGGGCAAGAATAACAAAGTCAGCTCCTCTCACAAAGACCTCCACTCTTTCCAATTTAGCAGAGAAAAAGCTGCGAAGGAGTTGAATGAAAAAAAAACAAAAAAGAAAAACAGTATGGTCCTGCTCAATCTCCCCGCACTATGGGTGACTCGGAAGCTTATTATACGACAGTTTGAGATGCGCCCTCACGACAAAACAGGGTTCATTTCGGGCAGACGTCTTTTGTTAAGCATGGCACGCAGACTTTAGCGCTCTTTATCTGTGTGGTTCAACGGGGTGACATGCTTTCTTTAGCGGAAATAATGAGAAATAAAGAGTTCAAGTTAAGGGGAACAGCATATCTCAGTATGTGTATTTTGGGCCTTAAAACACATGTATTTCGGAAGTAATTGCGAGGGAAGGCTGTTTGTCGAGCCCGCTAATCGATATATCGGTTTCTGTGCTAAATCGTGACGTCATGCGCCCACTGCGTTATCTGTTGGCGCATTAATGGGTTGTGCGAATAGTGGTTCGAATCGAATAGCGCTGCATCATTCATTGCCTTGACAGTGCAAGGGAAAGCCAAGACGGACGTTTTTTTTCAACAGTGCTGAAGCTAGGGATGATGCTGCACTATTCGATTCGAACCATTATTCGCAACCCTTCGCTATATGATATGTTCCGTGACGTCGTGGGATCACGCGGGCAGCTATGATTTATCTTTCGGGAGCCAGCTGCGCACGCCGACGGTCGCCAGTTTGTGCAGGCTCCTGTGAGTGATACTTGGTTCCGCTGCTTGCCTTGTCTTTCACCTCCTGCTCGTTACGCCGCGCAAAGGCATCGGGCTGTAAATCTCCCAGTCGATTATCACTAGGCAGCTTGTTAAGTCTCCTTTGCCTTAAACGATCACGTCAAGTTATAAGCGCGTATAATCAATTATGACTAAGAATGCCCTCCCTTTGGATATGCATCGCATGCTAAGAGCTGTAGACGCTTTATGTTGCCTTGGCCCGCGTGTAACGAGTTTTCGCCGCTATCGGGTGGAACGATATTTGCCTGAAATTCAGCGGCAGCTCCAGAACACATTATCTGCTAGACTGGACAAGAGCTGACTTGCAAATAAACATATAGTGATAAAAAAACAAAAAAACACTTCAAGCCACCACGAATAACACAAACACAAGCAGAAACGAAACGAGAACACCTAAACTCCTCGTAGATTGCGATTCACAGCTTCTAAATTAACTCTATCTTTTTTGTGAGTAGAAAAAGTGAAGTTTGACTAACGCAGCTATCTTTGCCCTTTTTGTTGATTTTACCAGCAGGTCCCTTTTAGTTTTATTACTACCCATCTCAACGGTCTGCAGGTTTTCAAAGATGGAATAACGATGACAATCTGCGTCACAGCTGTGTTAAATACTTCGTTGTTCTCTCCGTTTTTTTTTTGTTTGTTTTGTTTTGTGTTTTTACGTTTTAGGGTTACAATGGATGGCAATCTCCATAGCGCTAAGGTAAGTACCCGCCATAGTTTGGCCGCAAGAGAAATCACGGTATACAGCTCTTTTATTGACATACCGTTCAGTTTTGGACAAATGTGCTCTTTGGCAGAAGTCAAGAAGATTTCGCACACAACCCTTTTTTTGCAGTTTATGTATTGACTGTACCAAGTCACCACGCTCAATCTAAATTGGACAGTAAAAATCGACGCATGCATATTGCAAACTAAACTTGTCATCAAAGGAGTATTTCGCAGGTCGGTTTTCTTCTTGTAAAATTATAACGCGTAGCTCCCTTTCTATACAAAAATGGTGCCAAAAAACGTTTCAGGGTCAACGGCGGGCGGCGACGCAGACCACCAAGTCGAGTGACGGGGCGTGGTTGGCGCTCGTATTCATAGATGGCGCTACCTCCTTGTTTCATATGCATTTAAAGAAATATCAAAAGTGCTGGCTTAAAAATAAATGCGACCAATGCTAGCAAAACTTGAACTACAAAAATAAAAGAAAACGCTGTTGCATAACGACGGCCCCGACGGCGCTCTTGCTGCTTACAGATTTCGCCTGCGTGTCGTCTGCTTTCTTTCGCTGTTCGGTTACGTATATACGCGTGTAATGGCCGCAGGCATTTTTTTATGATTTCGGGCAAAAACAAGGGGCGCGGCCATTACACGGAGAAAAATCAAAAAAGTTTTTTGCAAATCATTGTTTTTTTACAAAAAGTTTCACTACTTGTTTTCATTAAACGGAAGTACTCACGCGCCTTGGTAGAACAAGAAAGCAGGGATGGGTATTGCATAGGCAGGCGTGCAAAGTCCTTTTCACTCGTCCGTAGTACATAGATCACTCATCTTCGGAACTTGTCCCGGCGTCCGGCGTCTCGGCGTCGTCGACACCGAACTTTCCCCCGGCTGCACTTTTACCGTTGTCTAGAGCAAAAGCAGTAACTTTGAGTTTAAATCCGGCCGTGTAACTCGTGTACTTCCCCATCCAGAAGCCTGTAGTGGGTGACAGCGCGAAACCGGGGGTACTCGCAAACACGAAGAGATACACTGCGTCTGGTTCGAGATTGTTCGAGATACAGCGAGAGGCGCAAACAGACAGAATAGAGTGCCTCAATGTTATTGGCTGCCGCAGCCGGGTGGGCGCCATCTGCCGGCAGTACTTGAAAAAAAAAAGAAAAGGCCGCACCTACGACAAGGTATATGTGCATGGGTAGCGGAGCTTCGGCAAAAAAGCGGTTCAAAACAAATCGCCAGCGACATCGGCCTGGAAGGTCACGTGAATTATACGATTGAAGCGCGGCTAGGAGAGGTGGGGACAAACATTATTAAAATTAATTCGTTTGCGACCAGAAGAATAATAATTTGTATTTTTAAATATTATCAATCATATTTGGCGCGCTGAAACTTCAAAACTGTCTTTGTTTTTGCTAATAACATGCATACTTCTTATTAGCGTCCTCTGTACGCGACTAGCAAAACAAAAAGGCCGGCTAGCAATAGCGATATTTGCAGTTCTTTGTTGACCTCGTGGCGCGCGGAAAGACAGGCTGCTGACGTCCGCCTGCTTGCTTGTGTTTGGGCCTCCACGTGCTCTTTGCTTTTAATTGTTTTAGCGGCAGTTAACACCGTTTGGAAAGTTTTGTTGTTTGCTCGGGCGCGATTAGCCCAGTTACTTGCGTGGGAACTTGGCAGTCGTGCGCTTGGACCTAGGACACTACTGCGTCCAAGGGGCTCAACGTGCGATGATGAGCACAGCGCGATACGCAAAGAAACGGTGCTCCGTGGAAATCTGATAAAGCGAGACCCGCACGGCTGGCATCTCGCTGCACCGGTTTCCCCTCGACTCTCGAAGGTGAGACATAGCTACTCTCAGTAACATGCCTGCTGTGTGATGTCATGCCCCCTTCTACGGTCTTCTCTTAATTCATGTTAGTTTTACCTAAAACTATTAGGGTTGTCTAGATGTGCGCAGGAAACTAGAACTGAATACGTAATATGTGTGGGAACCATTGGGTTTCCTCTATCCCTATCCAGGCCTAGCTTCAAGCAGGCCGTGGGAGTCGTCGTCACCAATGGCGTCGGCCTCCCGGATACAAGGAACCACGAGGCCGAATTCCCCGAGGGGGCCGGCTCTCCCTTGCCCATTTGGGTGAACGCGCCTTCGGCACACCCTAGAGAGTTATAATGGACGCGACTGCTAGTGGCTTCCCCGGGCGCGTCCATTCTCCGAGGCTACATAAGCTGGCCCCGAAGGGGGCCAGGGGGCTCTCGTCGGCGGAGGCCCTGGCTCTACGGAGCTTGGTTTTTCTTTGTGGGCCTCCGACTTCCCGTGAATCTGTCTAATGCGGCAGCGCGGGAAACCGACCGGGTGATACTGGCAATTGAGCCAGCGCCCAGACTTTTGATTGTCTAAGAGCGAAACGTGCTGACATTGCAGTCAATAAACACGTCTTTATCCGGACCCAAAGAACCTTTGTGTGTCTAAGTGGTAACCCCCAAAGGGCGAATCCCACATCTGGCGCCCCAACGTGCGGCTTACCGTGGACTGCAAAGACAGCAGCATCCATCTCCTTTCGCTAAGATAGCGAACCAGGTCAATTTCCGGCCAAGGATCAAACAGGTGGACAAAGGGAGAGGCGAACGCCCGACACCCAACGCCATTCAACGGCTTAGTGGCCACGTCAGCCAGGCACGGACACAATGCAGTGTCTTTTCAGCCGAGCTCGCTTCCAAACGGAGGTGACTAAACGCCCGGAATACGTCCGAGGCAATCCCTTTCGGGACGACGCCAGCCTACTTCGCTGGGGAGGCGCACCTGCGCTTTTCGAGGTCAACCCCGTTCTCGAACAAAGCACGGTGACGCAACACGAAGCAAGTGCAGCTTTTTGCCTTCGAGACGGCTCGCGGGGCCCACCCAGAGTGGACACCCCGTCAGCGCACAAACCAAAAGCGTATCTCGGAGCGAGAAAATGCGCTGTGCCTGCAACACCGGTCCCAGTCTAGCGAGGTTGCGGAGACCGCCGATGGTGCCCTTCGTCGCCGCGTCGACGGACCAGTAGCCATCAGGTTGACCAAGCGACCCCGGAACAAAGGCCCCCCGGGAAAACTGAGTGAGTCAAAATGATTTCCTTTTTACTCCGTCTTTCCTTCCCGCTATCAAGGGACAGAGGACTGGCGTGAGCATGGTTTTCGGCTACTAGAATTGAGTATGTTCCGTTTACCCGCGATCGACTCCGGCCAAAAGTCAGTGAGCGTCGCACGCAACAATAACGTTAGGAACCTTTGAGGGCCACCTATCAAGTTGCAACCCCGTAAAAGCGACGTTAAATGTGAAAACGCCGGGGGTCCGGGAGCCGTTCAATCGTGCTACCGGGCAGTGCAACAGGTTGAACAGCGTCCCGAGATGATTGCGTGTCCGATAAGGTGACCGCCATGCGGTCACTGGACGAGATCGTGAACCACGGCACTCGAGGTGTTCGTTGGGAATCGACGGTAGCACCGATGAGTTTTTGACGCTCAGCAGAACGATCCGGGGTGTAAATATGTGAATAGTTGTACATTTTCGCGGACTCTGCGGAGTCGGGCGGTGCGTCCGCCGGGCGGTACGCTCGCCACTAACGTCGCTAAGCAACTCGTATTGTTGCAGACGGGCTTTGGCAGCCGGGCAGCGTACTCGCCGGGTCGAGCAACTCGTGTTGTTGCCGATCGGTGCCGTAAATAGTCTGGTATTGCTATTGGCACGGGGGTTTGTTTTATTTGGGATCGGTTTCTGTTCTTGCTGATGCGGATAAACTCGTGCTACGTCGCTTGGCCTCTACGAACATTGCTGTTCAAGGTGGCTGTCCTGCGCGGCTGGGAGGTGCATTCGGTGCTCTCCTTTGTTCACGTTGGCCAGGGCAGCACGCGGCTCCAAGACTTTTCGAAGTTAGGTCGCTGTGCTATACCTGGCCACAGGCATTTGTGTTTTAGCCTAAGGTAAAAGCTAACATGTTTGAAAAATAACAATGTTGGCGAGCCTGCCCGATTGCAGCCCTGCATCGTTTCAATATCACAAGAAAGGACAGGGTGGCGCATTTGACATTTCATTGCACCCGCAAATCGAAGCGATTAGGCATCGTTAGCAAAAGCAGCTACAAAGAACTTTGCCTCTTCGAATAGTCACCAACAAATCCATGGTCCGGGGTGACGCGAGTCAGCTTGGTATGTGGACATCCGTGTTCACATTAAGCGGAGTCGTGGAACTATTTTCACAATAACTTCGCGAGCCGAGCCAGTGCGATGCACGTGACTCACGGCAGAAAATACACTTTTGTCTCTGCCTCTTTTTATCTCTGGGGCCTTTTGCATCCAGAGATTGGTCGGGTGTCCTCAGTTGGACGGCTCCACCTTGTTCGGAATTTCCGAAGCTTCCTTCTTGGGGAAAGAAACGGCAGAAGGGGGGCAGAGCGCAGGCTGCATTCCAGTTCCCGGCGGTTCCTGGGTCGTGGTTCGACGCCGGGGAGCGTCATCGTCGCCGTCACCGCAGCGTCGCCGGCCTGCGTGTCCAGATCCAATTCCTCGGCTGCTGGCCAAGATGGCGGCGGCTCGTCCCCAGGCCAGCAACACGTGGCATCCAGTCTCGGACCCAAGCTGTGGCCCGTGCCGACAAGCAGCTCGCATCCGCGTCACGGACCCGGCGACCGTGCCCGTGCCACTTGGTGCGTCCCCCAGGAGAGACGCCCAGCCGCCGTACTTTCTGTGATCCTTCGAACATTTCGTCATGGAGTGTCCGTGGCCGTCCTTCCTGCACAAGCCAGGCCACTACACGGACATCGCAACGCTACTCCCGGTAAGCCTGCCAAGAAGCGTGGGCTGCAGAGTTCGGCTGCACCCGCGGTCCACTGTCAAGCAGCGAGCTAGAGTTTTCAGCATGTACCGCGCTGATCGTTTTTTTATTTCTTTGTTTTTCTTCGCGGCATGCTCCTTCGCTCTAGCGTTTCGTTTTTTTATTTTGTTTTTGAGAGCCGGTAGGCCATTTTATTTTTAGGCCTACCTTAGCCTTGAGAAGGGGGGAGTGTGGGAACCATTGGGTTTCCTCTATCCCTATCCAGGCCTAGCTTCAAGCAGGCCGTGGGAGTCGTCGTCACCAATGGCGTCGGCCTCCCGGATACAAGGAACCACGAGGCCGAATTCCCCGAAGGGGCCGGCTCTCCCTTGCCCATTTGGGTGAACGCGCCTTCGGCACACCCTAGAGAGTTATAATGGACGCGACTGCTAGTGGCTTCCCCGGGCGCGTCCATTCTCCGAGGCTACATAAGCTGGCCCCGAAGGGGGCCAGGGGGCTCTCGTCGGCGGAGGCCCTGGCTCTACGGAGCTCGGTTTTTCTTTGTGGGCCTCCGACTTCCCGTGAATCTGTCTAATGCGGCAGCGCGGGAAACCGACCGGGTGATACTGGCAATTGAGCCAGCGCCCAGACTTTTCATTGTCTAAGAGCGAAGCGTGCTGACATTGCAGTCAATAAACACGTCGTTATACGGACCCATGGAACCTTTGTGTTTTCTAAGTGGTAACCTCCTCCCCAAAGGGAGAGTCCCACATATGTTATACTAGGAATGTTGACTTCGCAGCGTTGTGCGCCGTCATTATAAAATTGCCCACGATATTCAAATGTACCGGTAAAGGCCTGGCTCTGAGGAGCCTAGTGTCGTGATCATCGGCGTGGTTATCAGTGATACAACACAGATATATAGTAGGGCACCTGTGTGTAAGACTCGTGTTTTTACTCTTCATAATAATAATAAATAATTGGGTTCTGGGGATATTTATACAGCGTGTAGTTGGTCTGCCATTAAAGTTGCGACGAGTCACACGCTGTAGATGAGCAATTTAGCCAGTGCAGTACAACCGCTAGCTTGGGGTCTTTAACGTGCACCACGCATTAGTGATACACGACCGCACGCCGGTACGATGCTCATCCAGATCAAAACGGGCAGGGGTGGGGCTCGAACCCAGGACCCCTGGGTTCTGCAGCGCGAGCTTTCGCTCCACGCGCGTCGAGCTGGGTGTGCGCTTCAGCCCACTCGGCCACCGATTTTTTTTTTCTTTATGGCCGGATTTTTTACATTGTCACATAGGCAGACATATCGCTCAAACCATAGGAAGCAGGGCAAGGCTGGATTAAACCAGTCCGAAGTGACTGGCGTCGGAGGCTAAAATTGTTTCATGGACAAAAGTGCCTCAATGCGCGGAAGCCACTCAGGCTCGCACTTCTGTGCTCTGTTGACTTCAACTAACAAAGATACACTTTCACGAAAACATTCCCGCGCCTCCCGTACATTATTGTCAGCGTTGTGTACAGCCATTCGGGACTTCCAAATACTGTGCAGACCCAACAGCATAACCAGGTCAAAGGGAAAACCTTCCTCGTTTTTAATTGATAGATAACGGATTCCATGCGCATCCAGGGGGAGGTCCTTCTTCAGGGTACGTTGGAGGACGTCCCAGAAGAAGACCCCATCCCAGCACTGAAGAAACACGTGTTCGACCGTCTCTGGCTTCTTGCATAAAAAGCAGTGATTCCCCCACGGTACAAAAAGTCCCCTCTCGTTTAGCCATGTCTTGACCGGCAGTGTACCTGAATGTAATGTAAAGAAGAAAGTCTTGGTGCCTGCGGGCACCACCATACGCTTAACGCGCTTCAAGACATCTTGCCCTGGGCCTGCACAGTATAAGGCTCTGTATAGAGGTACAGGAAACACAGTATCGCACACAGCCCTATACAATCTTTTCCGAGGAACCTCACTCAAATACTCAACTGAAAAACGAGATAACAGAAATTTACATGAGGCAACGACTTCCTTTAAATATTCATGAATTCCACCCGACATCGATGACGTGGAAACAATCAACTCAGGCAACCTGCTTGCAACTCTCACTTGACAAACGGTGCGCAAAAAGGGGTCACTTATGTCCCGAAAATACATGAACCGATTAACAACCTGACGTAAAAACAAATGCGTCAAACTAAGCCCTCCATTGCGTACGCGCCGGAAAAGATTCGTCCTACTCGATCGCTCCCACGTGGAACCCCAAATAAACACTGCAAATACCCGGTGCAATTTCTGCACATTTACCCGCGAACAATGCAAAACTTGTAGAACGTACCACAGTTTGCTGAGAAAAAACAAATTGCAAACTGTGGCCCGTGCAAAAATAGACAGATCATGCCTCCGACTTTTTTCTACTCTTTCGCGAAGCTCCACCTCCTGCCGTCGCCAATAGGGTTCACTATCGCGATAATTTTTTAGAGGCACTCCCAAATATTTTACGGGGGTGGTCACCCACTGCATGTTGGCAAACGAACAAGGAGTAGAGCTCCACTCTCCATGCCAAAATCCCAGGCACTTGGCCCAGTTAACAGAGCTGCCACTGATTTCGCAATAACGTTTAAGCGTGTGAACGACTTGAACAATACTCTCGCGGTTGGAACAAAACACTGCAATATCATCAGCATACGCTAACACTTTAACTTCGGTCGCATGAAGCTGAAAACCACTGATAGTACTGTTTTTAAAAATACTAATGCAAAGGGATTCTATGTAAATGCAAAAAATAAGTGGTGACAAAGGACACCCTTGGCGGACGGATCCATTCACTTTTATACGTTTTCCAACCGACTTGTGCACCATAAGTCTCGTCGAGCAACCGTTGTACGCCATGCTGACACCTTCACGGATAACAGCGCCGACGTTTACATGATCGAGAATGGTTAAAAGCAGGTCGTGAGGCACGCGATCAAAAGCCTTTTCCAAATCTACCTGGAGCATCGCAACGCAAGTTCGCATTGCGTCGCAACACTCCAGAACACTGCGTGCTTTGTGGATGTTGGTGCAAATAGTCCTTCCTTTAATGCCGCAAGTTTGATGGGGCCCCACTATTTCCGATATTACAGATTGCAATCTCCTTGCTAAGATCTTCATTAAAATTTTGTAGTCGACATTAGTCAGACTGATCGGCCGATACGCTGTGACGTGCTGCAACTTAACTGCGTCATCTGTTTTGGGAATTAACACTGTGTGCGACGACATAAAAGATGGAGGCAACATATTCACATCATATGCTTCATTGAATACCTTGGCTAGGACTGCGGCAATCTCGTGCTTCTGAGTCTTATAAAAAACTGCACGTAGGCCGTCTGGGACAGGGGACTTTCCCGGGTTTAGGGCTTCTATTGCAAAGACCGCTTCCTCTACGCTGATGGTCGATTCTAGTAATTCTTTCGTTTCGTCATCTATGCGCGGCATGAAACCCAAAAATTCTTCTTTAAAAAGCTGGACATCTACTGGACAGGACGCAAATAATCTACTGTAATACTCGAAAAATGCGAGTTCGATTTCTTCCTTATCGGTCGAAAGTGATTCGTTCCTCTCTACCCCCGTTATCTCGTTACGCCGAGCATATCTTTTCTCGAGGCTCAGCGCACGCTTAGTTGGCGCTTCGCCTGTTGACCATCTTTCGGCTCTCGCTCTAAGAATTGCCCCACAATATCGTTCCCGATCTAGAATCTCGAGTTTATCTTTCACACAAGAAATATCGTATTTGTACGCCCCAGGCATTTTAGTCTCTTCCTTTAGCAGTATCCTCAAATTATTACGCAATAACATTTCGTTGCTCCTTTCAGTGCTTTTAAGTACGCCTGCCAGCTCTAACGCTTTCATTTTTATTTCCTGCTTAAAAAGCTCCCATCTCACACCATACCCTAATTTTGTCTGGCTCTCCAGTGTTTCAACCGCGGCCTGCACTTCGGCAGTGTAAACGTCGTCCTCCAACAGTTTCGCGTTCAATTTCCATAATTCCCAGCTGAAGACTTTCCTGGCTTGGGATTTACTACGCATACAAAAGGAAACTAGACAGTGATCACTAAAGGAAACAGGGTGCACGCGATATTCAAAACATAATGGTATCAAATCTAAAGAAACGTACGCTCGATCTAAACGGGCGTGACTCGACCCTTGGAAATGGGTGTACTGGATTTCGCGGCCATTCCTCAAACATTCCCCGACGTCATCAAAGCCGGACTCGTTGATTAACCTCAGAAGGCTCTCGGTGCTTAAATCGCGATAGGGCGTTGAGCTGGACTTGTCCCCAGCAGAGCAGACGCAATTGAAATCGCCAAGAAAAATAATAAGGCGATCACTTTTGCTATACTGATGCATGAAATCAAAAAACTCCCGCCGCTCATCAACCCTATTGGAGGGGTACACACAAATGACCCTCCAATCATACGATGAAAGAGAAAAATCACATACAACAAAGCGCCCTGAATCACACGTCGTCACCGCCTCGACTGTTGCACCCAAATTCTGGCGCACTAACAACAAACAGCCCGCCGACGACCCAACCGCGTGACTAACACACACTTCGTAACGCGCCGAAAAAGGTCTAACCATGAAGTTGGTCTGGTCCTCACTCTCGACCTTGGTCTCCTGCCCAGCGATGATGTCGAGGTCCTGTTCGACTGCTAGACGGCAGAGTTGCCTCTGCCTCCTGCGATCTGAGAGGCCTCGGACATTAAGGGTCGCTACTCGGACAAGACTTTGTAAGGAGACCATGGGTTAGTGAGGACCAACCCGCCTACACTGCCGTTCACTGCGACAGTTAGTCGCGTGGTCCTCCGCGGTCTGCGCCGGACCGCTGGTGGCCATCCACTCCGCTCACGCCCGACACCATTCTCCACCTGCGCTCGAGCTGACACAGCCGAAGTTCCTGACCAGTCGTGTCCGTGACGTCTTCGAGCCTACGCTTCGCAGAGCCCAGCTCGACGTCCATCTCTGGCGTGATGGAGACCTCGTCTGGCAATGGCGAAGCACCAGCTGCCCCGCCGGCGCTCCCTGTTGGAGGTACCGTCGAGCGCTCGACTGCAGGTGGATCTGCATGAGCCGTAGTCGACGGCTTGTCCGGCAGCACGGTGTTGTTCACTTCGAAGGAGGTGCCGGAAGCGTCGTCGCTCTTGGCTTGTTCGGCCTGGGTTTTCACGGGCGCGGCCGCTCTCTCCGCCTCTTCCTCGTCCACCATGTCGTCGACGTGGTCTTCGTTGACTCCTCGTCCCACGGCTCGGGCGTAGGAGCGGACACAGTCGTCACGCTCGTGGCCAGAGGCGCGGCACTCGGAGCACCTGGGAGCCCGGCAGTCTCGACGTATATGCCCCGTCCTACGGCACCTGAGACATACTGGGGCCCTCCCAGGCACGACGACCAATACCAAGCCGCCTCCTAAGCGCAGCTGATGGGGGAGGCGGTCAAGGTTGACACCCTCCCGGAGTACCAGGCGAACTATCCGGGTGGTAGACTCGGCTCCCTCGAAGCCCGGCACCTTCCAGCGATCGGACGCGACGTCCTTCACCTCGCCGTACTCCGAGAAAGCCTTGCGAATGGTGTCGTTCGACACGTTGAACGCCACCCAGTGCAGCTTGATGCGCACTTCTTGCCTGGAGGGCTCCATGACGATGCAGGTGCGTCCTTTGACAGCGAGCCGCCCTGCGTTCACCAGCTTGAGCTTGGCCGCGTCGGTCCTCAGGTCAAGCGGCCAGACATGGGACATCTGGTACGCCCCAATTCCGGCTACCTCCCTGAGGACCCCCAGTTCGTCGAGCGGTTGCCGGAAATCCTCAATCCTGTATGGCCTCCCGACCATGTCGCAGTGAAGGACGACCGCTTTCTTCATTGAATCACCTGATGGAAGCTGGGGCAACAAAAACCTGTACTCACTTGAGCCGGGAAAAACAGTATCACCGCGGCCGGCGAGGGCCGTTATCGCCGCTCCTTCGGAGTTCATGATTTCACCTCCGTGCGCTCGTGCGTTCGAAAATGGAATGACTCGGCCACCGATCCCCCCTCCTCTTCATGATGTACACAGAACGTTGATGTCATGCATTTGTTAATGTCGCCGCTCTGATTTGCTTTGGTTTGTGGACATTTTGGCTACATTTTCTTTTCGTAAGTATTCACGGCACCCACATAGCACCATGCCTTATCTGCAGGCGCGAAGCCTGGGTTCGGTTCTGCAACAACCGAAGTCTACAGGGGAAGACTCCACGGCAGCTACGAGACAGGGTAGTTTGCTCCTTACATTTTTAGGAGTCAGCTTTCCTGCGGCCTGGACACCTCCGTCACAATGCGTTGCCACGCGTGCTTCCCACAAAAGGTAAGCAGACCAATAACCCTTCTGTGCACTTCGTGACTAAGCATGGTTAACGAGTTCTTAGAAAAATAGTTACCACATGGGGCTCAAATATTGCTACTGTGGGCTCATAACATTTTTATATTATTTGCAGAGACAACACATGGCGACATGTCCAGCAAAAGCTCTCCAGGTTCAGCAGTTGTGCATGGTTAGCTTTTTCATTGCAACTAACATAAAGTGGTAGCAACTTCCAGCACCACTGCATTACCTCATGGTCTTCATGACCTGAGCATTTTGCAATAGAACTAGGTGAGATTAACTGGAAAAAGCTGGTAGAACATGGTCAGAGGTACTGATAGAAATTCATTTCATGCTCGTTTATAATGACATGTTGTATTATAGGTGACATAATCAACGTCAGTATCGGCCCACAGAGCATCTTTCGCCATACCGACACCCAGTCTTCAAACATAAAGCTGCCCACGAAAGAAATCGATTTACATTTTTTGTTAAAATAGGCGAATTCACCATATATTTGCAGAGGTGAGTTCGCCACACTCACCGAGCTACACATACTTCGGCAGTTCAGATTCACGGAGCTTCTGTGGTCACCCTGACGACCAGTCTTCCGAAATGGAACTTTCGTAGGAACAAGGTCATTTTCCTTGTCGTGTGTTAAAATAGACGCATAGGAAGGAACTCAACTACTATTCCATGACTATCTTCACGCTAAATTTGCAGAGAAGAGTTCGCCAGCCTCATCGAGCTGCACGTACTCCGGCCGCTCAGACTCGCGGAGTTCCTGTGGCCACCGTGACCACCAGTCTTCTGAAATAAACCTGTCATGGAACGAAGGTGAATTTTCTTTTTATGCGTTCAAATACGAGAATAAGGGAGGACCTGAACCTCTTCTCCTTCGCTAAGTTTACATAAAATTTGCAGAGCGGATTTCTGCGGCTTCAATGGACCACACATACTCGTGCACTTTATTAGGTAACAGCCCACTAGGGGCCCATAATAAGTGGTGGCCGAACATTGTGTGTGCTTTCCTTTTATTTATATTTTGTTGTGAGCTTGCTTTTTTAAGTGGTAGAAACAGCGCAACTTGACGAAGGACAAGAAACAAGGACTATACAGACAGGCGCTGTAAAAGTACACAGAGAGGCACTGTTTCTGCCAGCTAAGATGAACAAGCAACTCGCCCAACTTTCTGCTTTGTTGAACTTTTTTACTTACAGTTTTTGTAAAAACCTTCCTTTATTATTTTTTTTTTCTTTTGCAGTTGATCACAGCTACGTTTTACGTCAGGGTGCTGCTCCTGTTCAAGAGTCCAGCGGGGACGTGGCTGACATGGAGATTCTGGTTTCTTCACCGTCGCCTAGAGACTCTCTCTCTCTGGCTGTGCTGCTGGGCCTTCTCACAAATGTGAGTGCTTTCTATGATGCGAACTTTTTTCTTTTCCAGTTTTTTTGGTGAAATTATAAGAGGTCAGACCGCAAAAATAAAAAGCCGAGGCTCGAAAAACACCTGCGGATAATAAACTTCTTCTTGAGAGCTGATGGCGCAAGGGGTCACATAACACAATACCGGGTAGCTGGCAGCTACAAATTGAAGCTTGTTCAAAGTTCACCATATTTTAGTGTTTCACGGTATATCGTCATTGTCAAGCACACAAAAATACAAAAAAGTTTTCCACACGCAGTTGTTAACACCACCAAATTAAAACAGCTCAACCGGTTTCACTGAATCATAAGTATTCCCGCAAAACCTCACGTAAGAGAGTGTTTTTTTTATAGTTATCGAAGAGCTGCCGTGGTCATACGTGTGTGATGCGTAGCCTGTCATGGTCCCGTCCTATCTGCGAAACATTAGTTACCTGTTTTCGTGCGAGCGCTTCACTGTTACAGTGCCATCGGCATAAGTAAGGTATGGTTAAGCTTTAAAAAATGCATTTCACAGTTTGGATTCCTGTTCTGACTTGCATGTTTCTGTGTTGGCCCTTGTCTCTTTCGACTATCATGTCTCTGGCCAACATGAAGCGCCTAGTCCGACATAAATGTGTACTGCTGCTTTCCTTAACTTGAATTGCATATGTGTAGCCTGTCATATTTGCTGTTCTTGTTTAAAGACACTTCAAATCATTGAGGAGTATTTTTGAGTGTGAATAGATTACACATTTAATAAACTGAAAGCGAATGCAAGTTTTCCTTGGAGACCTGATCTGGTTTCTTTGTGAAATTGCAGCACCCGGCAAAAGCCGCAGCATCGACAAGAAGAAGGTAAACGCCCTGAGAGCCAAGGCGCGACAGCTTCAAGAGCGTAACAAGAGGCTGCAAAGAATGCTGCAACGACAACGTCAGTTGAGGACAGTTGCCGAAGTCGTTGAGAGTGTCCGCGTTGCTGTGTCTCCTACTGTCGCTGCACTCGTTGAAGCCCGGCTTGGAATGAGCAATGTGAGCCGGTTTGGCCGGAGATGGATACAGTAGCAAAGTGTAAAGCTAAGTAGCAAGTCCACAGGCTACGTACGTGAGACCACCCAGAGTGCTTTTTAAAGCAGTCTAGGCATGTTCTGTTCGAACTTTTCATTTTCTTCGGTTTCTTGATGAGTAATGTAGTCTTCTAACTGATTCACACATATAGCGTTTAGAGCTGTGAAGCAACACTGGCTTATGAAGTGCAGCATACCACAGGGCGTTAAGATGGTTTACTCCACTTGGCTTCCTTGACCTGCACCAAACAATCGTGGCGTTGCAGTGTAGCAGCACCAGCAGATGCAGGTTAAAATATTTACAGCATTATGGTTCAGTGCCGAAGGACTGCGTAGACAAGTGTAGTTTTTTTCTGTGTATTACTGTGGTGACCACAGTTCTCCTCGGAACACTGTGAACCCTCTGAGTTATTAGTGGCTGCCTGTAAACTGTCAATGTCCTCACAACATCCAGCCGATTATACATTGTCTTATTATGTTATAGCGTGCCTTATGTACCAATCTACTAGTTTTATTCCACCATTAAACTTTCAAAATAGTGAATACCGATTGTATGATTCTACTGAGTAATCTGATTGAATGATTGTAAGTTAATAAAACAAATAAAACGCGACTGTTAATGCGACGTTGGACTTGCATTAGAGTTACTGTAGTGCATTTCATACGCAACACACTCCGGAAATTAGATTCACTCTTATTTTTGTGAAATTACATCATTCGCTTTAAGGTTCCCCACATATTTCCGAGGGACCCTGAAGGAACAAAGAGCAAAACACTGTGGCTCGAGTTTAACCACAGCGCAAAGACACGATGGTGTGACGAAATGAAACTACTCCCATAGCAGGTCGGCTAACAAAGTCGGCTGCAGAAAAAAAAATTTCAAACAAATTATAAGGACAAGGGAAAATAAGGGTGTAAACGATCCAGTATAGATTAAGCATCTTAAGAAAGACTTGAGACTGAGGGTAAAAAAACGACACACACACTAAAAAGTATCAAACAAAGCTCAAACACAGAGCTATGTTTGAGACTCTTTTTAGTGTATATGTCGTTCATTTTACCTGTAGTCTCTGGAATTATTTTTGTTCAATTTTCGTGCCAAACCGCACGTACGCATGACGTCACGTTTTTTTCGGAAGTGTCGTCCTTTCCTGTTTATTTTTTGTTCCGCCGGAAGTGTTTCCGCGACTCATAGATGGCGCTAAAGCAGCCCCATGGGCCGCTATTTTTCCGACATGTGGGCTTCTATGGAGGCTTCACTACCCATGTATGTACATATACCTTGCCTGCGATTCTAAAGTTGTAGGTGCGGCCTATACACGGGTAATTTTTAAATATGCTTTTTCTGCTCTTTTTGCTTAAAGTTAGGGGTGCGGCTATTACACGAGTGCGGCCATTACACGCGTATATACGTACATCCTCCGACGCTGCTCCGACGCTGCCCCCGAACGAAAAAAAGCAGACGACGCGCAGACGACATTCATCGATAGAAAGAGCGCCGGCGCTGTCGTTATGCAACCGCGTTTTCCTTTTTTTTTTTTTGTTACTTCATGTTTTCCTATTATTGTCCGCATTTATTTTTAAGCCAGCACTTTCGATATTTCTTTAAAAGGAAGCCGGAACTGGATCAACTACATAGAGCGCCATCTATCAATACGAGCGTCAAGCATACCCGCCACTCGACTTGGTCGTCTGCGTCACCGCCCGCTGTTGACCCTGGCATGTCAGAAAGGGAGCTCCGCTTTCTAGTTCTACAAGAAAAAAGAAAAAAATATGAACTGTGAAATTCACCTTTGACTAAAAGTTTAGATTGTTACAGGCAGGCGTCGATTTTCACGGTCCACGGAACACGCTCTGGCCCGCGCAAGCAATCCTCCGGGCCCTCTGAAGTCTTTGCCGGAACAATACAACCTCCGAGAAGCTCGCGCCTCTAATCGCAAGGAACGAAGAGAGCATCTCCGGCTGCTTCGACACCAGCGGTGCAGGCTCTCATCACCCTCCACCATCTTCAACTGAGCAGACGCCAGCCTCATTCGCCAAGCACAGACTAACTCCCTACCCTGCGATCAGTACAATCACTACATACAGGGCCGCCCCGGACAGCCTTCGTGTCAGGTATGCGAGGGATACCCATCAAACGAGCACACCTACTGGCTCTGCCCTAGAGCCACAAGCTCACCCCACTCACCCCGCTCCTCTGAACTTCCCTGCCCACCTCCTCTACTCCTGGGCAAACTCGGCCGCTCCTCCTTCTTACCTACAAAACGAGCTCTGGCCTCTCCTACTTCTTCGTGTGCGGGAGATCCTAGACCCTCCGCAACGAAGAACCCTAACCCAAGTTATAGAAGACGATCCCTCCTCCAGTGCGGAAGATTAAGACGGCTCGGACCTGAGCTTTTGAATAAAGTTTGCCCTCCTCCTCCCATATTTAAGCTCATGTTTCCAGTGCCGGCCCTACACCACCAAGCGCGCTGAGCGAACTCCGACCGTGGCGCCCCCCCCCCCCTCCCTCTCTATTGATACTCCCCTAGCTATTGACATCACGCTGTTAGTAAACATGTGAGTATGGCCCACGCTGGTACGGCCCAACGTTACTGGAACAAGCTCAGTTTCACAGCTCCGCCTGCGACGTGGGCGCAGTGGCGGTCACGAGAGGTAGCAACGCTGCAGTCGAGTCTTGCTTCCGGACTGTCTAGCCCGCGAAGTTTGAATAGCAATACTAGAGCTTGGGCGAGTTGTTGATTCATACTAACACTTCACAGCGCAAGGAAACGCACGCATACAAAAATTAATTTCAAACACTCAAAGAAAGAACACTCACAATGCGCTGACTCTAACCTGTGTGGTGTATTACACTTCATCTTCATAATCTTTTTTCTGCTTTATACACACGGAAGTAAAAAAAAAAAAAGGAATAAAATAAAAATAAAAAGGAATCTCTCAACACAGTGGTAGCAGACAACGCGCGAGACAGGGAAGCAAGATCCGACTGCAGCGCCGCTGGTTCTCGTGACCGCCACCTGGGCCACTCGCCTCTGGAGGCGAGAATAGGGAGCTGCGAAACTGAGCTTGGCTCGAGTAACGTTGGTACGGCCCAACACGAGCATTTTGTCAGAAGAGAACCGAATTGCAAAAACGAACGGCGATCGAGCATATAGCGTCCTGTTGGGCGCCATTTTCAAATAAATCAGGAAAAAGAAACAGTTCAAAAGGGAGGCGTGGCGGCGCCCCCCTCTTGATGGCGTCCTGGGCGACCGTCGAGGTCGCCGACCCCTAGTGCCGGCCCTGCATGTTTCACATCACAAATGCACTTATCCTTGAGGAGTGGTTCTCAAATAGGGTTCCGCGGACCCTTTGGTGTCCACGAAAGTATTTTAGGAGTCCGCTAAGCCCTGCCCCATCAGTGAAGACGGGCAATAAAAGTTGCCTTTTATCAGATTGAAAATAAACATTCCGATTTTCGGGCAAAGTATCTCGTGTGTATATCAATGAGAGAAGTCTACTACACACTAGCCCTTAGTTACATCCAAATATTAAATCATTATCATATTTAAACTATACCATTTCCTTCCCCCCGTCACGAGCGGGGTCCTCTATCATCTGCGCCGATCCAGAAGGGGTCCGCGAAACATCGATGGTTGAGGACCACCGTCCTAGAGGATAGTTCTAATAGGCATGAATGTGGTCCCATTTGCTTCCGAGACGAAATATAGGGCAACGTTCTTACCGTAAGATCGTAACGATGAAATATAGGGTTTTAGAAGGAATAAAAATTAGACCCTTTAACGCACTATTTCGGAAGTGTGAGGCGATCGCTGGCCGAATGTGTTAGGGCACTGCAGCTCGGAGAGGAGGAGCGAAAGCTGGCGCTGCAGAGCCCAGGGTTCCTGTGTTTAATAAACATCACCGAGACTGACATGCCTCAACGCTCTTCCTCTGACGGCACGCTATTAATCCGGGACGAATTCTCCATGGGACGAATATGCTGCGAAAAATCGACGAATTTTGTCCGGCGGCTTTTGCTCTGCATGTGGTATCAACACAGTGGCTGCTACATCGCGCGCAAAGAGAGCGTGCCGTCGGGCGACGTTCCTCAGTTATTCGTCTCATAATTCGCTCCATGGAGCGAATTATGCCTTAACATTTCTAGTTTTCAGTCGTTCGGCAATGGCGGCGGTGTGGCGTAGTGCGTTTTGTCGATTTTTTTTTCAGTTTCAAGTAATTACTGACCCAACCAGGGATGATTTGTACGCGACAGTGAGTACTGCGATGTGCAAGAAACGTGCAAGAAGCGTGGGCCCCGGGATACCTCTTCGGAAAGAAATTTGAGATCAGGATATGTAGAAAACGGTTTCGACTAGGCTTAGAATACGTCTGCTCCCTGCATGCGGTCAGCTTCGTTTGCCCGCTGTCGCGGCTGTCTTTTGATATGGTAGGCGCACCAAATATGGTTCGACGCGTACGTGCGTTCTCATCACGATGGAAGGCAAAGCACGCCTGCTGTAAGCGGGGCTTACGCGTCTTTCTCTAACCGGTGCACCGTTCTCAGCGTCCGTGCATGTACGACGCCTGAGACGCTCGATTTCCAAAGCGCGCTATCACGACTCGCTCTAGACGACGCTTTTGACGTGGCGTGAGAGCGTCTGCCGCTTGCCAACTTTCTACTATTCAGGCAAGTGTTGGGCTCCAAATGACCCCTGTTTGACACCGAGTCAGTGGACGCCGCCATGCAAATATGCGGAAAACAACCGCGTTGTCACGGCAATGCCATGGCGACGTGGCATTGCCGTGTTTCGCATGCATGTAAATTGCATGTGGCAGCGCGCGTTGCATGTGAATTGGGGGCGTCCGCCCCGCAATTTACATGGGGGCGTCTCTTCACCGAGTTTTATAATCAAGATGAAAACACAATGAC
The DNA here is from genome assembly GCF_016920785.2 of Ixodes scapularis. NCBI lineage: Eukaryota > Metazoa > Arthropoda > Arachnida > Ixodida > Ixodidae > Ixodes > Ixodes scapularis. The sequence continues at coordinate 373,539 of NW_024610265.1, read as the reverse complement.
CCCAGACTGTGGTAAAAAAATGGGAATATTACTTCGGGACAAAATGTACGTCATGAGTCACTCGAAGGGCACCCACTTACTAATTGGGCCTGAGCCCAACACGAAGCGTCTTTCGATCCGTTGGCTCGACACGACTTCCAGCCGATCGTTGACGCTGCGCTCGTGTCCAATTTGCGTCTGCGATCAATCTTAGTGTGATGAAATAAAAAATCTGATGTGCAGGATTTGATTGTTTAAGGTGGGTTTATCCATACCCAGACACTAGACGGCAAGAAAATCTTGCCGTTAACCGGCAAAACTGATCTTGCCCGCGTCCAGTGTCAAGGCATGTGGCGCGTGCCGTGCATCATTCGCTAGGCACAAATGTAGCCTAACCTTCCCTGGCTATGACGCTAATGCTACATGCGCCCGTGCAGTTGAGCAGCTTGAAGCCTCGCTCAAAGATAGACACGCGCGCTCTTCACTTCTTCAGAAATTCCCCGCGCCTCTGCACGCTCACTCACGTTGTACGCGAGCAAGAAACGTGAAATAAACCTAAAAATTGCGAAAAAGGGCCGAGAGGAAATCATTGTTAGAGCTTTGATAAAATGTTAAATGTAATTCACTATGTTTCTTTCCCTTTTTTTTTTTTTTTGCTTTTTTAGCGCCTATGAGCAGATGCTGAAATATGCCTCTAAACCGTTTCTACACTGTTAGCAAGTCCCGTGTATTTGGCAAATATTTGGGGTGAAAAACACGCCATTTACACAAATTACCATAAATTTACACGATAAGTAACGGATAATTCGTTCAGAAATCATGCGAGGTTGTAAAAAACGTGTTTTGGTTCGGTCATACACGCATAACCGTGTAGCCGACCTCGAAAACACGCATCGCCCCCGGCGACGACCGCGGCATTGCCGGCTATCGAAACACCGGAATGCTTGGGGACACACTTAGAAAGGACCGTCGAGACAAATGCCGCGGAAAGAAACATGTCTCGGAGACAGATATGCACCAAAGGCAATTGCGCCATGTCGCAGGACGTTGGCGAAACCCACACTTACCGGGCTCGCCGCCATCTTCTGGTCGATGGCAATGCGGCTCGCTTCATGTTGCCCATGTTTGTGTTTAGTTTAGTGGTCCTGATAACAGTTTCTTAGACACCACAAATAAAGTTATGGGTCTAATTATTCGTTCCAAACAGTTAAAATGGATAAAAAAAGCGTGTCCTCGATGTGAACACGTGACATTGCAGTTGGTTTCGTTTTTGCTTCAACCTTCAACTGCAAGCGATCTGGCGATCTGGCCACGGCGCAAGCGCAACGCCGATGTACGCTGGAAGCAAGCGCCGGTTGGCTTTCGTTGTTTTTGTTTGACCGGAGAAAATCTGGCAAGTACGCATGGCGTCGCTACTGTTTTGGTTTGACGGGACGCGAGAAGCTTCGCATAGAGCTTCGGAGTTTGCGAGCACATAGTGAAGACGTGACCGGAGAAGTGCCCCTGTGATGTTCCTGGCAGACGGAAAGTAGCATTCGTAATCGTCGTGTGTGCTTTGAAAGCGAAGGGAGACACAGGGTCCACGAGTTCGCAACCACAAGCCAAGGTTCACGACAGCGCGGCGTTGACTTCGGCGATCTCGTGATCTCGTTCTGTTTGGTGCAACCCGGCGATGCGAAAAAGAGCTGAAACATTCGTCGTGTGTGGTGCGGTGCTTTGTATTCCGGGTCTGTTTGAACCACGCTTTTAACACGGAGCGCAAATTGTTTGTTGCGTGGTGGATTTTCAACGGGTACAGTCCCGTCGTCGTCAGCTGATCCGGTCCAGCTGGTCCGGGAGGACGCAGCGAGCGTTTTAGAGCGCAGCTCTTAGGGGCCCGTTTCCAACTTGAGCGGCGTCGCCGTCGCCGTCGCCGTCGCCGTCGCCGTCGGCGTAACCGCGCGGTGCATTATGGGTAAATTTCCCCGCTAAATCTAGCGGAAACATTTCCCCGCTAGATTTAGCGGAAAATTTTCTCCGCTAAATCTAGCGTAAAAATTTTCCCCGCTAGATTTAGCAGAAAAAATTCCCCGCTAAATCTAGCGGAAAAATTTTCCCGCTAAATCTAGCGGAAAAATTATCCCGCTAAATCTAGTGGAAAATTTTTCCCGCTAGATTTAGCGGAAAGTTTTCCCGCTAAATCTAGCGGAAAAATTTCCCCGCTAGATTTAGCGGAAAAAATTCTCTGCTAAATCTAGCGGAAAAATAGCGGAAAAATTTCTCCGCTAAATCTAGCGGAAAAATTTCTCCGCTAAATCTAGCGAAAAAATTTCTCCACTAAATCTAGCGGGAAAAATGCCCCGCTAAATCTAGCGGAAAAATTAACCCGCTAAATCTAGCGGAAAAATTTCCCCGCTAAGTCTAGCGGAAAAAATTCCGCGCTAAACGTAGCGGAAAAATTTCTCCGCTAAATCTAGCGGAAAAATTTCTCCGCTAAATCTAGCGGAAATATTTTCTCGCTAAATCTAGCGGAGGAATTTCTCCGCTAAATCTAGCGGAAAAAATGCCTCGCTAAATCTAGCGGAAAAATTAACCCGCTAAATCTAGCGGAAAAATTTCCCCGCTAAATCTAGCGGAAGAAATTCGGCGCTAAATCTAGCGGAAAAATTTCCCCGCTAGATTTAGCGGAAAAAATTCCCTGCTAAATCTAGCGGAAAAATTTTCCCGTTAAACCTAGCGGAAAAATTTCCCCGCTAAATCTAGCGGAAAAAATTCCCCACTAAATCTAGCGGAAAAATTTTTCTGGGGGGTCGCGTTACCCCCCAAGGTCACATGACCCCCCCCCACCCCCGCCCCGAGAACAGGTAACCCTCAATACCCTTCCCTCCTCCTCCTCAAGAGCTGCGCTCCAATTCGGTGTTACAGGGAGTTGTAAACGGCTTTCATATTTCTACTCCAGATGCTGATCTTGAGTGCGACATTTCTTTGGGACCTTTCCCGGCCGTCACGGGACGTGAATTCGTCTCCCTACCAGTTTCAAGGAGGACAGCGGTGGAGCAATCCCCGAGAACCGGATCGGCCGTTGCCGGAGGCCGGCTTCCCGCTCACCTTCCCTACCCGTCAACCCTCAGCTACCGCCACCGACGAGAGCCTACATAAGGAGCTGCGGGCGGCCATTTCGCCGGGGCACAACATCGCGCCAGGACACCGTTTTTCAAACATGTTTCTGCTACAGATGCTGATCTTGAGTGCGACATTTCTTTGGGACCTTTCCCGGCCGTCACGGGACGTGAATTCGTCTCCCTACCAGTTTCAAGGAGGACAGCGGTGGAGCAATCCCCGAGAACCGGATCGGCCGTTGCCGGAGGCCGGCTTCCCGCTCACCTTCCCTCCCCGTCAACCCTCAGCTACCGCCACCGACAAGAGCCTACATAAGGAGCTGCGGGCGGCCATTTCGCCGGGGCACAACATCGCGCCTGGACACCGTTTTTCAAACATGTTTCTACTCCAGATGCTGATCTTGAGTGCGACATTTCTTTGGGACCTTTCCCGGCCGTCACGGGACGTGAATTCGTCTCCCTACCAGTTTCAAGGAGGACAGCGGTGGAGACCTCCCCGAGAACCGGATCGGCCGTTGCCGGAGGCCGGCTTCCCGCTCACCTTCCCTTCCGTCAACCCTCAGCTACCGCCACCGACGAGAGCCTACATAAGGAGCTGCGGGCGGCCATTTCGCCGGGGCACAACATCGCGCCAGGACACCGTTTTTCAAACATGTTTCTACTCCAGATGCTGATCTTGAGTGCGACATTTCTTTGGGACCTTTCCCGGCCGTCACGGGATGTGAATTCGTCTCCCTACCAGTTTCAAGGAGAACAGCGGTGGAGACCTCCCCGAGAACCGGACCGGCCGTTGCCGGAGGCCGGCTTCCTGCTCACTTTCCCTTCCCGTCAACCCTCAGCTACCGCCACCGACGAGAGCCTACATAAGGAGCTGCGGGCGGCCATTTCGCCGGGGCACAACATCGCGCCAGGACACCGTTTTTCAAACATGTTTCTACTCCAGATGCTGATCTTGAGTGCGACATTTCCTTGGGACCTTTCCCGGCCGTCACGGGACGTGAATTCGTCTCCCTACCAGTTTCAAGGAGGACAGCGGTGGAGACCTCCCCGAGAACCGGATCGGCCGTTGCGGGAGGCCGGCTTCCCGCTCAACTTCTTTTCCCGTCAACCCTCAGCTACCGCCACCGACGAGAGCCTACATAAGGAGCTGCGGGCGGCCATTTCGCCGGGGCACAACATCGCGCCAGGACACCGTTTTTCAAACATGTTTCTACTCCAGATGCTGATCTTGAGTGCGACATTTCCTTGGGACCTTTCCCGGCCGTCACGGGACGTGAATTCGTCTCCCTACCAGTTTCAAGGAGGACAGCGGTGGAGACCTCCCCGAGAACCGGATCGGCCGTTGCCGGAGGCCGGCTTCCCGCTCAACTTCTTTTCCCGTCAACCCTCAGCTACCGCCACCGACGAGAGCCTACATAAGGAGCTGCGGGCGGCCATTTCGCCGGGGCACAACATCGCGCCAGGACACCGTTTTTCAAACATGTTTCTACTCCAGATGCTGATCTTGAGTGCGACATTTCTTTGGGACCTTTCCCGGCCGTCACGGGACGTGAATTCGTCTCCCTACCAGTTTCAAGGAGGACAGCGGTGGAGACCTCCCCGAGAACCGGACCGGCCGTTGCCGGAGGCCGGCTTCCCGCTCACCTTCCCTTCCCGTCAACCCTCAGCTACCGCCACCGACGAGAGCCTACATAAGGAGCTGCGGGCGGCCATTTCGCCGGGGCACAACATCGCGTCAGGACTCCGTTTTTCAAACATGTTTCTGCTACAGATGCTGATCTTGAGTGCGAAATCTCTCTGGGACCTTTCCCGACCGTCACGGGACGTGAATTCGTCTCCCTACCAGTTGCAAGGAGGACAGCGGTGGAGACCTCCCCGAGAACCGGATCGGCCGTTGCCGGAGGCCGGCTTCCCGCTCACCTTCCCTTCCCGTCAACCCTCAGCTACCGCCACCGACGAGAGCCTACATAAGGAGCTGCGGGCGGCCATTTCGCCGGGGCACAACATCGCGCCAGGACACCGTTTTTCAAACATGTTTCTACTCCAGATGCTGATCTTGAGTGCGAAATCTCTCTGGGACCTTTCCCGACCGTCACGGGACGTGAATTCGTCTCCCTACCAGTTGCAAGGAGGACAGCGGTGGAGACCTCCCCGAGAACCGGATCGGCCGTTGCCGGAGGCCGGCTTCCCGCTCACCTTCCCTTCCCGTCAACCCTCAGCTACCGCCACCGACGAGAGCCTACATAAGGAGCTGCGGGCGGCCATTTCGCCGGGGCACAACATCGCGCCAGGACACCGTTTTTCAAACATGTTTCTACTCCAGATGCTGATCTTGAGTGCGACATTTCCTTGGGACCTTTCCCGGCCGTCACGGGACGTGAATTCGTCTCCCTACCAGTTTCAAGGAGGACAGCGGTGGAGACCTCCCCGAGAACCGGATCGGCCGTTGCCGGAGGCCGGCTTCCCGCTCAACTTCTTTTCCCGTCAACCCTCAGCTACCGCCACCGACGAGAGCCTACATAAGGAGCTGCGGGCGGCCATTTCGCCGGGGCACAACATCGCGCCAGGACACCGTTTTTCAAACATGTTTCTACTCCAGATGCTGATCTTGAGTGCGACATTTCTTTGGGACCTTTCCCGGCCGTCACGGGACGTGAATTCGTCTCCCTACCAGTTTCAAGGAGGACAGCGGTGGAGACCTCCCCGAGAACCGGACCGGCCGTTGCCGGAGGCCGGCTTCCCGCTCACCTTCCCTTCCCGTCAACCCTCAGCTACCGCCACCGACGAGAGCCTACATAAGGAGCTGCGGGCGGCCATTTCGCCGGGGCACAACATCGCGTCAGGACTCCGTTTTTCAAACATGTTTCTGCTACAGATGCTGATCTTGAGTGCGAAATCTCTCTGGGACCTTTCCCGACCGTCACGGGACGTGAATTCGTCTCCCTACCAGTTGCAAGGAGGACAGCGGTGGAGACCTCCCCGAGAACCGGATCGGCCGTTGCCGGAGGCCGGCTTCCCGCTCACCTTCCCTTCCCGTCAACCCTCAGCTACCGCCACCGACGAGAGCCTACATAAGGAGCTGCGGGCGGCCATTTCGCCGGGGCACAACATCGCGCCAGGACACCGTTTTTTAAAAGTAAATCTTCCCTCGTTCCGTTTCGAACTGTGGAAGTATCCCGACACATACCGTGAGTAAGAAGGAGCGGGCGTTTTCAACAAAATTACGTTGTTTTAATTGAATAATGGACTCCGGATTGTTGTCTTAAATCTGCCGTTTTTTATGCTTCGTGTTGGACTGCGTTTGCATAGCGACGCACACCGCTCGAGTATGATTCGTTCCTGCAACGAGTTTGTTGCGGCAATCATGCGGCGTGAATAAATAAGGGCAAGGTTTCCTACCTGCCCACAGATGCATGTACTGAGACCATTTTTTATGTTGTGAACGTAGTGCTCTTTCTTTATTTTGGAAGACGCGTTGGTGCATTTATTATGGTACAATCACTTGAGAGTTGAGAAATTAGAGAGCGAGCAAGCTTTCTCAAGTTTGTCTCTTTCTCTCTGGCACTGCCCTGTTTCAGTTTCAGTAGGCATATCTACTAGCAGGTACAAACTGCTCTAAAGCAGGTAAAAAACGGGAAGCTTAGGACGCGCACCGTCCTAAGCTTCCCGTGACTCCGTGTTTCGCGCTTTTCGCAAGGTGACAGGGTAAATGCTTTTGTGAGATATGCGGAATATGCAAGCGATTTTGTTACGCCCGTCGTTTGCGTCTCTCCAGCAAAACGAATAAGATGATCTACTACAAAGGCGCAATCACAGGCCAAGATTTAAGATAGCAGTCGTTTGCCTCGGTGATCCGTGTAGCTGTATTTTACCCTACTCTCTGGAACACCGTGTCATGACGAAGAGCTGGAGTGGTCACGGTTTGTGCTGGCCTCCCGGTTGACAGAAACCCGCGTCGCCCGCTTCGGCACCGAGTGCGCTTGGGCTGTTGATGCTCCATTCTTCATCCGCGGCTTGTCGCCAGCTCATCCTGCTGCTCAACGGTGAGGAAGCGGCGAGAGTAACCTCGGAAGTGAATGTAAATCCTCGTTCATTCAGTTATCCGGTGTCAAAGTGTTGAAGATGTCCAATGTGTACTGAGGGCGAGAACTACGAGCGTTTTGCCTTGCTTTTATAACCGAAACCAGAACAACGAGATAACTGCCTTGCGTACTCTAAAATGACGGAAGCAATAAGTTTCAACAGGTCGAGTACGTCACCGGGGATGTAGGCGAGACGGTGCACACTGTTTAAACGCTTGCAATATCCACGAGTGGTACCAGGAAAGCGACGTCAACAGAGAAGGAGCTCGCGATTCAGCATAATACACTGCTACGGGCCCGTGTATCTTCAAAGTTCGGGGTGGTGGCAGTATAAAAAAAAGACGCATCAGCGCCCCACACCAGTGTTCACGAATAACACCGGTCACAAACTCCCAAGCCCCACCACTCTTCTCGACACCGACACGACATACGACAACAAACTGCATCAAAACGCCCCAAAAGTGAAGGCGTCTGCTCCCGTACTGCAACTGCTGCAACTAGCGGAAGTGAAGTGTTGGGCGGATGTCCGGATGTCCTTCACAAAAATATATAAAAAATGCTTTGCGCAAGGATCATTTTCATTTATTATTGTACACGTAATGACAAAATCCCAATAATTTGTTTTCTATCTGATTCATGCTAGTCGGACTGCTCATAACACTGGTCAAGCAAAAAAATAACAAAAATTTGAACTTTTTCATGACCGGTTTAAGATTTATTGTTAACATATCATTATTTATTGCAACGGACTAGCATTATAGATTTTGCCTCCATACTTTTTAAATGCAAACAGTTCTAACACACGGCTGTCCATTGCGCCGTGTTTTGTGTATTCTTCTATAAATCTGTAATGGTCAGTGACCAAGGAGCTCACCCGCACATGCCAAGCTTATATGCGCCGCGGGGAGAAATTGATATCGAGTAGGAAGTGTCGGGCGTTGTGTCGGTTGTTGTGTTTGTGTATATGTCGGTGCCGTGTAGCTGTGTTGCCTGCGTTGTATGTAGGGTTGCTGTGTGGCCGTGGTCGTTCCCAGTGTTAACAGACTCGTCTTTTTTTTTAAAACAGGCTGCTAGAAATCTTGATAGGTGGCGCAAGTTACCGCCCGATTCTAAATAGTTTGCTCAAGTTATTTATCCATGTGAGTTCGGCACTCGTTTTTTTCTTTTTTTGTCTAGCGGCTCGTTGAAGCTATTGACGCCGCCGACCGCCGTCAACACACGTACGTACCTTTGGAAGTAGCTACGTCCGCCGCTTGGAGACTTTACTGTGTATAAAAGACATCGAACGAGAACTAACGCGCCCTGTGTGCTTTCAATTCGGCTGAAAGGCGCGCGGCTTGCTGGGCTCGTCTCTCGCCTGCTCTCGGCCGCTGGCCGCCATGCTTCATAAGGAACACGCTCGAAACGGTTTTGCGGAAGGCAGACACGGTGTAGCGTGTTAAGTTTACACAGCAACTCATGTGTAGACGAAAAACACAGATGGCCTCGTGTAAAACGAACACGTTTCGACGTGTCCGCTATGGGACAACGGTTTACACGTCTGGGCGTGTTATTTTTGCTAACAGTGTAGGTTTACAAATTCACAGCCCAGACTGCTATGATTTTTCGCCGTTTCGAAAAGTAAGCAGAGCACCCGCCATACGCACGAACGTTGAGGGTCGCACCGGCCAGAAGCTTTTTGTTTAGAAAAGGCTGGGCTCCGAAGATTGTACTGCTCAATACGTGATCTTCACAGCTCAGCACTCACGTGTTCATTAGAGCCACTCGATATGGCAGCGTAGCTGCCAGAGTAGCGCCACGCTTTTCCCTGTGCCGCCTCTCACCGTGATTGGTCACACCCGGTACCATAGCAACGAGCTTAGCTGGCTCGGTTTCCTTAGCAACCGGTTGACTACTCGTCACGTGACCTCGCAAGAGCCGTGATGTCACCGGTAAGATGGCAGCGCCCAGAGCTGGTGGATACGAGTTCGTTCGGAGCGCGGTAATCGTAACGTGCCGCTGCTTGCCGACGATTTCGGACTTCTTCGTGCTCTCTGACGCAGGTATAACGTGAAGATCGGAAAGAATGTGACTTTATACCTTTTCTGTGCAAGATCGCTCTGGATATTAGCACTTGTGCGACAGCATCAGTCATATCGCCGAAGTGGTGCTCGTATTCCTGGATGTGCTCGACGATCGTTAAGACATTTTGCGTGCAATTTTCGTATACTCCTAGCCTTGTTTGAACGTTGGAATGTCTGAGAATCAATACGAATTGTATGCGTCGCATGTTGGACCTTGGGGAAGTTTTTTCGGTTCCAGGTAACCGCGTAATCACAAACTTTTAGCGAGGAAGCTCCTGCGATCTTTACGTCTTGTACTAATCAACGATCTTGCGATATAGCTTTTAGGATAACATTTTCGCATTTTCTAGCTTCCTTTGAATGTTGGAAATTTCTGAGAGTCGAAACGAAAGGTATACGTCGTGTGTAGAGCCTAGGGGAAGTTGTTTCAGCCCTGGGTCACCGAATAATCACAGCAACTTTAAGCGAGGAAGCGCCTGCGACCTGTCACCTTTTGTAATATTCGACGATTTTACGAATTGACAGTTCTGAAGACTTTGATAAACGTCCTTTCGTTGCAGTAGCTTGCATTTGATCATAGTGTTTTTTTTTTGTTTTTTTTTCAAGTGACAAGCTGGCGTTTGTTCAAATGACGTATATGAAATGACCTGCTCTATTAGCCCCGTGCGCGACCGAAAGCGTCGCTGTGGTCGGCCTTCCACGATTGGCCGAACGCTGACTATGACGTAGGAAAGGGGATTTATCATCGATGGAAATAAGAGGAATGAAAGAACTTTAATTTTGACGGTGTTGGCAGTGTTGCTTTAAGACCTCAATGATTTCAAGCTTCCACCATGCTATTTACAAACACTATCGAACTTGTTGTTCGCAAGGTAATGACGTAACAAGGGGGAACCATAGGAGGGCGCCACCAAAACATCTCGCCGCTAATAAGAATGCATCAACACAGTATTAAATTTATATGCTCAGAGGTGTGTTCGTCTTTGTAATTAACAAGTTACAGACAATTATTTTTTACGAGTGTAATATTTATTTTCTGTAGCTGGGCCCGTTTTTACCCATTAATGTCCGTGTGCCACGATGCTATCATCATGTGTGTATGGTTCTAAATATCCTCTTTGCAATGCCTACAAAAGCCAAAATGACGTCAGCCGACCCCAGCTCACGCATTTGACACGAACACTGCGTCACTCAGACGTATGCGCTCGTCAACAATCAATTCGTCGTTGAATATTTGAATTCGCGTTCGTGGCCAATGAGTGCACATGGGTGCACTTGCGAATGACAAGTTCTATGGTGTGCTTAAAAAGCACGGTGGAAGCTTGGGGTCATCGCACCGGTGCCCCACAATGTCAGAACCGCGTGATTCCACTGTTCTCTTTTGAGTTGAGGATTAAAGCTAAGGAAGAAGAAGTTAAAGAATCATTTCATGGCCCCTTTAACACAGGTATGCGTGCTACACCAGATAAAAATATTGACATTTTGCATGCCGGTAAACTTCCGGACGACCACTTGGCCTGTCGGCAAGAACACCTCATATCCGGCGTCCGTCTCTCTTGATGGCGTTAACAATCCTCTGTGGACCACCGTGCTCTCCTGCTTGGTTTAACCCCGTTGACGGTTCATCGCCCAAAACGAGGGTGATACCGTCGTCGACGTCGCTCCCCGCCAGTCGGTGAGATAATCTCATGTTGAATGGATGACTGGGTCTTGAAGAAGGATGGTGCTAAGCATACTTCTTACTATGGGGCAGTCGAGCAGCAGTCATGTCCCAAGGCAATCGTCCTGTCGTGACCGGCGTAATCGGATTTTGTTCCATAGGAGCGAAGTCCGAAAGCACAGGGACGGTACGTTCGTCCCACGAAGCCGCCGCCATCCCGGCGGCGCGGAAAACCACTCGCCTTGTCCGTGCACGCTGCAAATCGTCTCATTTCACAGAAGAAACAGACACCGCTTCTCCAGAGGCCCGTGCCGTACCGCCATGCAAAGCGTCTTTTAGGTCTTTTAGCACTTTTCAATTAACGAATGAGATATCAACTAGATAAGGGTTGCCGCCCGGTGTCGCTAGCAGTACGGTTACCATAGAAACCTCTCAGGCCCAAAATGGAGATCACTATAGACGCTTCTGACGTCGTGTATCTAGATAATTTTGCGTCGTGTCGCTACTCTGGCAGCTACGCTGCCATATAGAGTGGCTCTAGTGTTCATCGATTCCTAAAGAAAGCAAAGCACGCGCCGTACGTACCAGCGCTGAAAATGGTACCACGGTCAGAAGCTCTTTACTATCTACGACTGTGAGCCCTGCATAATCTAACACTATTAGTACAGGCTTACATCTAAAGGCGAAACTCGGTGAGGCAAAGATTAATAGAAAAAATTGGCTGCAGAACTCTATTACATCATGCCACTGCACATAGGCCTAGACTACGGGGGGGCATCGGGGCTCGTTCCCCCCCCCCCCCCCCCCGCCCCTGGTGAGATCCGGGGGGGGGGGGGAGGGGGCTTTAGGGTTTGGGTTACGATCCTTATTAAGACGCTCTTTACGTGCCATATAACGAGCTTCCAGTAGTGGCATGCAGCTGCGTAGACTTTCCATTTTCCTGGGGGGAGGGGGGGGGGGGGGCAGGCTGAGAAGTTCTCGGGGGGGGGGGGGGGGAGGGGGGGTTTCTGAGCAATTTTTTCTTTACACCGGCAATTATCAGTATATTTCTGGGGGTAAATTTTACAGCATACGTATATCGCCATGTGTTCGTCGCTGTGTGTCAACGTCAATCACTGAGCGAGCGTAGCCGAGTGTTCATCGCCGGTACCACGGTGCACGCGCCGGCGAACATAAATCTGAAATCTTTAAGGCCACGGTCCCACTGAATGTGGAAATTTAGCTACTTTTTTGGCAGGTCATTACTTGTCTTATTTTGAATACTGTTTTGTGGGAGCGATGTCGTTCCAAAGGCAATGCAATTCTCTTTCATTTGATATTATGAATGCATTGGTTTATACTGTTCATGCGCATATGTAGCGTTGCGAAAATAAGGGCGGAGACCCTCACTTGCTCCGCTGGTTCATATTTCATGAACGATCTATGAAAGATAACACGGTTTCATTGGAGCAGTTTTGTTAAGATGATGTCGGAGCAGATTGTAACGATATACTTTTTTGATATTCGCACTACAGGGTGTCACAAATGAAAGATTACACGGTCTTTTTTACCGCAAAAATAAACTAGGCATCGCCGAACGCTCATTCTCCGCCCAAAGGTAGAACTAGAGGTCACAACCAGATGCCAAAGTTTCAGCCCGATCCGATTACTTAATCAAAAGTTATAACTGATTTTCTGAAAATTTCAATGGGAAAATGAAGCCCGTTTTTGCCCGTTTTCGGTTTCTGGTGCCATAGAGCCCCATGTGTTCGAAAACTCCGTCGGCCACCATTTTCCCATTGCAATTTTCAGAAAATCATTCATAACTTTTGATTAAATTATCGTATCGGGCTGAAACTTTGGCATCTGGTTGTGACCTCTAGCTCTACCTTTGGGCGGAGAATGAGCGTTCGGCGATGCGTAGTTTATTTTTGCGGTAAAAAAGACCGTGTACATTTTCTTTTGTGACACCCTGTACTTTGTTTTGCTCATCTCTCCAAATAATGCCCTAAAATTGTATTTTTTCAGCACAAATATGTTTTAATGATATGCGCTAGGGCAATGGAATTAGCTAAAGATGTAGTGCTTATAATTGGTAATATGCAGAGAAAAATTTAATGCTGTGTCAAATTGTTTTGTTTACATATTCTATATCAAACGTAGCACTTTTTGTGCTTCAAGTCACGGTACTTCAAATGCCGCTGAGGAAATAATTAAACTATGATAAAATCTTTTATAACATTTAAAACTACAATGGTTGCCCAAGAATTGGACGATGGCTTTTTTCCATTTTCAAAGTCATAACCCTCTAGGAGCCCTTCAGACATACCGGTTTTTGACGCATATCTTTTATGGACATCAAACAGATTTATTGGCATTTAATAACATTTATTGTGTCGAATAGATAAACATTGCGATGTATTAGATTATGAAAAGGATCCTCCTTTGGTTTTTTTATAAATTTAGAGCTTAACTAATTTTAAAAACAATTAAAACTGTTTGGGTGTTTTGTTGCGCCATCTGGCGGATGGCAGACAAACTGCTGACTTCTAATGTTCAAAAAATTTCCGAGTACGGCGTTGGCGTCTGTATCATCATCAATCTCCGTGTCTTTTTACCCTCACATTTAAAAAATATATTGGAAGATTTACTATCGATAACTGAATGGTTTAAGTACTGGGTCAGGCTAATAAATCTAAGACAAATAATTACACAAGCGTAGCGTGATATAATGTGTTCATTATTCGATATGATTGAAATCAATAAACGATGAAGACGAAGAGTAAAATAATACACCCGAGTTCACTTTATGCCTAGAGTCACTAAATGAGCTTTAAACTATTGGCACTCCGTTCCCCAAAATTGTTCTGGGCGCCGCCATTTTGGGTCTTGCTCAGAGCAAACGCAACTGCCGATCATCATGATCCAAAAGTACGACTTCCTCAGCATTAGATGCGGTGCTAGGAAGCTGATGCAATATTTCAATGCTCTGTCGCGGGTTGTTTAAACATTTGTGAGGGACGGAAAAGCGTTTCCTGTGATTTTAGATAAAGCTTCATATAACTGGCAACCATGATTTTAAGCCACAATATGGCCAAGTGTCGTTACTCTGAACCGTAGCTAATTTACTGGCACAAGCGGGAACAATAAAAAAGAGGCAGGCGTCAAAAGGTAGTGGCTTCTGGAATCCACGGGGCTTACGTCATGGCCCCTCCAGGTATTACAAGCCTCTTGGACAAGAGCAAGGATAGTGTCATTAAATAAGCTACGCTTCAGAGTAGCGACACTTGGCCTTATTGTGGCTTAAAATCATGGTTACCAGTTATCTGAAGCTTTATCTAAAATCCCAAGAAACGCTTTTCCGTCCTCCACTTTAAACAGTTTGCGACAAAGCAAAGCAACATTACATGAGCTTCCTAACACCGAATCTAATGCTGGGCGCAACTGCCGATCATGACGATCGGCAGTTGCGCCTGCTCTGCACAAGCACCAAAATAGCGGCGTTCGCAACACTGTCGGAGAAGAGAGTGCCGATACTCTAAGCGCAGCTCATTTATTGGCTCTAGTTCCCGCAAAACTCCTTTTCCCTGATTGAAACTGAAAGTAAATATGAATAATACACCATTATTATAGCTTATTTGGTTATAACCAAATACACATAATGAGAGGAGGAAGCGGGCGGGTAGGAGAAACGCGGGTTTTATGTGCGACCGTTCTCAACGTCTCAAAAGAGAGAACGCACGAGCTTGCGCTGGTTTTAAAAAAAAGGCATCCAAAGAAAAGAGGCAGACGCTGTGTTCTTTATTATTATGCGTCTAATTGCAAATTGTTGTGTGTATGTTTATACAGCCGGAAGTTAGTCTGCCTTAGTGGGCGTCTGGTGTCTCAGCTGTAGATGAGCAATTTAGCCAGTGCGGTACAACGGCAAACCTGGGGTCTTTCACGTGCACCACGCAGTAGTGATTCACGACCGCACGCCGGTACGATGCTCTTCCAGATCGAAACGGGCAGGGGCGGGGTGGGTTCTGCAGCGCGAGCTTTGGCTCCAAATGCTCCGAGCTGGCGTGCGCTAGACCATGCACTCGGCCACCGACACCCCCCCCCCCCCCCCCCCCTTGTGCGACTAATTTATATACAGGTATAAGTATTTGAAGATCGGCGATGGACGTCGATCGTCTCAAGATAATGTAACGTAATAACATTATATACATAATAAAATTGTTGAAGGACTGAATGACTAAATTTTTCAATTCTTAGATTGTAATATGGCGGTAGCCTATTGTACTTACTGTTCATGAAGACGAATATGAGGTGACGAGGTAATGATTGAATGATAAGGACGACGACATTAGTGGGTGTCGAACCACAACCTACAGTGCCAGACTTGTTTCGAATATCGTGTACCCAAAGACTTTCTTCACCCGCAACAGTATGTGGTAGAATCAATGAGGATGCTGCTTTACAACTGTACGTGGAACAGGAAAACTTCACTGTGCAGAAGTGCGGCTTATTTGTTAATATGAGGGACGGATTTCTAGCAGCATTCCCTGATTGACTACTTGGAGCAAGTGGCCTCGTTGGCGTAAAGTGTCCCCATTCCAAAAGATTCTTGAAGCATACTTAAACCGCAAAGGAGTATGAGGCGAAAAATAAGAAAAAGGAGCTTGGTGTGAAAGGTCCAAATCACCACCATAGCTTCTACTATCACATACAAGGGCAGTTACACAATACACGAAGAGAGTTTTGTGATTTAGTTATATTTACACTTAAGGGCATTGACATCCAACGTATTCAGAGAGATGACACCTCCTGGTCAACCAACATAGAGCCTTTTCTACTCAAGTTTTACATGGAAGGCCCGACTTCCGCTGAAATTCCTCACGTAGACAAGTTGTGCGATCGAATAAACTGCCATTACTCCCAATCTGGGAATCTCTCAATCTTTGTTCGTAGGCCATAGTATCATAAGATCGAGGGGTGTGGCTCTTCGTCCGCCGAATATTGCTTCGGCGGGTTTTTCTCCGTGTAAGATGAGACCGTCGCGTGCTGCCGGAATAAGAACCTGGCGATTCTTCACTGAACTGCTTCTTCCGTAAGCTTCGAAAGGGCTTTTTTTTGTTTCGCACATTATCTGTTCTGCTTGCCCGTTAGTTGCAGGATGGTATGGTGCACTAATGTGATGCCTGATGCCGGTCTTTTTTCTTCAAAATCTTGTTTATTTTATTTGAAGCAAGATTTGGCGCGTTATCAGAGAAAAGTATTTTCGGTAGGGCAAAAGTAGGTAAAGGAGCCCGCAGAACGTCAATGACGTGTTTGGACGTCGTGGCAGGCATCGTGTAAACTTCCAGCCACTTAGAGTACGCATCGCCCATGACCCCGCAGATGTGGATACGTTTCGCCACCCACCGACTGAATAGTGGATCGTTTTCAGTTATCAATCAATCAATCCATCAACAATCAGTTTATTAAGTCACAAACAATTACATTTGGGACTAGGGGGCTGGAAAAAAGCTGCGTACTCGCAGCTTGACAAAGTCCAGCGCCCCCCAAAACTAAGCAGCAGTGATGGGGGCACAGCTAGGTTACAGAAATTCTAAATATACAACTCTTATACAATAAACACAGAAGAAGAAACACAAGAAAAACAGTTCGATATTATAATATTCTTTGAATTGTCTGATAGTTTATGAAGCGTATGTCAATATATCGGGATGCCAGCTTATTTAACATAACCGCCAATCTGTAGTTAAATCTCTGCAATCCAAAATTGGTCCTGGAAGGGGGAACACGCCAATGAGGAGGGTCACGTAATGAATATGTTACTTCGTTTGTCACCAGGTTTCCAAGATTTAAAATAACTTTGATGTTTTGTTTTACTGGTCGTTGATACATGTAAATTAGTCTCCAGGGATACAAGTAGGAAATGTCGACGACCTGATGTTTCAAAAACAGGGGAAGGGTATGATAATCACGAGAAACAATTTCGATAGCTCTAAGCGCCTTTTTCTGCAACAGTCGCAGCTTATTGACATTTCGCATAGTGGTCGTACCCCATACTACATTGTTCATGATGGCGTTGGACTCAAGGAAGGCTTCGAGTCTTTCCACAAAGTTAGCCCAGGTGCCAGGACTTTTGTCGAAAGCGGTAAGTGTTCGAAACGTCGACAACGTCGGGAGCCACGTGTTGTGCTTGACACTGGACACTTACCATTCGCTGAGAAGAAACTTGCTTGTTCGTCTGCCCTGAGTCGTCCGATATCAGGTCATCACCGCAACACCATCTCCCGAGAAAACTGGTCTTTATTGTCCGCATGTCCTTAGTTAGCAATCACGTCAACTTATGAATGCCTTGTGACAGTGTCTAGGTGGCGCTTGGGCGCAGCCATAATCAACATCATGATTATCGGCCGTCGCACACACCCGACGGCCGATAATGCTAGAATGTTAGAAGCGCGAGCCCAGCGCGTTTTGCGTGCAGGCCCCTCACGCGCTCTCTGCAGGAGCAGGAACGAAGCAGGAACGATTTGGCCCGGATTTGTGGAACACTGCTTCCGCATCACACTGGACTGGTTTTGTCTTCAAATCACCTCGGTTTCTGTACTCGGCAAACGTTACACTGGCGACGAGGATGTTTACGCACTGAAGTTGCTGCCACCGACAAATAGGCTGCTCCAGAATGCCATCGGTGGGCAAGCTCGAACCTTTCGACGCGGAATCTTGCTGGGAACGAGTCGAGCAATACTTCATCGCCAACGATGTCAACGAGGACAAACGGCGAGCCGTGTTCCTCACCTGCTGTGGCCAGGCCACGTATTCAGTGCTGCACAGTTTACTGGCTCCAGTGAAGCCGTCAGAAGCCACCCTGGAGACCACCTTCGATGTGCTTGGCAGGCACTTCTCGCCGAGTCCGTCAGAAGTCGTGGCGAGTTTCAAGTTTCATTCACGGGTACGTAATGCCGGGGAGGCTGCAGCAGATCATTTCGCCGGGCTAAACAAACTTGCGGACGACTGCGGCTTCGGCGCGTCCCGTGACCGGATGTTGCGAGACCGTATAGTCGGGGGGATCAACGATGAGGCGATACAGCGGCGGCTTTTGGAACTTTCGGACCTGACTCTCGACCTCGCGAAGAAGACGGCCATTGCGATGGAAACAGCGACGAAGGATTCGCAGCTGCTATCGACACCGAGACTGCCGAGCGTTGCGGCTGAAAACGCAGTGTCACATGATGTTTCTACCACCTCTACTGCTGCATCGAAATGGAAACAAAGGACTGGCGGCATTTCCTGCTATCGCTGCGGGGGCGAGCACTTCGCCACCCAGTATTGTCACGCGAGTAGCATCTGTCACAAATGTCGGGGCAAGGGCCATCTTTCACGAGTTTGCAAGGAGAATGCGAGCTTCGGTGGCCGAGCGCCGCCAACCAGGCCACAACGATCGGTCCACGCCGTGGGCGAAAGCGTGAGGGATGTCTCGCCGCCGGAGGTCTACGAGATGTGGCAACTGGGGGCCCCTGCAGTCGATGGCCAGCCGTTCCGGGTGGAAGTTTCGGTGAACGGGACTCCGTTACTGATGGAACTCGACACGGGCGCCAGCGTGTCCGTCGTGTCGGAAGAAACACTTCGCCAACGATTTCAACCGTTGCGGCTCGACCGGTCAAACGTCATGCTGAACAGCTACTCGGGTGAACTATCTCCTGTGCGCGGAAGCCTCGCTGCAACCGTACAGCTTGGAGACCGCCGTTACAAGGACATTCTGTACGTCGTGCCTAGTGCCTGTCCGTCCCTACTTGGGCGGGGGTGGATGAAGGGTCTCGACATTGAGTTGCGGGGGGGCAAAGGAAATAAACATGGTGACGTCTGTTCAAGATGTCATCGCTAAGTACTCGGGTGTTTTCAATGATGGCCTAGGAAGTTTCAAGGGCGTGGCTGCAAGGATAACTATAAAAGACGACGCCAGGCCAAGATTTTTCAAGCCTCGGCCAGTCCCGCTCACGATGCTCGACAAGGTTAACGAGGAGCTGCAGCGTATGGAACGGGAGGGAGTCCTGCGTGCCGTGAGGACGTCGGAATGGGCCGCGCCTTTTGTACCGGTCCTGAAGCGGAGTGGACAGATTCGCATTTGTGGGGATTTCAAGGTGACGGTAAATCCTGTGACTGTGCCCGAGAAGTACCCGATTCCTCGGGTAGAAGACCTGCTTGCCAAGCTGAGTGGGGGCAAGAAGTTCAGCAAGCTGGACTTTAAGGATGCCTACCTACAAGTTGCGCTGGATAAAGAATCTTCAAAATTGGTGACCATCAATACTCCTCGCGGTCTTTACCAATACACGCGCCTGCCATTCGGTGTGACCTCGGCACCATCGATTTTCCAGCGCGAAATGGACAACCTGTTGCAGGACCTCAAGCACGTCGTCGTGTATTTCGACGACATCCTTGTGACTGGCGAGAATGACCAAGCTCACCTGCAGAACCTAGAAAAGGTACTAAATCGCCTGCAGGAAGCTGGGTTGAAGCTTAAGCTAGACAAGTGCGCTTTTTTGATTCCCAAGGTTGAATATTTGCGCCATATCGTCACCTCGGCGGTTTTTCAATCAAACCCGGAGAAAACTGAGGCTGTCCTGAAAGCACCGAGGCCTACGGATGTCAAGGTATTGCAAAGCTATCTGGGGCTAGTCAATTTTTACCGGCGATTCCTGCCAAACTTGTCCAGTGTGCTGCACCCATTGAATCGTCTCCTGGCGGCAAAGACGCCATGGTCTTGGGGTGCTGAGCAAGAAGACGCTTTCCGTAAGAGCAGGGAGTTGCTGCTCTCTGCCGCGGTGCTGGTGCATTATGACACGAAGAAAGCTGTTGTGCTGATCTGTGATGCATCACCGTACGGAGTTGGGGCTGTGCTAGCTCATCGAGAAGATTGAGGCGCTGAGCGGCCGATTGCGTTTACTTCTCGAACTCTCTCACCAGCTGAGCTCAACTACAGCCAGCTCGATAAGGAAGCCCTGGCCCTCATCTTTGGCGTGACCAAATTTCGGCAATACCTCTGGGGACGTGACTTTGAAGCTGTCACAGATCACAAGCCTTTGCTGGGCCTACTTGCTGCAGACAAGCCTGTGGCCGAGACCTGTTCACCGCGTGTCCTGCGTTGGGCGCTGATGCTGTCTGCATACCGCTACAAGCTGCTATACAGGCCTGGTACAAGCATAGCGAACGCAGACGCCCTCAGCCGTTTGCCACTGCCTGTCCCTGCGCACCCCATCGAGCGGCCAGCCGAGGTACTCATGCTTGAGAACGCCTATCCCAAGGTGTTACTTGCGTCTGTTGTGGCCGAGGCTACATCAAAGGACCCGACCTCGGCGAAGCTTCGAGATGCGTTGTGGTCTGGCGCTGAGCTGCACGACCCAGAGTTGAAACCGTACGCCGGCCGAGCAACTGAGCCGAGTGTGCAAGAAAGTTGCATACTCCTGGGGTCGAGGGTAATCCTTCCCGGAGTCTTGCAACCAGATGTACTGCGACTCCTGCATGAAGGCCACCCAGGAATCGCTAAAGTGAAGGCCGTGGCATGTTGCCATGTCTGGTGGACATCTTTGGACGATGATATTACTGCGACAGAACGAGGATGCCTTGTATGCCAAGAGAACCAACGTGTTGCGCGGCCAGTACCAATGATGCCATGGCCGTTTCCAGAGAAGCCTTGGTCTCGGCTGCATATCGAGTTCGCAGGACCACTTAAGAACCGGTACTTGCTTATCGTGGTCGATGCCTACTCGAAATAGATCGAGGTCGTTCCACTGTCTACGCCTTCAGCAGAAGCCACAATTCCTTGCTTACGACTTATGTTCGCAAGTCACGGGCTGCCGGACCTTAACGTATCCGACAACGGGCCAGCATTTGTCAGCGGCACTTTTAGGAACTTCCTACAAAAGAATGGCATTAAGCGCGTTCTAACGCCGCCCTATCACCCAGCATCAAATGGAGCTGCGGAGCGTGCAGTCCAGACCATTAAATCCAAGTTGAAAAAAGCCACTAGCGGCAACTTCACCTGTGAGCTGGCCCGCATCATGTTCAACTACAGGACTACACCGCACGAGACCACAGGATCTACACCAGCAGAACTGCTTATGGGACGCAGGTTGAAGACCGCGCTGACGTTGCTGCATCCAGACATGAGGTCATCAGTGTCAGAAAGGCACCTTAGGCAGAAGATGGCGCATGACAAGAGCGCTCGGCTGGTACCGCCTGCCCAGATAGGAGATGCAGCTTATGCGCGCAACTTTTGTCCGGGTCCGCCATGGGTCCCTGCAATGGTGATCGAGACGCCGAGTGACCAGATCATAGACGTGACACTACCAGATGGCCGGTGTCGGAGGCGTCACCAAGAACACCTGCGTCCGGATCTCGCTCAAGTCACTAAAACGCCAGATCACCAGGAATGTGAATATCCTGATCTTGCTCTAACCGCAGAATCAACAGAAGCAGCACATCAGGCCACTTCCCCTGTCGAGGCTGCACCGATTCAAGGGCCTCCTGTGGTGGACTCACAGCCTGCCTTGTCCGCTCCTGCCCAAGCTACGTCTCAAGGCATGGCTACCCCTAGCACCCCACTACCAAGGAGGAGTACAAGACTAAAAAAAACCGTGGTGCATTTCTCACCATGAACATCGGCAGAACATCAGCTGGTGCGTGCGGAGGGGGGAGGAGTGTGACAGTATCTAGGTGGCGCTTGGGCGCAGCCATAATCAACATCATGATCATCCGCCGTCGCACACACCCGACGGCCGATAATGCTAGAATGTTATAAGCGCGAGCCCAGCGCGTTTAGCGTGCCGGCCCCTCACGCGCTCTCTGCAGAAGCAGGAACGAAGCAGGAACGATTTGGCCCGGATTTGTGGAACATTGCTTCCGCATCACACTGGACTGCTTTTGTCTTCAAACCACCTCGGTTCCTGTAGTCGGCAAACATTACATTCCCAAACGCTCATAACTTGCCGTCGCTAAACGCCGTTCATTCATATCGTCTTCATTGCAAATAAACGTCTTCCTATTTCTTCTGATGGTTTTACATATTCCTCCTAGGCATATGTAACAATTACAACATTATGTCTGTCGGTACTTCCGAAAATATTGCAACGGCGTTTATTTTCTGGGAACCCATATAATGTAACAACCTTTACAACATCTTCCGGACCCCATGAAACATAATATTTTGTGACCTTTTTTTGGTCGTCATTAAAGTGGTGAGGTAAGTACCGTAAATCGCGAAGCAGTTTACTTGACGTTCGCTTCCACTGGTGTCTTGGAAGATTGAGTCTACTGAGCGTGCATTCCTGCAGAGGAAATTTTCATTGATAGAATATTTACACGTCAATCAACATTTGATTCCTTCTTGGTAAGATTTATTGCGAAAGCCCGTTACAACCGCCGAACCAGATATTTATACCCTGCCTGACATTCTCGCCTACATCCGTTTGATGGGCCACGCTACTTGAGCTAGCTGAGCACAGCTGGCAGCGGCGCGAGCAAGGCCACGAGGGGAACGTGATGGTGCTCGAGCCATCCCACTGTGAACCAATGTTTCGGTCACACACTAAAGCCCCTCGATGTGTTTGCGTTTGTCTTGCAAGTAGCGTCAAATGCGCGAGTGCACGAGGCCCATGTCTCGATCAGCCCTTGGAAGCAAATGGCGGCGCAGCACTGAAATGAGCGGGCCTTGGAAGCGAATGGCGGCGGAGCACCCGCTCATGGCACGTGTCTCGCGCACTTCCACAACAATGGTTGGCGGTACTTGTGAAACACGCTTTTATCAAGGGGCTTTATCACACACGGGTGCGTGTCGCCATCTATTGGTTGAACTAACGCCTTGTTTAAGATGGCTGCCGTGGGGCCGCAGCTTTAAGGCTACCGATTCAACACTTATGCATTTATTAGCGGCGGATATAATATGGTAGGCTTCCGCAACCTCGCGGGTCAATTTATATTTGTGCCTCTCTAGTATTCTTGTTTTCCCGAATAGCGAATTGCAATTGCACTATTTGCAATGCGTTGCGAGATGTCCTCCTACTGTGGCTCTCAGAGAATAATCATGTTCGCGTAGTCTGTCATTAAGACATCTGCCAGTTTGACCTACGTAGATCTTGCCACCCGAGAGTGGTATGTTATACACCACGCCTGATGTGCACAGAACAAAAGGTTTGGCATGTTTTTAGTGCACCTGTGTCTTGTGGCACCTTCGGCTAGCGAGTTGACTCTAGAGCAAATTTTGCTCATTTTTTGCGGGGTTGAAAAAACCACTCGGACCCCATAACGACTTGCTACATTTTTTTTAAATTGTGCGAAGTCTTGTGGAGGTACGGGATTACCACAGATCTTGTTTTTCCTACACCTGTTTTGTTGGCTTAGAGGCCTTTTGCCTTTTTCAACAAGGTGTCCGCTACATTAGCCAGTATTGGTAACGGATAGCTGGCTTTTCTGAGTCTTTCAACCTGCATTGTGAAGCTGGCTCCCATTGTGTGGAAACATAATCTCTTTAGCGCGGATCCCAAACATGTTAGAGCAACCTTGACGATCTTAGAGTGAGCAGAACTATATTCAAAAATTCTTTTCTTGGAGCAAAAGACTCCACGGAGTTTCTGTGGGAAAGGATTAGGCCGCATCTCCCGACCAAAGAAAAAAACCGGTGCCCCTCCAAGGTGGATCTCTTCACAACACTGGGGGAGATAAGGATGCCACCGGATATAGGCAAGTGTCTAGGTGTAGGCCCTAAGTTCTGTTTCGAACCTCTTGTAAGCCCACCGGAGCTGATTACACTAGCAAAGCAAATCACCCGTAGGACAGTGGAAACAGATAGACCACGGTGCATCTCTGAATGTGTTGACAGTCTTCACCCTACAAGAAAACCTGTTGAGTATTTTAAACCAAAATGATTTGCTGGGCGAGCCCCTGATGGATTATATGGGTGATAATGAACTACGTGTCTTATTATCAGACAAAGAAGGACAGTTTGTGGTACTACAAGAAAACATGTACGACGATAGAGCCTCAACAGCAATCAAGAAAATTTTCAAACAGGTAGAAGTGGACACCAAGAAAACTTGGGACGAAGCAAAGAGTCTTTGTGAACGTCTATCGTTAACTCAGTTATCAGCGAGAATTGGGAAGGTTGACAAGTTTCATCTGGAAGTCTTCTTTACGGTAAAGACGCATAAAGAAGCAAGCCCATTTAGAGCATTTGTCACCGAAAAGGGTTCCTGGCAGAGGTAAGTAGCGTCCTATCTCCAAAAACATCTGTCATCTTTAAAAATACATGACCCCTTCAGAGTAGTGAATTTTGAGGAAATCGTTGAACCTCTCCGGTTAAAGAGCCATGAGATCGGTACTGCTTTCAGTATAGATGTGGAGAACCTGTTTTACTCATTACCACACGTACAATTATTGGAATCTGTGAAGAAATGTATTGAAGCCATTGGAGAGCTCTCCTTCAGAGGCTCTTGTGGAATTTCAACTGAGAACTTTTTAGAGCTTTTACTTTTTTATCTAACGTCCATGATTGTTGGGTGGCGAGATGGGTGTTTTGTACAAAAGTCAGGAGTATGTATTGTCTCCTGTGTAGCCCCAGTCCTCAGTGAAATTTATCTGGGAGCTGTAGACTGTGCCATTGAAAGGGCGCTTGGAGGTAGAGGAGTTAACAAGGCGGCCCGCTATGTGGATGATTTATTGGTTGTTCTTAAAGATAACGCCAATGCGCACACACAGGTGAATAATATTTTGGCGACCTCTACTGAGTATGGAGGGGGCCTTAGGTTCACATATGAGGTCCCTCAAGAAAATGTTCTCCAGTTTTCAGACCTTTCGCTTCAATTAGGTGACACGCACGTGTGCTGGTCGTACTCGCCACCCTCCAAGAAAAGAATTTTGGATTATAGTTCTGCTCACTCTAAGATCGTCAAGAGGGGCATTGCTCTAACATCTTTGGGATCCGCGCTAAAGAAATCATGTTTCCACACAATGGGAGCCAGCTACACAATGCAGGTTGAAAGACTCAGAAAAGCCAGCTATCCGTTACCACTGGCGAATGTAGCGGACACCTTGTTGAAAAAGGCAAAAAGCCTCCAAGCCAACAAAATAGATGTAGGAAAAACAAGACCTGTGGTAACCCCGTACCTCCACAAGAGTTCACACAATTTAAAAAAAAATGTAGCAAATCGTTATGGAGTCCGAGTGGTTTTGGACCCCGCAAAAAAATGAGCGAAATTTGCTCTAGAGTCAACTCGCTAGCCGAAGGTGCCACAAGACACAGGTGCACTAAAAACATGCCAAACCTTTTGTTCCTTGCACTTCATGCGTGGTGTATAACATACCACTCTTGTGTGGCAAGATCTACGTAGGTCAAACTGGCAGATGTCTTAATGACAGACTACGCGAACATGATTATTCTCTGAGAGCCGCAATAGGAGGACATCTCGCAACGCATTGCAAAAAGTGCAATTGCAATGCGCTATTCGGGAAAACAAGAATACTAGAGAGGCACAAAGATAAATTGACCCGCGAGGTTGTGGAAGCATACCACATCATATCAGCCGCTAATAAATGAATAAGTGTTGAATCGGTAGCCTTAACAAGCAAGGAAACAGACTTTTTAACACGGACAATGAAGAACCGGCATAAGTCACGGTTGCCGCGAGACATCAGGCACGATGACAAAGCGACAGCCGACCACGGATGAGGTGTTCGTCTTCCTCTCTGACTATGGTGACCCCGCACGAGCCAAGACTGATGCAAATATACCCTGCACCACGGCAACGTAAAGGCCAACAACGGATTTGGTGTTTAACAAAGAACTAGTGTCTCAAGCATGTGCCAGCGAGGGAACACCCTACTATGTGTTTTATATTTCTTTTTTTTTTCATCTTTTTTTTTTCACCCTTATGGTTTTTTTTTTTTTATTGATGTAGATAATGAAGCCAGAGAGATTAGCCGGGAGGTATCTCCTGACTGGCTACTCTGGTGAGGATGGGGAATGAGGATAAATAGAGAAAGGAAGAGCTGAAGGCACACAAACATAAAAGGAGACTAAATAAAAAAATAAAATTACCTTTATGGGGATCTTGACGATGTTCTTTCTTCTCTTTATCTTTGTAAATATAGTTTTGAGTAGCGCTCTTTTCTGTCTCTTCTCTCTTCTCCGTGCGTGTGCGCTAATACTGTTCAAATATTTAATTACCAACTAGCCCAGTTATCAACCCTTTTATAGCGCCACAAACGCGTGCAGGGACACGCTCTTTCACGCGCTTCCGAACACAAAATAAAAATAAACTTGGGACAAAATGGCGAGAAGCCACCACCCTGAGCAAAGCGCACATGAAGGCACTAGGGTGCCTCAATGCCCTTCTGTTTAGGGTGATGCCACTGTGATGATATGGGCTGAACAAACGACGAGGAAGACAACGCAGATGAACGCTGTCAACACATGAATAATCAAAGATGAAGAAGACTGCAAGACTGCATCAGGGAATGAGACTAAGAAAAAAGAAGAGGAGGACAACACGAGGAGAGTGAACGCGAGACACGCTCGAGGCGCTCGAAAAAGGCGGTTGGGCATCGGCACCCAGCTCAACACCAGCGGTCCCGGCAGTCAAGGAAGATTCCGGACGGGCGCCAACAGGCCCGTGGGGACTTTGAACCTGCACACCGTGGACCGCCGTTGTTAGCCAAGCTGCAGCCAGCAACCCTACGCCTGGGCCGACCCAGCCTGCCAGGCTCCCGAACCAACGTTACGACAACCAGGCGTCTTCTCGGCAATAACATCGTGTGGGCCGCAAGCGAAGTCGGCGGACTGAACTTCGTACATATTTTGATGACTCTTGTAACTTGTTTCCCTATTCTATATGACTTTTATTTTTGATTCTTACTCTGTAAATAACATCTTTCTTCTTACAACTACCGCTCCGGAATTCTGAGTTCCTTCCTTATACATTCCCATCACAGCCACCCTTTGTAGTACCCGATGCCGACAGCACGCGCTCATGGGTAAAATACAAAAAAATCAACGAAAACAAAATGTCGCCATAGCACAGTTAGAGCCACAAACGCGTGCAGGGTCACGCTCTTTCACGCGCTTCTGAACAAAAAATAAACATAGAAGTGTGGGACAGAATGGCCTGGGTCGCTAAACTCGTCAAGCACAACTTTGTGCCCGAAGTTTGCGGAACGCGCTAATCTAACACTCGCGACGCTGACGTCGCGCCGAGCGAGGTGTCAATCATTCGAACGCTCATTTATTTGAGAGATGCAGAATGTAGCAAAGTTCATCGAGGCGCGCGTGCGGCGCGTGAGCTGCGCGAGGAGCCCGCTGATTGAACGGCTTCGCCGATGACGTAGCGCCCCTTTGTCCCTACATCCCTACGCCAAGCTAAAATTAATGCTTAGCAGATTATCCCTAGGCGACTTGCTGACGCTGGAAATCCTTCCGAATTTTGTGTAAAATAGAAACCTCGTTTGTCGAAGTTGTCGCTGACGTCAAAGAGACGTTTCCGAACTTTGCAAGAGCCGTGGTGTTAGCTCGAGATCTTCGCTTCAGATCGAGGCGAGGTTAAACTTTGTCAACATGGCGGTGCCGTACGCTGCGGCCGAACTTATCTTCCGCCACCGTCGGCGTCGCTACTGAGACCACCGGGGACGCCTTTCAGCTCCCCGACGACGACTTTCGGCGACAGTACCGGCTATCGAAAGCCGTTGTGCGTTGACTCTGGGACGAGCTTCGTTCGGCGCCCGGACTTCGAGGCGGCGGACAATCACATGTATACCATGACTGTGGAGCAACAAGTTCTCTGCGCGCTCCGGTTCTACGGAACCGGTAGCTTTCACGGCTTGGTGGCGACTGACGAGCACCTGTCAGTCTCCCACATGACTGTGAGCCGGGCTGTCAGAGTGTTTGCGGCTGCCATCGTTTTTTTCTTTTTTTGTTCTGTAATATCCGAAGAGGTACTAATAAGCTGGTATATAATTCAGAATGTTGGGAAACAAACAAGAACAGGAGTAATTCTTGGGTAGGGTCAAGTCTCCCGGCAGCCGGCAGAATTATTTTCCCGAAATTCTACTGGCAGTCGTCACTCATTGGCGGTCAAATCAGTTCAACGAACGAGGTGTCATCGACAGATCGTTTCATCGGCACGCGATGTAATCACATGAAAGAGATTTTCTTCCGTTAGAGGTATATACACATTAAACATTTTCACACCTTTATACATGTAAGTGGGGTGTCCCATAACTAACACCCTAATAAGTGTAGCGATGTACCTTATAAAAGAAATGTAAACCTCACACCTTTAAAAATTTGTGATTTTTTAAACACGTTTCTTAAAACGTGTGATAATGTACTACACCTTTTTATAAAGATGTAAAACTACAATACCCCTTCTTGTCAGGCTGTACATTTAAGTTGGGTGTCCCATAACTAACACCCTAATAAGTGTAGCAATAGACCTTATAAAAAATGTAAACATCACTGCTTTAAAATTGTGTGATTTTTATAAATACGTTTCATAAAGTGTGTATGCACTACACCTTCTATAAAGATGTAAAACTACAATACCCCTTCTCCTCAGGCGCGTAGCCAGGGGGAAGGAGGCAGGGCATAAGCCCGCCCCCCCCCCCCCCCCCCGAAATCTTCCATTTTGTCGGGGCCTCCTCTCCCCCCTCCCCCTCACAGAGCACTTTGCCATGGGCGCCCCCCCCCCCCCCCCCCCTTAAACAAAGTTCGGGCAACTTACCTGCTTCTCGTAAAGGTGTAATTACCACAGTACATTTCTTTTTTTGGGGTGAACACAGTGGCCCGGTACCTAATGATATGACTGAACAAATAAATTACACAAACGAGTCGCCGAAACAGCATGTTGCTTCTTGGCGAGTGTCGAGGCAATTTCGGCCGAAATCCGGCTCTAATATTGGCCAGATCTACGGTTTTGCGCCTCGTCCCGACATCCGGCAGGTATAAGTATACCGATGCAAATAAAAGATTTATGTCTAATAGCACTGCCACCAGTGATTTCTTAGGAGGCTAGATCGCGGATAGAGGCCTGTATTGCTGGGGTCGAGGGGCACCACCGGCAGTCATTGGTTGACACGATCTTATGCATGCTATAGGAGAAACGGGAAAACTCAATTTTATTACGTTAGTAGGTTGTTCTCTACCATGAAACTTCTATCGCGTTTCCGAAAATAACAATTAATATTGTGGGCAAGAATATTAAACGCGTTAGAACACCAATCTTGTTTAACTAAATGTTGTGTGGTTGAGGGTTGAGGGCGACTTTGTTGGGCGTTAACTGTGATATGTTTAATGAGAGAAGGGCTACCGAGAGTTATTGTGGAGTCATCCGCGATTTCGGAGTCATCAAAGCTCAGCAAACGATAAGTTAGAAGGCCTTTACTGGGGACATTCGCATCGTCTTAGCCGCTTGGACATAGTACTTCATGGTGAAAGCTTTTTCTTTGAACTGCTGTGAGGGCTTCCATGACAAACTGAAACTCGGAGCGTGCCGTTCAGTCGCTGAACGTGCCATTTATTTAGCAACCGAAGCAGGCGACGTCGGTAAAGTCAATGGTGGTCCGGCCGATTATTTTTTTTAATCGGTGTTCAAACGCTTCACGAATGTCTATTTGACCTCCAAGAACCCGACATAATCATCGCAGCACGTCATAAAATGCTCGCCCTCGAGCACCGCGTACAAGGTTCCAATTTTTGCGTGTTTCTCCCTTAGACTTGCGTGTATTGGATCATGGTGTAATACGCCAAACAACAAGGACAAAAACGAAGGGAGAACTAGACAGGACGCGGCGCATTGCCTGTCGTCAAGCAATGGCCGCCGGTGAGGCCAGTGACGGGCTCCCGATTCGCGATCCAGACTTGCACTGTGAGAGTTCTAATACATTACACCCGCGAAGTGCTGCACGGAGAACATCCCCCGAACGAACTTGCCAAATGTGCAGACTGATGCTGTCGCCATAGATGTTATAGAAAAGTACCGACCTCAAGCCGAAACTAGCGCCTTTTTGTTCGACGTGATGGGTGGGAATGCGAGAGGGCAGTGGCTGCCATCGTTTATCTATAAAGGTTGTTTGCTGCAACGCGGAACTTACATTTGCGATGACTTACAATTAAGCAAATCAGTTGTCAGAGATATCTACAGACGGCGTAAGTTTCCGAAACCAGCTGACTACAAAACAGCATACACTTGAAACAATTGATGACACAGCACGCGCAAGAGCTTGCTTCGTTTTAAGCATAGTACTATAAGTGAACCAATGAAAGGATATGGCTTAAATCTAGTTCTTTGGAACATCTAGCAATACGTTTCGTAAGACCTTTTATTTCCCTGGTGAGGGCATTGAGAATGAGAGCTTTCTCAAAACACAATATGACGTGGCAAGATAGCTGCCGTTCAAATATGACTTTGCTTGAGTCTCGGGCAACGTCTCCATGTTTAGCCTTCCCGGACGCTGAGTGAATGCGTCACAGGTTTCTGCTGTGGGAGCTTCGTCAAAAAATGTTCCGCCTTTCACCCATACACAAATGATGCTAGATCTCGCGGCCTCTGTGGTTGTCCTGGGCCTTTTATTACACACTGCTAGGTTTCAGCATCTGTACGGCTACAAAACGACTCAAATTTTGCAAATAAAACACGGGCCGTCGATTCCTCCCTTCGTAAAATATTAGGCGTTCACAATTCAAGCTCGCGTTTGAGTTTGTGGCCCGCGGGACACGATTTCGAGCAGAAAACCAACTTTTTCTTTTAGTTCCACTCTGCGAATGCCGCATCGTAGAAGACGAACTCTCGTCGTCTGCTCTTGCTGCTTGCCTGGTCGAGGCATGACGGGATTGTCGGCGCTAGAGAGCTCAAAGACAGCGTACAGCGAGCGGCGTGAACGCTCGCCTCCCCGCGCTGTTTCGTGCTCTCGTGCACCGCCTAGGGATTGCGGGGGATTTTTCGTCAAAAGTTGCGAAGTCGAGCGCGCGCAGCGAGGAGGAAACTTTGCAGCGTTCTTTTGGTCACTCCCCCCGCTACGTCAAAAAACTAAGAATGTTTTGCTCCACGAGTTTAGCTACCCAGATGTCTCGACCCTAAGCAAAGCGCACATCAAGGCACCCAGAAGGCACCCTAATGCCACTAAATTGGCTACGCTTCAGAGTAACAACACTTGGCCATATTGTGGCTTAAAATCATGGTAGCCAGTTATCTGAAATTACAGGAAACGCTTTTCTGTCCTCCACAAATGTTTAAAGAGTTCGCGACAAAGCAAATTAATATTACATGAGCTTCCTAACACCGAGTCTAATGCTGAGGGAGTCGCACTTTTGAATCATGACCATCGGCAGTTGCGTCTGGCCTGCAGAAGCACAAAAATTGCGGCGCGCACAACAATGTCGGGGAACGGCCGATACTCTAATCGCAGCTCATTTAGTGACTCTAGTTCCCGCGAACCTCCTTTCTTCTGAGAGAAACTGAAACTAAACATGAATAATGCACCATTATTATAGCTTATTTAGTTATAACCAACTGCATATAATGAGAGGAGGAAGCGGCCGGATAGGAGAAACGCGGGTTTTATGTACATCCGTTCTAACCGTCTCAGAAGATAGAACACGCGAGCTTACGCTCGTTTCAAAAAGAAAATCCAAAGTAAAGAGGCGGCACGCTGTGGTCTTTGTGATTGTGCGTTTAACTTTTATACTGGTATACTTAAAGATCGACAATGGACGTCGATTGTCTCGAGGTAATGTAACGCAATAGCATTATATAAATAATAAACATAATGAAGAACTGAACGACTCAATGGACCTTTTCCGGAGTTTCCACGGCGCATGCGCAGCAGCAGCAGACGGGACTCCGCCATTTTTGGTGGCGCTTTGCGTCCGCCTCACAGCAGTCAGCAGCCATAGCAGCCATAGAAACCGCGGAAGGCCGGGAAGCGGTCGCACATTTCCACGTCCTCTAAAATGCCCCAGCGCTGCTCCGCTATCGGCTGCAGCAACGACAGCAAACGGAATCGCGGGTTAAGTTTCTTCCGGTTTCCTTGTGCAAGTCTTCACCCGACGAAGCGCCAGTTGTGGATTCGGCCGATCCGACGAAACAACGCGGACGGCTCGCCGTGGCAGCCATCGGACCACTCCCGCGTTTGCAGCAACCACTTTGAGCAAGGTTCGTGCTTATTATTTCTTGCTTTCGTTAGTGTGCAAGTACAACGTACAGTGCGCCTCAAACTTTACGCCGCCACGGCATTTGCCGTTTCTGATAACACCTGCAGCGGCTGATTGAACGATCTGAAGAATGTTTGGGTTCCCGATTTCTATCCCATCCTGAGAAGGCATCCCGAAAGTTTTGGTGACAAATTTAACAGTAAGTAGCCGACACGAGCTCAATGTTTGGGAACCCAGTGGCGGCGTTAAGTTTGAGGTGCACTGTACCTGATCCAATCTGATGCTTGTGTCTGTATACGCTGTTGCGTAGCTACCTCCACCAACAGGTAGGTGCGGGCTTGAGCATTTTTTTGCTTGCTTATGTGACGATTACGCGCTGGCGCGGAAACTGCTGGATTACTATTTTGCTGTCGCAGCTACGCTGTGCAGTTTGTGACTATGCGTATAGGCGTAGAGGAAAAGTGCGAGCAGCTGTTGCTTTGGTTTCCCCACCGCGTCTGCCGTACGTTTGTAGCTAAATGAAGTCGTGAAAGTACTAAGTAAACAACTTTTTGTTTTGGGTATCTTATAACTCGCATGTTCTAAATTCAGAAAGATAAGTGCGGCCGGCCTAGTGTTCCCCTTTTGTCACCAACAGGTTGACAGATCTAGTGATAACAAGGACCTTGTCATACAACACTTCGATTTTAGGCATTCCTTAAATATTTTGTTGATTGTGTGGGTCTCATGCCAGCTCAATAACGCTGCCATTTTTAGTTCCTGTGAACTGACCTTATGCTTTCGAGCTGCGGCTGTGTTTTGAAAGGCTTCATTGATTTCTTAATACGATATTGATTACTACTAGTTGCTTCATTGCCTGGCGCCCATAGGCTCATATTAAAGTCTGCTCCCCAAGAAGCACTGCACATGCTCAGAGTGGTGTTTCATTCAGCGCTGAAATACGACGTGCAAAATAATATAATTTCAGGAGCTCCATCAAGGTGCAAAGACCACCCGGACTACGTCCCGTCGATCTTTGCTTACAAGCCCAGCTTACAAAGAGACTCGGCTGCACGGTTTGACCGGGCAAGGACGCGGCATGATAAGAAGATGGTCACAGCATCGCCAAGATTGCCAATAAAGCATCCAAGGAGTTATCCCCTCCAGGTAACATTGGTATTAATTCAATGCTATTTATTATCAATCTTCTAGGCTGCAAAAGCATAAGAAAATATTGTTTGTTGTTGTTTGTTACTTTATCGACAGAATCTAAAGTGATTGAGTCAAAGATGAACTCCAAATATTGTTTACGGTTTGCGCGTTACTTACGACTCGACCTAGTGTGGCTCCCTCTCCATTGACATGTGCTTACTCAGAAAGAGCTGAGCCACCAACATTTTTTTGTTTCTTGTTGGTATGCTTGATTAGATTTGAGTTGAGGAGTTGGCGAGAGGAATGTGTGAAATAATATATTCAGTGACTGTATTCTTTTCTGGTGCAGCAGTGGAACAACAGGAGACGGACACCATGGCTGAGGTTGTGGACAACTCGGAAGACCAGTGCACCCCGTCTACAGACACCGGAAATGACATGTGTGTGGCCGAGGACTGTGATGCTGCGACACCTTTGAGAGACATCCATCAGCGTCGTCTGTTGGAGAGCAGGATTGCGGAGTTGGAGCGGCAGCTTCAGGCAGAAAAGCTTAGAACACAAGCACAAAGCCAAATGATTATGAAGCTTGAGGAAAAGATGTCTGAAATTAAGGTCACTACGCTTTCCCTTGCTAACATCATGGGCACCGAAGACTTTTTGATTTACACTGGGCTGCCGAACTATTTTGTGTTCAAGAACTTGTACGGCATGATTGTCACGCGCGAACCTAAATTGTGTTCAGGCAATTATGTCAGGGTCCACACAGGTGAAGAGCAGCTGTTCATGGTTCTAGTAAGGATCCGTACGGGAATGTCTCTGAAGGAAATATCCATGGATTGTTGTGCTGAGTTGTGAACTAAGTGCTCTCAACTGCTTTCCGAAGCTGGGTCTTGCACAACAAAGAATGCAGAGACACTTCGACGCATTTCCTGATACAAGGGTGGTACTGGATGCAACCGAGATAAGAATTCAAACGCCATCCAGCTTGGATGCACAGCGTCAAACCTTCTCACCGTGTAAGCATGCAAACACAATGAAGTGCTTGTTTGGGGTAACACCGGACTGTTATATTTGTTACCTCTCGCCACTGCACGGCGGTGCCGTGAGTGACCGAGAAATTGTGCGGCAATGCGGCATCCTCAACCTGTTAGAACCAGGTGAGGCTGTTATGGTAGATAAAGGTTTTAAAATTGGTGACTTGCTTCCACATGGTGTGAAGCTTCATATTCCACCCTTCAGAGAGCCGCACACACGTCAGATGCCAAAGTCGGAAGTCTACGAGACTCGTAACATTGCTGGCGCTAGAGTACATGTTGAAAGAGTGATTAGGCTCATTAAGGAGTTCCACATTTTCGATCGTGCACCGCCTCTCACCGTGATCGACTTAGCCGACGAGATTTTCACCACTTGTGTTTTATTGTGCAACTTCAGGGGGCCATTGATTAAGGAGGAAGAAGAAAATGAACCATGTGCATGAGTGTGTAACTGAAAAATTGTATGCTAAGTTGGTTTCAGAAAAGAAGACTGAAAAAGAGACTAGAAAAAAATACATACATGTGACTTGCATGAGTACCAGGGAACGGTTATATGCACCAGATATATTAGCATTCCTGAACTTCAAACATTGTTAGTGTAGCATGTTTCCCATTCTTTCATCATACATAAATACAAGGACTGTTACCTTTGATAAGTGCGAATATGAAACAACCACTATTCGTCCTTTTCTGTTTGACAAACTCACTGGCTCTATCTAATTAACAGTGCTTTTTCAATTGGCATTTTTTTGTGTTGCCACTTTTTAACACATATTTCTTCCGCCAAATGGCATAAAAATGTTTGCTCAATGCAGGGAACTACCCTTTTGCAAAAAAAATATATATCTGATTCAGCACAGAAAATGACGCATCAGTGGTTTTGCACCGTATTCGACGTGTTTTTGAGCCATTTTGACGTTAGCGGCACCACGTTTTAACTCGCTAGAAAAACAAAACGCACGGGAATGTGTGAGCTCTCATTTACACTTTTTGTTTCAGTGAAAGTACACTTTGCGACATAATGCAGGAACGACTGTTTTGCATAGATACATGATAATAAACTACTTGACTCTTTCGAATGTGAGCTTCAAAGGATTTTCATGCATGCGAGCGATATAAAATCCTGCCACGTGCATCTCATGTGGTACATGTCCAGGTTCAGTAGTGTGCAGCCTGCCAAGACGTCGAACTCGTCGAGTGATTCTTTCTGGGATCACCACACGCTCGTAGAAATAGAGTAGCCCTGGAAGAATGGTGCTGTAGCAGAAGGTGTTGTCAAAAGCTATCCGCTCAACACTGATGGAGTCGCATAGAAGTCCATTGTTTGTCCAGATGACAAAGTCTGCCCAAGGAAGCCCAGTGACAGCCAGCTGTCCTTGCACTTGGTAGTAGTAAGCACTGTCCCGCTTGAGCGTAGCTTCACCTTCAACGATGTGGGCAAAGAACTTTTTGTCCAGGGCGGCACCCTTTGGTGTTTGACCCTTCTTACTGCGGGGACACTTCACCTCAAGCAAGCCAACTCCTTCGCCGTCGTAGACGATGCGATCGGGAGATGCCGCAATGAACGGATACCTTGGGTAAACGTGCAGGCCCGTCTCCTCAACATGCACCTCTTTATCATAGTAGGCCATAAGCTGCACATACCGGTCCACAGCGAGGGGCTCGTTCTCGATGCCATAGAGGCGTGGGTCACCTGGCTTCAGTCTGATGTTCTTAGAGTACATGACTTCCCGGACGAGGCTCTCTGGTTTTTTGCAGCGAACCATGTGCTTGAAGTTTGATGCTGTCAGTCGCCCCACGCGCTCTCTTTTCCATGTCGGATTTTTTCCTTGGCCAAATGTTGACTTCTGGATGGCGTTCACTTCACTGAGGCTCAGAGGTCGGACGGACTCGATTTCTTTCCTGAAGTGCTCACGGCACTTCTCGGAATGCAGGTTCTCGTTGTCCAGGATGGGGCACAGGAAGCGGGGTGGTTCTGCCTGACCAACATACTTGCACCACAGGAGGCTAGGCTCCTTCCTTTTGATAGCGTCCACATAAACCTTGATGTCGTCCAAGTCTCCACCGGTAGGGGCCGAAACTGCTACAGCTTGGCGCTGGACCTTTTCTTTTTTCTTTTTGTGCACGACATGCCTCTTGAAATTTATGTCTTTTAGAGGAGTTGGACAAGCTCGTTTGGCACCTGAAAAAAGAAAAGTGATTGCACTGGGTCATCTTTGGAAAATAGCTAGTGCCAAGATTTTCCCGTTAGCAGCAAATTTGATCGAAGTCACAGCTGCCTGATTCCGCTACAAGCATTAATTCACATTTTAATGCTTACATTGCATTAAC
Source organism: Ixodes scapularis (assembly GCF_016920785.2). Classification (NCBI taxonomy): domain Eukaryota; kingdom Metazoa; phylum Arthropoda; class Arachnida; order Ixodida; family Ixodidae; genus Ixodes; species Ixodes scapularis. The sequence continues at coordinate 336,995 of NW_024610265.1, read as the reverse complement.
TTCGATAAGAAACAAATAAAACATACCTATTCGAAGAAGCAAACATATCTCGCTTGCCTTGCTAACCTTGTCCTTAGGCTAATAAAGTGAAGTGAGTGAAAACTCTGATTGACTTGCAGCTAAGCACATATGACTTAGATAGTCCACTTTCAGTGTTGTTCCCTTTCTTTAACTGTCACATATCTTGCTGAAGAAGTTAGGGCAAGGATGGATGGTCTGGAGAATGCCGACAGAATGCTGGAGGACGAAACCTCCTCTCCAGCGTTCCTGCTGCTTGCTTTTTCCCAAAACCCTTGCCCTATGTTCGAAAAATGTCACTGACTATAGGTAACTTTGCAATAGTGTGTGTTTGAAATAAACAGTGTTCCCTAATGAAGGAGAGTGCCTGTTTGTCGTTAGCCTCATACTTTTTAGTTCCTTTGAACTGAAGTAACCACATCCCCAATGCGCTGCATAACCAGCAGTAGGAATATATCTTTCTCACTCATCAGCTGAAACACCTGACTGTATATGGCAGCAACATGCAGGTATCATTTTTAAACAGCACAGTAAAACTCATTTCAGCATAATCATAAAACACGCTGACGGTTTCAAGCTTGTTGGCATTTTTAGCCATGGAAGTTAAAAGCGGGGTGATATGGGCGAGGCCAGAGTGCGAAACATTTTTTTTTATATATTTGCGGCTATTTTTCACGGGTTTCACATACTTTGGGAAGACTGTGAAGGCACATTCCAGCGGCATCTGGAGTCCGTGCTGCTCGGCTGCTGCACGTCCGCGACGACGAAGAGCAGTCCCGCAACGTGTTGGCACGTCTCGCTCAGCCTGTAAGAAGTTTTGTTTTTGGACATAGTGATTACGGCATACACTTACGCAAACAATATCTACAAGCGTTATAACCGCAGAACATACCCTGCAACGCAATCGCAGTGTGCTTTCACAACGGCGCCGTTTCTGTCCAGAGCGATCAGCTGCTTGTAGTGCCCGGATTTCATGGATGGTATACAGATACTTCTGATGAGCACAAGGTCCATTCCTGGCACTGATGTATTGGCCGTCACCCTCCGAACGTAGTTCTCCTCGAAGAAGGACCATCCTTTCCGCAGTTGCCGCGTTGAGCACCCAAAGAGAAGCTCTATCGCGTGTTTCGTCACGTTAGGCGCCGCGTTGAGATCCGTCGTCCAACCACTTGGCAAGACGTACAAACGAACGAAGTCGATCGTGGTCAACTCATTCATCGTACAAATAAGACGGATCAGCACGTCGTTATCACAAGATTCAGGAAGACTGGGACAAACGAATTATCAACGGCACGGCGCTTTGCTGACATACGGAGCCGCGGACCAGCGAAACCCGTGACCGAGACCACGCTACTGCGCCATCAAAAACGCCTTCGCGGTACGCCGGGAGATGGCGCTCTGCATCCGCGGAAAAGGCCCATTTTTCAATCCTCGGATTGTAATATGGCGGAAGCCTTTTGTACTTACTTTTGATGAAGACTAATGTAAGGTAACGAGGTAATGATTAAATGATGAGGCTCTATAAAGACGATGACATTAGTGGGTGTCAAACTACAACGTACAGTGCCAGACTTGGTTCAAGAATTGGGTACCCAAAAACTTCTCTTCACCCGCAACAGAATATCGTAGAATCAATGAGGATGCTCCTTTACAGCTGTAACTGGAACAGGACACCTGCACTATGCAAAAGTGCGACTTATTAATTAATATGAAGGAGATTTCTAGCAGCACCCCCTGTTGGACTGCTTGTAAGAAATGGCCTCGTTCAGGTAAAGTGTCCCCGTACTAAAAGGTTTTTGAAGCCTACTGAATCTGCAAAAGAGTATGATGCGAAAAATAAGAAAAAGGAGCCTCGTATGAAAGGTCCAAATCACCACCATAGCGTCTACTGCCAAATAAGAGGGCTGTTACACAATACACAACGACGGTTTTGTGATTTCGTTATATTTACACTCAAGGGCATCGGTATCCTACATATTCAGAGAAATTACACCTTCTGGTCAACCAACATAACGCCTTTTCTACTCAAGTTTTACATGGAAGGCCGGACTTCCGCTGAAATTCCCCACGTAGACGAGCTGTCCGATCGAATAAACTGCCATTACCCCCAATCTCGGAATCTCTCGATCTTCGTTCGTAGGCCATAGTGCAATGAGATTGAGGGGTGTGGCTCTTCGTCCACCGAACATTGCTTCGGCGGGTGTTTTTCCCATGGAAGAAGAGACCGTCGCGTGCTGTCAAAACAAGAACCTGGCGATTCTTCACTGAACTGCTCCTTCCGTAAGCTTCGAGACGGCTTTCTTTGTTTCGCGCACCATCTGTTCTGCTTGCACGTTAGTTGCAGGATGGTATGATGCACTAATGTAATGCCTGATGCCGTTTTCTTTTTTTTAGAATTTATTTTATTTTATTTGAAACAAGATTCGGCGCGTTATCAGAAAAAAGTATTTTCGGTAGGGCAAAAGTAGAGAACAGAGAGCGTAGAACGTCAATGACGGATTCGGACGTCGTGGCAGGCATCGTGTAAACTTCCAACCGCTTAGAGTACGCATCGACCATGACTCTGCAGACGCGGATACGTTTTGCCACCTACCGACTGCATAGTGGATCTCTTTCAGTTACTGTTCATGATGGCCCTGGACTCGAGGAAGCCTTCGAGTCTGTCCGCAAAGTTAGCCCAGGTGCCAACACTTTTGTCGAAAGCGGTAAGTGTTCGAAACGTCGACAATGTCGGTAGCGACGTGCTGTGCTTGACACCGGACGCTTACCATTCGCTGAGAAGAAACTTGCTTGTTCGTGTGCCACGAGTCGTCCGATATCAGGTCATCACCGCAACTCCATCTCCCGACAAAACAGGTATTCATTTTCGCATGTCCATAGTTAGCAATCATGTTAACTTAAAAATTCCCGAAAGCTCATCGCCTGCTGTCACTAAATGCCGCCCATTCATAGCGTCTTCGTTGCAAATAAACGTCTTTCTATTTATTCAGATGCTTTTCATCATATTCCTCCTCAGCTGTACTTCAACATTGTGTCCGTCGGTACTTCCGATAATACTGCAATGGCGTTTGTTTTCTGAAAACTGTAATGTAACAATCTGTACAACATCTTCCGGATCCTGTAAAACGCAATATTTTGTGACGTCACTTTTCAGCCGCCATTATAATGATGAGGTCAGTACCGTAAATCGCGAAACAGTTTACTAGTCGTCCGCTTCCACTGGTGTCTGGGAAGATTAAGTCTACTGAGCGTGTATTCCTGCAGAATAATTTTTCATTGACAGAATATTGACACGTCATTCAACAATTGATTCCTTCTTGGGTAGCTAAACTCGTGGAGCAAAGCATTCTCTGCTTTCTGACGTAGCGAAGGGTGTGACCAAAGGAATGTCACAAAAGTTTCCTCCTCCAAGCGCGCGCTCAACTTCGCAACTTTTGACTAAAAATCTCCCGCGATCCCTAGGCGGTGCACGAGAGCACGAGACAGCGCGGGGAGGCGAGCGTTCACACCACTCGCTGTAAGTTGTCATTGAGCTCTCTAGCGCCGACGATCCCGTCATGCCTCGCCCAGGCGAGAAGCGAGAGCAGACGACGAGAGTTCGTCTGGATGCGGCATTCGCACAGCGGAACTGAAAGAAAAAGTTGGTTTTCTGCTCTAAATCGCGTCCCGCGCGCCACGAACTCAAACTTGAGCTTAAATTGTGCGCGTCTGATATTCACCAAGGGAGGAATCGATGACCCGTGTTTTCTTTGCAAAATTTGAGTCGCTATGTTGTTGTACAGACGCTGAAACATACCAGCGTGCAATGAAAGGCCCAGGACAAACACAGAGGCTGCGAGATCTCGCATCATGTTTGTGCGGGTGAAAAGTGGAACATTTGTCGAGAAAGCTCCCGCAGCAGAAACCTGTGACGCATTCACTCAGCGCCCGGGGCTCAAGCAAACTCATATTTGAACGGCGGCTATCTTGCCCCGTCGTATTTTGTTTGAGAAAGCTCTCGTCCTCAATGCCCTAACCAGGGAAATAAAAAGTCTTACAGACGTATTGCTAGATGTTCCAACGAACTAGATTTAAGCCGTAGCCTTTCTCTGGTTCACTCATAATACTATGCTTAAAACGAAGCAAGCTCTTGCGCATACAGTGCCATCAATGTTCTCAAGTGTATGCTGTTTTGTAGTCAGCTGGATTCGGAAACTTACGCCGTCTGTAGATATCTCTGACAGCCGAGTTGCTTAATTGTAAGTCATCGCAAATATAAGTTACACGTTGCAGCAACCAACGTTTATAGATAAACGATGGCAGCGACTGGCACGTACTCTCGCATTCCCACCCATAACGACGAACAAAAAGGCGCTACCCAAGCAGCACATTGTGAATGGGCCATCGCTGGCAAGTGTACTATGGCCAACCAGATTTTCGATGGCCCAAGCTTGGCCAAAGTGCTCGGCAATAGCAGTGTTTTCGTCCTCGTCTGGTGACTTGCCATTCACTTTATGCCAGTCGCTGGCCATTCACTTTAGGCCAGTGACTGGCCATTCACTTTAGGCCAGTGACTGGCTATTCACTTTAGGCCAGTGACTGGCCATTCACCTTTGTCCAGTGGCTGGCCATTCACTTTAGGCCAGAGAATGGCCATTCAGCTTTGGCAGTCACTTTCGGCCAGCCACTGGCCATTCACGTTTGGCCAGCCACTAGCCATTGACTTCCGGCCAGTCACTGGCCAAAAGTGGCTGTAGTTATACACTTAATACATAATTTATCACAGACTGCCAGAAAATTTGGGTGTTCCTCAGAAGACTGTCAAGAGTTTCGGGAGGTCAAGTTTGAGAACTCAACCCCAGAAACTTTTACATAGTAATGACACGCGAAGCTGCTGCAAGTCTGCTCAATATTTATTGGACCTTTTTGAGTACTAAGTCTTACGACGCTGGTGGCGACCACCATTCCAGTCGTCGTGGGTTCAGGGATGGTATGTTGTCCCAACATTAAGATCCCCCGGTAGTGCAGCAGTAAAAAAAAAAAAAAAAGAAGTAACTTTAGGTGAAGGGACAGTGTAACAATGGAGAGTTTTAGTAGATCGTTCCGATACCTCCGATAGCCCCGATAACGATACTATGCATGCGCAAGGGAGGCGGTGGCGGAGTATCGGGTATCGTTATCGGAGTCATGGGAGCGATCTACTAAAACTCTCTACTCTTCAGTTACAATATTTTTCAGTTTACACAAGCTTAATTGCACTAATGGGAAAGAGAAGCCTTGAGTACACAGTAAAAGATTTTACACATTTAAGGGTGTAAATCAGTTTGTCCCTGGGCTAACACCCTTATGGCGTTCAGGCAAGCACCCTTCATAAAGGGTGCTTGCTAACACCCTTGGTAAAGGGTGCTTGGCATGAAATGGGCACCTGCTGGGGTGGCCCAGTGGATGCTGGGCCACCTCAGCCAATCTGTCGCCGGGAGAGTATCATGCGACGTTTTGGTTATGTGGAGTACAAGGTCACATGACGCTCTCCCGACGCTGGATTGGCTGGTAGCGTCCGCCGAGCTCGGACGAAGGGTGAAATGAAGTATAGACCCCAGTGAACATTTCATTGGAATGTGTCCAATACACATAACAGAACTTGTAAATTGTACGAAAATCATATATGGTATTGCATATTCTTATATTATTATTACATGACTTACAGCTTATCATGTTTACTGAACACATTTAAACTTTTTTCACTTAGAGGGATTGCCACATCACCACATACGAGGCATGTGATAAAGAAATAATGAATCACACTAAACACAACTCACTTCATGAAGTAATACAAAAGAGCTCCTTGCAGGTAACCCCGTGGGCAATTGGGAAGTGGTACGGCACGCCCCTTTCTCGAACTCTAAGTGAGCAAGCAGTGGCCCCAAGCATCGCACTGCACGGCTGAACCATTGTGAACATCATGGTCTGCCACAAACGAAGCATGTAAAGCTTTCCTGTTTGGAGATCAAGTGACATGTTTTGTTTGTCTCAGGGGATTGCAGGCAACCCACGCTTCGCTTATCACTTGTCTCCTACGCGCATCTGGCTCAACTCACAAATCGCGCATTGTACCAAACGGTCCAAGAAGACGGAAAGGAAGGACTCCCCTCATTCTCGGACCCTCGTTCGTGCAACCGGAAACAGCCATTATCCCCTTAGAAGATTAGCCCGTTGCTTAAAACTCGAACAAAAGTTGCTTTCCCCACCCCGTTCAGCCCTAAGCTGACAGTGTTGTGGAAGCTTCGTGCTCCATGGACCAGCCACACGCTCGTCACGCCACGGGTACTTCGAACGGCTCGGTTGTAACGCGCTGACGCTATTGACACCACCACAACGCTGCCAGCGCCACCAAGGGCAAAGCTGATAACCACGCCTGCCTTGCTACTCCACGAACGCGAGGAATCTTTTCTTTCTGCTTTTGTTTGCGCCGGATATCCCCTGACGCATCGCGCTCTCCGTTCGCTTCTCTTCGAGCGCTTGCTGGAGTGCACCGTTTGGAACGCAAAATATAGCCAGCCGTTCAAAATACAAACGTGCGATTATCATTTACGGTTATTATCCCTCATACTTGATTCACTTCCAAACGAAACTTGAATATTTCGATTTTTGTTTCCGTACCCCTTTAAAGAACACAACTGTGATGATGATTTAATGAATGATGATGATGAAACAATTTTGACTAAAGAGAGTGACCAAAAGGGTATACTGAAAGAATCACTAACAATGATGAAACCTAGAAATATATTAGTGCCTTCCCTGTGTTTTGCCATTGAGTGGAAGAAGCTTCTTAGCCTATATTTTTGTTAGAAACAGGTGTGATGCGTCCGTCTGTTTATTTTTTAATCTTGATGTTGTGCAATTTTTTATTTCCGAGGTTGAAAGCTCAAGGCATTCCCTGTTGTTTGTTCCACCACATTTACCCAAATGTTAGTAGGTTGCTTTTTTATGTTTACTGTCCTTGGGTATGTCAGGGGTTGTGAACAGTAAAACGTTGTAAGGCCCAGGAAGGAATTCCCTTTGTAATGTGGTGGCAAGCAGAAGAGGAATTGTAAAAACTGACTTCATGTCTTCTCCTGCGTTTTGTTTTTTGGGTCGCCTATTCATTTTTTGCCCATTAATACTCAGCTGTGTTTGATACTTCTCTGCGTTTGTGTCATCCTTCAGAGAACCCGTCTTTAATAAATTATGTGTTTAGCCTGTTTAGCTAGCTTGCACCCTCCTTTTTGTTTTCGACCATTAATAAATGACTGTACGATTCAACTGCAAGCACAGTGTTAATGCATAGTAATAAATAGCAGCATACTTTTATTGACTAGTGGTGATGATTGGACTAGATAGTAGCCAATTATTCAAAAGAAATAATGAAGAATATGGGAACAGAGGATCTGAACACAACACAGCGCTGTGTTGATCTCCTCCTTCTTGTCCGTGCCATTCACATTCCATGTTTTTAATAACACATTTATTAATAATTTTCTGCTTGCTATCATCTGTATAGGGGTTCACTGGAACGACCCATCTGCTATTGCATTCACTTTAGGGCAGCTCCTCCTTCCTCATGGTGCCATCGCTCAGGAAGTCCAAGGCGGGTGTCACTCTCACTCTTGTGGTTCAGTTCCCCAGGTTCCCATAGGTTTCAAGCTGCTAGCCAAACTGAGTCAGGCCTTCCAGCCCTGCAGAAAATGTCAATTCCACTCTTTTAGACGTAGACACCCACATTTTGCGTGTACGTGAAAGAAGCTCTAACAGAGAGGAAACAAAATGATTGGCCTTTTTTTAATGCATCCTTTTTTTTCGCTGAGAACATACATAAACGTTACACGCTATTGTACATTCAGTGGTGCGGCTTAATTTAGGAATAGCACTTTTTTTCATATAACTTTTATATAAAGAAAAAACTCAATATAATGGGTCGGACATAAATGGTTGCTATGAACTGCCCTATACATTTACACATTACCTGATATCATCAAAAGAGTAGAGTAGCGTAGGGCTGCACTGCACCAATTACGTCTTTGTAACCAATTAATAGTTGGCATTTATTTGTTTATTACTATTGGCTATTATTATTTGACAGAAAGAATAACCGGGCGAGTTGGTACGGTGGTAGTCTTTGAACTCCATTAAATATTCAGGTTTGACACTAGTTAAAGGGGCCCTCCGGATCGTTATGCGATGATCTATTTATGGCGGTAACTCAATCTACAGGCCCTAAGGATCTTAAAAATCATAAAATTACGGTCATGCGCGGCGGATTTCTCTACTAAAATTGCTATCAAAGTCCACGGGATGCCCCCCTTTCTGAGATGAGCCCGGAAAACGGGAGGGGCATCTCTTTACGCGTCAGCCAATAGCAAGCGAAGGATTCCGGCGTCACTGCGCGTCGCCAGCGCGGCCGACCGCCGACCCGCGGAGGAATCTCTTGAACACGCGCGGACCGTCGTCAAGGGGCCCGGACTTTGTGCTCGGCAGTCGTCGTTCGTCGCACTGCACCGTCGCGCTGCTACTGCAATACGCAGTCGCATTCCACAGATGACAAGGAAAAGTTTGACTCGTTGACGTGGAAGGATCGCAAAGCTGGCTTCGGAGTCGGGATCCACGGAAAGGAGGAACATGTGTCCCGCAAACGCACGCCTGCAGACGCCCCGGGAAGCAGACGAGCCGACGCGCCGACGCATCGCCCACTAGCAACAAGCTTGCGGGGAGAAAACATAGTTCGCTGGTATTGGAGCGATAATTGCGGACTATGTTTTCCGCACCACAATCAGTTTACGTTTTTCTCAAACTCTAATTTACAACAAGCTTAAAAAGTGTTGCAATAATAACGTTCGCATTCACCGCGAGATGCAGCATTTCCATTGGTCAAGTTTTAGCGATGGGCAAGGAATGGGGGATCGTCCTCCAAGAGAAAATAGTCCCAATATATTTCTTCTGCCACCTGCTTAATAAACGGTTTTGTAATCTAAAACATTGTATACATATTAACTTGCACTTACTATGCAATATAACAACATAAACAGACGATCACAGAAAGCTCTGGAGAGCCCTTTTAATTTTTTCCGCCTTTTTTCATGTTTTTGTTTTTTCTAGCTGCTCTGATTTTTGTTAGGGCTTTCGCCACAACTAAAAAACGTGACATCTAAACTCCTTTTATTTTTTGCATCACACAATCGTAAACTAAAAAAGTGTGCCGGTTCGGTAAACGCGAAGAGACCTAATTTCCGAGGGTGAAACCTCTAAAAACAAGGGACAAGTAAAAGAAACAAACAACACAGGGCGTTGTTTGTCCGTTGTTTTTGGCGCTTTTACCCTCGGAATAATGACGAAGCGACCGCGCGTCTCTACGCACAGGCATTAGCTTATGCAAAAAATCATGCTGCATGCTCGCTCTTCTAACGTTTTTCTCGCTCCCGCTTTATGAAACAAATCGGTGGCGAGCGGCTGTTAGGACAAGATGTCAGAACTAGCATGACCTGTGATTAACACCTTGGGACGGCGACTGAATGCTTGAACTGCCGTCAGACGGCACTTGAACGCTCCGCACAAGCGTCATCGGACGAGCGCCGCACAACGGCGCAAAGAACATGCTCAAGGTTCCGCCGCGCGGGAATCTTTCTCACACTGCGGAGCGAGCCAGAGGTTTTGAAGAAGATACGCCCTTTTCAAATAACGAAATAACACAGGGCAGAAGCATAGTTAGAATCAAGCATAGCTTAGCAAGCACACGGTACACGACAAAGTTTGAAACAGCAGCCCACTTCGCAGAAACAAAAGAAAGTTGCTAACCGGCGTTTGCACGAGTCGTGCATGGGCGGTTGTGAACTTACGGGCGTTGCCAAGACGCAGCGTCTCCCAGCTCTCAGTCATCGATTGTTATTCTTGAACACGGTATTCGTAAGGAAGATATTTAAAATATCCACTAAAACGGCTAAAACGTAAAAAAAAGGAAATTTCCGAAGCTTCTGGAATTTCAACGACCATTCAAACGAGCCCAACGGAAGCTGATTGCGATAGCGATGGTCTTGCGCAGTCTTCGAGAGTCTCTTTTCCTTTTTATTTATTGCTATTTTTTTTTAGAACTATACTAAGCGAAATAAATTATATTAGTAACAATAAGAATTTCACTAAAATAATAATGTAAAACATTACAAAAAGTGAGTAAATCTTAGTTTTTATTTAAACTTTAGGTTTTTTCTTTTTTGTGTAAACCGAAACCGAAACTAACTCAAGCAACGCTTCCTTCGTCGTAATTGTTTGCGTGTGCGTGTGTGCAGGCGTGTGCGTGTGTTTATGCGCACGCGTGTGGATGCGTCCACGTGCATGCGCGTGTGCGTTTTCCGGTTGTGCGTGCGTGTGCGTCTGCGCGCGGGCGTGGTTTTGCGCGTGTGCATGCGTGTGTACGTGCGTGCGCGCATGTATGTGTGCGACTGCGAGCGCGCGTGTATGTGTGCGACTGCGAGCGCGCAAGCGTCTGTTTGTTCGTTCTATTGCACTGCGCCCGCAAGAACAATTGGATGTCCCTGGACACTGTTAAAACCCTAACTTATTGATTATTATTATTATTATTATTATTGTTGTTGTTGTTGTTGTTATTGAAACATAGCCCCGAGACTTTAGACACAGGGCCCTGAACTTTTCTATAGCTGGCTGTAGCTGTATCTATAAATTTTTAAGGCCGACCATGCGAAGCTACAGGGGGTGATAGCCTCCCATTGAATTTCCCATAAACGACCATAGGCCATTTTTTATGGGATGTCTCGGCCTGGTTTATTATGGGATTTGCCTCTTTATGTGTGTGAGTTTTTGTGCATGTCACCATATTCTCAAATGAATATTTTACTCGGGTTGACATGTTCATGAGACAGGTTCTAGCAGCATGTCATGAATATTTGTCAAACATTTTCACAATATTTTGATTTCATGTTGCCAGATATAAACTCGAGACTAACTGATTTTCTTACTGTACACTTCCATCAATCAATATTTGTAAAAAATGCTAGTATAGAGCATTTCACCCTACTTTCCGATTTCTGAGCATGGAGTGATTTGTAAGAAAATTAAATATGAACTAATATATAAAATTTTGTTTTCAAACATAAAAATTGTATGCAAAAGAGGCACTTAATTATCAGCTATTTGCATGAATTACAACTGACATTATAAGAAACTAGACTGCTAACAACTGTTGCTTTTCAAGCAGAAATCTTACCTGTACATTATGTACAGAGCCATATATAAGCTTTCCAAAACCATTTCACATTATTTATTTAGCACCCTCTTCTACACCCTTCTCACATTCTTCACTAAATGTAGGGTGTAACACGAAACAGCACCTTTTTCGGTAAAATTAAGAGGTTGTATTCCTAGTTTTAGGTTGTTAAAAAGGTGTAGCCGAGGGTGTAAGTTGCTACAACACCCATTTTACACCCTTAAAGGTGTAAAAACTTTTACTGTGTAGTACGGCCGACCATCACTGGCGTCAATCACCACGATAGCGTCAATAGCGTCACGGCGTTTCCCACCACCCGCCAACAATCACGTTGTTAACAACAAAACCAGCGTTCTGCACATCTAGGTCGAGATGTTCATTTTCTTTTTGTTTTACGTGTGGCTCGATTTTGAACATTTCCGTTGCGGCTTTAACCGAAGCTTTTAGCTTTCCTTGGCTCAGGAAATCAGTATCCTAGCACCTATATGAAACATTACTGAGACTAGCTTAAGTTTAATCAATATATGAGAGACGTCTTCTTTAGGCTCTTCCAAAACACAAAGTCTGAAATATCCAATCTTATCCGATTCAAGCACAAGCTGATCGGGGTGCATGGCTAGCGTGGCGGTTTACTAAGCTGAGTGCATTGATACACCTATAGGTTTTTAAGGTAGAGAAGGGGGCTTATGGTCGGTATACAGGTACACTGGCCGGGTAACGGTGGGTGCGTCTTCCAGGAAAGGGGAGCATCTGCGCCCGATGCACCCGACTACAACTATTTTTTTCTTCGAGTGCAGTTGGGAAGTAAATATGTGGAGCGGTAACCGAAAAATCGCGGATGTGGCATTCGCACTAAGAGTGCCGCGCGGCGACAGAGCGGTATAGTTAACGCGAAGATGACGTCGGCGCTGCTTTCGTATTTTATTTTCATAGAACAACGACGGGCACAATATTTTCCCACTTCTAGCATAATGTTCCAAATGAACATATCACACGACAGTGCTAGTTAAGACAATAGCCTTTCAAGTCTAACGAAAAAAAAAACTGAATAAAACGGTGATCGTTTGCTCGCGCTAACAGTGTTCGCGCGATGCACGCACTAATATTCTGCCAACCACTCGCTCGTGGTGCTTCTCTCGCTGCCCGTCGTTATAACAAAGTTTCGTCAACGCGATGAAAGTTTAGATTATGGGTGTCCCTGCGGCGAAACTGAAAATCAGCACTTTTGGCAGAACACTTGTCGGCCATGTTTATGTCCACGGCGGCCAAGCTGAGAATCAGCACTTCTGGCCAAACACTCGCCGGCCGTGTTTATGTTTCCGGCGGCCAAGGTGGAAATCAGCACAGGTGGCCAAACACTTGCCGGCCGTGTTTATGTCTCCGGCGGCCAAGCTGAAAATCAGCACTGCTGGCCAAACACTCGCCGGCCGTGTTTATGTTTCCGGCGGCCAAGCTGAAAACCAGCACTACTAGCCAAACACTTGCCGGCCGTGTTTATGTCTCCGGCGGCCAAGCTGAAAATCAGCACTTGTGGCCAAACACTTGCCGGGCGTGTCTATGTCCCCGGCGGCCAAGCTCAAAATCACCACTGCTGGCCGAACACTTGCCGGCCGTGTTTATGTCTCCGGCGTCCAAGCTGAAAATGAGCACTTCTGGCCAGGCGCTTGCCGGCAGTGTTTATGTCTCCGGCGGACAAGCTAAAAACAGCTAGTTTGTGGCCGGACCCTTGCCGGCCTTGTTTATGTCTCCGGTGGCCAAGCACTTAAAGTGGCCAAGCTGTCCAGACATTGGCCAACCGTCGGCCGATCGAAATTCACTTTCTGGTGCTGCTTGGGTAGTTTCGGTTTGAGGCCGGTACTTTTCTACAATATCTATGGCGACAGCATCGGTCTGCACTCGGTGCATTCGGCAAGTTCGTTCGAGGCCTGTTCTCTGTGCAGCACTCCGCGGGTGCAATGCATTAGAACTCTCACAGTGCAAGTCTGGATCGCGGATCGGGAGCCCGTCACTGTCCTCACCGGCGGCCTTTGCTTGACAACAGGCAATACGCCGCGTCCTGTCTAGTTCTCCCTTCGTTTTCGTCCTTGTTGTTTTGGCGCATTACAACATGAGGCAATACACGCAAGTCTAAGGGAAAAACACGCAAAAATAGGAAGCTTGTACGTGGTGCTCGAGGGCGAGTATTTTATGACGTGCTACGATGCGGTGCCGCCGAGCCAGCAGAGCGGCCGACAGAGCCGCTGGAGCCGCCAAGCCGAGCCGCCGAGCTTGCGCAGTGCGCAGCGGGCGGGCGTCAGTCCCGCGACCCGGCCCGGTCGGCCCGGCCCCGCCGGCGCGACCCACGGACAGTTCGTCGCGCTCTTTGCTCCTGAGCATCAAGTGAAACCAACACACTTTCAATTGCTTCAAAAGGTACGTATAAACGACTTTATTACGTGCAGCATTGAGGGCTTTGGTGTGCAAGGATCAAAGTAAACACCGAAGGACAGAAAGGAGGCGTGAAGTTTTGAAATCGCAGCTTATTTGAACGCATGTGTCCCCTGTTGAAAGCCTCAGGCTGTGCTCTGTTGCAGGCGTCATTTCCACTGCGTGTACTCCAATGTAACGTCAGTCAGTGTTCGCACTCGGCTAGCTTTGCTATCTTGTTATCTCATGTGCGAAATAGACGTAGAAACCAGCGCCGCGTCTCTTTCGGATACTCAGCCTCCAGCCCCCTTCCTTCAGGCTTGCTTTCTGCCGCGACCGTTCGGCGCTTTGGATTCGCGGGCTCGTTCGAAAAGGCGTTGTTTGAAGCTGACGACTCGCCGGAGTGTTACCGGAGCTTCTCTTTAGGAAAGTTGCGATCGACGCTCGGCTGTGAGCTCGTACTTTTTTCATCCCCGGTAGACCATGAGTGCCGACCACTGATCTGTGGTGCCGACTGGCGCCGAACGAAGTTGAGAAACGCTAGCAAGTGAGTCAGATTTTTGCGACGCCGCCCAACTGCCCTGCTATCAACTGCGCAAAGCAAATAGCGTAAAAAACACTAAAAAAAACACGCGTTTTTTATCTTTTCGTTGGCCCTGTTTCACCTCAATCAAAGCAAAGTGAATCGCGGCTGTGCGTCGGTTGACTCATTACTGTGCCTAGATTGTAGGTTGACTCAATACAGCGGAGCCTTTTTGGTGTGATTTTATTCCGATATCGTTATATCTTGCCTTTTCATCTTGGCTGCACACTTCTAGACGACCTTCTACACATTGCACTCCTTGTCGATATGTCGCGAGACTAATTGGAAGGCACTGTGTGCTCACTCCTTGGTGCACATATTTCATGTTCAGCATCAGTTATCTGAAGGAGGCACCATGAAACCCTGAAATTTGTTCAGAGTTTCCTCAACATACTGTATCAGAGTGCTGTTTTGTATGTTTTAGTTTCGTAGAAAACTAAGTTGCACTTTGTAATATACCCTAAAACGGTTCAGTACAATTAAAGTTGCAATGAAACATTGGCCACGAGAGGTGACTCAGTCAACGTGGCCAAAAAATGTCTCGCATAATATTCTCCATGGGTCATTTTGGATGTTGAAAAATTTTCTTGTGAATAATGAGTGTTATGCACATATGTTTCTTCTACTTTTCGTACAAGTACTTCGGTTAGATAAGCCCCAGCAAAGGCAGCAAGACAGTCTCATGGGGTCACACCAAGGATAACTGCATTCCTGCTCGAGTCCCGAGTCATGTCACCAAACTTCACTGAACATAATGGTACATTCCCTTTCCTTAACTTTTCCCTCTGAAATGTATTTTTCTGTTGTTTTTTTTTTGTAAAAAGACTAGTACAACGTTTAAACACCCGAACATTCCTAAATGGTCTCTGTACCAGACAATAGGGTATCTGGTACAGAGACCCTATTGTCTGTACCTATTGACCCGCTTCCTATAGTCGCTTCCTATTTTCTGTACCAGACAATAGGAAGCGGCAGCAGCGCGATTGGCTGCTGCCTGTTCAAACGTCTCCGAGTTGTCCGAGTTGCTCGTCCGTTTCGAGCCGGACCAGATCTCAGCAATTCGTGTCGATCTAGGGAAACCTAGGGAACAACCCGCCAGCAACCTCAAAATTGCTGGAAAAGTTGCCCCGCCTGAAGCGGGCCTTAGGGAACTGAAATCAAGGGCAGTGGGGCTCTGAGTTCAAGCCCACGAGGAGACTTTTTTTTTTGCCTTTTTTTAGTACACACACACACACACACACACACACACACGTGTGTGTGTGTGTGTGTGTGTGTGTGTGTGTGTGTGCGTGTGTGTGTGTGTGTGTCGATTGCGCTGTCGTTGACAGCGCAATCGAGAGCCAGGGCACTAGACCGCGATAAACTGGCACGCCGCCGGACCGAAGGGAGAATCGTAAAAATAACTTAGTCTTAACGTATTCAAACAACACGCCTAACATTAACAACATTCTAACGATACATTTTAATATTATCCAACAAAGCGAAAGGCTAAGAAATATAACTCCTTCCCCACCACGCTTTGTATTCAGACGTCCTAGAAACCTAAAAGATATGATTGGGAGGGCCGAGACCACCCGGTGGAGAACATTGGGAGCCGACCATGCTTGAGTCCGTGATGTGAGGTTTGCCCGCACGTCTCCCCCACCCGGAAAGCTAGGAGCACGGGATCAAACTTCACCTCCCAAATTTGGGGTGATCTACACTGCTCTACCGCCAACGTTGTGTATTTACTGGAGTGTGGGGAATGTCACATGCAGTACGTGGCGAAACAAAATCTTCATTCCGGATGAGGTTCAATAATCATGTAGATCTGACACCAAAAAAAGCCCACTCTGCCACTCTCAAGACACCTAAAACTAAAAGACCACTCGCTCATTTAAGAAGTTAATTGTAACATTTTTAGAATCCTGATTTGGTTCACATCGCGAACGGGAACAGAAGGAACCATTCCTAATTCGAGAGTTCAACACACTGCGAAGAGGGATTAACGAAGATCCCGGCATACTAACACCACTTCAAGTCATTGACATCTGAATCTTAAAGTTATAAATAAAGGATAAACGCCAACCAATCCCTAAACGATCGTAGGGTTCCAACGTTTCGGTGCCGGCTCGGCACCTTCTTCAGGGGGGCTATTTAACAGAGAAGCAGCTTTTTTCCTTTCTTCTGTGGTGAATGTAGTGCAGTATCTTCGTTTTTTGTGGTGGTTAATTTTCAAACCAGGTGCGGTACCTTCGTTTTCTTCAAAGTTGGTTATTTACAAACGAGGATCAGCATCTTCGTTTTCCTCTATGGTAGGGGCCTGTTTCTTTGGTGTCTCCTCTAAGTGTCGTAGTCCACTGACGTATGCTGAGGGTAAGGTGCCGGAGGATCAATTAATATTTCCTGGTGTGGTCTGTATGCGCCATGACTCAATAAAGAGCTGTTGCCGCCAGTTGGTTTCTACATCCAGGATTCGGGTATTTTCAAAGTCGATGCGGTGGCCATTGTCTGCCGAAATGTTCACCTTCAAATCTTCATGTGAACACAAGAAATATATTGGAGCGGCCAGACGGCGAGGCTGTACGCGCCCACGGGTCGACGGGTCGCCTGCCGGGTGCCGCTTGAAAGTTGAAACCATAGTGTGAGAGAGAGAAAGAGAGAGAGAGAGTGAAGGGCGAACTCTGTCGGCACGTCGCGGGGAGCGTGCTCTCCCCACCTGGAAGGTATTATCTTACGCCGTGTCTTTGCTTAACTGATTCTTTTTTCTTTCTTTTTTTTAGTTTGCGGGATTACAGAAAAATTGCACCAAGTTCCCTCGATCGTCATTCTGAAGAAGAGAGGCCTCCTTTCGACACGTCCATGGATCTTTCTTGTGTATTTCAATAATCAGCGGCCCACAAGCTTCAATCATCATATAAATATATATATATATATATATATACAGGGGGGGTCCCGATGTCCTGACCCCCCTCTTGATTTCTGCATGTGTAAAATTTAGGGCGCGAAACGAGGGACAGGGGGAGGGGGTTCCTAAACATATGGCACACTGACCAACACCTGACCCCCCCCCCCCCGGAAATTCCTGCATCCGCCCCTGTATATATATATATATATATATATATATATATATATATATATATATATATATATATATATATATATATATATATATATATATATATATATATATATATATATATATATATATATATATATATACATATATATATATATATATATATATAAAGTGGTAGTAAAGAAATGCCCTTCCCGAGGGTCAGGTTGTTTGGTCCCGGTCCTTCCTAGAAGTCGTAGGTCAGGGCCGGGCGATCGTGGACTGCCGCGCTGGATGGTCGCTTCTTGCTGGTTGGTTTGGCGGAGCCTCGAGGAAAGACTCTCAAAGTCGAGAGCAACAATTGATAAAAACAAATGTATCAAAACGTCAACAGCAAACTTGGTTACAGAACTCTACTGTCCGCTCACGGCAGTAGAAATACCAAAAACAACGCGCCTCGGCGTGAAGTGCCCACCGCGCACGGCGGGGCTCAATGAAACTGCTCGTCGCTCGCGACTAAGCTACGCGGACCGGCGGACCGCGGGAGATAACTTGCTCCGCGCACGGGCTTGTTCAAACTCAACGTTTTCTCGCCAGCGCGGACGAGAAAACTCCCCGCTGACACAGGGCCTGTCCAATCAGGACGATTATACAATTCTATTGGCCCCAGTGCCAGCGGGTCCTCCACCAATTACAGAAAGGCCACCGAACTCGTCATTTCCCTTTTCTAAGAAGAGAAACAATGCTAGACCCCTGGGAGAACTCTCCAATCGGGGCGATACTTTACAACTTTGCGGGGAAAACACCCTCCACTCCGCCGCGTCAAAACAAATTGGCGCCGTGTCCTTCGAAGTTGGCGAGTAAAGCGCAATGGAGTCCAGGTGGACCCAGACCGGCGCCCCTCGTCGCTAAAACCTTATTGCAGCAGTCCCCCGACTGCACAAGCCGTCACTCGAAACGCGCCGTGACGACAAAGTCGCCACTACCTCGCGGCGACAGGCAAGAATGTCTGTCTCCTTCCCGAGCCAAAGATTAGAAAGGGCTCAAGCCACTCATCCCCCTACCCTCGGGGCGAGCCGTCGGGGTGCCCCCATCCGAACGGTTGAAGGTCGATTCACTCAGTTTCCAGACAACGACAAAATTCTCAAGCGATCCCTACACGCCCACCCAGAAAACTGTGCCAGGACTTCTGGACTGGCCAGCAGTTCTTATAACAGAACGATCGCGTCACCATTAAAAGAAATATAAAAAGAAAAACGCTTCAACTCATGCAGAACCCCGTACGAAAAACGACGACAGCAGAACAACAACAAAACACGTACACTAAAAAAAAATTCTGAGCATCAGCCGTACTCTTTTAAAGCGTTCCCACTCGCGCCGAAAACAAACGCGCAAAAAGGATTACACGAAAAAAAAAGGTTCACAAAGTATATGCGACGCTGCATGAATCTCTGCCAAACGCAACAGCTAACCGGTCGCAACCAGCAGCTCCCACGAGAAAAAAAAAAGAAAAAAAAAAGAAACGAACGAAAAAAGTCACCTGAAAACTTCTGAAACCCAAAAGAAATCAAGCAACAAGCCAAAACATGTGGCACACTATTTTTCGGCGAAATGTTTCCATGCCAATGTTCACGTTGCCGTGGCAGTGATCGCCTTCCCACATGCACGCCCGCTGACACCACATGCATACGCGGGAGAAAACGCTCCCCTGCCACCATACAATCGCCCCATACTCGAGCAGCTCTGTCGCGTACCGTGGGGATTGTGATGCTCTCCAGAGCTTCCTCTAGGCCCTCGAAGGCGTGCCCGGCTCGGTCTCCCCACGGAACTGTGTTTGGCGCTCGCTTCGCGGTCAACTTGGTCTAAGGAAGACCCAGCTTTGCGCCCCTGGCGCGCCATCTCCTTCCCAGCTCCGAGGTGGTCGCCCCACGGCGAGTTGTGCGCCTCCACCGGTGCCTCTCCGCGCCGCCCACCTGGTGGCACCTGCCGTGTCACACCGTCCCCACCAGACCTGTCGTGGGGACGCCGAAGTCCAATCTGAGCGATAGGAGCAACTGCGGCAGCCCCCCTCGCGACCTCGGCATTCGCTTGTCTCCCCAGCGCCAGATCCGACTCCTGGTTCTCCGGGAGCTCCTCCCGTCCATCTGCCTGGACGAAGGAGAACCCTCGTTCGCGCGCGGCCCGATCGGCCTCGATCGTTGCGGCAGTGTCTGGTTCCTGCACGGCACGATCGACCTTGGACTCCACGGTAGTGTCCGGGCCCTGGACAGCGCGACCGCCCTCGGACTCCACGACAATCTCCGGCTCCTGGACAGCGCGACTAGCCTCGGAACCCCTGGCAGTGTTCGGTTCCTGGACAGCGCGGTCAGCCTCGGAACCCCCGGCAGTGTCCTGTTCCTCGACACTGCGGTCGGCCTCAGGCCACACCGCAGTCTCCGGTCCCTGTACGATACGATCGGCCTCGGACGCTACGGCAGTGTCCGGGCCCTGGACAGCGCGACCCGCTTCGGACCCCGCGGCGGTCCCCGGCCTCTGCACAGCATGATCACTCTCGGACTCCATGGCAGTCTCCGGCTTTTGTACGACACAATCGGCCTCGGACCCCATGGCAGTCTCCGGGTTGCCCCGTGCGTCCGGTTCTGTTTCGCTCGCGCAGTGAGCCTCGGGCTCCGCGCCCTCCGCTGCATTAATCTGCGACTCTTCACGGTGCTCCTCCAGAAGCCGAGCTCTTGTCCTCCGCTCCTCCGCCCGAAGCTCTGCGAGTTGTATCAGCAGGTCTAACTCCTGCGTTCTTTTCCTCACGAGGGCTATCTGAACGCTCAGCGGAATCGCTTCCCCATCCGACCATTCGTCGCCTCCGTCACTGAGGCTCTCCCCAATGGGCCAGTTATACCTCGCCATGCAGCTAAGTGCGCGGGTGTCAGCCGGCGACGGAAGGGAAAACGACCACTTACCTGGCGGTGCTGTAGAGTCCGCGCAGTCGCATCAGATGTTGCCGAACCCGCAGGCCACTGGCGTTGATTGCAGCCGATGACGTCCGCCGGCTTGAATCTTTTGTCACCGTTGAAGGCCCCAAGCCCACGGCAGTTGTCGATGACGCCGAACCCGCAGGTCACCGGTGCCGATCGCCCCACGCGACGTCCGTCTGCTTGACTTTCGTTCCCCGCCGTCGCAGGCCCCAGGCCAACGGTAGTCGTCGATGCCGTCAAACCCGCAGGTCACCGGCGCCGATCGCCCCGCGCGACGCCCGCTTCTTGGCTTTCGCCGCTTCCGGCCACCGGCGTACTCGTAGCCGTGCCTCGCTGTACCAGGCTGCTTGTGGGCCGCTCCTCGTTGTCTCAGCTGGTCCTGGGCTCCTTCCGATGGACACCACCGCTTTCCGCACCAACACAGGCGTCTGGAACCTTTCCAGGCGGTTGACGATGTCCACGATCCTGTCGACTGCGCCAGTAAAGAAATGCCCTTCCCGTGGGTCAGGTTGTTTGGTCCCGGTCCTTCCTAGAAGTCGTAGGTCAGGGCCGGGCGATCGTGGACTGCCGCGCTGGATGGTCGCTTCTGGCTCGTTGGTTTGGCGGAGCCTCGAGGAAAGACTCTCAAAGTCGAGAGCAACAATTGATAAAAACAAGTATATTAAAACGTCAACAGCAAACTTGGTTACAGAACTCTACTGTCCGCTCACGGCAGTAGAAATACCAAAAACAACGCGCCTCGGCGCGAAGTGCCCACCGCGCACGGCGGGGCTCAATGAAACTGCTCGTCGCTCGCGACAAAGCTACGCGGACCGGCGGACCGCGGGAGATAACTTGCTCCGCGCACGGGCTTGTTCAAACTCAGCGTTTTCTCGCCAGCGCGGACGAGAAAACTCCCCGCTGACACAGGGCCTGTCCAATCAGGACGATTATAGAATTCTATTGGCCCCAGTGCCAGCGGGTCCTCCACCAATTACAGAAAGGCCACCGAACTCGTCATTTCCCTTTTCTAAGAAGAGAAACAATGCTAGACCCCTTGGAGAACTCTCCAATCGGGGCGATACTTTACTACTTTAAGGGGAAAACACCCTCCACTCCGCCGCGTCAAAACAAATTGGCGCCGTGTCCTTCGAAGTTAGCGAGTAAAGCGCAATGGAGTCCAGGTGGACCCAGACCGGCGCCCCTCGTCGCTAAAACCTTATTGCAGCAGTCCCCCGACTGCACAAGCCGTCACTCGAAACGCGCCGTGACGACAAAGTCGCCACTACCTCGCGGCGACAGGCAAGAATGTCTGTCTCCTTCCCGAGCCAAAGATTAAAAAAGTGAAAGCTGCTTACAACTCCCTGTAACGCCGAATTGGAGCGCAGCTCTTGAGGAGGAGGAGGGAAGGGCACTGGGGGGGGGGGGGGGGGGTTAAACTAACCAGGGGGGGGGTCACGTGACCCCCGATGCCGATGATGTAATCACTGAGGTCACTGATGACGTCATCATTGACGATGACGATGCGGGTACCGATGACGTCATTAGTGACGTCACTGATGACTTCACCAGTGATGATGACGATGACGACGCGAATGTCGGTGACGTCATCAGTGACGTCGCTGATGACGTCATCAGTGATGATGACGATGACGATGTGGATGTCGGTAACGTCATCAGTGATGATGACGATGACGATGCGGATGCCGGTGACGTCATCAGTGATGATGACGATGACGATGCGGATGCCGGTGACGTCATCAGTGACGATGACGATGACGATGTGGATGCCGGTGACGTCATCAGTGATGATGACGATGACGATGTGGATGCCGGTGACGTCATCAGTGATGATGACGATGACGATGTGGATGCCGGTGACGTCATCAGTGACGATGACGTCATTGGGGGTCACGCGACATCGGCGCGGGTCACGTGACCTCAGGGGAGTCACGTGACCTCGGGGGGGTCACGTGCCCCCACGAGGTCACGTGACCCCGGTGGGGGGCTCGCGCGGTGCATTATGGGACATTTCCCATGATGCACCGGGGTCACGTGACCTCGGGGGGTCACGTGCCCCCCCACGAGGTCACGTGACCCCGGTGAGGGGCTCGCGCGGTGCATTATGGGACATTTCCCATGATGCACCGCGCGGTTACGCCGACGCCGACGCCGACGCCGACGGCGACGGCGACGCCAACGGCGACGCCGACGGCGACGCCGACGGCGACGCCGCTCAAGCCGGAAACGGGCCCCTAAGAGCTGCGCTCTAAAAGGGCTCAAGCCACTCATCCCCCTACCCTCGGGGCGAGCCGTCGGGGTGCCCCCATCCGAACGGTTGAAGGTCGATTCACTCAGTTTCCAGGAAACGACAAAATTCTCAAGCGATCCCTACAGTGGTATTCTCGCTCACCGCTTGTCCGGAGAAAGGAAATACAGTGCTCACATTGGGAAGCTCCACTGTCTAAGTTCCGCCGTTGCCACAAAGCAGGCCAGCAGGAGCAAGGCGGGAAACGACGCAGCGTTAGAGTCAACACTTTGACGAAGCAAGTGATACTCTCGATGTCATTCTACTGGCTGTCGGCTCTGTCGAAGACTGCTGGGCGTTTTTTATTTCCTCAGAATTAGTCTTGAGCTTGCTCCTAAGAGATGGCACAGCAGAAGAGCGAGTGCACGTCCCTCGGGGTCAATGGGATGTTTTCTGCATGACTGGTATGAAGTTCTTTGTCTTGCACAAAATATTTGGTGAATACCGTAGGCGAGAGATACAGAGCTACCTGAAGCAAACCGCTGCCGACTTTAGCGGCACGCAATTTGCCGACTTCGTTTGACGTGACACAGAGATGGATGGGTACAGTACAGACCCGTATTCATGCAGATGGCCACTTGGATAAGGAGTACACCTCGTTCTCAAACGTGCCTCTGTGATTTAGGAATGGTGATATCACTTGCCTGCACAACGAATAGCTGGCATCTCCCCTCCTCCCTCCTCTCTCCTCCATGCTCCTCCCCTTTCTCCTCCTCCTCCCTCGTTCTCTTCCTGTTTTCACCATCCCTGCTCCTCCCTCCTCCTCCTCCCTCCTCCACCTTAACAACACGCGGGTCACGAGTGAGACCCGCGCGATGCATCATGAGACGGTTCCCATAATGCAACGCGCGGGACCCTCGTAACGTCACGTGTTACGTCATTATGGGAAACGTCCCATAATGCAACGCGCGGGTTACAAGGGAGACCCACGCGTTGTATCATGGGACGTTTCCCATAATGCAACGCGCGGGACCCTCGTGACGTCACGTGTAACTTCTTATGAGAAACGTCCCTTATGCAACGAGCGGGTCACGAGTGAGACTGCGAGTTGCATTATGGGACGTTTCCCATAATGCACCGCGCGGTTACGCCGAGGGCGACGCAGACGCCGATGCCGCTCAAGCCGGAAACGGGCGCCTACAGCTTGAACTCCATGGAGCTAATTAAGCGACGAATAACAGACAAACGCCGCCCGACGGCACGCTCGCTTTGCGCGCGACATAGCAGCCACTGTGCAGATTCCACGCGCAGAGCCAAAGCCGCCGTGCAAAATTCGTCGATTTTTCGCAGCACATTCGTCCCATGGAACGATTTTAATATCGATAGAACGTGCACCTTATTAGCCTTTTTTTGTTTGCTTTAGCACAAGGACCATAAAACACGACCACTTGTCTCGAAATGTCGCGAATGCGCTACGTAACCGCAAAAACAAAAGGGAACTATTTCTTGACTTGACTTCACGTACGGCGGCCATAAGAACTAACTTTGTGACGTCACGGCGGGTGCGGTTAAAGAGATCGCTTTTGAACAAGTATATTCTCAGTTTAATGGTAAGGTTTAGGAATGATTTCGTTCCAACGTAAACAAATGAATCGAAAGTTTTATAGTCTTCTTCAGTACACGAAGTTTTCGCAGCGCCATCTATCCGGAGTAAGTCAAAGCATCCCCTCCCTGCTGCTCCGCTGCCTAGCAACGTTGGTTGGCTGCTACTGAACGAGCGGTGTGATCAACGAGATATAAAAACCACGCTTCGGCAGCTGCGTGGTTTGCTTTCTTTCTCGTGCGCCTGGTTCGCCTGCCTGCAACTATACTCCGTTTCACCTTATGTTGTAGTTGTACACTGTTAGCGAAAATGTAATATGTCGCCTGTTTACACCTCATTTTCACTCGTTAGCATATTTTTACACGCTCTGCTAGTGATAAATCGTCAAAAAATTACTTGGGGTAGCAAAAATTGGTGTTTCGGTTTCGGTTTACACGACTAGGCGTGTAAGCAACACTGAAAACACCCCAGCCCAACACCCCAAAACGTCGAGCGCCATGTTGCTTCTGCCTTGAAGCGGTACGGCGGACGTAGCAGCCGAAGGTGAGTGTTTGATTTTTTTTTATCAAGTTTTTATAGAATGTAGCACGTCTCAGATTTTTATTACATGACATTCAAGAACGTTAGATTTGCTTTGAGCAAGCCGGCTCAGGCGTTAAGCCCGATTCACACAACCGGCGTTTAGCCACCCCGTCGATTGGAAACGACTCGACTGCTCGCCGGTTCTTTTGCGCGAGCTTTCGCTCGGGCGCTGTGAACCCTATGAACTGTGGTGCTCAAAGCTAGCACAATTAGGCACGGCTAGCGTCCCGGTGGAAGCTGCAGAGAGCGGAAACCGAAGACACCGTCGCATAAGAGTGGCGAAGCCGCGATCCTGCGCTGATCGTTGTCCCGCCGCTCTCTCCGGCAATATCGACACTTCGCTGCTGGGTGTCTCGTATTTCGACGTTTTAGAGAAACTTGGCAAGCGCGAGGAGTCTCTATATCGTTTTCTCCGTCGCCTGCGTGGAGGAAACACGGTGGCGATAGAAACATATGCTCATGCAGTCAGTCAACTTGGACAATCCCCCTGTTCTCTCAATCTTATCGCATTCTTTGACTGCGTTTGTGACAACAACGTTTCCCCAGTGTGAAAGCTTTCAGTCACAACGGGCTACAAACTGGGTTGTGCATTGCATGTAGCCCTGAGGGAATTCTTCGCCGGAGACACCAGCACATTAGTTTCATTGGTAAGGTGACCGGCCACTAACGTGTTTGGCAAATGAAGCGATCACGGGTAAGTAGAAATGCAAACAATGTTGAATGAATATTAAGGTGGTTGTAGCCAGAGCCTGCCAGTTGAAATCAACCTTTAACAATATAGTCTGCGGTAACTTCTTTTTGCACTTAGGATTGCAATTTTAAACACAAAGCCACTCCACATAGCTGTCGAAAATCGTGTAAACAACAGCAGTCATCGTCCCCGGTTCGAATGAGCGAAGCCTTAGCTTGATGAAAAAGAATGGCGGTCTATACTTCATGGTTGTTTCAATCACAAACTCGCACAGCTGAACAGACAAACAAATCAAGGAAATATATCCCGGCTGGCTTGCAAATCACAGCACACAAGCAGGGTACATAGCAGAGCAGAAAACACTGGCAATGAGCCCACGGAGGCATGCAGCTTCCTTTCTTTTTCCCTCGACGAATGATTGGTTTGCTGCAGCATTCCGTAAGCACGTCGACATTCAAAAGTTGAGCCTGATCTGTCTTGCAGTGCCTTGCGGAACGGCAAGTATCGCCCACCATTCCACAAAGCACTGCAGGACTCGCAAATGTGTGAACAGTGCTTTGCAATAAAGGCCATGATCGGGCAGCAGGTGCCCATCTAAAGACTTTTAATATTGATTGGCATTGAACTAACCTTTGGACTTCATCACGTAGCAAGCATGGGTGAGGTATAATTTAAGAACATTTAATGTTCGACGAGTTTAATACGTTGTGGTGCTTTCCCATCTGTTTCGGTGTCACGGAGTGGGGTTCAAATTAATAAAAATAATTCAATGATCCACTCTGAGAATAAACGAGAAATTACGGGAAAAGAACAAGAGAGCTAAGTTCGACCATTGACTAGCGCTTGTCCACGCCTGGTGTATAATCAGTAGAGAAAGATGATGACACAGGGAGGATAAGCAAACAAAAGATTAGATTTAATAAAGTGAAAAACTAAGCTGTACACGGCAATAGAGCACTCAACACAAACCACACTCCAGCTCAAAGCTATGGAGCCCTGCGAGCCAGAAACTAATACTAAAAAGACTCGACGCTCATAAAGCCGGAATAAGCCAACAAAACAGTGACGAAAACCCGACACTAACAACGAGAGCAAACCGAGATGGAGCTCGAACGTTACCGCTACACACATGGGATAATCCCCCAAAACAGTCGCGACAGAAAGTAGCACTGTGTAAAAATCTTCCCAACATTCAACAATTCGTACTTCAGAGCCAGAGAATGCAGTAGACAAGTCCTAGAAAACCAGGCTTAGCTTTCCGGTAGGTGCCGAGTCCAGAGCAGTCCGTAGTCTGGAGTTGTCGGCCGAAGAACGGCAGCTCGAAGTCCAGCGGTCCAATTAGAGGCTTGATGAGGTCGACACCGCGCACCGCACAGCCACACACGCTTCAGCACAACAAACTCAAACACTTGTCCGACAGGCAGGGCAGAAGCCAAAAATTACACGTTCCAAGACTCATCTGCAGGGAGTAACCGCGTTGAGTAGCGACCCGGCCAGCTCTGGGGTTGGACTACCTTCTTTGTTCCCGAACCCCCTTTTATAGGCTCGTCTACCGACCAACCTCCCGATTCTCCACCTTTCGGGTCAATCAACTTTCAAGAAAAACAAAGCTACACAGCAACGACCCAAATGGCAAAACCTATTACATTTTTCAGACAACCAAACATATGTGCCCATCCATTCCCCCGTACGAGTCCAAAAACATCAATTATCGCCGATACATAGAACACGACAGGCGGCAGACTGAGCAAAGCCGCCGCCTTCAAAAAGCGCGCTAGCCAGCGTAAACATCTTTGTATCCCGGCGGCGCCCCTGCATGTCAAATCGGCACCATACGCGAGCCAGCATACGCACCCCTCCGTCCGCGAGGTCAAAGCCACAAACTGTGACCTGGGATGATCTACGTCGCCCGTTAACAAAAACCCATTCCGCAAACGAGCAAATTCGTTGGGGACTTAGAAAGGAACTACGACGGGACGAACTGAGATTAAAAGTGGCACCACACTCCCCCTTTTTGACCGTACCAACACTTAAAGTGGTCCAAAAAAAAGATCATAAAAGTATTTTAAAAAATGAAGAGAAGCCTGAATTTGTGACACCCGGTTTCTCCATCCTGTGTTTTTTTTGTGCTTTTTCTATTACGAAGCGAGACATTATTCCAGCCGTAGGCACCAGATGTAATTCCCGTCTGCGATCATAAGATTATAAGATCCTAACTGCCGGCAGCTAAGTGTCAATTACATCCGGCTTGTGCATACAGTGCAACATCTTTTGCTATTCAGCCGATCATCACTTTACAGCCTGGGTATCTGTTCTTGTAAACGACAGTAGTGCTACATGTTAAACGGCTCTAAAGCGATAGAGCAAACTCACATCTTATTATCTTTTAGCTGAATAAACTGTTTGTTTGGTTATGCTTGTTATCCAATTTTTGTTTTAAATTTAATTTTCTCATATAAACACCTTACATTATAGAAAAAAAATCTTTTTATAGTATGGAGGTGTCCATATTAAGAAGACATGACTGTATCATTTTTGAAACTAGTTTGCCACAGCCAGTGTTATAATATGTATTGATTTTTTATGCAGTGCCTGCCTTTCCTTGCCCCTTGTGAGGACGACTGAGAAAGCGACTTTGCGCCACAACGACGGATGGCAAGTGTCCCAAGTGTCGTCACCTATAGTGGTCATGTACTATGTGTTCGCAGCATTGTAAGCCGACCGTGGAGCACTTTCAAAAGGGAACTTTCGCCATGTGCACAGTATGGCCGTGTACAATACGGGGCACGTACAGTCAGAAGAATTATGAGAGGGAACATGCGGGCGCGTGTCACTTGGTACAGGCAGAGCAGCCTAGCAAGTGTCATGCTTGTGCACTGAGGGGCCCTGGTTTGAAGAGCCGAGGCAGAAGTTTCAGGGGCGGTGTCACCGCCCTGGCGGCTTGTCGCCGAAGCAGAAACGGGGTTAGCTAGCTTTGCTCGTGGCTGGCTTTGTGTAGTGTGTGTAGACCGGGAACGTAGGCTTATGAACTTCGGCAACAAGAATACTACATGGCTTTGGTGTTTTGGTACGAGCAACAAACGTGACACTATCTGCTACGACTAGCTACGACCACCCACCGCAGCGGTGAAGGTATCCAAGAAGCAGAACCTGTGTATTACGCCGTTGCCGTAACCCAACAGTGCTCATTTGTCATGGAGGGCTTTCCGCCCAGAGACTTTGCTCGTCACTGAGTGTTATTTCCCGTGTTTCTCTTTGTGTGCGCAGTGGCTGGACGGGCCTCATACAGCAGTTCTTCAGTCTCAAAGGTGACTAAAAGTTGAGGGTGGATGGACTTGCAGCAATCCCCTCGGTTGGTGCATGTGACAGAACCTTTGTACGGCATCATCGGGAGGATGCTGTTGTGAGTTAGCAAGTTGTCCAATTGTATGTTCATTATACTAATATTTGAAAAAGCTTGTTTAAAAGGATGCTGGACCAAAATTTGTATTTCATAAAATAAGGCCACTGAAGCTTTGAATGGGAGCTCTACAAACTCCGAAACATCACTCATACATTAATATCTCAAACGGATGGCCGTATTCTTGCAAAGGAAAGGGCACAATCAAACAAGAAATGTGACATCATACTTCTCCTGGTACACTTTAGAATGAGGGGAAGCGGCCTCGCTTCTTTCATTCCCGCTTCGGTTTACCTGCTTAAGGGGATGAAGCCTAGAGGAGAGGGAATGAGAATCGCGACATCACATGTCTCGTCGGCATTGTTGAGTCCCACATGTTTCCAAAAATACGGCCATCCTTTAGAAATAATGCTGTATGTGTGATGTTTTCGGGGTTTTTGCAGCGTCCCGCCTACCGCCCCAGTGTTGTTTTGCAAGCTGCGAATTTCGGTTAAGCATACCTTTTAATATGAATAATTGTGTCATCAGAATGTTAGAACATGTCAGTTCTACACAGCTACTCTCAAACATTTTCGAGTGGTCTCGCCTGCCTGATTCAAAGGGGGGGGGGGGGGGGGGGGGGGGGGCAACATGTACATGTTTTTATGTCTACAGCACAAATAGTTCCTATCATGCACTCTAAATAGCTGTCAATCGACAGACTGGGTAAAAGAGTGAGCACAAACAAGTCCAACTACCAACAATGCTGTCCATGGCGAATCTTGGACATCATGTCTTACGTTATGTGGCCTCAGCGGTCTTTCTATAGTTCTTTTCATTGTTGCCGGTAGAGCAGCTACCGATAGGGGGGGGTTGCGAGGACGTCAACTTTGAAATGCAGTTTCTTCACATAATGTTTGCACTTTGGGAAGTTTCAACACAGATACCTTGAAGTCGCTATTGTACGGATGAAACAACTTTGTAAGAGTGTCTATGAAAACTTGGGCAGGGTTATCTTTAACGTGCCTGACTTACAACAAGGCTGTCCAACTTGAGAAATTTCACTGGTGGGAAGCTTATTTTTATATAAGAATGGTGTACTTCTTCACAGCTCTGTATGTATCCAACAGAAACTCCAGATGTGTTCAATAAAAGTAGCATTTGCTAATATTGTGTTTTCTGTGTATCTGATGCACTAGGTTGTATTTGTTTTGAACGCTTGGTACGTTTAGGCTATAAAAAATAGTATAAATTTTATGCCGACAAGCTTATTGAAAAAGAAGTGTTCGGTCTGAATAAAAGATTCCAGAAATTACACTAAAATAAATTGCTACTTGGGGTAGCAAAAATGGTGTTTTACAGTCGACTCTCATTATTTCAAACTCCAGGGCCCGTTTGCTCGAAGCGCTAACCGCGGCTGAAGTTAGCCGCAGTACCTAGGAGAGGGATTTTCAAATCACGTGACTGGCTCGGTAGGGATGCGGGGAAGCGTGGCGGTGCCCCGGTGAGTGAGCGCCGCACGCTTTGGAACTAATATGTCGTTGTAGCTGCAATACCGGGCGCGTTAGTCAGCAACGAATGGTGCAGGAGGCTTTCGCTTTGCCTTACCTCACTTCATCACAAAGCAAGAGCAAGGCCCTTGCCGCATTTTTTAGATAGTCTTTCGACTCTGGCCATTCCAAAGCCTAAATGAATGTGGTAATTGTCGGCTTAGCAACATCTTTGGAAAGCAGATTGTCTTGACTCTATCGGTCGGGTATTGATTGCACACATAAGCAAACAGCATCCCTATAGACCTTTTTCTAAATTACCCAAGCATCGAGAAGAACGCTGGAAGTATAATTCTGCGGTCCGCGCGCACTGGCCTTCCTCTTATAAAAGATTCGAAGTAAATAATCATACTAAATATTTGACCAACGCACGTGCAAGACAAAATTTGTTTTAGACTTTTTGCTTTAGAACAGTTACTACTTCAGACGCCAGCACGTGCAACGCGTGTAACTACACTTGTAGCATGCACCTCGGTGCTTGGGAAATTTAGAGAAAGGTCTAATATGGTCTATTGGGACGCTGTCTGCATTTATGTGCTATTAATACCCGGCCGATTGAGTCAAGGCAATCCACTTTCCAAAGACATTGCCATGCTAACATTTATCGCGTTCATTTAGGCTTAGGAATGGCCAGAATCGAAAGGCTATCTAAAAAATGCGGCGAGGTCATATGCTCATGCTTTGCGATTTAAATGAGGTAAGGCAAAGCGAAAGCCTCTGACACCATTCATTGCTGACTAACGCGCCCAATATTGCAGCTACAACGACATATTAGTTTCAAAGCGAGCGGCGCTCACTCACCGGGGCACCGCCATGTTTCCCTGCATTCCTGCCGAGCCAGACACGTGATTTCAAAATCCCTCTCCTAGGTACTGCGGTTAACTTTAGCCGCGGTTAGCGCTTGAGCAAACGGGCCCTGGAAGCCACACACTTTAGTTTGAAATATCAGATTAAATTATCAAAATTCATCTAAATATTGTCACGAATAAAAACATACTTCTTTATTAAACTTAAAATCAGTGTGTAATGCGCCGAACTTGTGCTGAGAAACATAAATTAACAAAGACTTCTGATGGTGTCGAAAGGACAGCTGCCTCAAGCAGCCAAGCGAAGGTACTTTTGTAAGCGCGTGGGTATCTAGAAGTTTCTGAGCTCGAACAAAAAAAATTGAGAGTCGTCTCATCATTCCAGTTACGCAAACAAAAGAAAGAAGGACATGCGCTGGCGGGGTCAGCGGCATGTGAGTCGATCACGCTGCTGACTCGGCTATTTGCACATGGCATTACTCCCCTCTTGTGAAACACTCATCGTCTTTATGCAACACAAAATTAAATTAACAGCTTAAACAAGACTAGTTCAAAATACAGAGTCTCGTAAATAGCAGATTTTCACAGTCCTACCGAGCATACCTAGTTCAGTTGAGTCGGAAGACGTGAATCGCCTACGGGTCGCAGAGGGCAGCGTGACAATGTTGATGTGCCATTGGCCAACGACTTACAACTTAGGTCTCATGTAGCGAATAACCTTGAGGTCGAAGCACCACTTTAACAGTTCCTTGCTGCGACGATGAATTGGTGTTTAGATTCACAGTGGGTAGCCAGGCTGAAACTGGGCGTCGTGGTGACAAAGATTGTAGCAGTCATCGTCAGGAAGTTGTGGCTTGCATCAAAATGCGACCAAGCTGGCAAACTTCCTCCGTTCGTTGAGTGACATACCAGGCGTCGTCGTCCTGTTCGTCTTCGTGACAGATACCACACTTGCCATAGGTATTGTCATCGGGTTCATCATCAAGGTCGCCGTCAAGTTTGTAGTCGTGGTTGTCGTTAAAGGGCAACTCCGGACCATACTTTCAATTTTGGGATTATGACTGTTTTTAGTGCAGTCAGCGTCCCTGAATTGCAAGGTGTAATTTTTTCCTCGTTATTCTGCGTAGTTTTAAAGATATGGACGCCTCAAAGTTTTGTTTGGGGCACGGCCAACAAAACCGAAACTAGCCACTCGAGGCCCTGGCAGCACTAGAAATCAGCCGCTATGTGAACGTGAGGTCAGGATCGTTCTCGTTCAACGAGTACGCAGGTTGATCAGCAGCTACTTCTGTTGCGCTAGCCGTCTAAAGGTAGGAGGTAAGCTCATTTTATTTTAATTCTGTATATGTGGTAGTTATCCAGCACATGTAGGAAGAGTTAGTGCGTATACCCAAAAGCTAGTGACTGAAAAACCCGTAAACTCGTACAGTGCCGTACTCGGCGGCCGCTGCCGCCGTGCGTGTGCCATGCCGTACTTGTCGCTAGTATACCCAAAAGGTTGCGACTGGAAAACGAGTGAACTCGTTCAGTACCGTACTCGGCGGCTGTCGCCGTGTGTGCAGTCTTCCGTACTCTGTCGCTAGGCCTAAATTGTCATCGGGGCTCCGTGGATGGAGCGGCGTTGCTCTACGACGCGCTGCCAGTGAAGTACAGTACTGGGGGCCCTCTCGCTTTCGCGCTGCGGGTCAGTAACAGACACGAAGCTTTGAGGCTTTCCAGCACGGGCTGCTGCGTTAGGGCTGTACATGTCTGTTTTTGCATTCTTTTTTCCTTGGGCGCGTAAAAGTCAAAGTCCACTCGTCGAACAGCGTTTACCCACACCTTCTTCAATTTCTGGTACGTTGGAAACTTGTGAAAAAGCACCTCCGGGTTGTGCAGCAGGTTGTTTGAGCAGCCCACAGCACTACAAGTTCTACTCGGCATCCTTCGAGGAACAGCTGGGCAGTCTTGGGCGCTACGAGTTGCTCGCTAAAACCAGTCTTTGAGTCCTCACAAGCAAATAAACAAAAGGCTATACCGAAGCCACACGGGCTACAGATAAAAGCAATGGCTAAACATGACAATCACAAGTCCAAGTAGCGGTGGTAGCGGCTCAAAGAAGCGCACTCCGCGTAACGCTTGGAGGAAAAAAAGAACGATACTGACGTCACGGCCGAATGTTGCTTTAGTGATCGGCAACCCGCTAGCCAACCGCTAAAGTGCAGCGGCTCGCGGCGGGTCACATTTTTATTATCGGCATTAGTTGAGAATGCGGCATCCCACGGACGTAATATTTTGGTTGGGGTCGTATTTTGTGTCACTACAGCGATACCAGTAATTTCTTTAATTTCGAGTTTTGGCCGGAGTTGCCCTTTAAAGTCATCGTCCGGATTGTCCTTGGATAACTGTCAAAGCCGTAGTCGGGATCGTCTTCCATGAAATTGTTTGAGTCTTCGCCTGGGTCATCATCAGTGTCGTCATCAGTCTCGTCACCACGGTTGAAGACTGTTTGTCATCGAGGCCGTTGTCAGGTTGGTTGTTGACATTGTAGCCGGGTTTGGTCTTTGGAGTTGTCGTCCGTTTCATCATCAGCGTAGAAGTCGTCATGATGTTTTCGTCTAAGTGTGGTAGCCAGGGGCTTTGTCAAGTTCATTGTCCGGGTCGCTTCCGAGGCCATAGTTGAGGTCGTCGTTGGTGTCAGAGTTGGAGTCGTCCTCGGATGATTTCAAGGACGTCGCCTTCACGATCGTCGTCTTCAGAGTTATCCTGTTCACAGATGGTACGCTTTATGGGCATAGACTGCGTTACCCTGCACATCCACCAATATGTCATGAACAAAAACAAACTTGATTAATAAAGCTTCAGATCAATGTTAAATGAAGCGAACTTGTGCCGAGAAACATAAAGTAACAAAGGCCGCACGTACTTTGACAGCGACAAAAGGACGACTGACTCGAGCAGCCATGCGAAGCTCTTTTTGTAAGCCCGTAGGTATCTAGAAGGTTCCGAGCTCGAACAAACAAGATTCTCGAGTCATCTCAAACATTCTAGGCGTGCAAACAAACAAAAGATTCCCCATTCCACCCAACTCCATTGCAGAGAATTGGAATTTTCTAATACTAATTCCATTCCTTTGAACTCCTGGAAAGGAAAAACTGGGCCCATTCCCACTCCTGGAATGGCTGAACTGCTGCATTCCATTCCTCTCAATCCCTCCCAATTGTGAAAATGGCACTTGACAGCTATAGTCGGTTACAAGTCAAGAAGGTAGGAGAAGCTCCTCCCACAAGTGTGATGCGCCCGTTTCAAATCCCTCCGCAGTCGAAAGAAGAGTTCACTGGAAACGCTCCTTGTTCCGCTTCAATGGATTCCCACTTGTCTCCGATCCCACTTTTTAAGAAAGCGACCTTTGTATTCATCGGAGAGGGAACCGAGCCCCTGAAAGCACCCTTTGTATCCATCGGGGGGGAAGCTAATCCCCGAAAGTCGTATTTGTTTCCGTCGCTGGGGGAGAACTCTAATCTCCCTCTCGTGGCTTCCACAATGCTAAGCCAAAGTCGAAAGATAAAGCAAATATGTACAGAAAGGCAAGACCCTCCTCGCGCGTTGTCCGCGACGTCACGGAAACGGTGGGACGCTATTGGATGCAAAGGTGGCGGAGGGATATCTGATTCCCTTTGAGGGGCATTTGCCGCTACCTTCTTAACCTGTAACTGACTATAGTACTAAGTTACCGGAAAATAACGTCGGCGTAAAGCTGGCGTTGTGAAATGCGTAGACAACTGCAAAATTCAAAACCCTACCCGCAATCATTGATTTTAGTAAGTTGAGCTTTGGTCGCACATAGCACTAGTGGCAATTGGTATGGGGGCACTGCAGATATTGATCGCACCACCAGGTGTAAAAGCCTCGTAACAGAGAGGAAAACTAAGTCGCCCATCTTTTCCACAAAAAAACCGTATATGTCCTCCACTTTTACGAGATACATAATAAGTGAGGAGTCACGTGTATTAACGAAGTGCGGGCGGTGTGACATTGTCCCTGCCTGGTGGCCTGCAACTGGTGCTGTAATCACACATGGTCCCAACAGCCTTATGGTTGCATCTCGCAGCACCAGGAACGACACTTTGGCTGTGTTCCAAATCTTACCCAAATAGATCCGAGTTGCTCCGGTGGGTCGTGTCACATGACAACACAGATTGAAAAGTGCTGGGCACGGGTAGTTTTTGGAACGCTGAGGTACAAAACCCTTACCCTGGATTAAGATCGAGTAAATTGCCCTTGTCAGCCTACAACTCTACAGTTTGGGTTGCTTCACTGGGGTTGCCACTTTCATCCTCGAAGGAACATAAGCAGTCAGATAACCAAACCGTCAGTTACCTAAGTGCAATAATGCCGTTTCGAAAGCCCCTTTGACGGCATCTAAGCAGCTCGCATTAGAACAAAGCCTATTCCATTCCTACTCTATTCTGGGCAAAATGTAACTACTAATTTCATTCCCATTCCATTCCAGTGCTGCCATCATTCTATTTGCATTCGATTCCAGGGTTCTGGAAGTGCGGAATCGTTCCAACTCTGGAGTGGCAACTCCTCAACACTGGTGATAGTCACCAAGGCACCCAGTTCAGTGTGAATGCTGTCCTCACAGCCCATCCAAAGCTGTTATTACTGTAACAAACTCCAGTACGACGAAGTAGTTGAATTCGGAAGCCTGTTGTGCAGATTTGTACCTTGCATTGTTTCCGGTATTTTTTATTTCTTTTGTATTTTATAATGGACAACAACCGTTGTAATCTCGGTATTGTTGCCAAACCTGAAGGTTTTATCATCGGTGCACTTTTAAATAAATACATATATGCCACAGCCGCAGCTCAGCGATGAGCAGTTACACTGCGACTTAGGTGTTTTGTAAGTATTCATTTTGATTGAGCGATAATGATGTTTGTCTTCTGTTAGAATTAAAAAAAAAAAAACAATATTCAACATGATGGATAGTTTTGGACACCCGCGGCATGTGTGATCTGAGCATTTGTTCTTTTCATCTGAAGGGTGTCTCTTGCTTACTACCTATAGAGTATACGATGTTGTGGACGGAAAAGATGCTGCGACCGACTCCGAGCAATAAAAACATTCTGTTTATTCTCATGTCGTTGAGCTCGTGGTGACGAGTATGAGTAGCACTGTCATCTTTGGCGATGCCAAGGCTGAACCGATAGACTGCCGCAGAGCTATCGCCCTCAGCTCTGCACTGTGAGGAATGGCACGATTTTGTTGAAGTGATTGAGGCTCCAGAGAGGTGTCGTTGCTGTTGACATGTACCGCAAGCAGGATGACATACTAGAGAGCAGGAAAGAGAGCGTTTGGAAGCCGTGCATGGTAGTTGACGCCGAGGTCAGGAAATGAGACAGCAGACGGGGGAAATCGACCCTGTCGTGCTTTCAGTCCGGCTCGATCAGTTTGGAGTGTATAGCCTCGAACTCAAAGGGGGATGCCGGCCGACTGCGGGGCCGATGCAACATCCCCTAAGATGAGGAACCGAACTGAGAGCGAATGCCTGACATGGCAACGATGAGGAGACCCTGGTCGGCTAGCAACATGCCTTGTGAACAGTGTGAAGATGTCGATGAATATTCACTTGCCAAGCCGGTGGGGCAAGCAAGGTGGTCGCAGCCCATTGCTGGGAGATGCCGGTGCTAGATGCGGCAGAGCAGTGGTGGTTGCGGAGGTGCTGCGGATGTGGAGGCTGAGAAAGTTGAATATGTGCCTACTGCATTTTCGTCCAAAAAGGCAGAGCCATTGCCGTGGGACATTCCCCTGGATAGCAGGTGCTCGGAGTCAATCATCATGTCCAGGTCACCAATCTGTAGCACTTTCGATCTTGAGGACGGAAGAGACGGTGCAACAGACTCTGAGTTTAACTGTGAAAACATTCTCTTTATTCTCGTACCGTCAAGCTCGTTCCGACGAGTAGCTTGCTTTTATACACTGCAGTCATTAGCATTATAGTTGATCTAAGTATTTTGCAACACTATTAATACGGCAGATTGGGCAAGTTGGTACGGCATAATTACGAACCAGCACACAGGTAGACCAGTTACTCAAAATTCAAATACACAAAAATATACACTCGCACAGCGCTGATGTGAGTTTTTTGTGTTTGGATTTTTGGTAACTGTCTACCTGTGCGCTGGTTCGTAATATTGCAACACTGCCGTCTTTAGGCGGTGTAAAGGCTGAACCGATGGACCGCCAGAGGCCCATATCTGTATCTGTTTTATATACTGAATGCCTTTTTGCACGGCTCTGTGTTTACTTTTTTCTTCCAGATTTTTACTGCTCACTTGTATTTTTAATTTTATTTAAAGGATACTACTGGCCATTGAAGGCCCAAGTAGGAGTGGGGTACAACATATGCATTCACACACCTACAACAACAAACAAATAACACGACATTAAGAGGTTTACAACAACTAACCAGCAAATATGCAGGATATATATATTTAAAAGGGGGGGGGGGCAGCACAGCATGCATCAAGCAGCATGTAATTCAATCATTTGTAATAATAGATGTGAAATTTAAAACTCATATTTAAGATTGAACATTATCAAACAAATGTGAATTGAATTAAGCTATAAATTTTATATAGACTGTTACTTTTTATACAATTTTGTCTAGATTTGTCAGGATACAATCTGCAAGTACGCATAAAGTAACTGGAAAGTTGAAAGAAGCAAATTAGAGATTGCAAAACCTACTTCTCAATAGATATTTTTTTCCCAAAGTATTTACGTGATAGTGCAGCTGAAATAAGGCTCCTTTTTCAGTTTTTTTTATTTGAAACACCTTAAAAATACATTGTTTTTTAAGATTTTTGTTTTATTATTATGCTTGGAAAATTAAGTTACCGATTGTGTTCAGTTTATTCTAAACTATTTATATGAAATTCCAGAGTGCTTTTGTGCATAACAGTGGCTAGATAAGGTTTTTATAATTTCTGAAAAAACAAACTGACTAGTTTCTCTTTAGTGACCGTTTCGCCAAGGTGACAGCAGAACAAGTAACGGATCCCGACGTCAAACTGCAGGAATTTGAGATATATGTTTTCTTAGCGAATGCACGCCACTGTTGTGACATATTTGAATATCCTTATCGCTTGCTTGGGCTCAGCGGGTAATGCAGGTCGGCACTAGCGTGAGTATAAAGGCTGAACTGCATAAAGCGATTTAGCGACCGACGGCGACAGCGACGAGTCAGCGACGAATTACGAAGATTTCTTACTATCGGTCGTCGCGTCACTCGGTTTTTGGATTTCTAGAAAACATCGTTCCGCTTTCATGCGGCTTGCGTCGTCGCGCGAGTGACCGAGCGTCAGCGAAGCGGGTCGCCGTCGCTGTTCTCGTCGCTCGCAAAATCGTTTACATTCGGTTTATACTTCACGCTGTCAATAATATCGACTCGAGCGCGCATAATTTCATTTCCACGGGAGCGCGTGTAAATCAAACCCTAAACCAAGACGGGGGCTGCAGCCAGCAGCTTTGAGAGCGTCATACAATGGATTATAGTTTGACAGAAGCAAGCACACACTTCGCTAGCGCATTCCAGCCTTGAGCGCTCGAACTTCCGAAAACGAAACCAGATTTTGCTACATTTTGGCTAGCTCGAAACATTGTTTTTTAAATATAGGGTGTCTTTTAGCTATAATCTAGACTAAGAGAAATATGTACCTTCCCAAATTATATTTATGTCGCCCTACTATATAAGTAATAATTGTGTAATATCGTTACATTCATATAAAATACGTGGGGTGTCAACGGACCTTCGTCTGAAACAAAAAGTCTGCTATATATACCGAGCGGGTTTATATTACAATTGAGTAGGAGTGTCGGGTAGTTAGTGCCTCTGTTCGTTGTTTGAGTATGTAGATGCTTGTATGTTGATCTTGTGGTATGTGCTGTGATGTATATGTTAGTATGCTGCCGTCCGTGTTCGAGCGTGTCACTTCCACAAATACCGAAATGTCCTTCATTTTTGTAGTTTTCCGCATACTCACTAGGTGGCGCAAGCAGCCGCCCAATTTTATTTTAGCTTTGTTTGTACGTAGTCCATTTATGTGTAAGGAACCACACCACATAGCTACAGTCTAGTAGAAAAGTAACCGCGTGTTTAAATGGCGCGTAGCGCCATTTAAACACGCGGTTACTTTTATTTACTACATAGCGCCGGCGTTCAGTTCGTCTTCGTTCGCTGGCCGTTTCGGTAGCCGATTCGTACCCGGAAAGCCGCAAAATTTGCGTACACACGAGATATGAGTGGATACGTCGAAACGTCGCGTACAACTTTGCTCGCGGTAAAGAGGTGAGCGGGACGTCGGTAACGCCGGTCGGGTCGGGTCGGTGTCGGAGCTATTCGTCGTCGCTCGCGGCAAACGGGCTTTTTCATTAAAGTTCATGTCTGTGGTCGCGAAAAGATAACTGGTGTGGAAATTACCCGGCGTCGGTGACAATGCAACCGGCTTGAGGCCTCGGCGAGCGGCTGAACCGCCACGCGAACGAGACCTGCTCGATGGGGAAGCACGCTGCTGGATGCAGTCGATGGTCGCTCCCACTGTCGCGTAATCGCCGTAATGGATACGGCGTCGGCGCTTGGGGGTGAATGCTTGCGGTAGTTCAGCACGTATGGACGATTACGAACGAACACGTGCAAACTACGCTTTCGCTGCGGCGAAAAGCCGTGTAAAGGGCTGGGCCTCGCTCGTCGAACCCGTCTTGCGTCAAACGGCCGCCATTGTAAAAAAACACCCCTCGACGTGTGATCGCAGAACGAAGTACACGTTCAAAGATGTTCATTTTACACGAGACCTCGGGTGCAAACGAAATACACCGAGCCTCGCGTGTAAAACGAACACCATTTGGGGAGTCCGCCCTGGGACAACGGTTTACACGTCCAGGGGTGTACTTTTTCGCTGTGTGTGTACCGCAGCGAGGGCTAGAAGCGCAAGCTCATATCGTTGGCAGCTGCCCTTGGTGCACTAGAGCTTGTGTCGCTGAGGTGTGCCATAGTGGCTCTATACCTCATCTCACCTTAGCACGGACTAACCGCTCATTCACACTAGAAGCGGATCCGCGTTCGCAAAGCGGTTGCGAACGCGGTTGTATAATGATTCAGTACAATTGCACGCGCACTTGATGTCATCGAGTGCGCGTGCAATTGTACTGGATCTTTATACAACCGCTTTCGCAACCGCTTTGCGAACGCGGATCCGCTTCCAGTGTGAATGAGCGGTAACTGCGAATGCTGTGCAAGTGCGAGCGGCTAGCTTCGACTGCCTTGACTAGAGCACTCGCTGCACGAGGGCTAGTGCAGCCGCCGAGGCTTCATTCTAAGCAACTAGCTCGGGCTTTTGGCACGCGCGGCTAACAATAGTCCATGCTAAGGTGAGACGAACCGCCGAATTCAGAAACCTCACTCAAACTACGCTCAAACTGAAGGGCCCCTTCACTTCCTCGAGGAAGGGGCGAGGGCCGGCGCTGGCCAATCGCGAGGACGGATCGGCCGTCGCAATTGGCCAGCGCCGGCCCTCGCGCCTTCCTCGAGGAAGTGGAGGGGCCCTTCAGTTTGAGTGTAGTTTGAGTGAGGTTTCTGAATTCGGCGGGAAGTATAGTGTGCCATAGAGCAAGGAGCTCGCGCTTGTAGCCTTTCCTGCGGTACAACACAAGGTGAAACAGAGTACAGGAAGAATTCACTGGCGGCCATAGCTGTGTGCGCGACTGCTGAGCGCGTGCTGATGGCTAGCTTCCAGGGTTCTTTCGCAACGTGCATTCCACACCCTCAAAATGGCCGGTCTTAGCAGCCTATTAATGGGAAGAGAGGGGAGAGTCTCACTGATCTCTATTGTAGTAGGCTGGATCGCGGATCGCGGCCTCGGCAGCTGGGGCTGAGTGTCGCCACCGGCGGCCATTGATTGACACCAGCCAATGCATGGGTCTCTATGGCAAGAACGAGAAAAAGTGCCGTTTTCCCCTGTTTCTAAGCTGTTCTCTGCACTGAAACTTTTTGGATGCTTTTCGATAAGCCCGTCAAATAGCTTCCGTACAAACATTAAAACTGACAGCCCTCGCAATTCTTATATATAAATATTTTGTGGTCGAGAGTGACTCCGCAGTAGTGCAGCTCAATGATGCGAGTTACCTAGAGTTACCGCGGAGTCGGTGGCGGTTTCGTTGAGCAATTGGGTTAGCAGACGACAAGCTCCAAGGCTTCGCAACGTGGAATTCTCTCACTCTCGGAAAGCCGTTGTCGAGATGGAACTTCTTTGTCATTCATCAACGTCTGGGCTTCCCCGAAGACGGTCTCATTGACGGCAAGTTCCTTTGTTCACCCCACTACGAGAGCAAGCTTGCCAGCTCAGCCGTAGGTGCTCCGGTAGGTTTGATTTTTTTATTCCGCGACCGAACGTTTGAAAAATACCGATTCGATCTCCAAACACCCGACATAAGGATCGCAGCGCACCATAAAATACTCGCCTCCGAGCACAGCGCACATGCTTCAATATTCTTGCTTTTGTGCGTTTCTCCCATAGGGTTGCGTGTATTGCCTAGTGTCAAGCAATGGCCGCCGGTGGCGACACCGACGGGCTCCCGATCCGCGATCCAGCCTACTAAAATAGAGATCAGTGGAGAGTCTGCTCTCGCTGTAGCAAAGTCCACAGTGCTAAGGAGAGGACAAGACAGGAAGCCGCGTACTCCGCGACGCGTCATGCGCGCGTGACCCAGAAAACATTGAATGAGTTGAGGGGCATCCCCAAAAAGCCATCTTATTTGGCCGGAAGTCCGAAAATCGTTTCATGGGTCTTTTAAGAGCTGCACTCTAAAAATAACACAGCGCGGGACACACGGGAGACGTTTGGCTTTGTTTTTAGATACCGATCTCTACTGTAGTAGGCTGGATCGCGGATCGGGTGCCCGTCGGTGGCACCATCGGCGGCTATTACTTGACACCAGGCAATACATGCAAGTGTATGGGAGAAACAAACAAAAGTAGGAATATCGAAGCTTGTATACTGCGCTCGAAGGCGAGTATTTTATGATTAGCTGCGATCATTATATCGGGTGCTTGGAGTACGAATCGATATTTGTGAAGCGTTCAAACGCCGATTAAGAAAATCAAACGTGCCGGAGCACACACGGCTGAGCTGGAAAACTTGCTCTCGTAGTAAAATGAACAAAGGAAATTGCAGTCATTGAGACCGCCCTCGGGGAAGCCAAGAATTTCATGAATGTCCAAAAGTTTAATGTTGACAGCGGCTTTCCAGGAGTGAGCAAATTCCGCGTAGCAATGCCTTCAAGCTTGTCGTCTGCCAAGCCCAGGTCATCGAAACCGCCACAGACTCCGCGGTAGCTCTAGGTGACTCTTGTCTCATTGAGTTGCACTACATTTTTCGCCCAGCGGAATCACTCTCGACCGCAAAACATTAATTTATAAGAATTGTCAGGGCTTTCACTTTTAATGATTATGCACAAGCTATTTGGCTGGCTTCCTGAACAGCAGCCAAAATGTTTCAGTGCCGACAGAGGCTAGAAGCGGGGGAAATGACACTTTTTCTCGTTTTCCCCATAGAGTCCTATTCAATAGCTGGTGTCAAGTGATGTTTTCCGGTGGTGCCACTTGACCCTAGCAAGAAAAGCCTCCATCTGCGATCGAGCCTACTACAATAGAGATCAGTGGTTTTAGATGTCGATGTCGTGTTCGCTCTGGGAACACGGCCCACGAAGGATTCTGCAAAGCTGTAGTCATGCCAAATTTGTGCGCTGTAGATGGCTGCTAAAACGGTCGACTGGACCCGTGATCGTTCGGGCGACGCTAGTTTTCACGCTCTGCCGTTCC
Organism: Ixodes scapularis; assembly: GCF_016920785.2. Classification (NCBI taxonomy): domain Eukaryota; kingdom Metazoa; phylum Arthropoda; class Arachnida; order Ixodida; family Ixodidae; genus Ixodes; species Ixodes scapularis. Next base: position 294,051 of record NW_024610265.1, on the reverse strand, counting down.
GTTGGTGTTAGGTCACTGAACGGGTGCCCGAACTCTCTCGCGACAGCGGCATTGTCGTCCATGTTGACAGGTTCGACGAAACGACCGCGCCACCGCACTGCTATAATTAACCACGGTAACCAGAGGCTCGATCTCCCAAATGCTACCGATATCCACTATTCACACTTGACGTCATTCTCTACGTCACCTCCGTTTTCGGAGGCTCAGAAATAAAATTGGAGATTGTTCAGTTTCGGTTGCTTTTGTTCTTTCGTAGGCACATAAGTACGCGTCACAAATGTCTATAAAAAAATTGGGCAGTGTGCTAGAATCCCAAGAAATCTAAAAACACCATTTAAAAAAATAAAACTAGTCTTTATTGTACCTTTAATATTTCTTTTCATAGCATCATTGTTAAAACATTCTACCAGCAGTTCTTGATGCATCGTTGAAATTGTTTTTCTAACTCAAACTAAATCAACCTTTGCAACGCAGTCAAGAATGCCCTTCTTACACTTAACCCCACACCGTAATAATTGCTGCTCATTCCAAAGTCTAAATTTCACTAAATTAAACGCCCCTAAAACCAAAAATCTAGGTCTTAACAAGGCCAAATATTGTACTGACAACTTTGTCATCATCTTACCCTTTTAGTGTTGTTGTTTTTCTCATTATGTTCGCTCCTACTTATAACTTGTCCATATATACTCACTGAGGGGCAGATGCTGCGCCGCCGGATCAGCACAACCGATGTCCCAGTTGGTTCCTTTCTGCGTCGCCCCAAAACGACGCGACAGCAAACCCAAAAAACGTTTTAGAAAAAAAAAACAAAAAAAAAACTACAATTATCAAATTAATGCCCGGTGATCTTCCTTAGAACTTGTTCACTACCTTGGGTTTTGCTGCTTTCCCTGTTTATTTTTTTTTTTCAATAGACCGGATGGATGGATGGATGGATGGATCTGGCTAAACCCTGTGAATCGGGCGGTGGCTTGCGCCACCTAGCCAACATTATAAATCTAATTATATGTTTTGAATTCCAAGATTAAATTAAATCTCACCCCTGCCTCGATTTTAGCCACCAGTCTGATAACCTCCGCTTGGTTATTTCTACCCGTGTAAAGTCTATTTTTCCTTCACTGTCTTTAAAACCCAATGCTTTGATTAAATCCGCCCGGTCACTGTTAACTGTTGGGTGAAGCCCTTTACAGAAAAGTATTAAGTGTTCAGCCGTTTCCTCCTGCTCCCCACACACACTACATAAAGTGTCCATCTCCTGGTACTTAACCCGGCACGTCTTAGTCCGCAATACTCCTGTCCTGGCCTCAAACAACAAAGAGCTTCCCCTAGAATTATCGTAGATATTTTCTTTTCAAATTTCCTGTTTGAACATTCTGTACGTCTCCAGTGCTGGTTTTGTCTGCATACCCGTTTCCCACAGAACCTTCTCTGTTTCTTTTATCCTTTTGTTAACCCGTAATTCCTGGTTGCCGCCCAAATATTTGCTTGATAATTTTCTAGTTCGCTTTCTCCATTTGGTATCTACATTCCTCATGTACAAATAACTGAAAACTTTCCTAGCCCACTGCTCTTCCTCCATTTCCCTCAAACGCTCCTCAAATTCTATCTTGCTGCTAGCTTCCCTGCCCACGAATGACGTCCATCCCATGTCGCCTTGTACCCCCTGATTCGGCGTATTTCCATGAGCTCCCAAAGCAAGCCTACCTACGCCCCGCTGTTTAATTTCTAACTTTGCTTGAATATCTGGTCTCATGCACAGGACCGCATTGCCGAAGGTCAGGCCGGGAACCATGACCCCTTTACAAATCCCCCTCACCACTTCATACCTACTGTAATTCCACAGAGCCCTATGTTTCATGACGGCTGCATTCCTGCTACCTTTCATCGCTACATGTTTTTCATGCTCCGTTAGATACTCAACACCATTATTTATCCATACCCCAAGATACCTGTACTTATCCACTACCTCCAACATGACCTCTTGTATCCTATGCTCGCCACCATCTTTATCATTAAAAATCATCACTGCCGATTTTTCTTGACTAAATTTAAGACCTAGTTTATCTCCCTCTGTACCACAGATATCCATTAATTTCTGCAAATCTTCTTTGTTGTCGGCCATTAGCACTATATCATCTGCATACATCAGCCCGGTAGTGATTGTTTAATCCATTCACCTTGCTTGATGAAAGAAAGGTTGAAGCCAAACCCGCTCCGCTCTAGTTTGTTCTCCAATCCCTGTAAGTATAACATGAACAACAAAAGCGACAAAGGGCAGCCTTGCCTAAGCCCCCGCTCTATCTCTATAGGCTCCGATACATTTGTTTCCCATTTTATAAGCACCTTGTTGCTATTATATATATCTTTTAAAAGATTAGTTACTCCAGCTTCTACCCCTAATGTACCCAGTATGCCCCACAAATTCTCTTGAATTACACTGTCGTAGGCTCCTTTGATATCCAGAAACGCTAGCCATAGGGGCCTTTGTTCCTTTTCTGCTATTTCGATACACTGCGTTAAAGAGAACAGATTGTCCTCTAACCTCCTTTGCTTCCGGAACCCATTCTGCAGCTCCCCCAGCACCCCCTCGCTCTCCACCCATGCCTGCAGTCTATCCTTTATAATCTGCATCACCACCCTGTAAATCACTGACGTCACCGTTATAGGACGATAGTTGTTTATGTCCGCTTTGTCCCCCTTTCGTTTATATATCATGCTCATCCTGCTTACTCTCCATTCATCGGGGGCTTTCCCATCCGTTACCATTTTATTCACTGCCTCTCTTAATGCTTGCTTAGATTTTGGGCCCAAGTTCTTGATTAACATAATGGGAATACCGTCAGGGCCTGTCGAGGTGCTACTAGGAACTCTTTTCTCTGCCCTTTCCGAAATTCAGTGCCATCTGGTGGCTGAAATGGCGGTTTAACTTTTGCCATACGAATGGCGGCAATGAACCCGTAGCCTGCAGTATTTTATCGGGCACCGTCACTTTCGCATGTCAACGGCAGACGAGAATAAACTTTTCGCAATACAGGTTTTTCTGGATCATCTCTTCCAGTGTCGATTCCCACAACGATGCAACCAGTCAGAACGAAGCGCCAACCCAGACAGACGCCTTGATAAAGTTCTACCTAACAGGTTCACTGGGCTCGAATTAGAGAAATGAACACTTACGCAGCGCTCGCATTCAATTTCGGTTTCGCAACGTGCTGAAGTCTAGAATGTATAGGCCTCGAATCCTCAGCTTAGGAGTATCTTCAACACGTTCCTTCATCAGTAAATCAAAAGCCGCCATTGGTATGGCACATATTCTATTTTTCAGATGATGATGATAGTGATCAAAGTGGCCAGACTGAATTTCGGAAAGGGTCTATTGCCTTCTTTATAAAATTGCAGCTTTTTTGCCGTATTTCGGCCATATTAATTTATTTTCTTTGCTTTGAACTTGTTATACCGTCTGGTGAAACCAGTAGAGAGACAAATGTTGATTTTTTTTTTTCGCTCTCACTGATAAATTGTAAATTCTGCGCAAGAGGGTTCGCTTACAGGAGAAGGTGCAATGGTTGGAGGCTGCCCGGACAAAGTCAACTCCGACAATGTATGCGGAATTGAAAGAGAAAATCACGGCAGAGACGCGGCTGCACGACAACAGCTTGGGCAGCCAGCTGTTATTCGAGGCTCGTGCGGGTGCCCTGCGTACACTGGTATACAAACAACGCTTCGACAATATTATTGTGTAGTATGTGTGCCGAGTAGGCGAGGGTGAGAGGGAAACAGTGGAGCACATCAAACTCCATTTGAGTTGGGGGAGGGGGGGGAGGAAACCGACCATCTGCCACTTCTCCCCCTGATGAGGCGAACAAACTGATCAGTGTTGCCCGGGCTTGGGCACAATTAATCGAGCCCGCCCGTTATAAAGGGAGCAGCCGCAGTATCATCATCATCATCATCACCATCATCATTGCCCAGAGCCGCATATAAAGAGGGTTTGGCCATTCAATGGGAAGTATAAGAGCCAAATGAGGAGGCGCCATTGGCGGAAAGCAGGCTGGGCGTGTATCAGGGCGCGTTCGCTAATTCGGATGGGGTCAACCAGAAGCCGCGAATAATGCCCTGGCGGTGGTCGTGATAAACAGAAGTAATTATTGCGTCGGAGTAACCCTCGGTGACTGAAAATATGGTGCACGTGGTGTTTTGATGACGGCAGGTAATGCGTCCGCCTGGCGCTGAGGGCCGGGTATCTGCCGTCCGAGCTCTCCGTCTCCGTCCGAGCAAAACAGAGTTCGAGCGGCACATTCGTTTCTTCCATATGTTTTAATGATCATAATCTAAACATCGCGTGCAGCATACTTTTAACCATGAAGTGTTACTACATTTAACTCTGACGCTCTAATTGAAGGTGTTTCTGGTTACCACAGCTAGGGGATTATTTTCGGCTTCTGGTTTGCCAAGAGCGCATGTCCAGCCCTCTGCCTGCGTCTGCTGCACGCACTGGTTCTATCCGCTCCTCCCACTGACCAAACTATCTCTATTTATTATTGAATAATAATAATAGTAGTAATATTAATAATAATAATAAGAAGAAGAAGACGAAGAGGAAGAAGTAAAAACAATTATCTTTATTTTCATTTAAAGAAATTGCGGAGCAAAAGGGAAAGAGCTTCAACAAGAACCTTGACTGGCCCAGCCCCATCGGCAGCCATTGACCAAACAGTTTTTGTGCAAGGAAAAAAATACTGAAAATTTTACATTATCACATGGGATAACAGAAACAAGACACAGAATGCTCAAATAATTAAAAATGTGTTACGCAACTCTTTAGGAGATTTCGTTTCTAGATTTATGTTTTCTTCTTCAAAGTTGTTTAGAAGCTTTGGAATTATATACCGAAGCATTTGCTGCCCATTATATGACCTGCATTTGAAACCTTCTAATATTCATTATAGCGGGTCAAGTAAACCGTATTTTTTTTTCTAATGTAAATACCTCGTTTAAAAGAACACACTCTTTTTTTATTTCATTCTTAATCGTGATTAAAAGTCTATATTCAGATAGCTTATGAATTTTTAATATTCAAATTACTAAACATGATCTCAGTGTGAAAGACATAAGGTGCGTTGAATTTGGCTCTCAACATTTTTTTGAAGCAGATAAATTTTGTTCAGGTTAGATGCCGTTGTTGTGCCCCAGACAAGGTTACAATAACTCAGGAGTGAGTAAAACAGAGCATGGTAAATAATTATTTCCACGCGAGCTGGTAGAATTTGGCTGTGGCTATACGTTAAACCAACAACACCTGACAATCTAGAAACCAAAAAATGTACATGGCTATCCCATGACATATTTTCAGGAAAGAAAGACACCTAGTGTTTTAAAATTATCCACGATCTCTATCGGACTTGAGCTAAATACTATAGGCCTTGGCATAAAAATTTGTTTATTTTTCGGACAAAAGAAAATAGCCTTTGTCTTTTCAGTGTTAATACTTAGTACATTTTCCTTCGCCCACGCCGTCAACCTTGACAAGGTAAAATTAACAGCATCCACAATTCCATCGCTATGTAAAGAGGAAATAAATATACTAGTGTCGTCTGCATAATTTACAAATTTAGCGACAGGATCTATATTCACATTATCGTTTATATACAGATTAAACAAAAGGCGCCCTAAAATATTTCCTTGTGGAACACCAGAAATAATACGCTCTCTACCGGAGGAATGATCACCATTGTTAATATATTGGAACTAGTGACTCAAGTATGAATTTAGGAGTGATAACGGCAACCCTCGAATGCCATAGTAATTAAGTTTACAAAGCAAAGGTTATGATCGACGAACGCTTTAGTAAAATCTACGAACACGGCAGCAACCGTTCTTTTTTTTTTCTTCAAAATTTTTTAATATGTAATCTTTCTGGGACAAGAGGGCTAATTCCGTGGAACAATTTTTTCCGAAACCAAACTGCGAAGATGAGAGTAAATCGTGCTTAATCGCAAATTGTACGAGACAGGACTGTATTACTTTTTAGAGGCCTCAAGAAAATAAGGAAATAATGGAAATCTGCCGATAATTGCTGAAATTATTTTTATCCTTTTCTTGTGAAGGACAGAAACTTTCGTCACCTGCATCGCCGTAGGAAATACTCCAGACGAAAAACAAAAATTAAGAATATGGGTTACGTATGGCACCATTATATCAATAATGAACTTTAGGGGGCGTATTTTTATATCATCTCAATCGCAGCTAAAGCTGGTTTTAATTGCATGAATGTAAAAAAATACCTCAGCATCTGTGACAGGTTCAAGAAACATGGAATGACTATTTCTCACTTCTATGTGTCTGCAAATATCAGTATTAACGGTTGCTGTAGATAAATTCGCAAAATATTCGCTGAAAGCATTAGCTAAGGAAAGCCCACTTAGATGCACACCGTCCCGGTTAATATCATCAACTGGCTGATGGCCTGAACCAAGATTTAACACTGAATTTAGTTTTTTCCAAACCAAGTCCATACGACCATTTGTATCCTTAAATACCTTATCATGATACTCAGCTTTAGCGGTAATATTTTTGTTAGTTGGTTGCGATATATTTTAAAGGACCGTAGACATTGCGGGTTTTTAGATTTAACGAATGTTTGGTGCATCGCGTTCTTTGTTTTAATTTTTTCAAGTAAATCAGGTGTTATCCACGGTTTTTTTTTATTTCTTTAGTGGCCTTAAACCGTTTGTACGGAAAATTACGACTATAAATGCTTTTAAATAGTTTTAGGAAATGTGCATAGACTTCATCTACATCTTCTGAACCAAACGTATCACACCAATTAGTCTCTGCAATCTCTTGTCCGAATGCATTCAACCTTCCGGTGGTTATATTTTGAAACGGGTACGATACATTATTTTTATTTTGTTTAGGGTTTCTAGTTTTCAAACACATGAATATTGGAAGATGATCACTTAAATGGTAGCTTATAACTCCGGATTTTATATTTGCACTATCGGCGTTATAATAAATAGATCAATTAATGTTTCACAGCTTACAGTAGCTCTAGTTGGAATATTTATTGTGTTCATACACTCATTAATTTCTGTGATGGTAGTGATTTCCCTCTTCAATGTAGTATTTACTGCTCTGGATTCGCCCAGTGGAGTCGTCCGTGGACCGTTCTAGAAAAGGGCTCCTCGTGGGTTTCATTTTAGCGGTTGTGCCTATGGCGCGTGATTTGCTTGCTTCTGAAAACGACGAGCATGCGCGTGCTGGACTATCCAGGCAGCTGTCCACAATCCCTAACCTTCAGCACACATTATACGCCGACGATATTACCCTTTGGTGGGAAACCGGATCTCCGGGAGAAGTCGAAACTAGCCTTCAAAGAGGTGTAAATACCATAGTAGCATACCTACATGAAGCTGGGCTACAACTGTTGGCCGAAAAATCTGAATAACTCCTCATGAATCGGACACAGTACCAAAAGAACGCCAACGAACTAGTGCAAATTAGCATATCAGGCAAGCTCATACCGAAGGTGACAACCTGCAGTATACTTGGATTCACCATACACCACAACAACAATGCTAACCCAAACACTTTACAGTTTCAAAAAGACTGCCGGAATCTCACGCACATAATCAGACGCATCATCAACAAACAACACGGACTCAGAGAAGAACAGGCGAAGCAACTCGTCACCGCACTCGTACACAGCAAGCTCCTCTACACTGCACCATACCTCAACCTCACGCAAACACAAACCCGAAAACTTGAATCCGCACTCAACACCCTATACAAAGCGGCCCTGGGACTCCCTATATACACCTCAAGCCAACGGCTTGTAGACACGGTCCTCTTTCACAGCCTTGCCGCACTGACACAACAGCACAGAAATAGGCAGATAGCGCGCCTCTCCCATACGGTGCAGGGACGCGACATCCTCCAAAGATCAGGAATCACCCCTATCTGGCTTACATCAATCAGCCAAGCCTTCCCCTCCCCCATAACATCGCATTTCCCAACATACCCAAAAATATGACGCGACACCTCCATGAAGGGCGACGTCAAGCACAAGCTGCTAAACACCGCAGAGACGAAACGTGTATAACAATATACACGGACGCAACACGTTCCCACACTGGATCACTCGCCTCCGCAATCTATACACCTGGACAGACAGCACCCATCACACACATGGAAGGACCCTTTAACAACCCCCCATACATAACCACGCTGGAAAGGTACGCGATTATATATGCCATACACGAAGCTTCTATCTCACTGAACACAATAACGCCAACATTAACCTCTACACCGACTCAGCCCAAGCACTTCGCAACATGCAACACAGGTTATTGGAGCCACATTTACATGATATCCTAATGGACGCCTACACCCGCAACAACAACATCAGAGTCACCCTGCGCTGGATACCTGGCCACGCGGGTATTAAGGGAAATGAGCTGGCACATCAACTCGCCCGCCAGAACAACTTCCGGGCTCCCTCGATCCCCTGGCCAAACCCAACGTCAGCGGACGACGCCGCAACTTACAAAAAGCAAATAGCTGAACACTACAAAAACATTAGGGAAAACCGTACCACCCTTCACAAACCACACCCCTCACTTAGCACCGAACAAGCGCACATTCTCGGCAAAGTACAGACCAACACTCTCCTCACCCCGCTAATGCTCTACAACTTCAGGTGGCAGGGGACTGCTCACTGTCCCAACTGCCCTGAGGTCAGGGCTGACACAGAGCACATACTCTACGCCTGTAACACTGCGCTCAACTCTCCCTACTTCCCGTACCCCCCTCCTGGAATGCTTGGCTCAGCTCGGACTCGGCAGACCTCCAATGGGCCCTAGCGGAGCAGGCGCTCCTTTTCACAAGGCCGTAGTTTTTGGCTTTTAATAAAGTTGTTCTCCTCCTCCTCCTTCTCTCCTTTGTCCCGCCTCCAGGACGATCTCCCTACCTTAAATGGCACTTCGGCATCTCCAGAGCTTCGAGTGTCCACGCGCAGCCAAAGCAAGGCAGGCAGAGCAGGAAATACGTAGTCCAGACAGAAAGATATGTTAATTATAAAGTACGCGAACACAACCGAACAGTGAGTAGCCATCGCAATGGGGATCTGCCGATGCATTGCGTAGAGTTATTACGATTAACGCTAGAGGCACAGCTGGCGCTAGTGTCTACAAAACTCCAGGTTGCAAACTGAAGCAGACAACAACCAGTTTACTTTTCCAGTCTTTCTGTGCATTTCTGTGGGAAAACGTACGTGATATTTTTTATGTTCGCCAGGTAGATAACAAAAACCAACGTAGTTCCTTTACTCGTAACGGGTACTATATAGCTTTATTACCATTCTGTGTGTGGGTAAATTCTGTGTGAGAAAAAAATAAGCAAGAAGTGATCGCACTCGCGTTTAACTTCTTTTACGGGAAAGCTCGCGCTGCAGAACCCAGGGATCCTGTGTTCAATCCCCACCCCTGCCCGTTTCGATCTGGATGAGCATCATACCGGCTTGCGGTCGTGTATCACTACTTTGTGGTGCACGTTAAAGACCCCAGCTTAGCAGTCGCACTGCATTGACTAAATTGCTTATCTACAGTGGGTAACAACGTCGCCATGTTCTGGCGGACTAACCTCCTGCTGTATAAATCAACTAGCGGCTAATTCACGGGACCGTCCCCTTAGAAAGCCTCCTTTGTAAATGTTCTGACGGAAGTCGCCCGACGTCGTGTAATCGGGCAGGGTCCATAAGATTCGGACTCGTCTTTCAGAGTCGCCAGCCAGGTCTGATCCATTTCTCGTAGAAGCTAAGAGAGTCTCGGCCCAGCTGGGCCCAAGTATTGCTCCTTTGAGTGTCGAGAGACTCACATTCCCAAATTGGGTGGTAAAGTTTTGAGAGTGTACCGTCTCCTTTGCATATTTGGCATTCTTGATCGGAAGGTTCGTAATTAGGGTCCAGCTTTCTTTTCTTGGTGGTCTCAAACTTTTGAGCCATTAATGGCGTTGTTGCGCCACCCATAGGAATTCGTCGTAATATTACCATTTTCTTGCGTTAGAAGTGGTTCGGTGGAATGGGATTTGATTTGGTGTTCCAGGATTCCTTTAGTTAGTGCTTTCCATTCTTTTTTAATGCATCCGCATGGCTTCAACCGGGACGTACGTTTTATCGGCAGTTTCACTGTCAGTCGATGAGGGGTCGGATTCTCCGGTGCCACGTACGCGAGGGGTGAGGACTGTTTAGCTCCCTTCCGGCCGCGTCATGCGCCGCCTCGTTGCCGTGAATGCTCCTATTTCCCGGGATCTATCAGATGCAGACCTTTTTTCGTGTGCATGGAATAGGTGCTGAGCCGTGTGGAAAATGCGTTTGATGGTTCTGCACCTCGTGGCTCTGTGTGTTTTGCATTCTCGGATGACGTGCTACGAGTCCGTAAATATGTATAGTTGATTTGCGTTGTGTCTTTATGTCATCTGCAAGCGCCTTAAGCGGCTCTCTATCGTGAAGAGCACTGCCATGGCTTCGGCTAGTTACACTGATAAAAGTGAGCATTATAAAAGCATAATTCATTTACTTTTGTTATTACTGAGCGATGTTTAAGTTGGCAAACATTGAGGCCCAGGTCTATGTTATACAGCCTGATATGTCAATACAAGTATCAATTCAAGCAAAAAGAACGAAAAATCGTATTTATTTCAGAGAAACAACACTCGGATACTGATTTATATTGATTACTCAGGCCAAGCTTTTTACTACTCCAGTACGTGTTGTTCGTTCCATAACTCCATGCTTCGCCCTTGCCGTCTGTTTTGGTTGTTCGATTTGGCATATATTAAAATCCTTTTGGTGTTTTGCCACGCTCATTCACTCTGTGTGCTTCATATCATTGACCATATGCGTAAATACGTGCCCAGTAATAGCAGTCTGCAACGTCAAATTATATTATACATGTTTATTTGGCTATTTTTGCGCAGTGTTCGACGCCGTGCATTCTAGAGAAAAAAGTTCTGATATATCTTGTTTACATCCGATTGTTAAACGCTCCAAGTTTTAAATTCTGTCAAAATACTGAGCAATATTTGCCTTTATTATCGAGAGCGAAAAGAAAACGCATTTGCCTTTTCCCATAGGAATGTATTACCGGAAGTCAAATTTAGACTGGTTGATGTCCGCTTCAAAATGACACAGCACAAGAGTGCCACCTGAACCTCTAGCGTTTAATGTTAATAACTCTATGATGCATTGTCATGATGGCGGGTGAAAACATGTGTACACTACATGCACAATTATGAGCGGGCATGAAGACAAAGCAATAAACGAAATGATAAAGGCTAACAAATGATAAAAATGTAAGGTGGGAATGCATCAAAGTGGCTTCAATTGATTTGGTGGATACAATTACATTTTTTGGGAGCAGCAGCGGTGTACTGAATTTTTTAGTGGTACGATAACGCAAAGCATATATTAGAGAGTTTTAGAATAGTGTAAAGACCCTTGCGTCAGCACTGCGTACAACGCACGCAAGCTGTCGACGTAACGCTACGGAGCGCGTTGAACCGCGCACTTTTAGTATAGCGGATGCCAAACGCATACGTAAAGACTTGCAGCGCCATATGGATGTGCTCCTGCGAACTGCTTTAAACAAACCAAGGCGGGTATTCGGTCAAGCCAATTTAACACCGCGAATCTCCTCGCTTTGCTACGAAGTGCGTGAATATCTTTCCAGTTGCCTGTTGTTTATTTATTTATTTATGTATTTGCTTACCGTCAGGGATCGAAGGCATTACAGAGGGGAAGAGCAAAGTTGGGATCAAAACACTATAATGTATGGATATTCACAATCAACAAAAAAAAAATGATTGGTAAGAGCAGACCTAAAAAGTACACTGTCAGTTATGGATGCAATGGGCCCGGGAAGGTGGTTCCAGTCGAGGGATGTGCGAGGAAGGAAAGAAGATTAGAATGTAGATGTGATAGCGACTGGTACCTCAACTTTGTGCTGATGATCATGACGAGCAGAAATATAAAAGGGACGAGTGATTAATTTGTCGCGAAGCACAGAGTTATAAAAATAAAATTTGTGAAATAAAGAGAGGCGTGAAAGCTTACGTCGCAGGAAGAGGGGCGCGAGTGACAAAGCAGATTTCATAGAAGTTATGCTAGATATATAATGACAATTAGAAAGGATAAAACGAGCGGATCGATTTTGAATGCCTTCCAACGCGGTGATGAGAGTGGCTTGTCAGGGATCACAGACAGAGGCTGCATATTCTAACTTGGGTCGAGCTAGAGTTTTATAAAGAATTAACTTGAGGGAAACAGGTGCTAATGAAAACTTACGCCTGAGGTAGCCTAACATACGGTTATCATTAGATGTGATATAATGTACATGTGTTTTCCATGAGAGATTAGAAGTTATATTTACGCCTAAATATTTGTAAGAATATACCTTGTCAAGCTGAGCCTGATAAAGAAAGTAGTTCCGAGTTTCAGGTGACTGCCGAGATACACGCACGGACTTACATTTGTTAGTATTTAGCGTCATAGACCATACGTCACACCACTGGTAGATAGCGTTAATGTCAGACTGAAGCATGATGTTATCGTGATCATTAAGTATCTCACGGTAAATCATACATTCGTCAGCAAATAAAAAAATTGACGAGGAAACATTAAGAGGGAGGTCGTTAATATATATTAAAAAAGTAAAGGTCCTAAAACAGATCCTTGGGGAACCCCAGAGGCCACAGACGAAAAGGAAGAATTACTATTATTTACTGTAACACACTGTGACCGTAATGATAGAAAATATTGAATCCATGCCAGAACGTTAGCATCTATGTTAAGTTTGGACAGTTTCAGAAGTAGTTTATGAGATACTTTATCGAACGCTTTGGAAAAATCTAGGGAAATGCAGTCTGCCTGGGATCCTCGGTCCAGGATGCAAAACGTGTTTTGTCTTTTTTTTTAGGACTGTGCGACCAGCAGATTGATCTATGGTTCGCTCCAGTCTGTTGTGGGTTCCCCACTACCTTATGTTGGCCTCGTCATTTGCTTGGAAGTATGCAAGCGATAGGTCGCGCCACTCGCGTACCGACCGCACGGTAAACACCTTTTTGGGTTCGACGGCGTCGTCAACGTTCTTGGCTATTGACACCCATCATCGTGGGCGCTCGAAAAGGTTCGTCACGTTGATTTCTTTGAGGAGGTTGTGGGTCACCTCTCAATACCGCCCGATCAGGCCGAGTTCCCCTCGCCCCGAGGAAGTCACACGGGGAAGCGCTACCATTGGGAAAAGGTTTAATGTGTACTTAAGTTAAGAGTCCGACGAAGAGGAGGGTCAAGGCTGTCGAGTGGTCCGGGTCTTCAGTTGGAGGCCTTGCTCGGTACCGGCTCTTTCGTCTTTCTCCAGCTCCGAACCCCGCGTGCCCTCGCCCGCCACGAGTTTCGCCTTTTTCTCCTTCTTCTTTCTTTTTCTCCGACAAGTTTAAGGTCTACTTCAATGATAAAACGAACCCGTACAACGCGCGTAGCACTTCCACTGGTTTGCCTCACGGCCGCCATTTTTCGAACTGGAATAGTCTCGCGCTCTCTCGTGCTCGACGAAAGCAACGAGAATGGCACGCAAGGGACCACTACGTACGCTCACCAAAATCGATAGCGAGCGTACGTACGCATAGCTCGCTGCAGTACGTACGTATGGCACCTGCGCAGTGCGGAGGACGCAGCGTTAACGCTAACGTAAAGGGCTTGTGTTTGGTCTTATACGCAATACTAAAACTCTCTATTCGCGTGTATTTCTTACGATTAAACAGTTGTTAGGGCATTCGGTTGCCTTTTTTTTTCTCATGTCCGCGTATGTAAGCGCGACAGTTTTCAAAGAATCTCGATCTAGCGCCTGGTCACTCATGTTGAATTTTGCCTGTTATCAATAAACTCAAGACATATCAAGAAGATCAAATAAGAGATCGTTCTAACAATATAATATATATTACATACAACCGTAATATGTTTCCAAAAAAATATACCAGAACACGGTTTGTCTTTGCCAAATGTCTGAATACCTCACAGAACACATTGGTGAGTAGGGTACATGGAACTTCCTGTAGAGCAATTGAATTCCTCGTGAAAGCCGGGTTCCTGACGCAACGCGTCATTAAAAAAGGTTTCACGACCCGGCAAACGTAACTCAGTTTTTGCAGTTTTTTTCTCACAAGACTGGAGAGCCAAGTAAACAAAGAAAAGCTTTCCAGCCCCAAAGTCTTCGTTCCTAGCCAATGTGAGTCGGAGCTCTTCTGCGGAGCTCTTCACAATCTTTTGAAAATGACTAAGAGTGAAATGTGTCGCCGACACCTCAGGAAGTTTTTTCATTTCTTGTCCAATGTCTTTGTCACCGAGACAACGCAGTACTTCGTTCAATTTTAACTTAGTTTCTTCATTCAGCCACTGCCCTGAGTCTTCTACGGCGTCGGTTTCAGAAAGGAGCATCTCGAAGATGCAGCGGCCAACACGTACCCCAGCCCGGGATAGCTGGAAGCTATCGGTTCTGTTGTCGAGTGCCAAAGTCGAGTTGAAAAGAAGCATTGGCACGTATATGGTTCTCGGGTGACGCTCGAACCAGCAGTTGGTGCTGAAAGCTGTGTGAGACCACCGCTCGTAAGAACTTCTGGTTAGCGTTGACAAGAAGTTGTATTCAAAGGTGAGAACGTAGGTGTCTAAGGCAGTGGTACTAAAGTTTGAAGGTATTTTTCGTATATATTCGTTCAAAAGGCTCTTGTCGTTCATCCAAAAGGCCCCTAAGACTTTGAACTGTGTTTTGGTGATAAGATGGCGGATGGCAATCTTGGAGGCATTGTTAAGGTAGGCCGCTTGATCCATACCACGGGAAAACGCTTCAACTATCTCGGAGACTAGTTCCGATATTTTTTCCGCGGGCATGTGAAGACTGAAGTGAACAAGTGCTAAGAAATGAAAGAGAGGCGTCAGAGCATTTTCCACAACGCGAAGACAAAGTTTCCATCGCGGCAGTCCTGCTCGCAGCTTGCCGTAGACCAAACTGCTAAAGACGTCCACAAGCTCTGATTGGGGTAGAAGCGCCGATGTTTGCACCATGAGTCTTACGCCCAAAAAATTCATCACAGTATGAGTTTCAGTCTTCTGAACAAGTTCTACGAGACTGAATACAAAATCGGGATTATATATTAATATTTCAGATTCGGGGCCACTGTAGATGGCATTTGGAACTCCGGCAAACACTTCACTGAGAAAGCTGTACAAAGGTGATCCCGAATCAATTTTTTCCACCTTGAAGTTGAATATATTTGTTTTCTGTTGAAAAAGCCTCTCGAGATCGCTCGCAAATCTGGCGATATCTAAAGTGTAAACGGGAGGTAGAAATTCTTTTCGAAGAGCTCTGAGCGAGGAAAATGCCCCGATGGTGTAATGACGAATTGCCTCATTCATATCTATTCCAGCGATGGTGACAAGAGCCTCGGGGGGTCCAAGCGAGGCAATGTCAGAGCTCGTGTTCCACGGATGCGAGACAACCCCGACGCTCAGCAAAGCCGCAGCACCCGTTTTCCTAAGTATCCGAGCTGCCATTCTCCAGACGGATACGCTGCTGCGGACCGGTGGCGTGATCGGAAAACCCTCGAGAGAAACGTGAAACATGACCTCCAGGAGAGGACCCCAGCCAGCTACCTCTATGCGGCTGACGTTTACACACTGGTCAAAAAGGCTCTGCAGCGGGAGAATCATGCCACTCTGTTCTGATCTATTCTGCAGTAGCCCATGTATTGTGCTCTCCAGGTTACCCACGTAGTCGTCATCGGAGGAAGCTGTCTTGTCCGCACCTAGTGCTGGAACTGCATTAGTCCAGCGACCGCAGACGTACTTGTAGAAGTCTTCGCACGGGTCCACCTCCCACGACAGCAAGTTGGACAGGTAGGCGGCGTCCTGGAGACAGATAGCGGAGTTGCAACTCTTGTGCACCGAGGTCCTTGAAGAAAGGGTCGCTGGTGTTTGTTTCGGTGCCACGAGCATGACAAGGACTGCCGCGGATACTATGGCGAGGAGGAAAGTCAGCGGATAAAGACAAAGTTCCTTGTTCACAAGCAGCCGTTCCCTTCGCTCGCCCAATACTGGGTTTAAGACAGCGTTTTCTGCATTTCCGGCAGCGCGGTCCAAATCTTCATGCCTGGCCGCACTGCTCGGGCCAGGTTGCATTTCCTCATTCCAGCTTCTGCGGCAATAGCTGATGTGCATTTCTGGATCTATCCAGTCTCCCATCGAACACCTGGCAGAAGAGAGGTGTAACTCACTTACGTTCCGCTCAGATAATGGGAATTCCATTTCTTTCCAAGCTTCCCCGGTGGACGTTTCATTCGTCTCATCTAGCCCCAAGTTACCGGACGACACGGGCTGAAGTGTGGCGTTGATGGATTTCATGCTGTTGTTTTTCAGGCTTGGAATCACTTTCTTTTGAAAGCGTTTTGGAGTGCATGAGATCGTGTGCGCTCGTGAGGGCCTTTTTGGAAGACGGTCAGCATTGTGGCTGGAAAGGAAGGTGGGGTTCTCGGAGACTTGTCTACTGGCACGCTTGGCTGTCATATCGGTAGAACAAGCCCTTCGCAAGTTCGACTTGAGGTGTAGCTTGTCTCGATGCTTTGATGTTTTCATTTTCCCAGAAATCAAAGGCCCCTTGAAAAAGGTGCTTGCCAGAGGTGTTCCTTGGTGCTCGCCACGGCTTGTGCTTGAAGACGTAGACTTCCATTCTTCGATGTCACTGGACGATTCAAATGTAGAGGCCTCACCAGACTCTTCCTTATAACGAATTTTCGAGTGTTCGATGGCAGCAAAGGGCGCGGTGGGACCATCTCGATATATCTTGTGCGATGGGAGGGGCGTCGAGTAAGTTAAATCCCGTGACGAGCCGCTCGCATTACGATTTTCAATAGCTGGAGACCTACTGTTCCATGGGACGTTCATGGTAGGCAGGATCTCTTCTAGTTGACGTGAAGGAGACCTTATCTGAGGTGTTCTAATCGAAGCTTGCCTGGCTGAGTGGCTTGTGCGATCATACGGTTGCCATGAAGCACTGCCTCGAGCTATGCGTGTCTCGAGCGGGAGGGCTCGCTTTTGATTTCGTTATTATGTTATTATGTCTATCTATGCTGGAACGCAAACTGAATGGTGTAGGTAACTGCATCAGGCACTGATTGGCTCTTCTCTCGAATCACGTGACATGACGTTGAAATGTAGCTTTTCCCTATGCAGTTTGAGCTATGCTCGTAAAATGATGCAGTTGGCGGTGACGTCAAAATGTCGTCATGATGCACTTTGACGATGCAGTTAACTGAGTGGTCGATGCGAAGCCGAAGATTAATCTGCATCGTAAAACATGGCGACCCTAACATATGCATCTCTACTGTTGGGTTCACCAGCGGATCGAGTTTTTAGAGATCACTGGGATGCTTTCGAGCCGAGCGATATGAGGTTTGTGGGCGAATACCGGTTGACCAACGGGGTGACTCGCTGGCTGTGCCACCAGCTTTGCGGAAAGCTCCAGCGTTGTCTTGAAGGGCCCCGTGTGCTGACGGTCGAACAAGTCCTCGCAGCTCTACGCTTTTACGCCGCTGGCGGCTTCCAGGGAACCGTCCGGGGCGACAAAAACATTGGTGTTCTCCAGTGCTCTGTGAGTCGCGTACTTGGGGATGTCACCAACGCTATCATCGATTGCCTCGGATCGTAGTGGCTGTGTTTCCAAGAAACTCAAGCAGAGAAGGCGCTCACCAAAAGGAAGTTCTTCGGGCGATGCATGTTCAGCGGCGTTATCGATAAATATTCTAAATACTCTTACACGATTTAACACGATTGTGTTTTCATTTGAGTGCACCCCATATAAGCGATTTCGCTGAGCGAAAAGCCAAGCAAGCAACGGTAACAAGCTTAAGTTGAGCTAGTTCGTTCATACTTCAGGTAGAGAGAGATATATATATGTTTTATTTTAAAGCAACTACTTCAGATCAGGCCAGCTGAACCTAGAATAAACATACACATAAAGAAAAGACCATACACACCGTGGGACTAACAACTGATTTTCTTCTTCCCCCTCTTCTACTACGAACCCAACTTGAGGAAAACATTCTCTTTTCTTCTTTTTTGCTTACTAATTCACCGCGAATTTCACCCCCGAAGGAACATTCTTTCTTTCTCGTGCAGCACGAGAGAAGTTGCACTAACGCACTCAAACAAAGTCAAAAAGTAAAATTTGTCGTTAGTTGATTATACAGTAGGAGGTTAGTCTGCCTGAACATGGCGACATTGTTACCCACTGTAGATAAGCAATTTAGCCAGTGCAGTACGACTGCCAGCCCGGGGTCTTTAACGCGCATCGCGCAGTACACGATCGCACTCCGGTACGATGCTCATCCAGCAGATCGAAACGGGCGGGAGCGGGGATTGAACCCAGAATCCTGGGTTCTGCAGCGCGAGCTTTCGCTCCACGTGCTCCGAGCTGGTGTGCGCTAGCCTACTCGGCGATTCTCCGAAATTCCCTGTAGGGAAAAAAAGAACGATGTAGTTTTAACTCAATCGCCACTGTTCGGCGACGTCACCGGACACGTCATGGTGCAGTTCTCTCCCGATGTAGTTGGTTGGCGATGAAGATTAGGCTCCTCCCACCGGCGACGTCACGATGCAGTTTCTCCACCGCCTTTTCCAGCATAGACAGACTGGTTGTTCATATGGCATGGGGCGCGCTCAATACCTCGCCCGCTGTGACTACCGAGTAAAGTGTAGTATTTTATTTTTTGTTTAGTTAGTCTGTGCATACCAAGATAGCGCCACTGCCCCGTCACTGGAGTCCATGGCACAAGGTCTCGAGCCCCGCTCTTGTAGAGCGCAGCTCTTAGGTTTCCGGCTTGAGCGACGTCGCCGTCGGCGTAACCGAGTAATGAAGATGGCGATGAGGATGACGTCATCGTCATCGTCACTGATGACGTCATCAATGACGATGACGATGACGCTAAATTCCCCTCTAAATTTAGCGAAAAACATTTCCCCGCTAAATCTACTGGAAAAACGTCCCGCTAAATTTAGGGGGAAAAATTGCACCACTAAATTCCCGCCAAATTTACACGCGATGCTTTTACCAAAGATGTGCATTTTCTGCGATTTGCGTTAAGCACACGTCGATCCACACCCATGTTAATAGTGGTGGATTTTCCACCTTCTCCCCTCAGTACCCTTCCCTCCTCCTCCTCCTCCTCCTCAAGAACTGCGCTCTAATTCGACGTTACAGAGGATTGTAAATGTCTTTCATTTTTTTCTTTGTATAAACAGTTTGGCTCCAACTCTCAACCCGTCTGGACGCGTCCTTTCTTCTCGGTGTTGGTGCGCTGGTCCTGCGCCTCGGCTTCTGCATCCGTCTTCGGAATGTGAGCTCTTTGCTTTCCGCATGCCCGCGGGGGCCCTGCGCTCTTGTGTTTTTTTTCTGTTTTAATTACTACCCATTTGTCCAGCGAGGTTGGGATTTGTTTAGTCTTGCGTTTGGAAGCCCTGTCACGTTAGGCTAATTAGGCGTCGCAACCAGTGCTGTATTTTTTTGTTTGTTTGTTCTCGGCGACGGTTTAGTTTTGAGCACGGCGCAAGCTTGCCGAAATGTGTCCCGGTGGCTTTGGCGTTTTTTTCTTTTTTTACTTGTGGGCAAGGAATCGGTGGCCGAATGGGCTCGCACAGAACAGCTTGGAGCACGTAGAGCGGAAGCTGGCGCTGCAGAACCCAGGGTTCCTGAGTTCAATCCCCACTCCTATTCGTTTCAATCTGAATGGGCAGCGTACCGGCGTGCGGTCGTGTATCACTACGGGCACGTTAAAGACCCCAGGCTAGCGGTTGTACTGCACTGGCAAAATTTCTCATCTACAGCTGGGAGACAAATCGCCCGTAAATCTGGAGAACTGGCTCTCTTCGCTTTTTCTGCTGGGCGGCCGACCGTTTGGACAGGCCGAAGCAGAGCGCGGAAAAATCTCGGAGGCCATTGGGTTCTGTGTATGTTTATACAGCCTAGAACTGTTCTAGGCTGTATAAACATACACACAACCAAGTGGCCTCTGAAGTTTTCCCTCCGGCACGCACATCCCACGACGAAAACGTCAGGATTTGCGATGTGCAAAAGCCTCGCGTTTTTATCTCGTGATGCGCGCGTGCCGGGGAGAAATCCCCGGGATTTCTCCCTCGTGTGAATACCCCTTCAAGGGGTATCCACACGAAGGAGAAATCCGCCACTTTCCTCCGCGGATCGCGCATCACGTGAGACATACGTACGTCATCCCTTTTTGACGCCTCGCGGCGCGTTCTCCTCCGTGGCGGAGGCGCGGAGGCTTCGTGTTGTCAGCACGAAAGCTCCGCAAGTGCACGCGGCGGAGCCGGGGACGGAGTTTCCAGGGATGTTGACGTCACGACATCCGTCCGCGGAGTTCTCCTTCGTGTGGATACCGGTATCCACACGAAGGAGAACTCCGCGGACGGATGTCGTGACGTCAACAACCCGGGAAACTCCGTCCCCGGCTCCGCCGCGTGCACCTGCGGAGCTTTCGCGCTGACAGCACGAAGCCTCCGCGCCTCCGCCACGGAGGAGAACGGGAGAACGACGCCGCGAGGCGTCAAAAAGGGATGACGTATGTCTCACGTGATGCGCGCTCCGCGGAGGAAAGCAGCGGATTTCTCCTTCGTGTGGATACCCCTTAGCCATGCCCGTATGTCCGTCCGCCGTCGGGTCCCGAGCAATTGCTCGCGTAGGGAAAAAAAAAAACACAAAAAAAAACAACCGCATCTCCACGTGGTGAATGATGTTGATTGGGGCGAAGCTCTGGTGGTGCTTGTCTGCGTAGGCGGTGAGCCGCAGCATGCGGAGCCTTTCGTTCATTTTTATCCATGTCAGAAAGAGAATGTGTGGTATGGAACGTGGTTATATACGCATTTGAGCATTTGACCGCAGCGTGACATGGATGAAAACGAACGAAAGGCTCGGCATGCTGCGGCTCAGCGTCTACGCAGACAAGCACCACCAGAGCTTCGCCCCAATCAACATCATTCACCACGTGGAGATGCGCTTGTTTTTTGTAACTGTTTCCCGCGCTCTGCTTCGGCCTCTTCAAACGGTCGGCCGCCCAGCAGAAAATGCGAACAGAGCCAGCTCTCCAAATTTCCTCATTGGGCGCTTATAATCAAAGCAGAAACGGAATCAGCACCTCCTCAAAGCTCGCTGTCAAGTTAAGCCCGCGACACTAAACTTGCATTTTCTCTGTTCTCATCATCAGAATAGACAGGTCGGTCTCTGGTGATTCGTAATTTTTATTCGCTGCTCCAGTCCTTGCGCTGTTTTGCTGAATGATACCTCAAAATGGAAGATATCCCTCACAAAAATTATCAATGAGTTTCAATTGGGTTTCTAAAGTGTTCTTATAAAATACATTAAAAAATCAATTGAAACTCGCGGCTTATTTTTGTAAGAAATAGTGCGTATCTATTCACCCTGAAAACGGCGCGAAAACACGTGGACGTAGACGAAGGAGAAACACGGAACGAGCCATGACTGTCAACTGAAGAATTTTATTAGGAAGGCACACGATAACGACCCTTCATTCTATGGTACCATTAGATGACTATGATACGATGAATTCCCACCAACTCGCCCAACTATCTATTCTTCTAATGCGAATATATATTTGTCGTCTCCGGATGCTGTCTGGGCGGGCCCAACATAGAAATATATTTGTCGTCCCAGATATGGCAACAGCTTTCTTACCTGCATTGACATTTATTCTACGCCTTTCACGCCTTGAAAAGATGATCCTATAAATTTTAGTCTTTCTCCTTGCCAAAGGTCTGTCTGTCGTGGCCAGAGGCGGTGTGCACATTGCACGCTGCTCCTAAGTTCCACGGACCAACTACGACAATGGCGAAGATGATAGTTCAGTTCATAATGTGTTCATTGGCCATAATCTATTGGGAAAAGGAGAGGAAGGGCGTCGGTAACTACGCGGTCTGGACGCTGGCACGAACTAAGAGGGAAGGGAGTAGATGAAGATCTCCAACTTGGCCTCGTAGATAAAATCTAGAAGGCCGCTCAGGATTCTCCTTTGGTTGTCCTGGGGTTCATCACTCCAGGGAGGTAATGTCTGGGGGTCGGTGCTTTGTCCTTGCTTCTTTTGATGTGGGGCACTCCCATAGGATGTTGTGAGTTGCCTTGCCCTTGTTGCACCTTGAACGGGTTCCAGACCCGGTTGCTTTGCTCGATGATGCGATGCGGGCGGGCGTGCAGGTGGTGTCCTTGCGTATTTTCGTGACGAGAACGCTGGCTCGTCTGCCGAAACCCTGGGGAATGGGATCTGCGTTCGGAGTAAGTTTCTCCCACAGTGTAGTACGGTAGTGCACTTTATTCTGGGCCCGCTCTTTATCCGGGTCGTATCCTTGATCTGTTTGGCCAGCCGTGTCCTGATCACAGGCGGGGGCATAGCCACGGTCGTGTATATGTGGAGGGACGTCAGAAGGTTCGCGGAGAAAGGAAAGGGACGCGCGAGCTAGTTGATGAGCCTCTTCATTGCCCTCGATGCCTGCATGCGCAGGAATTCAGGAGATTTTGGTGGTCGTTCCTTTCTGCAGGAGTCGGGAGGCGAGCTTCTTGATTTCCCGAACTATGCGGCTTGAGCTTCTTGCTTTCCGGCATTCTTTAATTGCTTCCTGCGAGTCCGAGAACACTTCAAGTTCGCGAGGTAGCGGGTGTTCTGACTTGAGGACTGTTTCGAGGGCGAGATGAATCGCCGCAAGTTCACCTCCTTTGATGGAGGTGCGCATTGGAAGTGCGTTCGCGGCCGAAGAGCCAAGAGCTGGAAAGTAGACTGCCGCGGTCTTTAGCGGAACCGGGAAGTCTTCTGCGGCGGTGTCAGTATATGCGGCCATGATGTGTGTGGGGTTGGTTCATGTCTCAACCATTCTGGAGTACGCTTTTGCGATTCGTGCTTGCTGTTGGGAGTCGCTTTTCCGCGCAGTCGGCTTGTTTTCGGCAATGTTTAAGTGATCCTCCCAACAAGAGAGTTGCTCGGGAAGGTCGGGAGGCCTTCTGTTGCGCGCCATAGAAGTTTCAGGATTTCCCGTCCTTGCTTAGAGTGCTTAAGACGTTCGCTGTGTGCAACTGTGCGACAGACGACGGCGTCATAAAGTGAGTTGAACTGTGCGTGCTTTTTAGTACGCTTCCCAAGCGGGGTGAACCGAGGGAGGCCCGTGATGATCCTCATAGCTTGGTTGTTCGGGACTTAAGCTTTCGCCACTGTGCGTTAATGAGCCAGTAGTGTCGGTCTCCGTAGCAGACTCGGGAGACTACCACGGCCTTTACCATCCTTCTGACGATCTCGTCCGTCGCACCGCCCTTGGCGTTACAGATTCTTTTGATGGCATTCAGAAAAGAGTTGCAGTGCTTTAGCGTGTCTTAAAGCCATATGTCCCCCTTGCCTGTCTCCTCCACGATAATTCCCAGGATCTTGACAGACGTAGAGGGCTGGATTCGCTTTCCTGCGAGCACAAGATGGAGTTGGTCGCCAATCTTCATTACTCGTTGTCGTTTGGGTGCTATGGTGGCACAGCTTCTCTTGTCTGGGGAGGCTTGGAGGCCTATTTTGTGAAGGCGGGCTTCATTCATGTGTAGGCCGGCCTGGAGTGTGGCTTGTTCCCTCTCGATATCTTCGCTCTTGGTCCAGATCGATGCGTCGTCGGCGTACATCGTAAACTCTAGCTTGTTAAATTTGTTTTGGTTCGTATGGTAGGGCCGCCATCACGATGTTGAAAAGCATCGGTGAGATGACAGAGCCCTGCGGTACACCTACGAGGTTGGCCTTGGGTTCACTGCAGAAGGCTCCCCAGCGGACCGAAAAGGTTCTGCCTTTGAGGAAACTCTTGATCAAGTTAAAGGATCTCCCAGTGATGCCAAGGCACTGAAATTATTTTATGATTGTTCAGTGTGGAACAGAATCGAAGGCCTTTTTGACGTCAACTGTAATGATGGTTCAGATTGTGGAGCGGTCAGGGTTGATGTTGCGGATAATATGCGCCGATATCAGAGCCATGCTTTCTTGGGTGCCGACGCCGGGTCGAAACCCCGTCTGGGCCTGGGGGAAAGCGTTGTTGGATTCGAGAAGCCATTCTATTCTTGAAAGTACCATGCACTCCATTATCTTGCAGGTGCACGACGTAAGGGAGATCGGTCTGTAGTTTGGTGAGGGTGCCTTTGTCCGTGCCCGGCTTGGGGATCGGGATGACGAGGGAGTGTTTACAGCTTTTGGGATGCTTGCCAGTCTCCCAGATCGCATTAATCCACCCTAGTAGCTCGGATTTGGTAAGATCTGGGAGGTTTCTCAACATTTTTATGGTGATATTGTCGGGTCCGGGGCCTGTGTGGGTTTTTCTGCGTTCAAGAGCGCTTTTGAGCTCGCCCCACATGAAGGGCCGGTCCATGCCGTAATCCGGAGCCACGACTTCGTGGTGGTATCGCGAAGGACCATTCGTCAAGTCGTGTTGGGGAAAAAAGAGGTCCCCTGCCATGCCGGCGAGTTGTTTCTCGGTCTCGTTGAGCTTCAGGGCAAGTGTGAGTGATGCCCCTTTGCATTTCTTCTTTCCAAGAAACGCGCGATTCGTGGCCAAGAGTTTCGATATCGACGTTTTCTCGGGGAGCGATGCGCTGTAGTCGAGCCAGCGGTGTTCGTCGAGTTTCTGTGCGTAGACCTTCGCTTCCACCATTGCCCTGGTGATGTTGGTCCGGCTTCGGTGCTTTTGGGCCCTTTACGGTACTTTTGTACCGCTTGCAGTCGCTTTGCCCAGAGCTTGAGAAGGGGGAGATCTGGTGTTGGAGTATCTTCATCGATGTCCTTTTTGATGGTAACAGTCCTCAGGGCGTGGTTGAGGCGCAATTCAGACTCAGCGTCTTCGAGTTCCTCGCTGTTAAGGGCTTCCCTAAATTTGTCTGAGTGTACGACGTTGGCTGTGCGTTTTCTAACCTTGTCCTTTACCCGTCTCGTCGGCGAGAATTCGAAGCGGGTGGGGAAGAGTTCCTTATTCCACGTGTGCGGTAGGCATTTCCACTTGTGCTGTTGAATGTATGGGTTCGTGGTCCAAGTGAGGTCGGGTGTGGTATCCGACTGCCCGGAGCCTCCTAGTCTTGTTTTGACTCCTTCTTATTGACCATAGGTGGAAGGCATGCATCTCGCCCACTAAGTCTTTCGCTCCCGGAGATTCATGGTTGTATCCCCACATAGGGTGGTGGAGATTAAAGTCTCCTCCGTAGAGCTTTTGTTCTTTGGGGTAGAGGTCGTTAATAAGTAACATCCATAGGTTGGTTTTTTGCTGTGTCGCGGATTTGAGCGGTCTTTAGTAGATGGATACTAGGACGATGTGGTGCTGCTGGACCTGGATCCGCACCGCCCCAATTTCTTGCCCGTCGTTGGAGTACGGGGTGAGGTCGACTTGGTGCTAAGGCCAGTCGTCCATCACGTAGACAAGAGCCTTCCCTGGAGAAGTCGTTTCTCCAGGGCGTTTGGTGGTTATGGAGGGACTAGAGTATACCAGGTATCCAAAAAGATTGACGGTTGCGGTGTTTGTTTCCTGAAGTAAGAGTACGTCAGGGCGTTCGCCAGGCTTACCCAAAAGGCGTATTCGGAGTTCCGCTGCTCTTTTGCGGGGCCTCTGACAGTTCCACTGGAAAACTCTAATCATTTTTCGTTGAAGATTTGGGCTGCTAGTGCCCTTTGCCGCCCAACAGTTTCCCTGTATGGCTTGATTTCCTCTAGCTGGGACTGGACTGTGGCTTTAAGCCTGTCGAGTTCAGCTTTGAGGTAGCTACACATGTTGCGAAGCTCTTGTGTTTCTGACCCTCCAGTGGGGGCCGGTGGGGGTGCTTGGATGTTCTGCTTCACTTTGTCAACCCATAAATTGCCGCTCTGTGTTTTCGTAGTTTTTTTTACTCTTTCTCTGTTTTTCGACGGCTGTTAGAGTCGGTGTTGCTTTCTCATTTTCTAGATGTCCTCCCGCATCCGCTTGTTCGTTGCCGACCACGTTGGACATTTGCGATTGGTACCCAGATGGCCTTTTTTCTTGCACCCCTGGCAGTAGGGAGTAGAGTTCGGACATCCTGGTCCCTTGGCGGGGTCACTCTCGGCTAGGTGAGAAGCTCCACAGGTTGGGCAAACCGCCTGATTCAGGCAGATGTCAGGTTTGTGGCCCAGCCTGTGGCAATTACGGCACGTAACAGCCTTTGGCTTGTGTGAGAATAACCTCATGTAGCGCTTGCCGTAGAAGATCGACTTCGGTAGTCTCTCTCCGTCGAACGTGATGACAGCAGTATTCGACTTGCCTAGCCGACGGGCGGCCACGATGTCCATTTTCTCCGATTCGAGTTCGCGGTTGAGGACTTCGTCGCGCGGGTCCTGCTCTTTGGGGTAGCCATCATAGATGGTACCCTTGGTGTATGAAGTGCCAAAGGTGTGGAAGACTTGTGCGGGAAGTGCTTCGCGTCCCTGCACTTTGATTTTTGTAATCTCACTTAGCGTTTTCGCCAGCTCCTCCATGTCCATGCAGCATCCATGGAGCCTACGACTTCAAGAGTACGACGTGACCGTGGTCTACAGCAGTACTGGGAAATGGGCACCTCCCCATTCCATTTCAGGTCCATTCCGTTCAACTCCTTGGAATAAAAACAATGAGCCCATTCCCACTCCTGGAATAGCTTAACTCTACGATTGCACTCCTTTAAATTCTAGTTTTGAAAAATGGCTTTTAACAACCACATTGTGATACTAAAGAAACAAAAAAATAAAACCACCATAAAGCTGCTGATGGTATAAAACGCGGAGACGACTGCAAAAGTATCAAAAGCTTCCTCAAAGCATTAATTTCAATACGCCGAAGGCGGTCACCCAGGCGTTACGTGACACTTGGTGTCACTGCAGACATCGATCGTGCGATTAAGCGTAGAAGGCTTTATAGTAGTGCCAGCAGGTGAAACCGGTTTTGAAGATAACCGGTTATCCGGTTATTCGAATTAACGAATTATTCGAAGTTGAAAACCGGATAACCGGATATTCGAATAACCGAATAAACTTCTCAGTTATTCGGTTCTGTAAATATCAGAACATTCAGTTATTCAATATTCAGTAGTGGAATCAAACTGTTCAGTCATTAAAATTATTTATCAAATTAGCTTTACGCTTTGAGGGTTTCCCTGTCTTCACAGTAGGATACCTATTGTGAAAATCAACGGGACTAAAAGGAGAAAATAAGTGTTGCATTTCGGACAGGCTGGTTGTTCTCAGGTCAGTACTCAAAAGCTTAATCTTGGTCCCCGGTGAAAAAAAAAAAAGAAAAACTTTTACACCGGAGTGGTCCGTCCCCCGGTTTCTCAATGGCGTGAGCATAAACAAAAATAAAGCTTCCCCGCTAAGTTTGACGGAAAACTTAATGTATGTGACCTGACATCACGGGACCTAATAATTCAGGTTCCCCACTAAATTTAGCGGAAAGCTTTAACGTCAAATGACCTATGCATTATTTCAGGTTCCTCGCTAAATTTATCGGAAAATAGACATCACGTTACCTATGCCCAAATTCAGTTTCCCCGCTAAATATGGCGGAAAAATTAACGTCACGTGACCTGACGTCACGGGACTTACAAAATATTCAGGTCCCCCGCTAAATTTGGTGGAAAAATTGACGTCCCGTGACCTTTGCACTAATTCTGTTTCCCCGCTAAATTTGGTGGAAAAATTGATGTCACGTGACCTGACGTCACGGGACTTACAGAATATTCAAGTCCCCCGCTAAATCTGGCGGAAAAATTGACGTCCCGTGACCTTTGCACTAATTATGTTTCCCCGCTAAATTTGTTGGAAAAATTGATGTCACGTGACCTGACGTCCCGGGACTTTCAGAATATTCAGGTCCCCCGCTAAATTTGGCGGAAATATTTACGTCCCGTGACCTTTGCACTAATTCTGTTTCCCCGCTAAATTTGGTGGAAAAATTGATGTGACGTGACCTTCCGTCACGGGACTTACAGACTGTTCAAGTCCCCCGCTAAATTTGGCGGAAAAATTGATGTCCCGTGACCTTTGTACTAATTCTGTTTCCCCGCTAAATTTGGTGGAAAAATTGATGTCACGTGACCTTCCGTCACAGGACTTACAGACTGTTCAAGTTCCCCGCTAAATTTGGCGGAAAAAATTGACGTCCCGTTACCTTTTCACTAATTCTGTTTCCCCGCTAAATATGGCGGAAATATTAACGTCACGTGACCTGACGTCATGGGACTTACAGAATATTCAAGTCCCCCGCTAAATTTGGCGGAAAAATTGACGTCCCGTGACCTTTGCACTAATTCTGTTTCCCCGCTAAATATGGCGGAAAACTTAACGTCACGTGACCTGACATCACGGGATTTACAGAATATTCAAGTCCCCCGCTAAATTTGGCGGAAAAATTGACGTCCCGTGACCTTTGCGCTAATTCTGTTTTCCCGCTAAATATGGCGGAAAAATTAACGTCACGTGACCTGATGTCATGGGACTTACAGAATATTCAAGTCCCCCGCTAAATTTGGCGGAAAAATTGACGTCCCGTGACCTTTGCACTAATTCCGTTTCCCCGCTAAATATGGCGGAAAAATTAACGTCACGTGACCTGACATCACGGGATTTACAGAATATTCAAGTCCCCCGCTAAATTTGGCGGAAAAATTGACGTCCCGTGACCTTTGCGCTAATTCTGTTTTCCCGCTAAATATGGCGGAAAAATTAACGTCACGTGACCTGACGTCATGGGACTTACAGAATAGTCAGGTCCCCCGCTAAATTTGGCGGAAAAATTGACGTCCCGTGACCTTTGCGCTAATTCTGTTTTCCCGCTAAATATGGCGGAAAAATTAACGTCACGTGACCTGATGTCATGGGACTTACAGAATATTCAAGTCCCCCGTTAAATTTGGCGGAAAAATTGACGTCCCGTGACCTTTGCACTAATTCCGTTTCCCCGCTAAATATGGCGGAAAAATTAATGTCACGTGACCTGACATCACGGGATTTACAGATTATTCAAGACCCCCGCTAAATTTGGCGGAAAAATTGACGTCCCGTGACCTTTGCGCTAATTCTGTTTTCCCGCTAAATATGGCGGAAAAATTAACGTCACGTGACCTGACGTCATGGGACTTGCAGAATATTCAAGTCCCCCGCTAAATTTTGCGGAAAAATTGACGTCCCGTGACCTTTGCGCTAATTCTGTTTTCCCGCTAAATATGGCGGAAAAATTAACGTCACGTGACCTGATTTCATGGGACTTACAGAATATTCAAGTCCCCCGCTAAATTTGGCGGAAAAATTGACGTCCCGTGACCTTTGCACTAATTCCGTTTCCCCGCTAAATATGGCGGAAAAATTAACGTCACGTGACCTGACATCACGGGATTTACAGAATATTCAAGTCCCCCGCTAAATTTGGCGGAAAAATTTACGTCCCGTGACCTTTGCGCTAATTCTGTTTTCCCGCTAAATATGGCGGAAAAATTAACGTCACATGACCTGACATCACGGGACTTACAGAATATTCAAGTGCCCCGCTAAATTTGGCGGAAAAATTGACGTCCCGTGACCTTTGCACTAATTCTGTTTCCCCGCTAAATTTGGTGAAAAAATTGATGTCACATGACATGAAATCACGTGACCGTCAGAGAAATTCAGGTTCCCAGCTAAATTTATCGGAAAAATTGTTATCGCGTGACCTATGCATCAATTCAGTTTCCCCGCTAAATTTGGCGGACATATTAATGTCATGTGACCTGACGTCATGGGACTTACAGGATATTTAGGTCCCCGCTAAATTTGGCTAAATCAGTATCCACACTAAATTTGGCGGAAAGATCGACGTCACGTGAGCTATGCGCCAATTCAGTTTCCCCGCTAAATTTGGCGGGAAAACAGGTCACGACATTAAAATCATTTATTCATCAACAACGTATCGACACTAAATCAAGGCAACATCCTTTCAATATCAGATCAACGTATGACTCAGGATCGGCGCAATAAGAATCGATCGTCATCGACATATCTTCGCATAAGCAGCACAGCTGGCGTGCTGCTTATTATTCGGCTGGCCGTTGGCCATCGTTACAGCGTTGTGATGAACGAAAGTTTTCGGCACATCTGCCATATTTTATTATTCCGAGGGGAATTTACGTGTAAGATTTTTTTCGTGAAGAAGTTCCTTCTGAAATACTCACCGACATGTGGTTTGTGGTACCTGCACGACACTGATAATACAAACGCGACATGGTGGTTTTTGTATCCTTAAAAACGATTTTGGATGACACTAAATATTTTGGTTTTGATTAAATCGCGAAGTCATTTCTTTTCACCACACAAGTGAATTTAATAAAAGCCTTAATAAAAAGAGGAAAAAAAGAAAATCCGGCGATTGATTGTTCGCGATTGATTGTTCGGTTTAGAGAAGCTCGTTTTAGTGAATGCCCTTTTACCGACCCCAGTTTATCAAATTTGTTTACAGAGGAACCCAGTTTAGAGAAAATGTCGATGAGCCCCCTTTTAGCGGATTCGGCCGTCGCGAAGTGGCGTGTGCGGATAAGTCAGCTGAGTTAACATTTTTGTAATAAACCGCCGCAGACTGCCGCCGCCAAGCGGCGGGAGCGCAGCGGGGAGCTTGGGTTAACACGCGCACCAGTGATACACGCGCGAAGTAGAAAACCCTTTTTTAAATAGCGTCCCCTTTTCGATAAACGGCATTTGTCTAAACTGAGGCTCTCCTTTCTCTAAACTGTGCTTCGTTAAAACGTGCCCGTTCTCTAAAACGTGCTTCGACGAAATGGCATTTTTTTAACCGTAGTAAACCATACACTTGACATGGCAGCAGACGTGCTTGTTTCAATTCGTTTTTTTTCTACGGTGGCGACTAGATTATTTACGGCCGCAAAATGACTATACATTTCCAAGGGGAGTATTGATTGTCGACCGCTTGCCAGCAAAATCACCTATGTTCAGAGGTCGTGCTTTTGTTCGATCGGATCACCTGCAAAATTAAATTCATAAAAGACTATTTTTCTCTAATTCACTTAGCCCATTACGTGTAAGAGCTTCTCACTTATTTTTATTTTGTTTTTGTTTGCGAAATATGCATTGATGCAGACAAATCCCCGCCAGTTCTTAGCAGTGTTGGTTGACGAGCGTCCGGTCTGCCGCGTTAGCAGACGAACTTCCGTTTCTTTGCTCGGGTTCGCAAACAAAGCTCAATTTTTTTTTTCGTTAGCAGACGAACCCCAGTTATTTTTTTTGTCGCTTTAACAAAACAAAAACTCCGGGGTTTTTTTTTTTTTCCTCCGCATTACCAGACGAAGTGTTGCTCTTCGCTCGAGCAGACGAATGCACGTTATTCGCTATTGTTAGCAGACGAACTCCCGTTTTTCGCTCGCGTTAGCAGACAAACCCCCGCATTTTATTCGCGTTATCAGACAAACCTCCGTTTTTTTGCCCGCTTTAGCAGACAAAGCCCAATTTTTTTGCTCGTACTACGAGACGAACCCCCGCTCTTCAGTCCTGTTAGCAGACGAATGCCGGTTCTTCGGTGGCGTTGTCAGACAGACATCACCTGCCATTGGCATTCCAGCTCGTTTTGAGACATCGAGTTTGAATTTTCGCTCTGACCAAAAACCAAGCTCGGTCCCTGGTAGTGATGGGCAAATTGCGAGGCTGGATATGGCAACACGCGACAAGATCTTTGGACGACACAACGGCGCAGTGCAATATTTGTGACGAGATTTTTCAAACTAACATGTCTACGTCGTCCGTCGCAACGCACCTGTCAAAGGAGCATGGACTTCAAAAAACAACAACAAAACGTCAATGGTAAGTAACAAAACATTACTTGTGAACACAATGGTATATTGTTTCGAGGTGCATCTTTTAGGTTCTCATGAAATACGACACGTAGAATCAGTAGCGTTAAAAAGAAACTGCTAATAAATGACTAACCGGTTTCGGGCGCGCAGTATTAACCTACGCACCGCATAAAGCCGAAGGTCCGCGAGAGTGACCAACTGGTGGTGATAAAATGCAAAAGTTTTAAAATTTCAGCTCATCACATTATCTAGATGAAAGGATGATACTGATCATCAAATTTTATTTATGGCCGAGCCCAGCTACACCCAGTATTGCTTAAACCATAAAATGGCATTCTTGGCGCCGGCAGCATTTATTTCAGTGAGAGAAGGTCTGAGAAAGAAAGAAAACAGTATTTACTTTCGTGCTAACATTATTTTTTTTTTAAAGTGTTAGTGAAGACCATGATGTCCTTTCTTTGTTTGAAGAATAATAATAGGTGGGCGACTGCCCATAAAGAAATGTTTAACGTAATTTATGCTTCAGACAACGCCATGACCTGAAACTTTTAATATTTCTAACCAGCGCTGGAATCACATTGGGAGCAAGTTCGATCTTTATGCGAGGCACAGCTTATTATTGCGGGTCCAAAAACAGTGTATCGATTTCCCGATCAGACTCAGTCGCTGCAATACTTAATAAACGAAACTACGCGGCGGGCCAATAAAAAGAGGAGGGGAGAAAATCTGTCTGCTTCTTGAACGCAGGATGCGGTGATGTCAGAGAGCTGAGCTCTCATTAAAAAGTGATGAGTGTGGACACGAAGGATGGCGGGCTTTCTATCTAGTATCGTCCGCTTCTCGTGCAGAGTGGTGTCAGGGTCAGGCGTTTGGGCGCCGAATGCCAGCTTCATCTGCTAGTCTTAACAATGGTTGCCTTCATTATTTTTGGCTTTCCGAGATCGCCGGCTCTTAACGGACGCAGACCTAGTCTTCAAGAAAAGGAAGAAGAAATGCCGCGGAGAGTACGCTGCTTGCGTTGGCTAACAATTAACGGCCAGACGCGCTGTACAACGCTGAACCCACCGCGTAGTAAATGTCCTCTGGAGGCCGAAAAGCAGCTGGTAGGCCGGAGCTTCGTCGCGCACGTGATTACTAACTCTAGCCGTACCTTCTTTGCTACTCTGCTTTACTTTCGCCGTGTAACTAACTTTTATTACCCGCAAGCTGAGTTATTTCTGAAGTAGGCTCTTGATTAACTATGTTTGGTTCGTCATCGGTAGTTAAATATGGGCCTTACTTTTGATAGCATTAAGTTTACTATTAATAGGTGTGCACCACTTCTTGTAGATTTTTGGTAGTTTATCAAATGAGACAAACATTCAAACAAGATAGTCATAAAACAAGATTTGCAAAAAACAAAATTACTTCTCGATGAGGCGTTTATGACAGCTACGAGCATCTCGAAGCTTGACTTTTTAGTCAAGCTTCGGTTCTGTGGTTCTATCGGCGCTTGGTTCACTCCAAAGCAACTCGGTGACAACTTTAAAAAAGTTAGACTTGACGTGTTCATGCGAGTACTGTAATTTTGAGCCGAATATTCTTTTTTTTAATTTGCTTTTATTATTACCATAAGCGAAGTAATTTTCGGTTATTGAGCATTAAAAAAATGAACTGCTCGAAAAGTGCTGTACATGGCAGTAGACATGCGATCTCACTTCATAATTGCCAAGAAGAAGGTAATTGTCAATTCCTGATTCAGGTTCAAGTGAATGTGCCTAAAATACCCACCTGTCTCTATTAAGTATAAAATGCCACTGTGTAAATAAAGATCTTGCAAAACTGTGTACACAGGCACGACTTGACATGCTGACTTTGTTTCTTATAGCCAGACTACCCTGGATGAGAGAGACACCGACGAGTCTACTACTGATGACCCTCCTGGCAGCACCGAGGACACCATACCTGCAACGTCTCAGTCATCAATCATGCATAAACAAAGAAGAAAGCGAACAAGATGCACAGAGAGGCAAGAGAAGATTGACCAGGCGCTAGCAAAAATGATAGTTGTCAACCTGTTGCCCCTGTCATTCACAACAAGTTCCGGATTCAGGAACTTTATGGAGGTGGTCGAGCCGAGTTATAAAGCACCTTCGATAACTACGTTAAAAAGCCGTATGAGCCTGCTGCATGAGCAACTAAAAGAGAAGGTGACGTTTCAACTCAACATCTGCCGTAGCACTCACCTCTGACTGTTGGACGTCTAGGGCGCACGACTCCTACATTACAGTGATTGCGCACACCTTGAACTATAACTGGAAATTGCAATCCTTTGCATTGGCAACAGAGGACATGGATCAGCGACACACAGCAGAAAACCTTATGATGCGCATGCAACGAGTAATTTCGCATTGGAACCTGGACTGCAAGGTTACAGCTGTAGTCACAGATAACGCAGTCAATGGAACGAACGCGGTAGAAGGCCTTCCGAGCCTTTTAGAGTCGAGGGATTTGACTTGTTCAGCACACAGTCTTCATCTAAGCGTGAACAAGGGCATGAATATCCACGAAATTGAATCCCTCTGCAGAAAGGTTGGGAAATTGGTGGCTCACTTCAAGCACTCGACAACAGCCAGTGACGGGCTCAGTAGAAGGCAGGAGCAGCTTGGATTACTCTCAGAGCGCTTAACACAAAGCTGCCCTACGAGATGGAACTCGACGTACCAAATGCTCACAAAACTGATCAAAAATAGACCAGCAATTCAGAGCGTGCTTGTTGATCGCACAGTCGTAACAGCGAAAGTAGCACAGAATCTTGAAATATGTGAGCAGGAGTGGGACACCATCCGCGAACTGTGTGACGTTCTCGAGCCACTTTACTTAGCTACTACAGTACTGTGCAGCGACACCGCATCCCCAGTGTCCATGGTTCGCCCTGTGATGAGGGCGCTCATGGTGAAGCTCGAGCCCCAATTTACAGATGACCCCCCTGCTAGGAAGGTTCAAGGAAGTTGTTCGGTTAGAGATCATTCGCCGATTTTCCATGGAGTGGGACCCACGGGAAAGCGCAGTGTGCGCACGTCAGAGGGCTTCGTTTTTAGATCCCAGGTATAAAGACCTGCAGTGTGAGGAGCCCAGTGCCAGGCAAGAAATCCGTACTAACATTATGAACTTGTTGAGAGACGCGACACCTTCGGTCGGCGAAGACGGGGCGAGCACGAGCCAACCGCAAGCAACTGCGCTCGACAGACTCTTTAACACCCAGCCGTCTTCCAGCGACCTTTCGGCCCAGTTCGAAGCTTACCTGTCCGAGCCACACCTGGGGCACAACTTGGACGCTCTCAAATGGTGGAGAGACCACGAGTCCAAGTTCCCAGCAGTCGCGCAACTAGCGATGAAGTACATGTGCATCCCTGCCTCGTCCGCGAGCTCCGAGCGCGTATTTTCTACAGCCGGAAATATAGTTACGGCTAAGAGAAGCTGCCTTCTGCCAGAAAACGTCAGTTCGCTGGTGTTTCTGTATCAAAATAGGTCGTACTTTGACAGCTAAAATGACGTATGACTCTTAAAAATCTACAACATTGATGAAGAACCGCTATGACAGTTTGAATACGTTTTTAATCATTTTTGTCGTAATACTCACGCTAGAAGATTTGCGTCCTTTTTTATAATTTTGTAAAATGCACAAGACATTTCATGAACGAAATAATTTGTTAAACGAGTAAGATAAAGATGGCGTTATAAACTTTTGCTTACGACAAATCGGCACAGTTCATTCCGCATTCAGTCTAGCTATAAAGATGCAGGCGACTTCCAGCCGCTCTATGAGAGAAAGTACCCCATGTACGTTTTTTTTTTTTATCAAAGGGATACTAATATTCAGCATTACGGGAAAAAAAACCTAGGAACCCACAAAGGACAGAAAAGGGTGACACAGTATGTGTTCTCTTCTCTGTCCTTTGTCGTGTTTTAGCGGTGTTTTTTTTTTTTTTTTGTCATTTATAAATTATAATTAACTCGCGCATCTTTCAACAGTGATTCAACTTAAACTGGTATTTGTGCATAAAGCTTGCTTTTTTTTGTACATATCCTAATTAACGCGATAATTACACAAGCTATATTCGTAGTATATTTATGTTCAGCTTAAAAGGTTGGATATCTGATTTTGTGTGTGTGTACGATATTGGGTTGATATTAAAAATTGAGAAAACACTGAAATGACGTACTGGGTGAATGTATAAAAAAATGGATGTTTTGTTTTCTATTTGAGCTGACCAAAACGTTGCGTCAATAAATTTCCATCGGAATATCACCGTTCTCTCCAGGAACCTGAATGGTGTATTAGAGATATTTATGTTTCAGGTAGGCATGATTTTTTTTCAGAACTGGTGCAGAAAACGCGGCTGAGACACCGTTAGCACGTTTTTTTTTTGTTTTTTTATTGAACGGCACAGGGTAAACCGGAATATTATCCAAACAAAATATAGCTCTTACTTGTTTTTTCTTGTGCAATTTTGAACGTCATGGAACAAAACTGGCGGTTAGCTCTACGGCCCGCTACCTGTATAATAGCCACGCCTTCGCAACTAATCTCTGAAAGGCCATTTTGTAATCCCCGAAAGAGTTATGCAACCTCTAAGTTTTTTCAATGAACGGACGAACTTAAGGGCGATTTCTAGGACAACCTTCAGGGACTTGAACCATAGAGATTGATGTGGGATCACGTGATGTCAATTTTTCTACTAAATTAATCGGGGAAACTGAATTGGTATGTAGGTCCCGTGATGTCAGGTCATGTTGCATCAAATTTCCCACCAAATTTAGCGGGGAAACTGAATTAGTAATTACGTCATGTGACGTCAATTTTTCCGCTAGATTTAGCGGGGAAACTGAATTGGTGTGTAGGTCCCGTGACGTCAGGTCACGTTGTATCAAATTTCCCGCTAAATTTAGCAGGGAAACTGAATTAGTACTTAGGTCATGTGACGACAATTTTTCCGCTAGATTTAGCGGGAAAACTGAATTGGTGTGTAGGTCCCGTGACGTCAGGTCACGTTGCATCAAATTTTCCGCTAAATTTAGCGGGGAAATTGAATTAGTACTTAGGTCATGTGACATCAATTTTTCCGCTAGATTTTGCGGGGAAACTGAATTGGTGTGAAGGTCCCGTGACGTCAGGTCCCGTTGCACCAAATTTCCCGCTAAATTTAGCGGGGGAAACTGAATTAGTACTTAGGTCAAGTGACGTCAATTTTTCAGCTAGATTTAGCGGGGAAACTAAATTGGTGTGTAGGTCCCGTGGCGTCAGGTCCCGTTGCATCAAATTTCCCGCTAAATTTAGCGGGGAAACTGAATTAGTAATTACGTCATGTGACGTCAATTTTTCCGCTAGATTTAGCGGGGAAACTGAATTGGTGTGTAGGTCCCGTGACGTCAGGTCACGTTGCATCAAATTTCCCGCTAAATTTAGCGGGAAACTGAATTAGTACTTAGGTCATGTGACGTCAATTTTTCCGCTAGATTTAGCGGGGAAACTGAATTGGTGTGTAGGTCCCGTGACGTCATGTCACGTTGCATCAAATTTTCCGCTAAATTTAGCGGGGAAACTGAATTAGTAATTAGGTCACGTGACGTCAATTTTCCCCCTAGATTTAGCGGGGAAACCGAATTGGTGTGTAGGTCCCGTGACGTCAGGTCACGTTGCATCAAATTTCCCGCTAAATTTAGCGGGGAAACTGAATTAGTACTTAGGTCATGTGACGTCAATTTTTCCGCTAGATTTAGCGGGGAAACTGAATTGGTGTGTAGGTCCCGTGGCGTCAGGTCCCGTTGCATCAAATTTGCCGCTAAATTTAGCGCGGAAACTGAATTAGTACTTAGGTCATTGGACGTCAATTTTTCCGCTAGATTTAGCGGGGAAACTGAATTGGTGTGTAGGTCCCGTGACGTCCGGTCACGTTGCATCAAATTTCCCGCTAAATTTAGCGGGGAAACTGAATTAGTACTTAGGTCATGTGACGTCAATTTTTCCGCTAGATTTAGCGGGGAAACTGAATTGGTGTGTAGGTCCCGTGACGTCAGGTCACGTTGAATCAAATTTCCCGCTAAATTTATCGGGGAAACTGAATTAGTACTTAGGTCATGTGACGTCAATTTTTCAGCTAGATTTAGCGGGGAAACTGAATTGGTGTGTAGGTCCCGTGACGTCAGGTCCCGTTGCATCAAATTTCCCGCTAAATGTAGCGGGAAAACTGAATTAGTAATTAGGTCACGTGGCGTCAATTTTTCCGCTAGATTTAGCGGGGAAACTGAATTGGTGTGTAGGTCCCGTGACGTCAGGTCACGTTGCATCAAATTTCTCGCTAAATTTTGCGGGGTAACTGAATTAGTACTTAGGTCATGTAACGTCAATTTTTCCGCTAGATTTAGCGGGGAAACTGAATTGGTGTGTAGGTCCCGTGGCGTCAGGTCCCGTTGCATCAAATTTCCCGCTAAATTTAGCAGGGAAATTGAATTAGTACTTAGGTCATGTAACGTCAATTTTTCCGCTAGATTTAGCAGGGAAACTGAATTGGTGTGTAGGTCCCGTGGCGTCAGGTCCCGTTGCATCAAATTTCCCGCTAAATTTAGCGGGGAAACTGAATTAGTACTTAGGTGATGTGACGTAAATTTTTCCGCTAGATTTAGCGGGGAAACTGAATTAGGGTGTGTAGGTCCCGTGACGTCAGGTCACGTTGCATCAAATTTCCCGCTAAATTTAGCGGGGAAACTGAATTAGTAATTAGGTCATGTGACGTCAATTTTTCCGCTAGATTTAGTGGGGAAACTGAATTGGTGTGTAGGTCCCGTGGCGTCAGGTCCCGTTGCATCAAATTTCCCGCTAAATTTAGCGGGGAAACTGAATTAGTACTTAGGTCATGTGACGTCAATTTTTCCGCTAGATTTAGGCGGGGAAACTAAATTGGTGTGTAGGTCCCGTGGCGTCAGGTCCCGTTGCATCAAATTTCCCGCTAAATTTAGCAGGGAAACTGAATTAGTAATTACGTCATGTGACGTCAATTTTTCCGCTAGATTTAGCGGGGAAACTGAATTGGTGTGTAGGTCCCGTGACGTCAGGTCACGTTGCATCAAATTTCCCGCTAAATTTAACAGGGAAACTGAATTAGTACTTAGGTCATGTGACGTCAATTTTTCCGCTAGATTTAGCGGGGAAACTGAATTGGTGTGTAGGTCCCGTGGCGTCAGGTCCCGTTGCATCAAATTTCCCGCTAAATTTAGCGGGGAAACTGAATTAGTACTTAGGTCATGTGACGTCAATTTTTCCGCTAGATTTAGCGGGGAAACTAAATTGGTGTGTAGGTCCCGTGGCGTCAGGTCCCGTTGCATCAAATTTCCCGCTAAATTTAGCGGGGAAACTGAATTAGTAATTACGTCATGTGACGTCAATTTTTCCGCTAGATTTAGCGGGGGAAACTGAATTGGTGTGTAGGTCCCGTGACGTCAGGTCACGTTGCATCAAATTTCCCGCTAAATTTAACAGGGAAACTGAATTAGTACTTAGGTCATGTGACGTCAATTTTTCCGCTAGATTTAGCGGGGAAACTGAATTGGTGTGTAGGTCCCGTGGCGTCAGGTCCCGTTGCATCAAATTTCCCGCTAAATTTAGCGGGGAAACTGAATTAGTACTTAGGTCATGTGACGTCAATTTTTCCGCTAGATTTAGCGGGGAAACTAAATTGGTGTGTAGGTCCCGTGGCGTCAGGTCCCGTTGCATCAAATTTCCCACCAAATTTAGCGGGGAAACTGAATTAGTAATTACGTCATGTGACGTCAATTTTTCCGCTAGATTTAGCGGGGAAACTGAATTGGTGTGTAGGTCCCGTGACGTCAGGTCACGTTGCATCAAATTTCCCGCTAAATTTAGCGGGAAACTGAATTAGTACTTAGGTCATGTGACGTCAATTTTTCCGCTAGATTTAGCGGGGAAACTGAATTGGTGTGTAGGTCCCGTGACGTCATGTCACGTTGCATCAAATTTCCCGCTAAATTTAGCGGGGAAACTGAATTAGTAATTAGGTCACGTGACGTCAATTTTCCCCCTAGATTTAGCGGGGAAACCGAATTGGTGTGTAGGTCCCGTGACGTCAGGTCACGTTGCATCAAATTTCCCGCTAAATTTAGCGGGGAAACTGAATTAGTACTTAGGTCATGTGACGTCAATTTTTCCGCTAGATTTAGCGGGGAAACTGAATTGGTGTGTAGGTCCCGTGGCGTCAGGTCCCGTTGCATCAAATTTGCCGCTAAATTTAGCGCGGAAACTGAATTAGTACTTAGGTCATTGGACGTCAATTTTTCCGCTAGATTTAGCGGGGAAACTGAATTGGTGTGTAGGTCCCGTGACGTCCGGTCACGTTGCATCAAATTTCCTGCTAAATTTAGCGGGGAAACTGAATTAGTACTTAGGTCATGTGACGTCAATTTTTCCGCTAGATTTAGCGGGGAAACTGAATTGGTGTGTAGGTCCCGTGACGTCAGGTCACGTTGAATCAAATTTCCCGCTAAATTTATCGGGGAAACTGAATTAGTACTTAGGTCATGTGACGTCAATTTTTCAGCTAGATTTAGCGGGGAAACTGAATTGGTGTGTAGGTCCCGTGACGTCAGGTCCCGTTGCATCAAATTTCCCGCTAAATGTAGCGGGAAAACTGAATTAGTAATTAGGTCACGTGGCGTCAATTTTTCCGCTAGATTTAGCGGGGAAACTGAATTGGTGTGTAGGTCCCGTGACGTCAGGTCACGTTGCATCAAATTTCTCGCTAAATTTTGCGGGGTAACTGAATTAGTACTTAGGTCATGTAACGTCAATTTTTCCGCTAGATTTAGCGGGGAAACTGAATTGGTGTGTAGGTCCCGTGGCGTCAGGTCCCGTTGCATCAAATTTCCCGCTAAATTTAGCAGGGAAATTGAATTAGTACTTAGGTCATGTAACGTCAATTTTTCCGCTAGATTTAGCAGGGAAACTGAATTGGTGTGTAGGTCCCGTGGCGTCAGGTCCCGTTGCATCAAATTTCCCGCTAAATTTAGCGGGGAAACTGAATTAGTACTTAGGTGATGTGACGTAAATTTTTCCGCTAGATTTAGCGGGGAAACTGAATTAGGGTGTGTAGGTCCCGTGACGTCAGGTCACGTTGCATCAAATTTCCCGCTAAATTTAGCGGGGAAACTGAATTAGTAATTAGGTCATGTGACGTCAATTTTTCCGCTAGATTTAGTGGGGAAACTGAATTGGTGTGTAGGTCCCGTGGCGTCAGGTCCCGTTGCATCAAATTTCCCGCTAAATTTAACAGGGAAACTGAATTAGTACTTAGGTCATGTGACGTCAATTTTTCCGCTAGATTTAGCGGGGAAACTGAATTGGTGGGTAGGTCCCGTGGCGTCAGGTCCCGTTGCATCAAATTTCCCGCTAAATTTAGCAGGGAAACTGAATTAGTACTTAGGTCATGTAACGTCAATTTTTCCACTAAATTTAGCAGGGAAATTGAATTGGTTCGTTGGTCCTCCGACGTCAGGTCACGTGAAATAAAATTTGCCGCTAAATTTGGTGGGGAAACTGGATTAATATATAAATCACGCGGCTTCAAATTTTCTGCTAATTCTAGCGGGGAAACTGAATTGGTGCATGGGACTACAATTTCCCCCCTAAATTTAACGGGGAAACTGCGAATTAGGAGGCCGGAAACGTCGGCCAGAAAGGTTCATGATATCGGGGGGGGGGGGGGGGGGGGGGGGAGCTGAAAAATGTTATCGCATTAAAAAAATCGATCTGATGAATTTTCATTTACCAAAAATACAGGGCACGAACTGCTGTTTCATGTACTGGTCATCAGGATGCATGAAATAAAACCGAATAACCGATTAACCGAACAACCGGTTTGCCAAACCGGATATTCGAATTCGAAAATCCGGTTAACCGAATAACCGGCTTTGGTAACCGGATTCGCTCTCCTCCGGTTTAACCGGATAACCGGTTTGACGGATATTTTCATGCACTACTTTATAGTCTCAAAAGGCGCCAAAAATTAAAAGCACCGATTTTCTTCGCAAACAGACCGTATAGCCTAAACAGATACTTGTTTAGCGTGTTGTTTGTTTTATAAGGCCTTAAAAATATCTAGTTCGTGCGTGACGAAAAAAGAAGCTAACTTGATCGCTGCTTCGAATACTTGCAAGACAACACTGCTAGTGTGCTGTTAGAAGCTAAGCTCTTATACCTGCCCCAAATCTCCAGGTATTGCGGCAAGAACAGAAAACCGCTGACAAAGTGCAATCAGTATACGGCGCCAGCACAAGAGAGTGTAGCAGCCTATTATAGAACCTGCCTTAAAACGTAAACATTTACGGTTGCAGTACGATTCTTGCAATTTCTTAACACACTAAATCCAATTCTTTATTTATGTTCCACGGAAACACTATAGAAGATCGGCGGGGTTAAAACTGGGCTTGTACACGTTACTGAAGACATGTAGCCGTTTAGGACTAGAGTTAATACTTCACTGTAAAAAGTAACCAATTACAATTACAAATAGAGCCTCAAAAAAGTAATCGAAAAATTACTCTAAAGTAATCGAATTCTTCTCACGTTAGTTTTTGTTCAACTTTTTTATTGCGGTAGCATAATCCTTGGGGTCTCGCGCTCAGTTGTTTCGAAAAAGAAAAACAAGCCTCGACCGCTTTGTTTAGAGATGAGTGGGTGACACGAACACACCCAATCCCTTTCGTGGAAAAATAAAAATAAAAATAAAAATAAAAAAGCGCTGTTTAAATACATTATTCGCAAGTGGCTGGATGAGGCCATTTTTGAAACCCGGGCGTAATCTCCGGTGTAAAAAATATAAAAAATACCTACCTTGGAAACGAATTGTAGTGAAGCGGCCTACTAATCCTCGATGCCCCGTGCTTAATGGTTTTAGGAAAGAAAACAAATTACCATTGCCTAGAGCTGGGTGATTCCAGCACCCCTCCCGCCCTCCCCCCCCGCCCCCCCCCCCCCCCAAAAAAAAAGAGAAGAAACTGGCAAAACTTGTAATGGGTCATTTTGCAATCGATTATAGACAAAAAGTAAATCAATTACAAGGATAGTTACTCCCTAAAGGGAGTAAGTGAAGCGTTAAAACATTACAGTGGAATGGAATCGATTACAGGTAATCTTACTTGTAACGCATTATGTACAAGTATGGTTAAAAGCAGGGAGTCGAACCGGCCATTATTCCCGCTCGATTCGGGTTCAGTCGCATTGAAATTTGTTCCGGTTCGGTTCTGGTTCAGTGATACTTTCGAAATAACGGTTTGGTTAGCGGTTCCATCAAGCGCGAACCTGTTTAAACCGGTTCGTAAAAAAATAAAAACAGTTCACAGCCTTCAAGAAGAAAAGGTCAGTTTAACACGGCGTCATACGCATTCAAAAATAAATTAGGTCTTCAGAAG
This sequence comes from Ixodes scapularis, assembly GCF_016920785.2. Taxonomy (NCBI): domain Eukaryota; kingdom Metazoa; phylum Arthropoda; class Arachnida; order Ixodida; family Ixodidae; genus Ixodes; species Ixodes scapularis. Next base: position 250,648 of record NW_024610265.1, on the reverse strand, counting down.
CCGCGCTGCGGAAACAAGAACAGCAAAACAATGATATGCTTAAAGGGTTCATGAAACGATTTTCCTACTTCTTCCTCCTTAGCTTTAATCCTCAACTCAAATGCGAATTGTGAAATCACGTGGTCGTGACATTCCTTCGGCACTGGTGCGAGGACTCCTAGCTTCCACCGTGCTTTTTATGAACACTATAGAACTTGTCATTCCCCAGTGATAATAGGTTCGGTCAGGGCGCTCATTGGCCACGAACGCGAATCCAAAAATTCGTCGACGGATTGATTGTTGACGAGCGCATACGTCCGAGTGACGCAGTTCTCGTGTCCAATGCGTGAGCAGGGCTCTGCTGACGTCAGTTTGGCGCCGGTGACGCGCTTTTAGAACCGCGGATTTATCATAGTGAAAAGGCGGAGAGCTTTCGAAGGCAAGAAGGTACAAAATAGTCCGCTATATTTTCGAATGTTCGTACCGAAAAGCTGGCTTTTGACTTTCTAGCCTCTTTCTTTTGGCCAACTAAACAATATGCGATTACTAAAGTCCCAATTTAGAATCATTCATCCCAACCCAAAATTCGTTTCATGGTCCGTTTAATTTCGTTTTGTGATCTGGAATTTTTAACGCAAACATAGTTCAAAAGAAATTACGGGGTTTTACGGGAGCTCGGAACCAATACCAAAGTAGAGTGTTCACATGAGAAGTCAATCAGCCAGCAGGCACACTGACACCGTGATGGTAGCACGCACCATACTCGCAAACTACCGACAAAAACAAATTAGTCGAAAAGTGTTTAGATAGCAGGAGTTCAGTCTGCCAGAGTGTGGCAACATTGTTACCCACTGTAGACGAGAAATTTACCCAATCCACTACGACTGCTAGCGTGGGGCCTTTAACGGATATCACGCAGTACTGATCACGACCACACGCCGGTAGGATGCGCATCCAGATCGGAACAGCACCCGCACCGCACACCCGAACGAGTGGCTAGAACGACTGAGTTGAAGTGTAAAAAGACAGTGAAGTCCCGGTCGAGAGGCTATTAAAACAAAAAAAGTCAAAAATACAACGGGCTACTTGCTGTTTCTAAAACACACACACACACACTTGCGCACATGCGCACATACACACACACGCACGCACGCACGCGCACATGCACGCACACACACACGCACGCACGCACGCACGAACGCACGCACGCACGCACGCACGCACACACACGCACGCACGCACACACGCACAAACACACACGTGCACACGCACACACGCACGCACGTGCATACCCGAAGGAAAAATCCATCAATGTAACCCTGTTTGGCAGTCAATGTTTTCTAGTGGACCGCTGACTGTGCCTGACTGTACGTCAAGCATGTCTGATTGGCCAACAAGTTACTCTGACCGACAGTCAAACTCCAGTCAGACCCCGCTTGTCGGCTTTCTGATGGTTTCCTGGTGGCAGTCGGCCGCCGCGAAATGCCATCAGGATGTCTTGGTGGTGATTCTGACTGTACATCGATTGTCTCTGACTGTACGTCAGAAAGCTTTGACGTGCAGACAGACGTACGGTCAAAGGACGTAAAGTTCGTTCGGATACCACTATTTCGTCAAATCTATGAATACGAAAAGTAATCTATGCACGAGAAAACGATTTTGGGACGTGAGCCCATAAAACCGCTGACGTTAGAGATATGACACGCAACCGACCGACAACCTTGATCAGAAGCCGAAGCGCTGAACACGACACTTCGCACTTCGCTTCGCCCATAGAGGCTTCGCCGAGCTTTTATGAACGATCGCCCTCGACTCGTTTTGTTTGCCCGCTTGCTCCAACCTGTCGATCCTGCCCGGGCTCTACAATGTCTTATGTTTTAGTAGAATTTCTACTCGACAAGACCCAGCCTGTTGTGAGTTCCGACGATGTAAGGGACTTTAGCGGTGTAGTTGAAGACGACAGGGTGTACCAGGTCTGCTGGGCCGGTGATGCGCGAACAAAAGGATCGTTCTACGACGCGAAAGTACTCTACATGGCAGGTGAGTAGAACTGAAGTACGGCGAGTGATGTACGAGTGCTTTGCATAACATGCTGACGGCTCAACTGTATTTGCAGCCAAAGCATTTCGTATAAAACGGATAGTAAAATCGAGTTTATCTAACGGTGGCGTAGCATAGCCATTCTACTTTCGGCTTCCGAGCACTACGGTTGGAGAATCATGAGCTCCTCAGGAGCGTCGATAACGGCCCTCGCCGGCCGCGGTTCATCTGTTTCTTCGGCTAACTCGGATTATCGGATTGTTCTGCCTCCTCTGCCATCAGGAGCCATTGTGCGCAACTCTGTGCTGCTGCACGGTGACGTGAGTGCTCGTCCATACAAGATAGGCGATTTCAGGGCCGAGATGGAACGTCTTGGTATGATTGGGCACATCGAGGCGCTCGGCGCCTACCAAATGAATCATCTCTGAATGGTGACCTTCAAGACGGAGGAAGCCAAGCTGCGCCTGGTCACCGCCAAGGAACTGGAGGTAAAGGGCAAGCGTTGCATCGTCGTGGACCCGGAGAACGCAGACGTCCGCATGAAACTGCATTGGCTCCCCTTCCACGCGTCAGACGAAACCGTCAGGAGGGCCCTAGAGCCCTTTGGGAAGGTTCAGGACCTGACGCGTGAAAAATGGAAGGCGGAAGGATTCACCGGCGTCCAGTCGACGACCAGACTGGTGCGGCTAAGCCTAAAGGAGGGCGTCACTTTAGAACGCATTCCGCACCAGTTGAGGATTGCTGGTGGCAACGTTCAGGTCGTGATTCCGGGACGTGATCCATTATGTCTACGCTGCAAAGGTACGGGACACATTCGACGAGAGTGTCGCGTACCGCGATGCGATGAATGCCATCGCTTTGGACATGAACGAGACAACTGCGTCCGTACCTACGCTACAGTGACGCAGGAAGTGGTGGCGGATGGAGATGGTGTCCTCAACATGGACGAGGAAGAGGCAGAGGAGGCCGCAAGGGACGTCGAAACTGAGGTTTCCGCCACAGTCGGTGCGAAAGAGGCCCCGGTCGATGTACTGAAAGAAGTGCACCCTCCACAGTTGCAGCCCGAGGGGGACGCCATGAAATTCGACCATGTGCAAGCGTCGAGCAGCAGCCCTGTCATATCGAGCGACGTCCAAATATCTATATCAAAAGACGTAGAGGCCATCCAAGCTCTGGAATCAAAAGACACGAACCTGGTCAGTTTGAGCGACGACAACTCCGACCTTAGCGACGCCAGTGAAACGTGCATCATGCGGCCAGGGGAAGCATCAGCACGCTCTAAGTTCAAGTGGCACAAGAACACCACACGGAAGGAGCGCTTTAACCCGAAGCCGCGCATCCCTACGGAAGAGCGACGTCGGCCGGCCCTTCCGTAGGTAACTTCTTTTTTGTTTTTCTCTCTGCTCACTACTCATCTCTCGAAAGTGTCCTCGTCGCATGACTTTACCAGCACCCCCTTTTCCACAATATGCGAGCCCTCAAGATTGCAACCCTCAATTGTGTAAGTCTTCTGGCGAGAAGAAGAAAGCAATGGGTGCTGGACACGATTCTGCACGAGCGGGTTGATGTCGCTTTTTTGCAAGAGACCAAGATTGCCACAGACGGTCAAGTGGAGGAGTTGACGCGCTTTTTTGATCGTCGCTTCGTCATCTTCCTGTCGAGGGCATTTGGACAGAGCGGAGGAACGGCGATAATGATTCGCAAGAACAGAAACATCGCAATCTGCTCCGAGTGGGAGGGAGACAGGAACGGACGGGTGTGCGCTGTAGAAATGCTGCACTGCGGACAGCTTCACAGGCTTGTATCTGCGTATGCACCTAATGACGCGACTGAGCGACGGGACTTTTTCAAAAATCTTCGCCAGTATCTCGACACACCTTGTCGAACGATCCTCGCTGGTGATTTTAATTGTGTGCTGGCCGAGAGGGATTGCTCAAAGCGGCTGAAAGCGGACGTCAGCCGACTAGAACTGCGAAAACTGCTCCGCGACTTCGACCTGGTGGATGCTAAGGACAACGAGAAAACAGCCGACCCAACGTACACGCATTGGCAAGGAAATTGCCATGCTCGACTGGATCGTATTTTCCTCTCGGGAGAATTTTCAGCAATGAAGCCTGTGTTAGAGTCCTACCCTTGGCGTTCTCGGACCACGCTCTGGTCACGGTAACGCTGGGCAGACCCGTGCCGCGAACCCGGAAGTCCTCTTGGTGGAGTGGCTGGAAGCTAAACGAAAGCCTCATCGAAGACGAACAACTGCGCACGCAGATAAAGGAGCTTCTCGAGGGCAAAACGGGAGGTGTGCCCATGAACGCGGTAACCTGGGAGGAGCTGAAAGAGGACGTCAAGCTCAAAGCGTTCCGGCACAGCCAGGAAAAAGCGGCGCGCGAAAGGGCGGAAAAGCGCCGCTTGATGAAGACCCTGGAAATCCTCATCGCAGAGGAAAATCGTTCCCCGGGACTCTTCAGTCAAGATATCCGCGATTGCAAAGGCAATATTCTGGAGCTTCTCGAGAAGGAGTACCGCGGTGCCATGGTCCGAAGCAGAACGCTGTTCCTCGAGAGAGATGAAGAGCCGAGCAAAATATTCAAGACGAAGGAACGCCAGCACGCTTCACGCAACAAGATCGGGAAGCTCCAAGTAGGCGACGTCGAGGTTACCCGGTAAGAAGAAATCGAAGACGCGTTTTTGCAGGCCTACACCGACCTGTTCACGAGAGTGGAGGACGACGGCGTTCTCCAAACAACTGGAGTGGCGCTGCCCAAGATATCCCCAAAGGTCCGAAAACAAATGAACCGGAAAATAACGGCATCAGAGGTCGAGGAAGCATCAAGGAATTAGCTCCGCGCAAATCGCCAGGAGTGGACGGGCTCGGTAGCCAGTTCTACAAGACGTTTTCAGCCCAGCTGTGTCCTATCCTACGAGACGTGTACGCCGACGTACTGAAGCGAGGACTGCTGCCACCATCCATGCGACAGGCGGTAACGGTGCTCATCCAGAAGAAAAACTCAAAGGGTACCCCGAAGGTCGACCATTTCCGGCCCATCAGTCTGCTAACAAGCGACTATAAAATCCTAGCCAAGATTCTGGCAAAGCGGCTGGAGTGGGGTCTACGGGACGTCGTCGGAGAGCATCGGGCCTACGGCATCAAGAGACGGACCATCAGCACCAACCTGCACGTGATGCGAATCGTGTGCGAGGCAGCGCAAGTGTTGGAGCGTCCAGTGGCAGTGCTTCAGGTAGATCTGAGCAAAGCCTTCGACCGGGTTCACCATTCGTTCCTCTTCTGGCTCATGGAGGAGTGTGGGATCGGGGTGCGACTGCTACGATATGTGCAGCTGTGCTACCGTGACATCACGACGCGGCTCCTGGTCAACGGCAACAGGACGGCTCCCATTGCAGTTACCCGATCCGTGCGACAAGGCTGCCCGATGTCGCCTATTCTGTTCGCACTGTACCTGGAACCGTTGTGCAGGGCCATTATCGGTGACGCGAGCATTCGTGGGCTGTCCCTAGCGTCGGGTACGCTTAAAGTGCTCGCCTACGCAGATGACGTCACGGTGTTGTGCTCGTCAAGGATGCAAGTGCGCGCTGTAACCCAACACATCGCAGACATCTGCAGTGTCTCGGGTGCAGCGATGAACACAGACAAATCTGTCGGAGCCTGGCTTGGAGACTGGGACTTGAAACCGGAGCAGTTCCTCGGTGTCGCCTGGACGACGAGCGTTTCGAATTACCTAGGGCTCAGTTTGACCGCAGAGGAAATGAGTGGCCGATGCGGTGGTTTGGACATTAATCGACTCAGAAGTAAGGTGCTTGACTGGCATGCTAGGGAACTCTCTTTGTTCAATCGCGCATTTATTTGTAACTCTGTTTTTTTCCCGACCGTTTGGTACGCGGCACAAGTGTTGCCGTGCTCCCAAAGTGACGTGGCGAAGGTGCATCGATTTTTTGCAACGTTTATCTGGGACTCGTGTTTTGAACGTATGAGGCGTGACAATCTGTTTGTAAGCCAGAAGAAAAGAGGGTTGGGCCTTGTAAACGTAGAACTTAAGCTGAAAGTACAGCGTTTCCTATTTTTCCGCGATCAAGGCAATCCTCTCGTGATTTCTGCGTTTAAGGAGCTGGGAGGAAGCGTTTTGGGGCCGCGGCTTCAGGGGGACACTGGGGAATTCCGGGCACGTGCTCTGAAGTTCTACCAGGAAACAGCAGCGGCGAAGGAATTTTTCCGAGCCCGCTTTTCCGACGAGTGCCTGCAGAAAGTTAAAAAGAAATCTCTATACTGGGACACAGTTGATTTGCTCATACCGCCCCCACTCTATCGCAGCTTTCCGGGACGTGCGGATAAATCGGATGTATTTCGTCGCTTACGTAGATACCCTGTCAGAACGGCAGTCAAGAATTTTTTCCTACGCTTCCATTTCGAAGTACTGCCGGTCAAGACGTGGCTGGTTAAAAAAGGTTTCTTTGAACCGTGGTCAACAAATTGTGCGTTGTGTCCGTTTCCCGAAACACTTGAACATGTGTTTTTGTACTGTACGAATGCGGAGCTTTTTTGGGCAGAGCTTCGAGCAGTGCTGCAGATAGATCTTTACGTAGAGTGAAAGAGCGCAAAATTTCTGCTTTTCGGCGACAGTGCACAGAGTAGGGCATGGGAGCTGCTGGCACTCCTCGGTCTATATGCGCTGTGGCGGTCGAGGACGGATCACTTGGAGGTCCGAGAGGGATCCAAGCCCGCCTGGCAACACTTCTGCGACGGCTTTCTGTACGTGAGCAGCCTTCTTGAGGCGACGGAACAACAAGGGCTTGAATGTTGGTCGCTATTTGTAACGCGTATGCATAACCGCGCTCTAAAGGCTCAGTGGTAAACAAGGATTCCCGGGCCACTGCGCGAGTGGCTGCATGGGGTGCATGTGACGCTACAGAGAAATGATTGAGCGAGATACATTTTGAAATTGTGTGTGAATCGCGGTCCTCGCCTGTCAAACAGTGCTGACTCACATGATAAGTGTGTGGCAACCAATGTGATCATTTTAAAACTTTGTAAATAGACATACTTTTAATAAAAAAATCCTCGGGGAAAAAAAAAAAAAAAAGGTGGCGTAGCATAGCGGTTAAGGTGTCCGAGTTGGACGCATGTGGTCGCGGGTTGGATGCGCGGTGGTGCTGCTTTTTTTTTTTTTTTTTTCTCGAACATTTTGTTTTATCGAGGCATTTGGCGATATTTATGAGTGCGTATAGCTTTACTCTTATATAAATGCTGCCCTTGTTGATGAAATTCCCTTGGCAGTGGCAGTCAGACGTCATCTGATAAACCATCAGATGACGTCTGATGGTCCATCACGTTCCACCAACGCTGCTGACTGGCAGTCAGTGTCCCAAATTACGTAGCTTGATGGAATTTTCAGTAGGGTATGCACACACACACACAAACACACGCACGCACGCACGCACACATGCACGCCCGCACACACACGCACACACACATGCACACACACACACGCACGCACACACACTTACGCACGCACGCACGCACGGACACATTCAGACACACACATGCACACACACGTGCGCACACGCACACACACACACACGCACACAGACACACGCACATGCACGCACACACACACTCAGGCACACACACGCGCACGCACACACACACACACACAGAAACACACACACACACAATTACTTCAAGCGGCGTCCAGGGCTCTGGGCGAATGGCGTTCTGGCGACCGGCGCCGCAGTGTCGCGCTCGTCGCGGGTTCGCCTCTTCGCGACGCCAGATTTCGCCACCGCGGAACGAGGGCGCCTGCAGCCGTAAACTTTTTGCTTTTATTTTCACGTTCATGTTTGCTTTATTCTTCTATGAGGAATATTGCTTAGAAGCAAGAAAATAGCATACACACGCACGCGCACAAAAGAATAGCTCTCTAACCTCTCGTCATGGTCACCAGTACTCAGTTTCAGTTTGCGATGTACTGCGATGGACGCTACAAGCTTCACGGGCCAATCCGTAGTTCGTAGCTTGTCTCGTCACTTGACGCTCCCCGCGTCGCTCCTCCCAACGGAAGGGCACGTGACGCCCTCCGAGCTATGAATTGGTTCCTGGGGCTCGTAGCGTCCTTTGCGGTCCATGGTAAGGTGAAACAAAGTACATGAGTGTACGCCTCTACGGCGACTAGCCGACGCCAATTCGTCCTCTACGTAGGCGTGAAATATACTTAGTTGTTGCATTATTATTGAGCTTTCTCGATGTTGTCGCTGACGCTTGTTTAGTCAAAACTGCGCCGTTGACGCCACCTTAGCTAATATTTATTTGACTTCACGAGAGGCGCGCCCCTCGTGAAGTCATAATGAATGTGAGCGGCGCTCCTTCTTCACGAAGAAGGAGCGCCGCTCACATTTCATTACGCCGAACCGTTTCCAATGGATCAGTAACCGCTGCATGAGATTACGGTTCCCTTCCAGTTCGGGTTAATAGAGATATCTATTGCCCATTGGACAATAGATATCCAAGGAACATCCGGTGGACATCCTGCAATGAACATTGGGACGTCCGTAGGATATCCGCGGAAATCCCAGGGACGTACTGGGGACGTCCGTAGGATGGGCCTGTGCAAAGAAATTGTTCATCCAGGTGACATCCCACGTACATCCAAGTCGGACTTTCGGACGTCCCTCGGATGATCAGAAAGAGACACATTCCCCGTTAAAATATCCACCGGATGTCCAAAGAATAACCTTTTATGGATAACGCACATCCACGGGACATCCTTTTTTTTATCCGAACTGGAGCTCACCTGGACCGTACCGGTCAGGATGGTCCCATCAAAATGCCTTTCCCTACGCATGCCAGAACTTTCGTTAGCCATATTTTCTCGTGTTTTCCCACATTTATTTCTTAAAAATGTCTGTTCATCCAGTTTTCTGCAGTTGATGCAGCAACTAGTTATAGTGGCTTAAGAGGGCATTGAAAAGAAAAAGCTTTTTTTACGCAGCCTGATTACGATCTACACCCAAGAAGCAATATCAAAGACATGAGACTCATTTGAGCTCTTCCGAAAAATGGACTTAAATGTGTCTAAGGGCCAGTTTCGGGAAAACTCAAATCAGTACCATGCAATTAATTTTTTTTTTATTTCTTTTTTTTTTTGGGGGGGGGGGGGGGATGGGAGGGAATGCATTATGTGGGATGCAAATCCCATAACTAAGCTGTTTTAAAAAAGGTTGTTTTTTGCAGTGGCTTAAGAGAGACTAGCAAATGAGAAGGCCCAGGATACAGCCAAGCTAAATTAACAAGCTGTGCAGGAAAAGCAAATCACCTTGAGGAAAATCTGCCAGTACTGCGAGCACTTTTCGGGGGGCTGCCTTTGTTGGCTTGTGTCGCACTGGTTCCTCGTCAGACTGCGACCACTGGGGCGGTGGCGTCCGCATCCTCTTGCCTTGCGGCCTTTCTGAGTCGCTGCTTAGTTCCGATGTGTATTGGCTACGCTCCAGCTTCTTCCGTGCCTGCTCGTTCGTTGCTGAAAGGACAAGCATCCGTAGTGTCAGCTTTCTTGCACCACACCACATTATAATATTGTCCATACCGAATAACCCTTTCATCGCCACAGCAAATCGTTTCCACGACGCATCTGGTGGCACTGCTATTTTCACCATCGAAATTACCCTGTCCCCTTTAGCCTGGTGCCCGCGGATCCTCCTTTGATCTGGTGCGCCCGCGGGGGATCCGCGGACATGTTCAGCAGCGGCAGGCGTGCTACGTTGCTCGAGACGACGTTCACTGGGGTTGCACTCGACATCCTGTATGTCCTTGCTGGCATGCTCAAGAAGCGCTAAAGTTCTTTTTTCTCGGGAGGCTTTCTCGCAGGCGTATGCCGGCCGTGATCCAGGCATGGTGGCACAGTACTGACAGTCAACGCGGGCTACTACGCTACGACATGATGCCTCAGTAGACAATGGCGGTATAGCCGAATTCTTACGTAAATAGGATACATATCGGACTAAATGAATGCAATGAAGTACTCACCTTATTTCCGAGACGACGAAATCAGAAGGAGGAGGAGGAATAAACGTCTTTATTTGCCTGCAGAGCTAGGTCAAGCCTAGCCGGTGCGGCCCACACCATCCGACGCCCCAGCGCAGGGGGCCTGAGGTCGGACCTGCCTGCGCAGTAGACGCAGGGCCTGCTGGACGACCGCTACCTGGAGGTCCAGGCTACTAGCCATCACCCCGGTTTTGATGTCCGGCGGAAGCCCACTCGACGTGGCCGCCTCCGCCGGCCGAGTTTCACAGTCCCACAACACGTGCTCCGCAGTTGCCCGCGCACCACACAGCACGCACTTATCACTTGAGTACACCTCAGGCGCCACATAGCGCCCCACCACAGGAGTAAACACGCACTCCACCTGCAACTGCCGCAACAGCACGGCATCCTCCCTAACCAAATCCCCGTGGGGCAGCGGGAACACCCGCCGTTCCTCCCTCCTGGTCCTTAGCACTTCCCCAAAGCCGCTGGGCGAATACTCCGCGGCGCCCCCGAAGGCCCGGCCAAGCAGTTCTGGGGCCCTTCGGTCAGCATCCACGTTGCCCGTTTCGTGAGTGGGGCACCACACAATGTCCTCCGCGCCCGCCCGACGCAGCAGCCTCTTGCCACCACCCCAACGCGTCCACGCGCATCAGAAGTGGAAAACCCGCCAAAACGTTCGCGCAGTTCGCGCGCGCACTAGCTGCAGAGGAGCCGGAAAAACAGGATTGATGACGATGGCGACCTAGCAGCCTCTCCAGCAAATAACTCCAAAAACGAAACAAAAACACACGGGATGAAAACAGGACGCATCACCATTAAAATAATAAGTTTAGGGTAGGAAAATCTGAAAGCCGAAAGTAAAGCCATGGGAGGCAACTTCAACACCTGAGACTGCATGCTGCGAGCGCAGAGGCTTTATTCGACACGATTGGCTAGCTACCACCAGCTTGAGTGCCCACTCGCTGTCTTTTCGCCAGTTTTTGAAACTCGGTGGCCTTTCCGGTTGCTCAGTGCTGCCAGTGCTGCTCTGGCTTTTGGAATGCACTATCCTAGACCCTCTAATCGAAGTGATTTATGTTGTGTTACAATGGACGTCCAGAGGATATCATGCCCGGGATCTATCGGGCAAATCCCAAAGCGGACATCTAGAGGACATCCACAGGAGCAGAGAAAATGGACGTTCTTTATAACCTGAAATACACGTCCCGCGTTGGTCCATTGGACGTCCCGTTTCGGTCGTTGGGGTCATGGACGTTCGGATCTAAACCGGATGTCCCTCGGATATTCGTGGTCCAATGGGGAGTTTTAGGGAACCGGAACAAAATGCGATCGATAAACAAAAACGATCGATACCTTGGATCGGGCGTGTGGACCGATCGTGTGCCCTGAAACGGCTTTGGGGGAACCGTATTTGCAGACGATAGCAGACCATCGGTACAGGTCGAGCACCCTGGCAACGGAAACCTGCATCTGCCTCATCGAGAAAAGACAAATTTGCGTGTGTTTGCACAAATCGCAGAAACTCAAGTAAATAAATATCGCACCCTAATTATATAGAGAACCAAAAATATACTATACCTACTTATAGTTCGTCTCGTTTTTTTACTGGAATGAATGCGCTTCCGTAATACAAAACCTGGCGCACCACGGCGTGTCGCCCCTGGCCAACGTTACTAAAACACTCAGTTGGGAAACTCGCCGACGAAACCTGGGCCGCTGGCGTCCACCGAGACCGAGCTAAATGCGACAACAGCGCCACTCTTTATCATTTGTCTGTACTGTGGTCACCTCGAGCTTTTTGAAAGCCTGTTTTTGCGTAAAGACAAACGGAAAAGACTCTTTTTGTATGAAATTTATTGGAGTTTAGTACCAAATGATGGGCGCGTGATGTTTTTATCATCTTTAGTTCGCAAGGTTTTGCGGAACAATTGATATTGTTTTTATAAAACCATTCCTCAGCGGGCCTTTCAGGTAGCACGTCCCGCCCTAGGTGCATTTTAACTTCAGTAGCTCAACGCGGCGCGTCCGCCGGGGAGACGGGGGTGGCACCCCTGTAACCTCTACCGCTGTATATGTTCTTAAAGCCAAAGTAGAAGTCATGTGCAGTTCCTCGAGTGGCCGCTGCGCGAGAAATGGTGGCGTTGTGTTCGTCATTAGCTCGGTGCTCGGAGACAGTTTGGGGCCACTTTTTCAAAGCTGTCTCTATGGGAGTTTCCCAACTGAGTGTTTTAGTAACGTTGCCCCTGGCACAGCGAAGTTCTAAATCTAAAATGTTCGTCTGCTAAAGTGCAGACGAGCTTTCCGACAACGATGGCGCTCGATCTTTTTGACCATGAATTGGAGTTTGCTCTATTCAGCGAAAGAAATTTAGAAAGAGTGATTCTGTACGACTGTCTGCGCACTAAGTGTGGCGTGAGTCCCTTTTGAACTTCCCGCTTTCTATAAGCGAGGCACGCACGCGCGTGCCGTGGGGCCCGTGACTTGTGCAGGGGCACGAGGGAATAAACATTCTTTTTGGTGTGCCGTGACAAGGAGTCAGTCGCATTTCTTTCGGGTGCCACCGAGCACCGATACACTAAGAGAAGCCGCTTGTTGGCGGCAAGGCATAGGACGTTCAACTTGGCGTAGCTTTTGAGTAAACATAAAAGTTGTGGTACCACGAATGATGTGCGGATACCACGAATGATGTGCCAGCGCATTTTGGGTTTTTTTTCTTTCAGTTTACCAGATTTATATACTTGGGGAATAAAATAATGCCTCGACCGTACATGGTAACTTGTTTTCTAATAAATCATGCGTTCTCAGCGGGCAAGCTTCGGTGTTTTACATCAACCAAATATGATGTTTGCACCAAACACGTCCTGATATACTGAAACGTTGCCGAAAGCAAACTCGATTTGGCACAAGAACACGCTCGCGCGCGCTTATCATTAACATTCGAAGTCGTCTGCTAGCGATCCTGTCTCTTTCCCTCGAGGCCCAATGCAGGATCGAGTATTTAGAAAGCCATGGTCAAATAAAACTAGAAATATTAAATCTCGAAGAAAATACAAAAATAACCAAAATATACTCACTTTCTCAAGTTGATGCGCCCATTTTTTCTTGTACAAAGCTAATTCAATTCAATTTTCAATTTAATTCAATTTTTATTTTAAGTTCAAGTCATACAAAATAAAGAGCTGGCTCACAAAAGCAGCATTCTGCTTGTATGTGGGGCCAGGCGACCAACTACAATACATGTTGAAAAAATGAAAGGAACACAAAATTAGCAGCACAAATAAATACAAAAAGAAACACTTTAGAGCATGAAATATAGGTGTTTATAGCCAAGTCTACTCACGCAACCATGAAATAAAAGTACGAAACATCTCCAACGGTTAGGCTACGATTTCTACAGCTCAAATGCTTGACACCAATTCCTTAGTTTCCTTCTTAGTACCCTAGTGGATTCTATATTCATAAGGGTCTCTGGGAGTTCGTTAAATAAGGAAGGAATCAGTGTGTCGAACCGAAAAAAATACGGGTTCGGTTACGGTTCAGGTTCAGGTAAATTTATTTTGTTCCGGTTCAGTTCCGGTTCGATTAATTCGATCCGCGAACCGGTTCCCGAACCGGTTCGGGGCGCTGAACCGGTTCGCGAACCTGTTCGGAAATTATAAATGACAAATTGCAACATCAAAATAAATTACAAATAAAACATCTGAAATCAGCACATACGAAACGGGATACATCGTAGTGAAAGGCTCAGGGATTTCTACCAGGAATGGTTTCTTTATGTGCACTCAAAGGTTACCTCACCGACGTTTACGCATTCGGAGTTCATCTAATTGGGTCCGACGCAGTAGCTGTAAAATCCGCGACCTCCTTACAAACCCACTTACAACTAGAACTCACTAACTATCCCGCCACCTCGGCGTGTAAGCAATTGAAGGAACAGTGGGGAGAAAATACAGCTTTCTTTATTTGAACTAGCCATCGGTAACTCAAATTAAACCCTGAAAGGGTAACTGCAAAGAAAAAAAAGTTTTTTTTTAAACAGCCTAATTGGGACAAGCATGTCACAGAACAAATGTTCCGCGAAAAAAATGTTTTTTTGTATCAATATTTACGCCACAGGACGTAATTTAGTAGAGTCAGAACCTCTCCACATTTGAAACTCCCGCTCTTTCGACCCCCGCGGAAGAGGAGTACGCCCCGCCCCTCACTCTCCTTGCGTTGCGGAGTTGAACGGCGCAGCGTCTCGACTTCCGGCAAGATCTGGCAACTACGCCAGGCCGTGGTACCGCGGTACCGCGGTATTGTTTTGGTTTGACGCGGTTTGCGAGCATGTGTAGCGAAGACGTCACCGGAGAAGTGCCCCTGTGATGTTCCCGGAAGACGGAAAGTATCGTTCGTAATCGTCGTGCGCGCTTTGAAAGCGAAGGGAGTCACAGAATCCACGAGTGAGCAACCACAAGCCAAGGTTCACGACAGCGCTGCGTTGGTTTCGGCGATCTCGTTCTGTTTGGTGCAACACGGCGATGCGAAAAAGAGCTGAAACGTTCGTGGTGTGTGTAATGCGGTGCTAACACGGAGCGCAAATTGGTTGTTGTGAGGTTGACGTTCAACCAGTTAAGTCCCGTCGTCGTCAGCTGATCCAGTCAAACTGGTCTTGGAGGACGCTGGGAGCGTTTTTAAAAGTAAATCTGCCTCGTTGTGTTTCAAAATGTGGAAGTTTCCCGACGCATGCCGTGAGTAAAAAGCTGCGGCCGTTTTCAAGTGTTTTAATTGAACAATGGACTCCGAATTGTTGTCCTAAATCTGCCGTTTTTATGCTTCGTGTTGGACTGCGTTTGTACAGCGACGTGTTGCATCGTGCGGTGTGAATAAATTTGGGCACGATTTCGTACCTGCCTACAGATGCATGAACTGAGACCATTTTTACGTAGTGGACATAGTGCTTTTTTTATTGTCTGCCTAGTCGCGGACGTTAGGTGCACACGGGGCGAATCTCGACGGCCTCCAGAGCGATATGACGAGAACGTAACTAGACACGTTGGTCGCTACGCGAACGCCCGATTGCCTCCAGGCAAATAGCATTCCTTTCGGGGCGACATCGCTGCTGGAAGGCTCATTGTCGGGATCACACATCTGACATCTCCAAAAAGTCAGCACTTGCACGCGCAAACAAGCCAAAAAAAAAAAAAAAGCACGCTAAGCAAGCAAAGAGGAAAACGGAAGAACCGCACTATGAAAGCCAAAACCCCGCGTCGCTTCCTATCACTAACACCTGCGACAGCTGCTAAACACACACTACTTCACTTCAAGAAGTCTCACTCAAGCACCTCGGTCAGCACGAAATGACGAAACACTGATCACTTCGGCGAAACGATCAGTCGAGGTAGGCGAGACAGGCGGGAGCAGAGGCTTCGGCGGCCATGAAAGAATGGCGAAGCTTTTGTTTGTATCAATCCAAACGGAAGTGCCCGTCTTGTAAACCTTTTGTAAAGAATAATAACTCTCATCACATGGGTTATTCTTTAAACGTAAAAATATGCCGCTCAAAAGGAAATTGCAACAAATAACAAAGGTTTAACAACCGGATCTAAGCTGTCAATCAAACTCTTAGCCAATGAGAACCTTTTGGCATTGACGTCACATAATCACAACTTCGTGGCGCGCGATTTAAAACAGACGAAATAGCCGCAAACTAAAATGAGTCTCACGCAATAAATATTGCTGTAAAAAATGTTTTTTCTCGCGGAAAAATTGTTTTTTGACATGCTTGTCCCAATTAGGCTATTTAAAAAAAAAAACTTTTTTTTCTTTGCAGTTACCCTTTAAAGAACTTTTCATTAAACAAGATACGGAATATGAAAAACACTTCACCGAACGCAACGTCAGAAGGACGTAACAGGATAAATATTAAAATAGAAGAGTTCGCTGTCTCACAAATATGTTAGCTTCTAAGTGCCTATACGAAGCCGGATGCATTATTATCAAACTCCACAGCCTTTTCTTTTCTCATTCCGATGGAAGCAAGCTTCAAGAACTCGCGCGTTCTAGAAACGTGTTATGAAATGAGCACACAGAAGCATTTAGGATTTACGAGATTGTAGGAAAATGAAATCCCGTGACGCGATTTTTTTTTTTTTTTTTTTTTTTTTTTTGCACAGCCTTCCAATTTTCTTTTTTCCGTGCAAGCCGCGACCAGCGCAATACGGGTTCCTATGTCAAGATTCATGGAGGCAGCGTTTGTCAAGATTCATGGATGCAGCGTTTATATTCCTAAGACTGAGTGGAGAAGAAAAATATGTAAGCGAGGTGTGTGTCAGTTGACGGCACTTAAAAAACAAATGGCATTGATAGTACATTCCTTGCCAACAGCGCGTGGCCGAACCGTTTTGACATGAGCCGGTAACCGTTATTTTTTTTCCGGTTCAGTTCCGGTTCGGGTTCATCGCGATAAAAATATATTGGTTCGGGTTGGGGTTCAGTTCCGGAAAGAATACCGGTTCGGTTCCGGTTTTCGGTTCGGTCCGGTTCCGGTTCGACACCCTGGAAGGAATGTAATGATTTCTGTTTTTCTTTCCATACAGTGTGTATATTTTTGGAATGACGTATCTTTGAGTACGTCTCAAATCTCTATTTTTATTTACGAGGAGGTCAATCCGTTCCTTCGCTCCTCGCAACGAGAAGTTCTTTTTCAACGCTGCGTCATTCCAAAGTGCTAGAGCGAAAAAGGAGTAGCGCCTAGCACCTCCCGAAGTAGAAAGATGTTGTCTACTGCTGTAAACCGCTTGCGAGGAGGAGGCGGAGGAACGGAGGTAGATGCGGCGCTCATGTTGCTCTCTTACGGTACAGATAGCAGACGATCACGGTCGTACGCCCGAGTACCGATCGTTGCGCCGTGTACGGTACGACCACGAAGAAAATATATAGGAAAACCTGTAACTTTACTGCTGTACACTTATTAAAAGCTATCACCCAATATTCAAAGGGCTCGTTTTATAGAATATATGTGATTAGCATTTGTACGGAAATTTTTAATTCATGCAACATTTTTAAACTAAAAAGTATCCAGAGCCTTGATGCAGAAGGCTGTTGCTCACTCTGTTTCCACTACAGATAATCCTCAGACATAACAACAGCTGCAAAAAACGGGTGATAAGTGCTCAAAATGCACATCCAATGTTTGTATAAAAAGAACAAAAAAAAAAAAAAACAAAAAAAAAACCTATAATATGTAAAAAGAAAAAAAAGGTGTCTAGGCCAGTGGGATTCGAACTCTCCACTAACGATCGTCTACGAGCTCAAGAAGTCGGCGCTCCAATCCACTAAGCTACCAAGCTTTTTTTTTTTTTTTTTTTTTTTTTTTATTTTATTGCCGACATTGACACAGAGCAACCAAGAAGTACAGTGCTGTAAAAATGCCGTCAATCACTTACCGACTGACGTGGCATGGTTAAAAAAAATTTACATTTAACAGAGTTTCCATTGTTGGTAACCACTCCGGGACATTTGATCGAACCTTCCAAACTTCGACAACATAACGGACAGACTCGGAAAAATATTCCCCAACAGGCCTTGTGTCAACATCTGCATGGCGAACCGCCATGCGGCATCTCCATATGCTGTGAAGGCCGAGCAACATGAAAAGATCGAAAGGCACACAATTCTCTTTTTCGACTGCTAGGAACCGTATGCCATGGGAATCCTGAGGAAACTCCTTTTTTAGAGTACGCTGCAACACATCCCAGAAAAATATAGCGTCCCAACAGTCCAAGAAGACGTGTTCAACTGACTCAGGTTTCTTACACAAAAAACAGTGGTCACCCCACGCGACAAACGTACCCCTCTCCACCATCCACGTTTTAACAGGCAGAGTACCGGTGTGCAACTTGAAAAAGAAGGTTTTGATGCACGCTGGGACGGACATTTTCTTAACGCGTTTCAGGACATCCTGTCCCGAACCTGTAGAATACAGAGCTCTATATAGTGGAACCGGCAGGGTAACGTCAACAAGGTCCTGGTACAGCTTTTTCCTAGTGACTTCACTCAGATATTCCAACAAAAAGCGTGCTCTTAGGAATTTGTACGCTCCCACCACTTCGCGCATATAACCGAAAATACACCCACCATATCCATACTCTGACGATACTATGAACTCAGGCAGAACATTACACAATCGCACTTGACAAACTGTGCTCAAAAACGGGTCCTTGACTTTACGTAAGAAGAGGAAACGATTTACCAGCTGCTTTAAAAACAAATGAGATAGCGCCAGGCCTCCATCACTCACACTGCGAAAAAGACTAGTCCGGCTCGTGCGCTCATAGGAAGAGCCCCAAATGAAGACCGCAAACACCCGATGCATTTTTTGGATATTCACCCTGTAACAATGTAAAACCTGAAGCACATACCACAATTTACTGATTAGGAACACATTGCAAACAGTGGATCGGGCAAATACCGAGAGATCCCTTCCTCTCCACTTCTCAGCTTTTCCCTGCAATTCGACTACCTGGGTCCTCCAAAAAGGGTCGCTGTCCCGTTAGTTTTCCAGGGGGACCCCTAGATACTTTACCGGAGACGAGACCCATTTGACGTTTTCAAACACACTGAGCTTCACGTCCCACTCCCCATGCCAAAAACCTATGCACTTTTCCCAGTTTACGGCACTACCACTTCTATTGCAAAAACGTTTTACTAGTGCTATCACCTCTCGTACGCTTTCTCTGTTTGCACAGAACAACGCGATATCGTCTGCGTAGGCCAGTACTCGCACCTCGGAAGCATGTAGCTTAAAGCCACGAATGACGCTGCTTTTAACTACGCTCAAGCAGAAAGACTCTATGTATATGCAAAACAAAAGCGGGGACAGAGGGCAACCCTGTCGCACGGACCGGAGGACGCCAATACGTTTACCAACTGACTTGTTTACAACCAGGCTTGTCGTGCACCCCTCGTACGCCATACGAACACCCTCTATAATTACGGAGCCTACGTTTACATGTTCCATTATCGCCATCAAAACCTCATGTGACACACGATCGAATGCTTTTTCCAAGTCAATCTGGAGCATTGCAATTTTATCATTCGTTGCGTCACAGCATTCTAGTACACTTCGAGCGGTGTGAATGTTTGTTGTTATCGATCTTCCTTTTATTCCACACGTTTGGTGTGAACCAACTATTTCTCTTATTACTTCTTGAAGCCGTCGTGCCAAAATCTTCATTAGTACTTTGTAGTCTACGTTTGTTAAGCTGATTGGCCTATAGGATGTAACCGAACGCAATTTGACAATATCTTTGGTCTTGGGTATTAACACCGTGTGAGACCTCACAAAGGAGGGTCCCTCTTGTTGCGAGCTCTGCCGAGGCTGCTCACCTGGTCCAGCCACAGCCGCATCTGCCCCTTCGTGTCTTCGCTTAATCATCGCCGGGTTGAAGTCCATGTCGTTGTCGTGTTTCTCGCCCTCGGAGGTTTTCGTTGTATCAGATCCAGGCACAGTCCTGTCTTCGCTACTTTGCGTCGTCGAAGAAGTCTGCTCAGCCTCCGACTTTCCTTGCCGTTCTTCATCCGTGGTATTCGGTGCCTCAGTAGGTGCTACCGTGTGCACCTTCACTCTTCGCACCCCCGGCCACGCTTGCAGCTTCCTCGGCCTCGACCTCGTCCATCAGTTCCTCGTTGACGCCGCCACCATCGTTGTGCACTGCCACAGCCCGGGCATACCTGCGGGTGCAGTCCGTGCTTTCGTGCCCGAAACCACGACACTCTGAGCACCAAGGCGCCCTACACTCACGCCGTATGTGCCCAATGCGTCGGCAACGTAGGCAAACGGGCGCACGCCCCGGAACCACTACCAGGACCGTGCCCCCGTAGAATCGAAGCTGGTGTGGCAGGCTCTCCAGTGTTAGGTCCTGGCGGAGAGTTAGGACGACGGACAGCGTTGTAGACTCGACGCCCACGAGTCCGTCTACCTTCCACATCTCACGAACGACGCTCTTTACCTCGCCGTACGGTTCGAAAGCGCGGCGGACAGTGTCGACGGGCACGTCAAAGGTCACCCAATGCAGCTTCACCCTGACCTCTCTCCGATATGGGTCAATCGCTAGGCAG
The DNA here is from genome assembly GCF_016920785.2 of Ixodes scapularis. Lineage (NCBI taxonomy): Eukaryota > Metazoa > Arthropoda > Arachnida > Ixodida > Ixodidae > Ixodes > Ixodes scapularis. The sequence continues at coordinate 230,499 of NW_024610265.1, read as the reverse complement.
CGACGCCCCTTCACCTGGATTTCACCGGCTTGCAGCAGCTTCTCCTTGGCCTCTGGTGTTTTCAACTTGAGGAGCCACACGTGACCCATCTGATAGGCTCCGAGACCCGCCAACTCCGACAATACTCCAGCCTGTTGTAACGGTCGCACGAAATCTTCGGCCCGGTATGGGCGTCCGCCGGTGTCGCAGTGCAACACCACGCTGTTCTTCACCATTTCTCCTGTTGGCAAATGTGGCAGGATGGTCCGGTATTCTTCAGTCATAGTTCCCTTAGTACCGGCCGAAGCCTCAACAGTTCCCCGGCCTGTGGCCGTTGAGTTTTCCTTGGAGAACATTGAAAAGCGTCCGTTTGGAACGGCGTCTTCTTTCTCCCTGAGCTACCGAGCAGACGTTTTCAGGTAACGCTAATCACCAGTTTATTTCTATTGAAAAAGTCCTATTGCCTTTTGTTCTTTATTCTTTTTCTTATTTGCTGACTCAAACTTTATGGACTGGCTGTCACACATGGCGCTCCTGCCAGGCACAGCCACGATTTATTTTATTCATGTTTGGAGCCACGGCACACTCTCTCCGCCAGCGAAATAGCAGTTTTGCCAACCAAGCGAGACTGTCCATGTCGGCCATTGGTCGTGCCGGTCGTGCCTTACGGTTCGACCAGCGCATTACGGTAAGATCGCAGAAGACAGGCGCATGCGCAGTTCGTACCGGCCCATCGTACCGTATCGGAGGTGCAAAAACGGTTCCCTAAAACTCTCTAATATGAAATGTTTGATTTCTGTTATAGTTTTGTTCCGGTTCAGTTAAAAATAGCGGGTTCACTACGGTTTTTGGTTCGGTTCGACACCCTGGTTAAAAGCTATACATGCTAATCGCACATGATTACAGAAGCCGCTTTGTTCGCCTCGCGGCGCCAAGAACGACACCTTATCCGACTGCAACTATTGAGTTTTAGTTGCTTCACTGAGAAACCGCTATTTTCATCCTCAAAGGAGCATAAGCGAGGGAGACAATGAAGGCGTCAGTCGCCTCCAGTCCGATGATGATGTTTCAAGAGCTACTTACCATGCGTTAACGAATTGCGCCATCAGCCCTTAGCCCCTAGGTGGAAATCGACACATCTCGCGTAGAGACCGAACCCCTTCTCATCTCATTCTATTGTGGGGTCGCGAAAGTGCGGAATGATTTTGGAATCATCCCAATTCCGGAATGGCAAGTACGTAACACTGGTCTACAAGGGAGGCCGAAAGCACAGCGACGCCGACTGGCCGTCCGGAGGCCCCGTCGAATGAGCTACCGGCAGGACAACGGCGACGAACGCTTTCTTGGCGCAGTGTACGCTTTATTTTTGTGGTCATGAACAGCTTCGGCCTTTGTAATGATTCACAATTAACATACAACAAAAGGGAAGAATAATTCTACAGACCGACAAGAGAAAACTTGAACGCTACAACAGATGGGTTAAAATTTTTAGGCTTGTAAGAGAAAACTTGAACGCTGCAAACGATGGGTTAAGAACGTCAATGCAGGAAGCATCGGAAGTATTATACAATGTCTGAATGCGTGTCATGAGGCAGGTTTGGAGTTGATTGATATAAAATAAAAAGAGAAATCCGAAAAAGTCCTCTCGGAACGTGAATATTTATCGCTGAAGTTAGGTCAGGGAAATTAGTGACTCTGTGAAGGCATTTGAACAAAAAATAAGATCGTTGTCGCCTCGTCTGGCACTCAAAGTAGAACAACTGCAGCGTTCTAAAAGTAACGTGATCGTGCCACGAGTGCCAGCGACAGAAGAAAACGCCGACAAAGCCGGCAGGCCACCACGAGCCGATCGCTCCCCCGACTGTACCGTTCCAGCAGATTGGAATGGATTTTGTACTATATGCGCCTACTCTCCTCCACTACGAGCGTGCTGTCGCGTCACGTGGAAGAAGACGACGAGTTTTCAAACGTTAGAGATTGCTCGCGCAGCTCCACCCTGATCGAACTGCTGGTCCACAATGATTGTCCCGACTAACCTGACCTGTCAATATGTAAATAGCCTTCAAGGTAATTAAATGTACATAACAAATTTGCAATCGAGGAAATCGAAAAAAGCGGGCGAGACTCCGGAAGCTCATCATGGTTAAAGGACATCACTGACATTTGAAGCTTTCCAAGCAGGTAAGCCTGAGACACTCGAATAGGGCTATACCAATAGTCCTAATCCTGGGAAAGAGTGGCGAATCGCGTATTTGCGGTGACTTTAAAAGTGCCGTAAATAAGGCAGTGAAGTGGGAATCCTACCCATTGCACACGCCAGAGCAACTCCTGAGCACCTTATGTGGTTAGTTGTCACTGTACACAGCTCGAGCTTGCACAGGCCTACCATCAATTAAGCGTCGATGATGACTCAGCAAACATTTTATCCATCACGACGCACACGGGACCTTTGAAGGTTAATCGTCTCCCTTTTGAAGTATTCGTCACCGTAGCGATCTTCCAGCGCTACATGGAAGAGCTACTTGCCGGAATTGAGGGGGCACTCATCTTTTTGAATGAAATCCTAATCGGCGGAGATTCAAAGCAACAGCACAACAGGCGACTACAAACTGTCTTACAGCTATTCAAAGAAGACAGATCACGCCTTAACAAGAGAAAATGCGCATTAAACGTTACGCACGTCGTGTTCTTGGGATTCAAGATTGACAGGGACGGAGTGAGACCAACTAATGGCAAAGTCAAGTCTATACATGAAGCTCCAGAACCAAAGAACAAGCAGGAACTACAGTCATTTCTGGGCTTGCCTAACTTCTACCATCATTTCCTCAAGGCAGCTGCTCACACCTTGGAGCCTTTGCACAGCGTGCTTGACAAGGGAACGAGCTGGACATATGGACCGTCCGCGAAGTTGAAGCTTAATGCAAGGCCAAAGAACTGCTCAAGTGAACGGCTGTTCTAGCACACTTCGGTGTCAATAAACCTTTATTTTTGACCTGCGATGCTTCACCTTTTGGTCTTGGAGCCGTCCTAAGTCACGCGATTTCCACTGGTTAAGAGTCACCAGTAGCTTACGGGTCCGGAACCCTAATCGAGGCAAAGCGAAATTACTCGCAGACTGATTGTGAGGCCCTAGCTGGCGATCATATATGATGTCGAAAAGTTTCACCAACACATCTATGGCCAACCAGTGACCATTATCATAGATCATAAGCCCTTTCTTGGACTGCTAAGTCCGCTCAAGGATATCCAGCCATGGTGTCACCCAAAGTTCTCAGGTGGAGCCTAATGCTAGCCTCATAACACAACAATCTCCCGTACCGTCCGGGAAGCAAGATAAGAAACGCTGTTGCACTTAGTCGACTGCTTATACCTGAAGCGGAGTTGGACGACGTTCCAGTCGCAGACGTATGGGTGCTGGAGACCACCCCCGAAAAGATTTGTAACTGAGAAAATTGCAGCATCCACGAGAAAAGATTCCGTGCTTGCGCGAGTTCAGCGCTGGATCATGCACGGGTGGCTAGATGAGAAACCACCTGACAAGCTCAAACCCTACGTGACAAAAAAAAAAAAAAAAAAATGAACTATCAGCTCACAACGGATGCATCATTTGGGGAAGCAGACTGGTGAAACCCAAAATGGCACAAGACACTGTGCTCGACGTTCTGCACACATCCCTTCCAGGCATTGTAATGATGAAGGCACTAGCACGAAGTACACGATGGTGGCCTGGCATTCACCATGACGTCAAAGAAAACGCTTTAAGGTGCTCCGCGTGCCAAGAGCACAGACCGCCAATGCCGCGGGAACTACTACATTCCTGGGAGACGACTCAACATCCCTGGTTTCGTATACACACTGACTTTGCGGGACCTTTCAAAGGAAATACCTTTCTTGTTCTGCTCGATTCATTCTCGAAATGGCTCGAGGTACTTATTATGAACTCTATGCCTTCCTCAGCCGTCGTTCAAAACTGAGAATGTTGTTCGCCACGCACGGAGTACCAGACGTCATTGTAAGCTATAGCGGCACAGCCTTCGCGTCGGCCGAATTTAAGGGATTTACAGTCCACAACCAAATTCGACACGTGGCAGTGGTACTTTACCACCCTGCATCGAACGGCCAAACCGAACGAACGGTGAGGAAAACCCAAGGAGGCACTCGCTCACATAAATTCAGGCGTCGTAAACGTCGATTTGGCGCGGTTTTTGTTTGGTCCCCAACACACACAGCCACATTCCTCAACGAGCAGACGTCCTGCACAGCTATTTATGCACCGACGTCTGAAAACAGCATTAGATCGTCTGGGGTTCACTACGGTTGATTGAATGCCATTTCATCGGAGCACGTTTTAGAGAATGGGCACGTTTTATCGAAGCACGTTTTAGAGAAAGCAGAGCCTCAGTTTAGAGAAACTCGGTTTATTAAAAAGGGGACGCTTAAAAAAAAAAAGTCTTTCCTACTTCTCGCGTGTACCACTGGTTCGCGTGTTAAGCCATGACCCCCGCTGCGCTCCCGCCGCTTCGCGGCGGCAGTCTGCGGCGGCTCATTACAAAAATGTTAACTCACCGGATTTACCAGTACACGCCGCTTGGCGGCGACCGAATTCGCTAAAAAGAGTCTCATCGCCTTTTTCTCCAAACTGAGTTCTCTATAAAGGCATTCGATGAACCTGGGTCGGTAAAACGGCGTTCGCTAAAACGAGCTTCTCTAAACTGCATGCTTCCGGATCGTCTGCACTTAGATTCCCAGTTTCATTAATCATAGAAACAAAAAGACAATTTTTTCCAGGAATTGAAGACACGACTACTTAACGTCGGTGAAAACGTTTATGCAAGGAATTACTTGTCCGTCGCCAAGTGAACCCTCGGAGTAGTCACCACCGTGACCGGTCCACTATCCTACAGGATCGAAACCGAAGATGGACGATTCTAGCGTCGCCATGTTGACCAGCTGCGCAGAAGGCCACGACAACCTCAGCAGAATACACAGAAGATAACTATTGAATCGACTTAAGTTTCAGTGCTCTACCTGAAGTGGTCTCCGAAGAAACGGACTTTAGGGCCGATGCTACACAAGCAGTCATACCAGCTGGTTTGGTAACAGTTCCCCCTAGTATTTCTTTGAGACCTCAAAGAGCAACACACCGCCCCACTTATCTTAAAGACTATGTGCCTTAGTCTAGTAGGGAGGAGTGCAATAGATGCGCCTGCTCGACGCCGATGCGAGCGTGCTGTCGCGTCACATGACAGAAGACGACGACTGGCAAACCTTCGAGATTGCTCGCGCAGCTCGACCCTGATCGAACTGCTGGTCCACAATGATTGTCCCGACTAACCTGACCTGTAAATGTGTAAAGAGCCTTCAACGTAATTAGATGTACATAAGAAACTTCCTTGACCTTTTCTGCAGACGACGCAGGGAAACCGTTGCATGATCGTGGCAACTAATTGTCTCACCCGGGACGCCGAGACAAAAGCAATCCCATCAGGTACCGCTGTTGAAGTAGCCAAGCTTTTCGTCGAGTCCATCGTCCTCCGGCACAGCGCTCCCCAAGTCCTGATTACGGACCGAGGCTCATCGTTCATGGCGCAACTGACACAAGATATCCTCCGGCTGAGCCACACCAATCACCGTCGAACCAAGGCATACCACCCGCAGACCAATGGGCTGACGAAGTTACCACTGCTTAATTTTTATTGTATGTGTGTAGTTTTGTTTTTCTTGTTTCGTTAGTTTTGTAAATGAGTGTTTATAGAACATGTCATCACTATTTTCTGCCCTTTGTATCGGGCAGGGACCTCGTCAAGTTGCTGTATGCAGCTTTTTGTCCTTGCCCCTCCGCTCGCTGGAGAGGAAATAAAGTATTATTATTATTATTATTATTATTATTATTAATCAAGACCATCGCCGACATAATCTCGATGTACGTTGACGTGGAGCGTAAGACTTAGGATGATGTGTTGCCCTACATCACGTTTGCGTTCAACGCGGCGGTTCAGGAGACTACTAGGAATACACTTTTTTAGCTGGTGCACGGCAAAAAAGGTGAAGTTGATGCTCGGCGCCACGCTGCCCCACGACCCGACGGACGACGGCACCGATGACACCCAACGACGCCCAGCTGGTCACCCACCCGCAGAAGGGGTACGCCAGCTAGGCCTCCTTCGAATAAAGGACCGACAGCATGTCGTCGCTGGCCGGTGTATCCTTCGTCGTCGCGACGTGGCGTTCCAGCCCGTAGACAGGGCGCGGGTGCTGACGCCCATTCGCCGCCGCGGCCTCAGTGAGGAAGTAATAAAACACTACTTCGAACCTTACAAGATTATTCGCCGCCTTCGGGGACTTGAAGTACGAGATGCTCCTCGACAGAACCCGGCCATGAGGACGCCGCCAGCCGCCTTGAAGGAAGTGGTCCACGTCGTTTGACTCATGCCGTTTTAGGCGCCTTAGGACTGTGACTCTGCACGTTCATTTAGTCTCTCCTTATTTTTTTTATTAGCCATTTTTGCTTTCCTTTCGCGTCGTTGCATCGGGACGTTTTGCTCTTAAAGGGGGAATAATGCCGAGCGCGGGGGCCGAGCAAACAACGCTTGTAAAATAGTTTGTTGTTGGGCGAGTTGGTGACCGTTTGGATACATGGTTTTGCGCAAAAAAAGACGGACACAATAGAGAGAAACAAACACGAACGGATCTTACAACTGTATTGAGGAAACCTTTAGAAAACATACAGATATATCGTCAACTTCAATCTGTCCACGCATGCGTCGTGTAACTATCACACGCTCGTCACAGAAACTTATCAAGGAAGCATTTCTCAGCATTATACAAACTTATCGAGGTATCACTCACACATAGGTCGCCTTTCTTTTTGATAAAGAAGGTTTCCAACAGCTCACGTGTTTTTGTCCCTTACTTCCGCCCAAAATTACAGTGTCAGAAAAACCTGGCTCACACTTACAGTTTCTGCAGTGTGCAGGCAAATGTGCCCCGTCATTAGACTTTAAATTTTGAGCATGCTCCCTGAGACGGCCGTTGGCACACCTTCCCGTTTGCCCCAGGTATGTCTTCCCACAGGTGAGCGGGATTTCATAGACCACTTCTGCTTTGCAGCCAACAAACGGCCTGGCATGCTTTGTGCTGCATCCTCGCTTCTGTCTGTTTTCTCCAGTAATGCGGGGGCAGAGTTGGCCGAGTTTTGTCGGAGCTGTAAACACAATCGGCCTCCCATGTCTGTTCGCAACCTTCTTGAGGTTATGCGAGAGTTTGTGCACGTATGGTACCGCTTCAGACCTTATATTCCTCAGTTCTGACTGCATCTTTGTTCTAGCAGTGTGTCCCTTCACTCTTTGCAGGATGATTTCCGCCACACTCCTCTTTTTTGACACTGTAATTTTGGGCGAAAGTAAGAGACAAAAAGCATGAGAGCTGTTGGAAGCCTTCTTTATCAAAAAGAAAGGCGACTTATGTGTGAGCGATACCTCGATAAGTTTGTATAATTCTGAGAATCACTTCCTTGATAAGTTTCTGTGACGAGCGTGTGATAGTGACACGACGCATGCGTGGACGCATTGAAGTTGACGATATATCTGTATGTTTTCTAAAGGTTTCCTCAATACAGTTGTAAGTTGCGCTCGTGTTTGTTTCTTTCTCTTATGTCCGTTGTTTTTGCGCAAAACCATGTATTCAAAAGCAACGCTTGGTCTTGGACTTCTAGAACATTTGTTTTTATTCGTACTCAGGCCGTAACTTTTATCATTTGGTACTACTTTTTTGTTCTCGAAAGTTCCTGTTTACTGTCCCCCCGAACGCTCGACTCTGAAACTTTCTGGGTCGAAGTTTTAAGAAGCCGACTCGCTCTAGATAAGGAGCTGTGCGTGATCAAGTCGGAGCAGTCTCCCTCTCGGTTGATTTTACGCCGCCAAATCGCCACCATTTTTTCGCCTGTCTCGACACTGGATCTTTATTTTGTTTGGCCAAGGTTTGCCCTGTTAAACTTACTGTCTGAAATGGGATTTTCGCCGCTTCTGCTCCTGTTATTCGTGAAAATATTAAAATAACATATCAACATTAGTGATTGTTTAATTGTTACAAATGATTGGAAATCCTAGACATCCTTCTCACAACTTTGAAGCTTCAAAACACCGTATTTTTAAAGAACAAAAGAAAAAAATAGATATTTGAAAGTGGAATTTGAAAATCTCGCGCGAGCCACTCACGTAATGGAGAAATAGAGCATTGCTTTTATTTTTCTTTCTTTCTGCAGACTTCGCTTCGGGCGTGCCCGGGCGCGGGCCCGAAGCAAAACCTAGAGACAGACAAAAAAAAGAGAGAAAGAAAGAAAGAAAGAGACAGAGACAGAGAAATACTGGCGTCAACTTCTCCGCGAAAAAAACGAACGTCACTTTTCAGTTTATTTATTTATTCTTTTTTTTTTATTTTAGCCGTGCTTTGTTTAGTCGTAGTACAACGTTTTTTTTTTTTTAAAGGTATCAAGCCAGATTCACATGGTGCGAGTTCGGTTGGGGTTTCGCAGTTGCGGCATCGAGCACCACGGCGTCGAGCCCCGCGGCCTCCTCCACACCTTTCTAGCAGCACGAACGACTTTTCAAATGGGAAAGCAGTAGTCCAACCGCACCTTGAGAATCCCGCATGAAGCAGAAAAGGCACATATCAGAGCGGGCGATATGAGGGACGATATCGAGTCGATGGCGCCTGAGTACTTAGCGCAAGCGAGATATCTGAGGACGTTGAATCGCGCAGGCGAAAGCGGTCTCGCGATTCATACGAATGCGGAGAGCAAGTTCGTCTGCTTCTTGCACAGGGGTTACGACGATCTCAAAATTCCGAGCTCTTATTAGCTTTGAAAAAATAGAGAATAGACCTCAAGGCATTTAGCATTGAGGTCTACCCTCTATAATTTCAATCAAAGCCAAGCAGAGCTCGGCTTCGTCCTGATGTCACAGCTACTCCTGCGAAAGGAGCAGACGACTTGCTCTCCGCATAGACGGCAGCGTAATGTGTACGCACTGCAGAGCTAGAGGGCTAGAAGACGCTAACAAATTGGGCCTTATATTGAACATTTTACTACACTCTGTAGATACATTTTTCAGCAGTAAATGGGAACACTACCTCTTATGTTGTTTATATTTCTTGCGTGCTTCGATTTATGACGAACCCAATTTCCAAGCACTTAACTGTTTTCGTTTCCGTTGTGGCGTTTCCGCCTGCTTACAGATAGTAGCATAATGATAGGGACACGTGAGAAATAAAGTGTGGTTTATTATCGAAACAACAAGCAGAATACTCTGAACTTAGAAAGACGTGGTGCACGCCTTCGCAGTGTTTGTGAAAAGAGTTAAAGGAAACCATAAAAAAAGTCATCGAAAAGAGCGCTTAAACATTTTATTTTATTTTCGGCTTTTCCTTTAGTGAAGTCATTGTTATAGACGGCAGCACCTACATCGCGTGAACTACACTCACTCTCAGCATGCGTACTGGTGCTTGGAAAAGTCAGCCTAAGTGTCTATAGATATTTTGCTAAATTATCCAGGCACCGATGAGGGTGGTGGGGTGTAGCTACATGCACTGCACGTGCTGGAGTCTGCAGTGATAACTGGTTTAAAGCAGAAGCCTAAAACAAATGGCATGTTGCAGGCTTGTTCATCAACGCTTAATTTTGGTTATTTACTTGTAATATTTTATACGGGGAAGGCGAACGCGTGTGTCACGTAGACCTACATTCCCTGCATTCTCACTGATGCTCGGGTGATGTATCAATGCGGAGCGTAAGTTTGTCTGCTTCTTGCGCAGTGGTGGCAGTGACGAACGCCGAGCTCTGATTTGTTCTAATGAAGGGAAAGTGGGTAGAGCTCATTGCTAGCTGCCTTCAGGTCTACCCACATATCCTTCCAATCGGAGCCAATCAGAGCTCGGCGATTTTACGTCACCGCAACACCAGCTCAAAAAGCAGACGAACTTGCGTTCCGCGTAGGTCTATTGAACGTGCGCCTGTATAACGAAGAAATTTAAATAGCCTGGAACCGAGCATAAAATCACTCTCAGCGACGCCGAATGGCACGGATGGATCCTAGACTGCTATTCGCACCGACGCCACCGACGCGCTTTCATCAAAGCTCCCCATCGTCTGCTCGCGGCTTGATCGGCTACGTTAGGCTTAGGACATGTCTGCTTCGTGCCATGGTCTGAGTCTTCTGCCCGCCGTCGCGGCTTGCTCTCGATACGGTCGGCGCGCCAAAAGAAGGTTCTATGCGTACTCGCATTGTCATCACGACTGAGAGAAACGCACACCTGCTGGAAGCAGCTAGGGCTTGTACGACTTGCTCTATCTGATTCGAGCGTATCAGCGTTCGTGCGTACAACGCCTGATGCGCTCGATTTCCAAAGCCGCGCTATGGCAACTCGCTTCAGTTCACGCTCCCGGCGCGGAATCGAAAACATCTGCCACGCGCCGACTTCCTATTATATTGAGGTAACTGTTTGGCTTCAAATATCGCCTGTTTGACACCGATTCAGTGGACGCCGCCATGTAAATATGGGGCAAACAACCGCGTTGCCACGGTAATGCCAAGGCAATGCGGTTGTTTGCCCCCAATTATGATGGCGGAGTTCGTCAACTGCTTTTTATAGCCATGATGAAAACCTAACTACCCAAGTCTGTGGTATAATATGGTAAACTTATGAGAAAAAAAAATACAAGAACAGGATCATCTCATCGGCCGAGAGACTGAAGGGATATTTCGTGGTGACTCCTCAACCGCGTGGCCATGGCAATGTCATGGCAACACGGTTGTTTAGCCCCAATTTACAATGCGGCATCCGTTAATTGAGTTTCCTAATTATCATGATAATTACCTGAAATTGGTAAAACATGGGAAATTTATTAAAAGAAAAAAAAAGAGAGGAAATGAATCGTCTCGTTAACTGAAAGACTGAGGGGATATTTCGTGAATACGCCTAGTTCCAGTACACGTCCGCCCATATATACGCCTCGCAAGTGGGCTCATTTTCGTCTTCTACGCATGAGAAAGGAAGTAGCGGTGACGTCAGAACGCCGAGCCCTGATTGGCTGATCGCGACCCCCTATCTCAGCGTCGTCTGCTCCTTTGCAACGTCGTCTGCTCGCAACCTCGTCTGCGTCTGTCTTACCTTTTCTGCGACTTTCGGAAGTGCAGGTCTTTACGAGCGAGCTCGACTTCGGTACGTTGTTTTTGTCTAAGAACTAGCAGACGCGCATCAAGGAGGGAAGTCAAATGACTCACTGGCGAGGTGTCCCGAAGCGTCAAGGTTTGTTTGCTAAGAACCGAGAGGGTGTGAGCGTGTTAGTGTCCGCAAGTTCCCTTCCAAATACTTTTTCCCTCCTTTCGTGTGCGGCGAGACCCCTGATTCTTTAACGGCGTCGGCGGGTTGGCGCAGTTAATATCGTCTGCGTTACGCCTGCTAGTCAAAGCGATGGCTGCTTTACCTTTCCCGCGTCTGCGGGAGATTCACCGCTTTTTCACCGGCGAGAGTCACCGTTGCCTCGGGGAACAAGGAGATAACAAGAGGAAGAAAGTGACCTCTTAATCTAAAACTGAGGTCAGCGATTAAAGTATAATACGGGAAGGGTTCACAAGGGTCGCGCGGGCATATTCCATTCAGCACACCAGCCGGCCGTGGGCAGACGGTCGCCGAGTCGCGGAGTGCCTGCTAGGCCTAACTGCCGTGCTCGCTTGGTCGCGTTCGGTGGAATCGTGGCTGTTGGAGCTTTTCCCGGGTGTTTGTGAATCCAGCGTTCTTGTTCGTCGTGGTCTGTTTCAAGTACTTTTTACTTTTTTTCTTGCTGCTTGAAGTCGGGACGCGTGAGAAGCGCACGTAGAAAAATAAACTTCCGTTGGTCGTCGCGACCGCGACGCTGTCGGCCATGCTCATTTGATCGTAAGAAGTGCGTAAGACAGCTTCGGAGCTGTCGTAGGATTTCGTTGTAACCTGCGCAAAACTTACGAAAATTTCGTTTCGTGAATACGGATTTGTTCTTAAGTTATGTCTTACGCACATTTTCGGCGTTAGATCGTCGCCTGCACTTCCAAAAGTCGCAGGAAAGGTAAGACAGACGCAGACGACGTTGCGAGCAGACGACGTGGTAAAGGAGCAGACGACGCTCAGATAGGGGGGCCGCGATCAGCCAATCAGGGCTCGGCGTTCTGACGTCACCGATACCCCCTGCGCAAGAAGCAGACGAACTTGCCCTCCGAATAGAGAATACGGATGCCACCCCCTGCCCATTATAACCTTCTTGGCTTATAATCACGAGCAGAGACATGGCGGCGGCCAGATATCCTGCGTGCAAGCATGCAAGCGTGCGCGACTAAAACCCTCGCACTCATGGAGCGGCGATCATAGCTAAGCACTGAACGCGAAGGTATGCTAAAAGCGCATTTTTATGCTCTGTTTTAACTAGCTTGAATCAATGTTGGTGGTAACGAGTTACAAGTAACGACATTAACACGTTCTTTTTAGAGCGCAGCTCTTAGGCGCCCGTTTCCGGCTTGAGCGGCGTCGGCGTCGCCGTCGCCGTCGGCGTAACCAAGGTCACCCCAAGGTCACGTGACCCCTAGGACACATGACCCCCCAAGGTCACGTGACCCCTCCCAAGGTCACCCCAAGGTCACGACCCCCAGGTCATGCGACCTTCAAGGTCTCGTGACCCCCAAGGTTACGTGATCCCTCCCAAGGTCACGTGACCCCCAAGATCTCGTGACCCCCTCCCCCGAGGTCAGGTGACCCCCCGGAGCATATTAAAGAATGAGGGGAGGAGGGGGAGAAGGAGGAGGGGTCTATTCTCCCCTCAGTACCTTTCCCTCCTCCTCCTCAAGAGCTGCGCTCCAATTCGGCGTTACAGGGAGTTGTAAACGGCTTTCACTTTTTTCTTAGTAACCTTTCTAAGGTAGTAATGGATAACATAGTTTGATTTTCTCGAGTAACGCAGTTCTGTTGCTTCCTACATTTCCTCCCAAAGGCTTAAAAATAAATCACACATTTTCGTGCGATTAGGTGCCATTTATGTAAATGTTTTTTTTTTAATGTTTTTATTGTAACTATTTAAGTGGAACCGTAAAAAATATAAGGAATATATAAACTGCACTACAATACACTATGTCATAAACGCGTGCAAGGAACATTCAGGAACATGACGCGGCGCGATGCGGTAGCCATCTTATATTTGTCTGCATATTAAATTGTTACATTAACGCTACTCGCTTCACTTGCGAAGTCTTGCCGAGCCATGCAAGTTTGCGTCATTCTTGGACGAGATGCTTCCTGGCCCGTTTGGTGTACTGGGTCAGCGAAAAAGCTGTACAACGCCGAGTTCCCGCCGAGCCAGACCTCAAATTTGCAAGAGCCCAGGATCTTGCGATCGCGGCGGGGTGTGCCAAGAACCAACCGTACACAAAACATTCATGACCACCGGGTCAAGAGCCGACGAATCTTCACTATGCAGAAAAAAAAAAAAAAAACGTTTCGCAGAGTTCATTATTTTCCAACAGTAGGTCAGAAAAAGGAAAAAAATCACCAGGTTCAGATGAAAAATGTTGGCGCTACAGTGGTCTTCATGACACAAGTCACTTTCGTTTAGCAAACGCCGTTTCCCATTTCAGTGGCAAGAAAGGACACATTGTATGCGCGTGTCGTAAAAACTTTGCCAAGTCCTAGCACCACGCTGCAGCAATAGTCACCAGACATCGACGGTACGTGAACAAGGATATCAGGACGGTGTATCCTATTAACTTCATTGAACTAGTGGAGACAGTAGTACTTCAAATTAGAGGAATTCCTCTTCACGTGGAGGTAGACTCGAGAGCAGCTCGCAGAGTCATCGATCCGAGGACCGAGCGTTGCCTCGAGATAACAAATAATAGACTGAAAGAGCAAAAATTACGCTCAGAACATACTCTAAACGCAAGCTGACAGTTCTGGGAAGTGTCAATCTTCCTGTTTATTTCAAATAAGGAACGCAAGCTACCACTGCTGGTAGAGATGAAAAGCGGAAAAAGCCAATTCGGAACAAACTCGTTTAAAGCACTGAGAATTAAAATCGAGGGGATACATCACTAGCTGAGTCTCTACCAAAGACTAAGGAACTAGCCAAGGAATTTACAAAGATTTTCAAGGCTGGGTTTTGATAGAGCAAAGGATCCCAATTGCACATAGAGCTCAAGCCAGACTCGAAACCAAAGTTCCACAAGCTCTGAGCTTTTCCTTTGGCACTTCTGGAACAGCAAATCATTATAGTTCTGCTCAAAAAAGTTTGAATGGGCTACGCCAGTCGTACCCGTAGTGAAGCCGAATGGCAAGATAAGACTGTGCAGTAAACATAAGTGCACCATTAATCCAGTGTTTTAGTGAGACGCCTATTCACTGCCAACAGATGAGCAACTGCTGATAAGCTGGCAGGTTTCCAGTGTTTTACGTAGACCTGGAGAAGGACTTACTCACGCTTATTACTAAGAAATAACTTTTCAGATTGACTCGTTTACAGCTTGGGGTATTTACTGCAGTAGGCATTTCCCAACATCACATGGAGTAGTTTTTAGCAGGACTTCCAGGAGTTCAAGTATGTCTTGACGACATTTTGTCCGATGGCGCCAACCTAAGAGAACGCGATGTTCGAGTCCGGGCTGTTATACAGGAGGTCCAGGAGGGGGATTACGCCTGAACCAAAAAAGTTCACTTTTGGCGTGCTAGAAGCGAAGTTCCTTGCGAAATGCATCAAGGCGGCGTACATCCGACACTAAACAAGGTGAACGCGTTCCACGACACACATGCACCAAAGTACAAAAAAAGAGCTTCAGGCCTTTTTGGGACTTAGGAACTTTTTAACCGTTTTTTATGCGGTGCTTCAAATGTTTTAGAACCCCTTTACCGACTACTACGAGACGGAGTCAAATGAAGTTGGGAACTCCCACAAGCCAAGGCATTCGATGAGGCCAAAGAACTTCTCAAGTAGGAGAGCGTTCTGCGTCATTGCGACCTAAAGAAACTATTGTTATTGATTTGTGTCGCACCTCCATATAATTAGGAGCGGTGCTAAGCAATATGGACGAAGAAGGTCGGCAACGACCTGTGGCTCACCGTTCACGTTCATTGTCAACAGTGGAAAGGAACTACTCTCAAACGAATCGGGAAGCTCTGGCTCTTGTTTTCGAACTGAAAATGTTCTATCACTACATTTATAGAAGATAGAACAAGTTTTACACTGATCGTGAACCGAGTTTGGTTTATTCGACATCAAGAATCCGATTTTCCAGATGGTCTCGCCAAGATTTCTCCGCTCGAGCTTAGTGTTGGCAGCTTACAGCTACAAGCTGCTACCGCCCAAGTCAGCAAACGCCGAATACAGATAGTCTCAGCCGTCTTCTGTTACCTTAACACGCAATCGCAAGTAATATGTAAGTTGTGCTTCTCGAAAAAATACGCGGACAAGGAGGTATAAAGGACGTTTCGGGCGGACGCCCTTTTTCAAATGGCTGTTCGACGTTCTAGAGCTTCTTTTGGATGGAACACCAAAACATTTGGCGAAGACAAAAAAGTAGCCAAAGATACAATAATAAACAAAGCTTTTTTTAACAGTTTTGTGTTGGGTTCTTCATGGATAGTGTTGTGTTCTGAATTGTATAGCTGCGTTGTGTTAGCAACATATATACAAATCATCATCACCACCATATGATCCCTACTTCATTTTCATCTTGGTCGACAAAAGACAGTCTGATTTGGAACGTTGACTGGGCAGGTCCGGTTATTTTTCTCTGCTATGTCCCTGAGGACACCACATTTTTGGCGACGAGATGCTGAGCCCATTACGGCTGTACTACTAGTAGCCATGGCGTTCTTCTCTGCTGCATTACCGCCCCCGTTCCTGCCTATGCCGGGACAACCTGCAATTCCGTGGGAGCAGTGGAAGCGGGTGTTCCTGAATTTCCTGGAAGCTGCCGGCGGCGGCGAATTGTAGCCGAATCGTCGGAAAGCAATTCTGCTCAATGCCCTGGGCGATGAAGGACAGCGGGTGTTCTACAGCATCGCCGGGACACGAACCGGTCAGTCACCTTCTACTGAGAAGCCTCGCGAGGGCTGTGACAAAACCTCGAAGGATGGCGAGTCGGAGGGAACGCCATCAGCTGAAGATGCGTTCCAATCTGCAATGACGGTGCTGGACGCTCATTTTGCCGCGACTACGAATGTGCTCGTAGACCGACACCGGTTCCGAAAAACGCGTCAGGCGCCTAATGAAGCGTTCGAGGCCTACGCAGCCAGTCTGCGGGAACTTGCTTCTTCCTGTGACTACGGTGACGGCTTCGACAACGTCATACGAGACCACCTTGTCGAAGGCACTACTTCTCGTCAAATTCGAGAACGCATGCTCTACGAAGGTTCTACCCTCACACTCCAGAGAGCGCTCGATATTGGCTGGCATATTGAACAAATTCAACGGGAGATTCACGAGTATGATGGTGACGCTTCTGTGCAGCGCGTGGCACCGAAGAAAATTGAGAAATCTACTTCGGCAGAAGGATGTTGCTACCGCTGCGGGTCACACGCCCACAAGGCAAAGTACGACAAATGCCCGGCGAAGAATAAGCGTTGCCGCCGCTGCAAGAAGATAGGCCACTTCGAAGCAGTGTACAAGTCCAGCGAGATGTCCAGTGTTCAAGTAGTCAAGGATCCGAAGTCGGCGGAAGCTAACGTCGTCACCGTTCTGCATATCGGCGACGATTACAGACGTGCACGGAAAATATCTACGGAGGTTCTCATCGGCAAAGTGCCCATTCGCTTTCTTGTGGATACAGGGGCCACAGGTTTCCCTGTTGAGCGAAGAAGAGTGCCGCAAGAACCTCGCTGGAAGGTATCCTCAAAGTGCGACGTCAGTCGTGTTGCAAAACTACACGAAGGAGGATATCCCAAGCGTCGGAAGTTTTCTGGTCGAGGTAACTTACAAAAACAAGGACGCCTGCGTCATGTTCTACATGACCAAGAGAGGAATTTAGTTGCTAGGACTCGACGCCATTCGCAGCCTTTGTATCAACGTTGAAGGAGAAACGCTCAGCTGTTGTCAGGCTGCTACTTCACCGGCGTCTACGTTGCTACCACCGGGTCTAAGAGAGGAGTTTGTACAATTTTTTTCCAAGCTCCAACTTGCTAAAGAGTTCGTGCACCAAGGTCAGCGACGTACGTCGGTGCAGCCGGCTACGGCTAAACTTCGAAGACTTTCACTGTCTCGTCAGAATCAAGTCTCCGAGGCAGACAATCGCGTGGCTGAAGCCTTGTCACGGTTACCAGCGGAAGATCTTACAGGTCAAGAGAAAGAGGAGGAGATAGTTTCCATTGTTACATCATGCGTAACCAAGGAACAGCTGCAAGAAGCAACCGCAGCGGATGCTACTCTGCGGGACGTTGTGCGTTTCGTCCACGAGGGATGGCCTTCAAAGAAGTCGCTGGACACTAAACTGGTTCCATTTTTCCAAGTTAAGAAAGAACTATCGGTGGTTGACAAGCTTGTGCTGCGGAAAAAGAAAGTGGTCATACCTGAAGCTCTGACGCCGTTGATAGTACGCTATGCACATGAAGCCCACCCTGGTATTGTGCGGACAAAGCAAAGGCTCGGGGACCGGTTTTGGTGGCCTCGCATGGACCGTCAAATGGAGTTAAAAGTCAGAAGCTGCCACATTTTCCAGGAGGCAGACAAGTCTGCAAAGCCTGTGCCCGCTCCACTGCAGCCGGTTGCGTTACCGGATCGGCCATGGCAGAAGTTGGCCATGGATATTGTCGGACCACTGGCTCGAGCACCACGAGACAAAAAGTTTGTAATAACACTGATACACTATCACTCGAAGTGGCCTGAGCTCTGCTTTACAAGCCATCTGACCTCGCAAGCGGTCATCGAGTTTCTCCGCTCGGTGTTCATCAGGGAAGGGTACCCCGAGGAGATTGTAACAGATAATGGGGCGCAATTTAAATCCAAAGAGTTCGAGGATTTTCTTCAAGAAAGGGAAATCCGGCACTGCCTGTCTTCAGTATACTATCCGCAAGCAAATGGATTGATTGAGAGGTTCAATCGTGTCTTAAAGGACTTCATCCAGCTTGCTATCCTCGAGAATCGCCCTCTGCAGTCTTCGGTTACCGACTATCTGGGCGTTTACAGATGTACCCCACACGGCGCTACCGGAATCTCCCCTGCCGTTCTACTGCACGGTTGGCAGCCAAGAACACAAGGTTAGATATAATAGGTCTGCCATCCAAGGACTTCCTTTAGCAGCCAGAAGCCGAAATAAAATCTCTTCGGAAGAGAGTCGAGAACCGGCAGAGCAAAAACAAGGCCTACACTGACAAAAAACGTTGTGCAAAAGTTGCCAAGTTTAAGCAAGGCGATTTCTTAATAGTACGCAAGCCGCCTGGTGGCAGAAAAGGAGACCTTCGGTATACGACACCGTTGAAGATCCTAAAAAAAGGACAAGGCACGTTTCTGCTGGAAGACGGACGGACGTGGAAAGTTTTGAAATTAGTTCTCGTCCCTCAAGCGGGAAAAGAAAAAGAACCAGGTTGGCCAGGATGGTTTCTGTTGAATTCAGGGGCACCGATGGAACCGCCGTCAGTTCCATCCCACCAGCGATCGTTGCAAGACGAGCAGCTGCCTGAACTTGCTGTGACAGAGCAGAGGACACTGCCTGGACGGGAGGAGTCTACCTCCGCGCCTTTCCCAGCTTCCCAGCAAATGTCGCAACCGGACACTAACGTGCGGCAGCCCTTAACACGATCACGTAAACCATCAAGGTGGTTACGGGATTATGTCACATAACATGTGAAGCAATGAAGGGCACTCATCAGACACTGATACTTTGTTTCGCTTGCTGTAACTGGAAGAAGTTTTTCTTTAGGGGAAGGTAATGTTGTGTTCTGAATTGTATAGCTGCGGTGTTTTAGCAACATATGTACAAATCATCATCACCACCATATGACCTGTACTTCAATTTCTTCTTTGTCGATAAAAGACAGTCTGATTTGGAACGTTGATTGGGCTGGTCCTGTTCTTTTTCTCTGCCGTGTCCCTGAGGACACCACACATAGCCTGAACAGAAGCCACGAGAACAATTCAGTAGACGACAAGAATTGTCAGTCTACGGCCGATGTCTACTGTGGGGCAGCCATGTAATTATTCACCCCCCCCCCCAAAAAAAAAAAAAAAACTGTAAGAGTAGGTTCTGAAGATTCTGCATGCATCCCACCCATGGATAGCAGGCATGAAGTGTTTAGCGAGAAGCTACAAAGGTGGCAAGGTTTAGACCACCCGATTGAAGGGAGTGTGAGATGCTGGGATACCTGTTATAAAACGCAAAACGCATTACCTAGAGGTCCAATTTATTCATGGGAAGGAACAGTCAACCCTTGGACAAGATTTCACTTAGACTTTGCAAGACCTTTTCAAGGAAAACTAGTTTTAGTGTGTTGAAGTCACTGTTATGGCGAATTCGCGTGGTCATTTCCCGGCAAAATATTTTGCCATATCTCCGCCAAGGGCGTTCGCGTGGTCAAAGGCTGGCGAGTGCGCGCCGTTCGGGTGGCACTTCTCAGGCGTGTGCTGGCAATTTACCGGCACAATTTTTGCCCGAGCTCCAAGAGGTCGGGCAGCTTGTCTGCCAGACTGTATCTGGTATCGTCATATCCGAATCGGGAAAGGGAACCAAACGAAACAATGGTCGCCGATAGCGGATTCGAGTAGAAAACGAAGCCATTGAGACAGACACCCCTCTGTGGTCCGAGAAAGACAGCAAAAACAACGGAGATAAAGATAAAATATTTTAAAGGAAGCTTCCGTAAGATCAGTTTTCTATGGGACACAGCGTGTTATTACACCGCTGTAAAAAATGTATTGATAGTGCTGCAGCTCGACACTTGAACGCGCATTACTATTTTTAGAGGGCTGGGTCAAATCAAAATGCTGAGGATTCCAGCAAAAAGGTAATAACAAGAAAATGGAATATAAAATGGCGACGCTGGTGAGCCTTCTAGGATCCTTGTAAGATGGCAACAGTTCCTCGAGAATCTAAACAAAATATATTACAATTTGTTTAGCCACATCTCAGAGTCTGAATATATGTTGCTGATGCCTAGAGCGTGCCTATTGCATCATAAAATAATCGTGGAAGAAGTTAACGAAGTTCACGCGCGACCCAGGCAGACGAAAACGCCAGTTGCAGGCGCTTTGTGTTCGGGTGGAGAGGGTCACGTGGTGCGCCGCTGGCGCGGTTTTCGTTGCCTGTGCCGCCGGCGTGAGCTCGCCAGCGATTGACCACCCGAATTCGCCATTAAAGTGGGTTCATCTGCCTTTGATGCTAACAACCTTGGCTTCAGAAGTGATCAGTTTTTTACGAGTACCTTTTGCTACACACGGTGTGCAGGCGTAAGAGCCGCAAACAATGGAGCCGCGTTTTCTTCAGCAGATTTTCGTCAGTTCGGCTTCCAGCCCTCCGTGTGTCGTGTGTAATATTCCATAGCCCTGGCGTAATCCTATTCGCAATTCTAACGGCGTGCATTTAATTTCCCTTCCTCTTCTTCTTTTTCGGTGACATTTTCGCCGCGAGGCTGCGCCATTTTTCACTGCATATTTGTAGTGGGCGGAAGCTCCCCGCTCTTCTCCCTTGCGTCTTCTACGCTGGGTAACGTCGGTTAATATGGAGTTGGCAATATTTTCTACTGAAGGAGACAATGTTATTTTCACACGCTCTACAGCACTGACAAATGACTGTCGCGAGGTTGCGCTATGTGAAATGTTTCTTGCCACGAGCACTCGTCCTGGAAAAGGAAATTAGACGTAGGTTGCTTAGACAGCGGGAGCTTAGTGTGTCAAAGTATGGCGCCGTTATTATCCACTGTAAATGAGAAATTAACCCCAGGCTAGCGACTGCTAGTCTGGGGTCTTTAACGTTTATTACACAGTAGTGATACACCACTTCTCTTGAAAAAAATATGAGCGAAGACAATTCTAAAAGAGCGAGCGCAATGATTTGAACAGGCTCTACGCGCGCTCGTGAAATGAAAGCGCCATTCTACAGCCACTAAATGAGCTGCGCTTAAAGTATCGGCACTCCGTTCCCCGACATTGTTCTGGGCGCCGCCATTTTGGGACTTGTGCAGACAAGACGCAACTACCGATCATCATGATTCAAAAGTGCGACTGCCTCAGCATTAGACTCGGTGTTTGGAAGGTTATGTGTTATTGCATTGCTCTCCCGCGAACTGTTTAAACATTTGTGGAGGACGGAAAAGCGTTTTCTGTGATTTCAGATGAAGCTTAAGATGACTGGCCACGATGATTTTAAGGCACAATATGGCCAAGTGTCGTTACGCTGAAGCGTAGCTTATTTAATGGCACTACGCCATTCAAGTCAGCATGCTCCTGCTTGTAGAATCGCTTTTGGTCACGCGAGTTTAAAGGGACAAGTAAGTTTATTTCGAAGTTCGAAATAAAAAAATAAATATACGGTAGGTGCATTTTAGGCAATGTTGACGAAGTGTTTGCCCAAATCGGCGCTCTCCTCTCACAAGCAACGCCATTGACGATAGACGACGTCAACTGTTTGCTTGACAGATGAAAGTACACCTGCATTTCTTTCTATTTAATAAAAGGGCAGAGGATAAATGTTTCGCGAGGGCAGGTCTGTTCGTTGTACAGCGACGTGCCAAACATCCTGAGTTGCAGAAAAGATTTAATTTTTTTTTTCACACAGTGTCAACCGCTTGTGTTTTTAGCGCCGAGTATTACATAAAGCTGACGTTGATGACATAAGCATAAGATTACAAAATAGCATCACAGAAAACCGTGACCCGGCCGGTGGATGTATGGGCTTCCAGCCGAATAAACGTAACTAAATTTTGTAAGTTCGGTTAATTAATTACCAAAAATAAGAAAAATATTATTTCTATATAAGGAGATAAATATACGGGTTTTCCTGATGCAGACTCCCTACATTAAACGTAAAAGATTCACGTCGTTATTTTTTAAGTAAATCATCAGTTAAGTAAAACGGGGTATTGACGTTGAAAGTGACGCATTATTTGCATACTGTGTTTGATAAAGCGCAATACATTGTTGTGATCGTATTACTTCTTACTTCGTTGGTGTTTCTTAAGCATTAAGTTTTTCAGTAATTAGCTTTGAAGTGTTTATTTGAGTTAGTGTTTAGTTTATTTAACGCCTGCATTACATTTACATTTTTTCGCTTCTTTTAATATATAATTGGCGCTCTCTGGACATACTGTTTTTTTCAAATGAAATCTATCTCTACCCCACACATCTGAAGTTGCAGAGCCGTGGAGTAGCTCGCGAAATTACGTAATTGCAGATCTCGTGTGCGTGGCGGCCTAAATGTTCTCACATCTCCTCCCCCAAGATGTATGTACAATTTCCTAATATATATATATATATATATATATATATATTCTGAGGGCGCTTCTGCGTAGCACTGCCCACGGACATCGTCGTTGTCTCTTTTGGCTGTGGGTGGCGCGATCGGCATCGTCAGCTGATTAGTGGCACCTTTTTTTAAACGTTCTATAGCTATCAGACTCTGATAAAAAACCGTCATCTGACCGACCTGTCTCTGTCTCACAACGTGGTGGAGGTGAGCCTTTAGACCCCGTACCTTCCCTTCAAGCTTCCGCTTAAAACCCTGGAGCTCCGAAACCGCACTCTGGCTACCATCACGGCGACGGCTGCTCAAACCCTTTCGATGTCTCAACCATCTACGACGACGTCTACAGCCACCACGATGACTGAACAGCAATCGCAACCAGGCCCTACCACTCCTGGTTGGACGATTCGCAGCCGCCAAAAAGACCCTAAGGTTTTTGCTGGTCTTCGTGACGAAGATGTTGAGGACTGGCTCGACAGTTACGACCACGTGAGCGTCTACAACAAATGGGACAATCCTACTAAACTCGCTAACGCGGTCTTCTACCTTACTGATGTTGCCAAAACGTGGTTTCTGAACCACGAAGAAGAAATTCCAGACTGGGACGCTTTTACCACGAAACTAAAGGACATATTCGGCACTCCAACTAGCCGCAAAGAGAACGCGAAAAAGAAACTCGAGACTCGACGTCAAGGAGAAGAGACGTACACCTCCTACATTGAAGACGTCCTCGCGCTCTGCCGTCGCGTCAACAGCGAAATGCAAGAGAGTGAGCGCGTACGTAACCTCCTGAAGGGAATTGCGGAGCCGGCCTTCAATGTTTTTCTGGTCCGAAAGCCCGAATCGATAGCTGACATCACGTCTGTTTGCCAACACCTCGATGAAATGCGGACCATCAGAGTCTCTTGCCCAGCTCAGAAACTCGGAGAACCAAAAGCGACAAATTCTGAGCTCCGCACCCTCATTAGAGACATCGTTCGAGAAGAGCTCCGGGAGATGTTCAACGAAACACACCGTGGCGCTGAACCGGCAGCAAGTTCTCCAGACTTGCGGTCCCTTGTCCGAGACGAATTAGCAGCTCTACCTTCTGCAACTCTTCCTCTCCCCACGGCCGCACCACCAACCTACGCCGAGATTGCCGCTAGGATGCCTTCCCCTCAAGTGGCTTCGTTACAACAACTCCACACCCCACCCTCCTTGGCTGCATTTACTCCAGCCACTCTCACCCCGACGTACCAATCTTGGAGACCACCCAACCGCCCAGTATGTTATTACTGTGGCATTAGGGGTCACATCGCCCGCTACTGCAGGAAACGCAGAGATGACGACAGGTACGACAACTCCTTTCATCCCCACTTTCGCCGATATCAAGGGACCTACAATGTAGGTCGGAACAACTCCGGCCGCCAAGGAAGTATTTCCCCTCAGAGGTCGAGATTTGAAAGCCAAGCATATCCTAGGCGTCGTTCCCCCTCTCCACTTCCACGCTCTGGGCCTCCGATGATTCCATCTACCCAAACCTACCCTAAATACCCAGCGGAAAACTAAAAGACGCAGTTCTTGGGGGGAGAACTGCGAACCAACTGAACCAGACAACTCCTCCAATCCCATCCAATTTGATTGACATATGTGTAGAAGGTTTAAATGTTCTTGCTCTAGTTGATACCGGCGCCGCAATTTCAGTTATAAGCGAAGATGTCTGCAAAACCTTAAGAAAAGTCCGAACTCCCTTTCACGGTACTTGTTTACAAGGAGCGGGAACCAATTTGATATATCCCTCTGCATTGTGCACGGCGAGGGTGGTAATACAAGATACCTGCCATCACATAGAGTTTGTTGTTTTACCAAATTATACACACTCACTTATCCTTGGCTGGGACTTCCTCTCACTTAACTCGGCAGTAATTGACTGTAGTCATCCGGAATTATTTTTGACCACTCTTGACGTCTGCAATACAGCTACTGATCACAGTGCGAAAATATCAGTTGAAACCGACTCGGTTATTTCTCCATTCACAACATACGTATCACCACTCGTAACGACAACCGCTTACACAACCGATGTCGTCGTACAACCATCGAGCACTTTTCTCCGAGAGGCATAGTTGTACCGCACGCACTTATCTGCTTCATCGATGGAAAAGCTTTCATAGCTGTCTCTAATGTTAGTACTGAGTCCGTTCTCATTCCACATGGTACAGTTGTCGTGACTGCGACACCACACTCACCCGTTTCTCTGTGTTCTATATCCGCCCCTCAAACCAAATCTTTGTTTACCCAGAACTGTAAAACATTGTCTCTGCATACAACAATTAGCCAAGATCTTGACGAATCAAAAAAACGTCAACTCCTATCTTTTCTAGAGCAGAACAGAAAAATATTCGACATAGTATCACCTGCCCTTGGTCAAACCCACACGGCAGAGCATCGGATCCACATTGAAGATTATGCTATTGTTCATCGTCGTCCGCGCAGGGTTTCCCCATCAGAGCGTTCTATAATCGAGGACCATGTAACTGATATGCTGAAAAAGGGTGTAATTCGTCCTTCACACAGTTCATCCTCGTCACCGGTAGTCCTGGTAAAAAAGAAGGATGGAGGCAATCGCTTTTGTATCGATTACCGCCAACTGAACAAAGTCACTTGTAAAGACCTTTACCCTATGCCACGCATTGACGACGCACTGGACTCCTTGCAGGGAGCTGAATATTTTTCATCTCTTGATTTACGGTCCGGTTATTGGCAGATCCCGGTTAATGAATAGGACAAAGAAAAAACTGCGTTCGTCACACCGGATGGCTTATATGAGTTCAACGTCATGCCCTTCGGACTCTGCAACGCGCCAGCGACTTTCGAACGCATGATCGACAACATCCTTCGAGGCTTAAAATGGAAAACATGCCTATGTTACTTAGATGACATTATAACCTTTTCTTCCAACTTTGAGGAACACCTTGAACGGCTTTCCGAGGTCCTGTCCTGTTTATCTGCCGCCAACCTCCAGCTTAATACTAAGAAATGCCCGTTTGCGGCAAAAACAATTAAGATCTTAGGGCATGTCATCAGCAAACACGGTAACAGACCTGACCCCGACAATATAAAAGCGGTTTCAGACTTCCCTCGACCACAGCGCCAAAAGGAATTGCGAAGCTTTCTAGGCCTGCCGTCGTACTTCCGTCGTTTTATTCGCGGCTTTGCAACCATTGCCGCTCCACTTAACAACCTTCTTAAGAACAATTTCACCTTACCTGGTCTCCTGAGTGCGAATCTGCCTTCACATCCTTAAAAGCAGCCCTGACTTCCGATCCTGTCCTTCGACACTTCAACAACAACTCCGCCACCGTTTCCACACAGACGCTAGCGGCTACGGCCTTGGAGCAATTCTTCTACAACCCGACGACTCGTGCGTAGAGCATGTCATTGCTTATGCGAGTCGATCTTTGAGCAAGCCAGAGCAAAATTATACAATAACAGAGAAGGAATGTCTAGCGGTGGTTTGGGCGATCGCAAAGTTTCGTCCTTACTTATACGGCCGTCATTTTTCAGTCGTCACTGATCATCATGCGCTCTGTTGGCTAGCCTCCCTAAAAATCTTTGAGGTCGTCTCGGACGCCGGGCGTTACGCCTGCAGGAATACGATTATACAATTGTTTATAAATCTGGCCGAAAACACCAAGATGCCGACGCCCTCTCACGATGCCCGCTACCTCAACCCTCGACAATTACGACTATATTAAATATTGAGGCGAGTTCATCCCCGACAGAACTATTTGATGGAATAGGGATCGCCACCCAACAACGCCAAAACCCCCAGCTACGTAATATCATTGCCCAAATGGAAGGAACCTCACCTACGACAAACGCTCGCTCCCGACGCCAGCTCTTGCATTATCAGCTTCAAAATGATATTTTGTACCGTCTAAACTACTCGCCCCACGGACATCGTTGGTTTTTGGTTATTCCCCGTACCTTACATGCCCTGGTTCTTGAATCTCTGCACGACGATCCCACAGCCGGCCACTTAGGGCTCTTCAAAACTTACTGTCGTGTCAGAGAACGATATTTCTGGCCCGGAACGTACACCGCGGTGACAAAGTATGTATCTTCTTGTCTCGTATGCCAAAAACATAAGTGTCGCGCATCTGCACCCACTGGCCAATTACTGCCACCCCGCTGCCTTTCACAACCATTCGAGATCGTAGGAATTGACTTGTTTGGACCACTACCACGCACAGTCAATGGCAAACGATGGGTTGTAACCGCTGTCGACCACCTTACACAATACGCAGAAACAGCGGCTCTTCCAACTGGCTCCGCCACCGAGGTTGCGGATTTTTTCGTCCACCAGCTACTCCTCCGACATGGAGCACCCCGCGTGCTGCTCAGCGACAAGGCCGTACCTTCTTGTCACAAACAATGCAAGAGGTCTTAGCTGCTTGTGCAGTCATCCACAAAACAACATCCGCTTACCACCCACAGACCAACGGGCTCACTGAACGCTTTCATCGTACCCTTGCGCACATGATCGAAATGTACGTATCATCAGATCATACCAACTGGGATGCAATTTTACCATTCGTAACATACGCATATAATACGGCCATTCAAAGTACAACTGGGTACTCGCCATTTGAGCTCGTCCACGCAAGACAACCGACATCACTGCTCGACACAGTACTCGAGTATACTCCAACTGAGTCCCATACAACTCTCCTCGATGACCTCGTATCCCGTGCATCTTGCGCGACTTCGCACTGTTCAACACCAACAGGAACGAAAAACCCGACACGACTCCATCCACAAGAACGTCAGCTTTCAACCTGGAGACCTTGTTCTCGTCTCGTTGCCAACACGCAAGCCCGGCCTCTCTGAAAAGTTACTGCCTCATTACATCGGCCCCTACCGCGTCATCGCTCAAACAACTCCTGTCAACTTTCTCGTGGAACCAGTACAAACACACACCGATCGCCGCTACCGCGGCCGCGAACAGATTCACGTCTCCCGACTGAAACCTTTCACTCCCCGCTCAACGGCACCCCTTCCTTCCCTCTGTGGCCAGATGGCCACCTTTCCGCAACCGGGGGAAAACTGTGAGGGCACTTCTGCGTAGCACTGCCCACGGACATCGTCGTCGTCACTTTTGGCTGTGGGTGGCGCGATCGGCATCGTCAGCTGATTAGTGGCACCTTTTTTTGAAACGTTCTATAGCTATCAGACTCTGATAAAAAAACGTCATCTGACCGACCTGTCTCTGTCTCACAATATATATATATATATATATATATATATATAACGAAAGTGGAGGAGATCCAGGAAAGGCCTTTCTTTACTGCACCGACTTTTCAAGCGGGGACCGCTTTTCTTCAGGGTGAATGGTTGTGAAATGATTTCACAACCATTCACCCTGAAGAAAAGCGGTCCCCGCTTGAAACGTCGGTGCAGTAAAGAAAGGCCTTTCCTGGATCTCCTCCACTTTCGTTTTACGTCCAACCGGCCCGTTGAACCTTCTTACCGTATATATATATATATATATATATATATATATGTGTGTGTATATATATATATTGTGAGGGTGTTTATGAGAGACGTATATGATGGTGCGATGTGGGAAGACCGGAGGCGATCAATGGCGGAACCACGGCGGAACGGCTGGATCGCTTACAGATCGTGTGGCGAAATATGCAGCGCGCGCCCCTATTTCACAAAGATGTGCGTCGTCGTCTTCGTAACAGTTCCCCCCGGTGGTGGTAGTGCCGGTCATCCGGTACTGTAGGGTCGTTAGGGTTGGGGCGAG
The DNA here is from genome assembly GCF_016920785.2 of Ixodes scapularis. Lineage (NCBI taxonomy): Eukaryota > Metazoa > Arthropoda > Arachnida > Ixodida > Ixodidae > Ixodes > Ixodes scapularis. The sequence goes on along the minus strand of NW_024610265.1, from coordinate 202,266 downwards.
TAAGGCTTGATGCGGGAGACGTGTACGATGTCTTCTGGTGTGGAGCGGTGGTCGCGGGGCGGAGATATTGGTAGCAGCTCGTAGTTTATGACGGAAAGACGACGTATGATGCAATATGGACCGGTGAATTTAGGTAGGAGTTTTTCACATTTTCCAGTCTGGCGATTTGGTGCCTTAAGTAAAACAAGGTCGCCAATATTATAAGGCACTGGTATGTGGGTGTCCGCGTGAGGAAGTTGTTGTCGTTGTTGCGATTTCAGAGTTTGTAGCCGGGCGAGTCGACGGGCGTCTTCGGCTCAACGAATGATCTCAGCGGCGAAAGGGTCGAGAGGTGTGTGAATATATTGCGAAACAGTGCCGAGAGCAGTGAGAGGGTCGTGAGCGTCGAGGAGATAGTAAGGAGAAAATCCTGTAGTTGTGTGACGTGCGGTATTGTAGGCGTAGGTGACGTAAGGAAGGGTTTCATCCCAGTTGGTTTTTTATCGGAAATGTACATGGACATCATGTTAGCTAGTCTGTGATTCAGCCGCTCGCTGAGGCCGTTAGCCTGCGGATGATAAGCTCTTGTCACATGGTGAATCGTACCGACGAGCCTGAGGACCTTGTTCAGTAGCTTTGCAATGAAGGGGTGCCACGGTCGTTGGTAATGGACTGGGGAGCGCCATGGCGTAGTAGTATGGAGGTGAGGAAAAAGTTTCGCAACTTCTTTTGCGGTAGCCTCAGGAACAGATTTGGTTTCTGCATGGCGGGTCATTTAGTCAACAGCTATGATGATCCACGGGTTGTTATTGGTGAAGACGGGAAACGGGCCCAAGAAATCAATTCTGACTCTCTGAAAGGGATGATGTGGTGGGGACATGGAGTGCAGTGTACCAGAGGGTTTTGTCGTTGGACTCTTTCTGGTTTGGCATTGGTGACAAGAACGGACATATTTGTTGATGGCACGGTACTTCCGGTCCAGAAGTAGCTGGTTTGGATTCGAAAGTACGTTTTGGAGAAGCCTAGATGTCCGGCCGTTGGGTCGTCATGGTTTGCACGAATAACATCTTTTTGCAGCTCTCGTGGAATGACAAGAAGCCAAGGACGTCCTTCCGGCTCGTAATTTCGTCTGAATAGGTTGCCGTTCTGAAGGGCGAAAAAACGCGCTGAGCGTGCTGTGCTCTGTGAGACATGTGGGGTTATCCCAAGAAGGTAATCAATTATCGGTTTCAGGTAAGGATCAGACGCCTGAGCTGCAGAAATTTTAACTTGTGTCAGAGGTTTTCTCGTCAGCAAGTTTCTTGTGTCTTGATGAGGAGCGACGAGCGGTAGAGGGCATCAAGACAAGCCATCGGCATCGAGTTTTTTTTTTTTTTTTCCAGATTTGTAGAGGACGGTGAAGCTGTAATCTTGCAGTTTGAGGGACCCTCACCCAAGGCGTCCTGAGGGGTCTTTCAGACTGGCGAGCTAGCAGAGTGCGTTGTGGTCGGTCACTATATGGAAGTGAATGCCGTAGATATGTTGGGGTGAAATTTTGACACAGCCCATACAACAGCCAAGCGTTCGTGTTCAGTTATAGTGCAATTCCGTTCACATTGGGTAAGAGTGCGACTCGCGTAGGCATTAACACGTTGGTTGTTTGGAACGTTTTGAGCCAAGACGGCACCGATACCATGTCCACTATCGTCTTTACGTATTTCGGTTTCGGCTCCTTCAGTAAAGTGGCCAAGAATGGGACTGTTCGTCAAGGCCGATCTAAGGGACTCAAAAGATTGGCGTTGGAGTGAGCCCCGTTTGAATGCGGCGTTATTGCGAAGGAGCTGTTTGAGAGGTTCAGCGACGTCAGCAAAGCCAGGGATGAGCTTTCGGAAGTATGTGCATAGTCCAAGAAAAGCACGGACGTATTTTTGAACTTCTAGAACAGGAAATACAGAAACGGCTCTGAGTTTGTCGGGGTCCGGGCTGGTGCCATTGGCACTACTGCATGGCCAAGTACTTTCAGTTGTCGAGCAGCGAACGTACATTTCTTCGAGTTTAATTGTAAGTGTGCGGAGCGAAAACAACCAAGAGCTTGCCTCAGTCGGTGTATATGTTCATCAAGTGTGGTTGAGAAAACGACGACGTCGTCGAGGTAGCATAGACATATATCTCAAGTGAGGTCGCCGGGCCATGTATCCATCATCTTTTTGAAGGTCACTGGGGCATTGCTCAGACCAAACGACATTACGTTGAACTGGTAGAGGCCGTCAAACGTGAAAACAGCGCAAAAAATTGAACAAAGGACAAGTGAAAGGAGTGCACGGACAAAGCGCTGGTAGAGGCCGTCAGGTGTGACAAACGCTGTTTTAGGTCTGTCAGCATCAGCGACTGGTATTTGCCAGTAGCCGGTTCTGAGATCCATCGATGAAAAGAAGGATGACCCTTGGAGCGCGTCTAGGGTGTCGTCGATCCTGGACAGCGGGTAGACATATTTCCTGGTTACTTTATTCAGACGGCGGTAGTTTACACAGAAACACCCGGACCCATCCTTCTTTTATACGATGACGACGGGTGACGACCGAGGGCTAAAGGAAGGCTGGATGACTTTCGTCTCCAACATTTCGGTGACGTGCTGTTGGATGACCTTGCGCTCTTTGGGTGAGATTCGGTACGGTCTGCTTTTCAGTGGACGTGCCCCTCCAGTGTCAATGTGATGATGGACAACAAATGTTTGAGCAAGGGCTTGACTGCTGAAGTCCAATAAATCAGGATAAGCTTTAAACAAGGTGACCAAACGATGTTGGTCCTCGGGAGGTGTCACTCATGTCGCGTGCAGAAGCGGGTAGACAAGTGGGAGGGGGGGGGGGGGGGGGGAGAAATGTTCCAAAAGAGTGACGATGTGGTGTTCCTCATACATGGTCATATTGGCGGCCCGAGTGTTCCGGGGAAGTATTTGCGACTCCGTAGATGCGTTGGTGAGGCAAAGACACATACTGCCTTCTACTAGGGACACGATGGAGCACGGGACGACAGTACTTTTCTTCGCAAATAGTGATTCAACAGGTTCCACTAGTCCAGATGTGCCTATAAACCACGCGCCGGCTGTGAGCGCTACGGCAACGGCAGACAGTGGTGGAAAAAAGAAGGTTGTCGTTTGTAGGAAGGGTCATGTTGGTCGAATGGGAGTGATCAGTGACGGGGTCGATGCAGCTCAGCTCTATTTCGCCTCTAGCACAGTTTATGAAGGCGTCTCTGGACGTCAGGAAATCCCAGCCTAAAATAACGTCAGCGACGCAGTTAGAAACGACGAGGAATACGACAATATAGGATATGTCTGCAATGAGAATGGACACTGATGCACATCCGAGAGGTTGCACCGATTCGCCGTTACCCATGCGCAATAGGTGCATGTTGACTGGAGTAATTACCTTACGTAAGCGACGGCAGACATTGTCTGATATGCATGATTTGGCGGCTCCTGTGTCGACCAAAGCGACGAATGTGTCTCCTGCAATATGAACGTTGAGTGTCGTCGGTTTAAAAAAAGGAGGGTTTTCGGCAACTTGTGGCAGTGCAGCCTGACCTCCGGTGGCAACACAGGCTGCCCTCCTTAGTTTGACGACAGCGTCGATGCTGCGGCTGCGTGGTTGAAGGGTGACACTGATCGGCAACGTCTGGTGTACGGCGAGGGTGATCGACCGCGGTGGTCTTGAGATGTTTGTGAATCATTTGCAGAACGGCGTGCGTCGGAGGAGCGGCTGTCGTCAAAATATCTCGAATAGCAGGACGGATTACCAGGTACATGATAATAGGAGTTATTATCAATTCGTCGACGGCAGTAACGGCCGATGTGACCAGCTGTGTGAAAATAGAAGCGCACCGGGCGCTGGACTTTTTGTTCTCCAAGTGTCGGTGCGTCGTTGTTGTCCATAAATTCGTCAAGGGGGGAGGGGGGGGGGGGCTGGGGGTGGTGTAGGAAGGACGTCTGGTAGCGGGGTTGTGTGTCGTGCAGCATTGGGCAGCAGGGTGTGGGTGCTGGTGGTGCTGGCACGTACGTAAGGGTAGGCGGAGCGAGTGGTTGGAGAGCAGGTGTACTTCGTCCTGTACTACCCTTTGTATAGTTTCGGTGTCGCTCCGTTGGTTTGGGGTGACAGCTGACGATCGTGGTGTGCCGAAGTACGCCAGCAATTCCTGGCGGATCATTAGCCGAATTAATTGTGGGAGGTCGGACGCCGTTGTGGTCTGTGGGGATACTTGGGGCAGGCGTTCGAAGGGTTCCTTAGTTATACGGGTGCTCTGCAACTCCTTGTACTTCTTGCACTCTGTAATGAGGTGCTGAACAGTTGGAGCCGATTTTGGAGCTACGCTTGAGAATAGCTCGTGGGAAAGCCCTTTGAACAAATGCCGGATTTTGTCTTCTTGGGTCATGTTAGTGTCAACGCGCCGACACAGGCGAAGGACGTCCTCAATGTAGGACGTGGAGGACCCGGTTGTAGTTTGGTACCTTCGTGCAAGTTTATCTTTCACCTGTTGTTTGCGGCATTCGGGTTCGCCAAATATTTCCGCGAAAGCCAATTGGAATCCGTCTCAGGAATTTATCTCTTCTTTGTGATTATCAAACCATTCGAGTGCGGTATCTTTCAAGAAGAAAACCACATTCGCGAGCTTGAGAGTATCGTCCCACCTGTTATGTAGGCTAGCCCGGTCGTAACTTCTTAGCCAGTCGTTGATATCGGCCTATGGTGCTCCATTGAAAACTAGTAAATCTCGCTGGCGGTTCTGGATGGGCGTTGTAGTGGGTGGTCGTTGTCCGTTGGCATTGCCCGCCTCATCCGGCATTGCGTTGTGTGTTGAACGTCCGCTGCGAAGCTCCAGGGCCGATCACGATAGCACAGGAACCAAGAGGTTGGGAATCGTCTGCACCTCCACCACTTGTGAGGGTGTTTATGAGAGACGTATTTGATGTGCGATGTAGTAAGACCAAGGCGATCAATGGCGGAACCACGGCGGAACAGCCGAATCGCTCCCAACTCGTGTGGCGAAACATGCAGCGCGCGCCTCTATTTCCAAAAGATGTGCGTCGTCGGCTTCGTAATTTGTAACATTATATACACACACACACATATATATATATATATATATATATATATATATATATAACTGGGAAGAAAAAACCCTTAGTGAAAACAGCAACAACGCACGATTCATTCTTCGACGTTTTGGCCGGAGTCCGGCCATCGTCAGCGGAGTCTGGCCTTCGTCAGGAAGCTGACGAAGGCCGGACTCCGGCCGAAACGTCGAAGAATAAATCGTCCATTGTTGCTCTTTTCACTAAGGGTTTGTTTCTTCTCAGTTATATACCCACGCCTTCGGCCTCCTGCCACCATGTCCGTTGTATATATATATATATATATATATAAGTCGTCTCCTGACGAAGCCCAGTCTCTCGGCGAAACTGTCGATTAAACTTTCGCTGTTGTTACTCACCGCGAGTTTTTCACTTCGTTATATATATACATTTATATATATATATATATATATATATATATATATATATATATATATATATATATATATATATATATATATATATATATATATATATAATACTCCTTTGCCTACATAGTTCATGCGGCCTGGTAAGCGCACTTTAGCCATATATACACTTTATATATTAAGAAAAAAAATCTAGAACAGAGTTTAATTTATTTCCTCATTTCAAGCCTCCACAGCCCCCTGAAACTGCTTTGTTTAATGGGTCTTTTATATATTTTAAGACAGTACTTGTTGAAGAGCGCGTTTTTCTCTCTTTTGTGACCCAATTGAACAGGTATGTACAGATGTGAAGATTAAATCTCGCACCTCTCCCGCGTCGGTTGTACTTGCTTTCTCCTCTGCGTTTGGACTGTCTTTTACAGCATTTTCTTCTAGTGAACGTTTGCCAGCACTTGTGTCAGTTTCATTATAGAGACCTCCCAAAATCGGATCGCCGATAAGCGATACCTGCTGTTTTTTGTGTTTTTTTTTTTTTTTGATAGTCTGCGTGTTTTGTCGCCTCTAAGGGATGCCATCTTCGTCTCCTATCAAATTAGCTGTGTTAATTTCGCCAGAATACAAAGGCCCAAACCGTAAAAGCTTTTCTAGCAAGCGAGCCAAACAACGCGCAGGGCATACATTACTACAACAACGAACACTGCCGAATCTTTAGGTTTTGTCAAAAATAAATACTGAAAATCCAGAAACATGAACTGTATTTTTTTATTTAATTAGTTATTTAAATCTCAAGTCAATAGAAGCATTACAGAAGGGAGCCGGTGACATAAGTAAAAAACAACAGTAGACAAAAAAAAAGCGGCAAACTTGCACCAACAAATATATTATACAATAGTTATATTTCTCTTCACAAAAAGGATTAGCAACTTAGTTCATAATTTTTTGTTATCGGGGATTTTCGGTGACGGCTAGAGGAAGGTGATTTTATACTATATAAGTGCTGGACATGAAAGAGACTCGTAAAAATATTTTGTTTGACCGGACAGGATGACTACTTTGACGGTGGTCGATTTTGTTTTCTTCAGAAATGTGCAAGTTCTAGGCTTTCTTTAATAATCACATAGTTACAATATAGGTTCTAAAATAAAAAAGACGAATTTTTGCTTTACGTTGTGAAATATATAGTTTATTTATTGAAGTTATACCTGAGGTACGATTATAGTTAAAAATGATATAGCCAGATGTGCGATTTGTAAATCTTCTATTTCTGAGATAAGCAATTCCTGATTAGGATCCTAGACAAGAACTGCATACTCCAGCCCAGTGCGAGCCCGGATTTAGAAATTGGTATTTGAATAAACTGAAAGAAGCATAAAGATGTCTATTAAGTTATTCAGGCTGGCGGTTAGAGTTATTCGCAGCATAATCGACGTGAAGCATCAATGAAAGTTTAGACGTTGCATGCACACCCTGGTACTTATATGCTGAAACAGTTTCAACAGTGTTCAACAGAGTCACGACAAAAAGGAGCTGGCGCAGTGGAGATTAGTAAACATAACAGCCCCAAGGCTGCAGAAAGCAAAAAAAAAAACACACACATAAACTTTGTGCATGTGTGTGTGTGGTTCTGTGTGTGCTTGTCTGTGTGTTCTTGCGTGCGTGCGTGCGTGCACGCGCGTTTGTGCGTGCGTACGTGCGTGCGTGCGTGTGCGTGTATGCGTGCGTGCGTGTGCGTGTATGTCTGTGTGCGTGTGTGTGTGTGTGCGTGCGTGCGTGCGTGCGTGCCTCCCAGCCTGCCTGCCTGCCCGCCTGCCTGCCTGCGTGCCTGCCTGCCCGCCCGTCCGCCCCCCCCCCCCCTCGCCCGCCCTCCCGCCAGCTTGCCCGCCCGCCCGCTGGCTTACTTGCCCGCCCGCTTGCCCGCCCGCCCGCCCGCCCGCCTGCCCGCCCGCCCGCCTGCCCGCATGCCTGCCCGCCTGCCTGCCCGCCTGCTTGCCTGCCTGCCTGTCCACCGCCCGCTCGCCCGCCCGCCTGCCTGCCTGCCTGCCTGCCTGCCTGCCTGCCTGCCTGCCTGCCTGCCTGCCTGCCTGCCTGCCTACCTTTGTCGTTTTGGCTTCCTGCAATCCCGTGGGGTTGTTGTCAATTAATCTTTAATAGAGATATTGTTTTGGTGGTAAGAAGGACGTATAGTTTTAACACGAGAAACACTCATAATATCTCACTTATCGGTATTCAGTTCTATATTTCAGAGATTGCACCACTCGAAAATATGAATATCCTAATGTAGGAGATAGACATTAGAATCACTATTAAGTTCCCGATAAGTCACACAGTCATCGGCAAGAATACTAGATATGAACGTACGTTGCCTGGCAGGCAATTCATATAGGTGCGGAAACGGAAGGGCCCTAAGACAGAACCGTGGGGTGCGTTTGAACAAATTTAGAAAGGATGAGAATCAGTACTGTTAACTGTTACAAATTAAGACTGGCTATAAAGGAAAGAATGCAGCCACGTAAGAGCGTTAGTATCTAAGTTATGCTTGCTCAACTTAAGGAAAAGTTGTTTTTGTAATAAGTTTTCGAGTGCCTTTAAAAAATCAAGATATACAAAATCCGTCATAGACCCCTTCGTCATGAATGGAATCAGAGAAGGCAGTTATGACATTACTGCAATAAAATTACTGACATTAAATTACTTTGTTGCTGTAATAATTAATGTAATAAATTACTCTTCTACGCTGGTAATGTAGTAATGTAATTAATTTCTTTCACGCAATATTTTTGAGAAACTTACTCCTACTTCGGTAATCTCCTTTTCCAAAGGCCCATCTGAGAACAAAATCGGTGACGCGGGAGACGAGAGTAAGGCAAACAGACAACTAAATTAGAGTAAATACGCAGGCGTTCTAATGCACTTCCATTATGAGTAACCTTGAGACAAGGAACAGAAGGGACAAGGACAACACCGTGCAGTACCCAGCACAGAAATGATTTACTTAAGGACCAACGTCCTCCCTCGTTCTCTAAAACACATCACCACATCATCTGCAGTTCTACATTGTAAAAAACCTTGCCCTAAAAAAACATTCAAGAGTGGGTTCGGAAGGGGAAGCGGATGAGGGAAAGCTTTCTAGTGACGGCATATATGAGAGGTTACGGTTCACGGAACTTTAGTCAATACGGAATCATGGCGAAAAATAATTGGGGACTGTTCCAGGCTAGAACGTGGAGGGCACGGCAACTACGACGATCAACACGTTTCAAGACCCGTGACGAGACGTCAGGTGTTAATCTTAGATCTCTTGCCGAGAATTCTGAATTTCTTGTGTCTAGCAGTGTCCTTGGTAAGTAAAGAGACTTTTGTATGCTCCGGTTCTCGCCTAAGCTCACAGCGCGGTGGAAGCTGCGGTCTCTTTGAAACAGTTGTGCGTTGATCTTTCACCGCTTGATCACGGCCCCGCCAATACCCACTGGCGGAGAGGGAAGTAAGGTGATAAAAGGGAGGGCGGTTGGCTGGTCCGACAAGCGCCTAGCTACTACCGTACTTCAGCTTAAGGTGAGCGGAATATAATCGGAAACGGCGAAAATCGAGTAAAGCATGCTTACCTTGGGAGGTTATGTCAGGGAAAAGTAAACGCGCAGATACAGCCATTTTTTGGGGAAGGACACATTTCTTGAGGTAGCCACCACCCCTTTCCTTCTCTGGAGTTTGTCACCAGAAAACATTCGGCCTCCTCGCGTGACCACGCGCGATAATTCGAGGTCTTCTGGCGTTAAGAAGCAGGACTCCTCGAGAAGAATGTGGGGAAATGCGTCGACCAGTGCTCTTGTAAGAAAACAATTCGGCTGCGTCTGAGTCAGCAAAAAACAAATCTTAGGCATTTTCTCAACATCTTGAAAAATGAACTCGGGAACCATATATCCCGTTTACCAAAGATTCCATAAGGGACAGCTCAGCACACCTTACAACAGTCGTTACGACGTCATATAAAAAAGAGAGCAAACCAAGGCCTGACCAACCGTAGTGGACGGCTTCTCCAAGGTCTACAGGACGCAATAACATCAGCGATTAACCGATCAACTTCACCGTTGAATGAACAACAAAACCGGTGAGCTGTTGTTGTATTCATATCTCAAGAAGCTCTAAATTATATTTAAGACTTTCGTCGTCACGAGCACAAATTACTGCCTAAAGAATTTAAAAGTAATTTCAAAGTAATCTTATTACTCTTCGAAACAAATTGTAATCTACTGTAATTACTTTGTCTACGGTAATTTGTAATGCAATTGATTTACAATTGCGTGTTTCTGAGCAAAGTAACGAGTAATGTAATTTAATTACATTTGAAAAGTAATATGGCTATCTCTGAATGGCATGTACTGAGCTTATTTAAGAAAATAAAACCCCGTTTCACGGCCCCCTTAACTAAAGTAGGCAATCTAAGAAAGCTGAAACTCTGGTATAACATGAAGCTAGCGGTGATGATAAAATGTAAAAGGTTGAGTACGCAATATTACGTGGATGAAAAGATGCTACATAAAAAAGACGTTACTCAATGAGCCGACGTCCACCAAAACATAAGATTCATGAAACCGTAACTTGAAATTCTGAGCGCCTGTGGCGATTATTTCAGTGAAAAGTCTTGCCATTGAGAAGGACGATGCCGTTTCTTTTATGTTGACAAGCTATTTTTATTGACATATTTGTTGCAGACACCTACAATCTCAAGATATGGTTTGATGCAAATTAGTTGGATGGAGACGTCGGTTCATACTGAATTTTTGTTTTTTCTTTGGTATCTTTTCAGGCAGTTAACGTCATGTGCTCATAGTTTCGTTTTCTATCGCCACTTCTAGCTTCACATTTTAGTGGAGATTCAGCTTACTGCGACGCTTAGTTTGATTTTTGATGGCCGAAAAATCAGGTTTATTTTTTGAGTAGCACCCTACAAATATAATATGACACAACATTTGTGACTTGCATGAATATGACTTGTAAACTGCAAGCTGACCAGCATTAAGAAACTAATTTGAGCCCTAAGAAGCTTGCAAGAAGAGTAAATGACATGAACAATGATTTTACATAACTTACTGGTCAGTAATGCAGGCCGATAGTTAAAGACCATGCTTGCCCGATTTGCTTGAAGAAATCATTCTCCATACCCGTTAGTCCTCAGGTATTTGAAATGTGTGAAATGTTTGCTGAAACAGTTCATCCAAAATAATGAAAGGGTGACTGCAGCAGGAAGACCCACTTTCTACAGTCGCTACTTGTCTTTCTGCTGTCGACTTGGCTCGCCGAGATATAGTAATGAATGCACGCTACGTCTGGGCGACGAAGAAGCCACGCGACAGTGCGAATGTTTCAAAGTTGTATGGGCGACGAGGTTCAATAAAACGTTTACGCAATCAAGAAATACTGTTTATGAACTTCCACGTGTGTAAATTCCAGCAAAATAATGTGTTCGTGTTTAGGCATGATACTCTGAGGCTTTGCTTCCAGTTCACGGAAGATCACCAAAGATAATCTCGCTCCAAAGACAACTGGAACTTGGATTCCCATTCTGTGTTTTATCTGATAAGTGCACCTCGTGTTTCACTAGACTCTCAAGGAGAATAAATGTCACGCTGTTATCTTTGACTTGTCTTGTTTTGTTGGTGGAACGATGTCAAAAATCGGAAAGATATTCCTTCGGACCCAGTTTAACAAACAGAATCGTTGGCTTAATATTCAATTTGTTTTATATACGTTTTGTAGAATTGCTCAGGAATCCAGTTCAATTCTTCTTTAAAAAACAAATCGCCAAGAAGTTCGCTACGGACTATTTAGCACGAGCAGTGCGATCGTGTTTTGCTACACAAAGTCTTCATGTGTGAAACTTGGGGTCCTGGTGGTTGTCAATGGCGTAAAACGATAACGTACTCTTTTTACTGAATATTATTTTGGAATCGTTCCTTCGTAAGCCTTTAGAAAGACATATAACTTACGCGTTAAAATGAAATGGTAGGCGTACTATTTTGTTTAGCTCGATAGATATCTTTAAAAAAAAGCTTTACTAACAAGAGGCAAGGGAATCGGAGAGAAATCCGTTTTCTGTACTGCTCCATTAAAGCGAAGGGAACGAACGCTCGTATTGCTATTCGGTCCTTTCTATAGCGCAATAAATTCTTGTAAAATCATTATCTACTGAGAAAGTAAATAATTACTATAAATAAAAGAAGCTGTGAGGCATTTTGTTTTCTAGATTTGGATACTAAAATTGGTGACGAATGACAAGAGGATGATGTAGACCTTTTCAGCGTCTTTCTATTTTGGCACACACAGTAATCAACAGAATGAGCCCGGACGCAGAGGCGACATATTGATCAAAGCAGGCAGCACTTTATTGGTGCTCGAGTGCACCGCGTGGTTAGATACAAAAATGATTTCAAGTTACTTTTCTTTTTACACCAGATGCAGGTGTTTATATTAGGGACTTATAGTTGGCTGCACGCTAGAGCTTCGCGTAGCTAGGTGGGGCTCGTCCGAGACTTCGAAGCATGCATTGATCTCTCGCCCGTTAGACCGACAATCCGCAGCGTAGGGTCAACTAAAAGTTTCTAATGAGAGCTACTGTGCATAAACAAAAACCGGTTAAGTGACTAACAGCTTCAAGAAACGCGCGTGTGGCGAGTGCCGGAATCTTATGATGGCTTCGCGGCCAATATCATCGCGGCGTTAAAGGGCTTATGATGGCTTCGCGGCCAAATATCATCGCGGCGCAATTAATTTTGGCTGGGATAAATTACCTTAGAACAAACGTTTACAAATTGAATATCCTTTAATGAGCTAAAGGACGGAGGGCACAAAATATACTAGCTAAAGGAAGGAGGGCACAAACTAAATATAGCTAGTTATTTCTTGCCTCGTTTCCCTCAAAAGCTCTCCGCCTGTTTATGCTGTCCGTTCCTTTTTCTTTTTGACCAGTAGAGCAATTTTTAGTTTATTTCGCAGAAGGAAATTTCAAAAGAGTGTAGAAACAATCACTTTGCGAAGAGCAGGTTCTCGTTAACTTTTGTGTTACTTATTTTAGGCTTTATTTTGTGGGGTCCTCGCTTGGCAGCAGTCGGGCGCAGGCGAGCTGGTGGACATGTATTCTTTTTTCAGTGCCTGGGACCGTGGCACGAAAAACAAAACTTTTAGTCGAAGGAAAAGACACATAAAGAGGACCTTTTGAACTAAGCTACTTTCTTTGCTTTCACGAACACTCATGCACCCAGAAATCTAAGGCCGACTACAGCCATCCCTTAACGTCGCTAAAGAGACCTACACTTACAGCAGTAGCAGGCTACCGGAAATTGAACGCACTGTTTAGCTCGAAAATTGGTCGCTTAAAACATACACAAAATTAACCTTTATTCCCACTCCCCTTCTCGCTCACCTTCAAACTGCAGAACAAATCCGACCTTCACCAAGAACGACTGGTAGTTTTCAAGACTGACCTTCCAAAAGCCTTAACCTCTTCCCCACTCGCCCGTCTTGCGGACAGCTACCCCGAGAAGACTCTGTTGTTAGGTTCAAACAAGGGACTTGGATTGAAATGTGTGAGGTTGTTGTGAAACGCTCATGCAATGTGGGGTAACCCTTTAACAAAAAAAAATAATAAAATTACCCCGCTCCTCCTTCCCGGCTCACAGTACATCTAACTCATCTGAGCCGCATAACACAAAAAAAAAATTGTGTGCATGTTATTACAGCCTGAACTTTGTTTCAACGGGCTATTTCTCCATCAGCTGTAAATGAGCAAGTTTAGCCAGTGCGGTACAACCACTTGCCTGGAGTCTCTAACGTGCAGAACGCAGTAGAGATACACGGCCGCACGCCGGTAGGATGCTCATGCAGATTGAAACGGGCAGGAGTGGGGATTGAGCCCAGAAACCCTGGGTTCTGCAACGCGAGCTTTCACTCCACGTGCTCCAAGCTGGTGTGCCCTAGCCCACTCGGCCACCGATCCTTCGCCCACTACTCACATGAATATGATAAAACCCTAATAGTTTTAAAGGTGAATATATATACTAATAGAACCTTGCTCCGGGTTGTTGTCTTTTTTTTGCTTTCTTTCATCATGGCATTTAAACTCGCGTTGAGTTTTGATGGGGTATATTTATTTAAAAAATATTCGTTTGGACTAATTATGGTAATTATCACAATAAAGAAACAATGTATAAGTAACGATATGTTTAATTTTTTAAACAGTAACGCGGACGAGTTCCTTTTTCACAGATGGAACTTTAACGTGAACGCGTTCCAAAAATCAGAAGGAACGAGGAACGATCTGTCGTTCCTCTTCTTGAGGAGCGTGTACAAAACTGGGTCTACATAGAAAACGCTTGCCTTGATTACACACAGATGCCAATGCTAAGAGGAGCATACCGTCTGAGTCACAATTTGAGAAAGTCTTAATGTGGATGAAGACGGTTTTATTTTCCAGGTTAACTGCGGGCTAAATGTCTTGAATGAGGCTCGGCATTTGCTCAAAATACCCAGATAAACTCTCATTAAAAACTCGAAATACATATAATGCAAACCGCCAAAAAAATGATATTGTTTATTTACAGACGTAGTCAAAAACAAGCATCTGGATCATGATATCTCTCAATGACGCTATTCCTGAATTCAATTATTATGAGTTTTTCGTAGAATTGCAGGCATAAATACGCATGCGCGGGAAGAATATTATTAAGTTTTATAGTGATAACTTTTTCAAGATGCTCATATTAAAAGAAGAAGGGTTGTCTGTAATAATAGAAAAGGAGAACCTGTGGAACTAGGTGGGTTATATGTTTCTGAACTTTACAATTAAACTTCAAGTACAGTTGTTTACAGCATGGCTTTGTCGCTTTATATTTCTATTTGTTTAAGCGCATCTACGAACACTATTAGCGCCGGCGGAGGGACACGCCTCTGCTAATAATGGGACGAATTCTATAGCCCTTTGGGAGCATATCGCTGTTTGTAGAAGAAGGCACCGCAAACTCAATTTTTTTGTTATGAATTACGACATAGTTTGTCTTGCAGCTACGGCAAGTTGGGCTCAAACACGTATCGAGCGTTCATAGCATTGTTGGGAAGTGTACACGCAGTTAATATTAAATTGTGAAGACCAATCTTATTTGTCAAGTACTTAAGATCTGAAAATATCAATAGTGGAACTCGAGCAGATTTCTGATGCTTGAATTAGTGTGCCTAAATAATTCCCTTCCTAAAATCCAGTACTTTCTCAATCTCTAAAATTTGAAAAGTTCTTAGAAACTGTCGAATTCTATAGAGACCCGAAGAGGCCCTGTGCGTCACGCTCACAACCACAGACCTGCTGCGAAATAAAGCCAACTGAAACAAAGAGGGAGGCTCCAACCGGTTGGCAGGATACCGTATCAACAAAAGGAAAGAACAAAAGAAAAAGATAGCGAGAGACGTGCGATAATCGCGCGTTTATTGTTGAAATCTCTATCTCCTATTGTGTCAGAGATAATATAGTACTGATACCACGAAGGACTGTGCACATTTATCTTCTTATGAGGGAGCTTTCAAGGAGTTAGTCTTCTTGAAGGCAGACCCGATCGGGAACTCCTACGATGGCCAGGCTTAACGACTTTCTATTGTCTTGTTTTTCCTACGGGACCGTGACGCTTAGTGTGTTCCTGTATGTGCCGTTCAAGATGAGTAAGAAGCTGCACGAAGCGTTCTTCGCGCGCTTAGTCTACCCCCTGGCGATGTACTTTTCGGGAGACCGATTGACTGCGGTACGCCGTCATGGGGTGTCCCAACTAGACGACCTGGTGTCTCACGACGGCACGCTCAAGAAGGAGGGCACCATCAGGGTCCTGGAGATCGGCACCGGCTTCGGCGCCAACTTTGAGTACATGCAGCGGAACGTTAAATACTGGAGCTTAGACCCTAACGCGGAGTTCGACTACGGATTGCGGAAGAACCTGAAAAAGAACCCGAACGTAGAATTGGAGCGCTGCGTTCACGAGTACGCCGAAGACATGCGAGGAGTTCCCGATGACCACTTCGACGCCGTGCTAATGACCTTTGTACTTTGCTCCGTAACCGAAGTGAGGAAGGTCCTCGCTGAGTGCAAGAGGGTCCTGGCCAAGGTACGTCACTTCGGGGCTTTTTCGTTGCTTTTTTTCGCTGTTTCCTTGTTGTCCTTGGACTCAGGTATGACAGGGGTTGTGGGAAAGCCCGACTGTCAAGGCTGGTTATTTAGAGGAAACGTTCAGAGGCCATACCACAATCGTGGCTTGGGCCTCCATGAAGTTTGTCTTACCTTGCATGTGACGATGAAATGCTTATTTAACTTTAATACCAAAAATATGAGGGTATAGATCACCGGTGGTACAAAAATGCTCCTCCTTTGTGCTAAGTAAGGTTAGGTTAAGTTTGGCTAAGCATCTGGACAGGGAATGATTGAATGTTTGCGTAACTGCTGTACACTTCAACTACTTTTGTCTAACAGAAATGCTTAAGTCTTCAATACACCTGCTGCAAAGCGTGCATAACTTTACGGCGCTCCAAAAACAAATTGTGGGTGCTGACTTTATGGAGCTGAATGTAGGAGACGACAAAGGCGACCTTGGAGGAAAAAGAGGCAACAGAGGCGACTTGGCGAAAATGAATGAAAGAATAAATGTTTATTGCCATACGTTATACTGGCTGGCCTGCCTCGAGTCAGCTGGGTCGGAGGGGGGGGGGGGGGGGGGGAGGGAGGCAGGGAGTGTAGAATCTAGATGAAGGAGCCATGACCTGCCGACTTGAGGTCTAGCAGCCATTGTTGTTCCACATACTCGACAACAGTACTAATTTACTAAATACCCGGTTCAAAAAGTAATTATAGATATTGCTCAAGTAATTTTCACTGCAGAGTACCTTGAGTAGACTGCACATACTTAAAATATATTTAATCCCTTTTGAATATACTTCTGCACTGCGCAATATTGACTTCAGCGGCACGAGAATGCTATATGAAAGAAAACAAAGACACTTTTGAATGCTACAAAAATGAAAAGGAGATCGCTTTATGTATAGTCACATCGTTGAAAATGACACCTTGTAGTGGTAATATTATGCGCAGCCCGGTGGCATAAGTTGACATATATAAGGAGTTTATGTTAAACAAGTATTTAAGTGGATTACCCAAATGCTACAGTTAAAGATGGCAACTTCAAAAAAAAAGAAGGAAAAAAAAACACAAGTGGACGCTAAAAGCAATCCTCTCTTTCTCCTGGTTGTCGATTTTTTATATTTTGTTTTACCTCTTTTTTTGTATAAGTGCGTTCAGAAAGGCTTACAGCCTGGGAGTACTCTTTGGTTGCATATTGAGAGGCTGACATTTTTGCCATAGCGGGGTCATAGATAAAAAAATATTTACTTTTTTTTGCGGTTCATCTTCATTTTTTTTACCTGTTCTTTAAATTTCTTTTTGAGTCGCCATTTTGGGTCCTTGTTGTTTCCTGTTGTGTCTGGTACCTACTGATTCAAGTTTTCAATCACTCAGCTTTGCGCAATTGATGGTTCCTATTCCCGTAAAAAAACTTTCTCGACAATTATTTTCAACCATTACAAAATTAAATTGAAATGGGTACAAGATACAAAGTAATGTAATTAAGATTGAGTAGTAAATACTTTTTGATTTAATTGATTTGCAAGAATACAAATTACTATCAAATGTATTTGAAATACAGTTTCTTGCGCTGATTATCTGTGTCATACACAAGTTCTTCAGGGAGCCGAGTGCCGCATTACGGTGCTTTATTTCCCCGACTGAAATGATCCATTCGCACCTTTTTAGAGCGCAGCTCTTAAGGCCCTGTCACACTGAGGCAACAGTTGGACAACTCTATCCGGCAACACGGGAAAGTCGTGTTGCCGGTGACCCTGTCACATCACGGCAACAACAACACTCGGGCAACATGTTACTGCCGCCCGGCAACCGTGTTGCCAGATTTGTTGTCCGACAACCCTGACACACCGCGCTGACGGCGAGGACAACACGGGGAACACTCCGCCATCTTGATTGTTTACCTCCGTTCGTGTGCGGCGCGCTATCGCTGGAAATGTGACTCTACAAAGTGCTAGTGCGTTCGAAGGGCCGGGAATTACCACGGTACGACATCAACCAGTGACTGTGATTAGAAATCTTGACACGGGGAGTATTTTCCGCTGTTGATTTTATCGAAATGTTCTTCATTCGCTGACAAAGCAGATAGCCCTAACCGAAAACAGTGACATCGCTGATATATTTTCGGGATGTCCTATGTCTACCGTAAAATTGAGTTAGCCCCGGCAGTACCCCAAAGCGTCTTTTGTAGCGTGGTGTTGAGCTGAACTGACAGTGCTTCAAAACCGCGTCACCGACACGATCGGCCTTCATAACAATCGGTGGAATAAATATTTTGCAACGCTGTCTATTTGCCCTACTCCTGCTATATGATCGCTTCATTCCCCAAAACGTCCTGAGTGTTTTTGAAACAAATCAGGTGTCTGGTAGCGGCTGTTTCCAAGTTCCAAGCATCAACAATCATGATCAGAATGGTCGTTTTAATGCTTCGATTTTTTAATCTTTGGTTTTCTGAATTATTTTTATGATACTTCATCAGCGGGTGAGTAGGCATGTTATTTTATTTTACTATCAGTAATGTGAGCTGGTCTCTCGGCAGTTCTAGTTTCAAAGCCAGTCTGAACGTTCACGACCGTAGCAGTGACAATTTCGAAAATCGCTTTACGTAACTACGCCGCAAAAACATTAATTCAAAATTAGCTGCATGCCAGCCCTAATTATTGTTAAATAACGTTTTCGAAGCCTTTATTTGAGTAACACGTTATGGATACCCTATTGAAAATTCCATCAAGATACGTAATTTGGGACACCGACTGCCAGTCAGCAGCCTTGGTGGAACGTGCCCTGATGGTCCATCAGATGACGTCTGACTGCCACTGCCAAGGGAATTTTATCAACAAGGGCAGCATTTATATAAGAGTAAAGCTATACGCACTCATAAATATCGCCAAATACCTCGACAAAACAAAATGTTCGAGAAAGAAAAAAAAACACAAAAAAGCAGGTCCGCCACGGGTCGAACCTGCGTCCACTTGCGTGCAAAGCAGACACCTTAACCCCTATGCTAGGCCACCTTTTTTTTCTTTATTACCCTATGCTACGCCATCGCTTAGGAAACTCGATTTGACCATTGGTTTTATACGAGTTTAGCGGAGGGCGTATAGCAATTTCCGTCCGAAGCTCGCTCCGGAGTGCGTATAACTTCACTCATTATATAAAGCTCAAATTCCGAGGTGGCAACCTTGGATGGCTATGAGACGGTTCACAAGCCGAGGTGGCTATCTCGCATGGCTGTGAAACGGTTCACAAATCCTTAAAATGAATGTAATTCATGACATCAAAATCAGGAAAAGTGTGTACCCGTCCTTTGATTTTTTTCCCCCTTTTTGAAATTTGCGGTTTTCGGGCAAAACGGACATTCTTTTACAAACGGGACCACAGGCACCGTAAGCATGTTTCAAAGAAACGCCCTCGATGTCTGAACCTTTCGAGACGACCGTATACACTTTAATTCACAAACCCTATGCGACTGCGTTGAAGCTAGAGAGCAAGCATGCATGCTACGACAGACAGCCCTGGCTTCCACAAACTAGCGCGAGCAGCAGACATATCTGAACTACGCTCGCGGATGCTTTTTGGCTGCACTCTCATGAAACAATAATAACGAGGTACGACACAGTGGTAAGGCCAATAGCCCATGCCAGATAGAAAGGTATAAACTTTCGAGCCCAAACCTCTCGGACCGAGTCAGGAGTATTTTAGTATTGCAGCGCGAGATTCCGACAATGAGCGCATCACTCTATAGGATGCTTCAGCTGCATATGCAGTTAAGCCTTCAGCATGTTATGCAAAGCACTCGTACATCACTCGCCGTACTTCAGTTCTACTCACCTGCCATGTAGAGTACTTTCGCGCCGTAGAGCGATCCTTTTGTTCGCGCGTCTCAGGCCCAGTAGACCTGGTACACCCTCTCGTCTTCAACTACACCGCTAAAGTCCCTTACATCGTCGGAACTCACAACAGGCTGCGTCTTGTCGAGTAGAAATTCTACTAAAAC
Source organism: Ixodes scapularis (assembly GCF_016920785.2). Classification (NCBI taxonomy): domain Eukaryota; kingdom Metazoa; phylum Arthropoda; class Arachnida; order Ixodida; family Ixodidae; genus Ixodes; species Ixodes scapularis. The sequence continues at coordinate 182,656 of NW_024610265.1, read as the reverse complement.
ATAAGACATTGTAGAGCCCGGGCAGGATCGACAGGTTGCAGCAAGCGGGCAAACAAAACCAGTCGAGAGCGATCGTTCACGGAAGCTCGGCGAAGCCTCTATGGACGAAGCGAAAGTGGCGTGTTCGGCGTTTCGGCGGGCTTCTGATCAAGGTTGTCGGTCGGTTGCGTGTCATACCTCTAACATCAGCGGTTTTATGGGCTCACGGTTGAAATCGTTTTCTCGTGCATAGATTATTTTTTGTATTCATAGATTTGAGAAAATAGTGGTATCCGAACGAACTTTACGTCCTTTGAACGTACGTCTGTCTGCACGTCAAAGCTTTTTGACGTACAGTCGGAGACAATCTATGTACGATCAGAATCGCCACCAAGACATCTTGATGGCATTTCGCGGCGGCCGACTGCTACCAGGAAACCATCAGAAAGCCGACAAGTGGAGTCTGACTGAAGTTTGACTGTCGGTCAGAGTAACTTGTTGGCCAATCAGACGTGCTTGACGTACAGTCAGGCACAGTCAGCGGCCCACTAGAAAACATTCACTGCCAAACAGGGTTACATCGATGGATTTTTCATTTGGGTAGGGTCTAGCTGTACCATCGAAGCTATGTATGTTGTCATGTTGCCGGCCCAAAATTCTCTCAGCCAGCGATCAGGGTAACACACGTTGTCCAACACAAGTTGCTGCTGTTTTTGTTGCCGAAAGCTTGCATACCGAGGCAACATTTTAGTTGTCGTCCATGTTGTCGCGCTGTTGCCGCGATGGGACATGTTTGTCGGACAACATGGGGAGCGAGCAACAAGTTGCCCGACTGTTGGACGACGTGTTGTGTTTATTTTTTATTTTATTTAGAGGATACTACAAGCCATTGAAGGCCCAAGTAGGTGTGGGATACAACAGATACATTCACACATATACAACGAAAGCAAATAACGCGACATTAAAAGGTTCACAACTAACTAGCAAATATACAGGATATATTATTTAAAAAAGGGGAGGGGGGGAAGCAAGCATCAAGCAGTATGTAATTTCATCACCCACTAATACAAAATGACCTATCCAGATGTAGTATGAAGGTTTATACAAGTCTAATGTCCATGCGAAAAAGATGAAGGTGCAGCAATGTACAAAGCAAAACATGCTAGTTATCAAGACGCTCAAGACCTTCTACAAAGTTGGTGTCGATAAATAGTTCAAGAGGTAAACCGTTCCAGTCGCTAATAGTGCGAGGGAAAAAGCTAAACTTAAACATATTAGTACGCGCAAAAATGGGTGTTAGTGAAAACTGATGTCTTTGCCGCGTAGCTCTTGACGCTAAATGGAAAATATATTGCAATGGGTCTATGCGAGTCTGTCCTTGCTGAAGATGAAACAAGAATTTCAACCGCGCTAGTTTCTTTCTGGCCTGAAGAGTCTGTATTCCGTTAGCCTGCATAAGTTGAGATGGTGAATCCAGCCTTCTATACTTTCCGTAAATAAACCGAACCGCTCGACGTTGCACCATCTCCAACTTCCGGATATCTTTCTGAGTGAATGGATCCCAAACGATATTTGCATACTCCGACTTGGACCTGACTAATGAATAATACGCATGTAGCTTAACCTGAATCGGAGCGTCGTTCAACATTCTTTTAATGAAACCCAACTTCCTGGATGCCGAGGTACAGATATGTTTTATTTGAGGAGACCAAGAAAGTGTGTCCGATATAATCAAACCAAGATATTTACATTCTCGCTCCACAGTAACCGGGGTGTCCGCGATATTATAAATGTATTCAAAGGGTTGCTTCTTTTTTGTAATACGTAAAAGTGTTGATTTACCAGAGTTAAGCTTCATTTTCCACGTATCGCACCATGATACAACGGAATGCAAACTATGATCTAGCAATAACTGATCCGAACTCGAAGGTATTTCTTTTAAAATAATGCAATCGTCGGCAAAAAGACGTATATGGACACGTGCGTCAATGATTGATACAATATCATTTATGTACACCAAGAACAAGAGAGGACCTAAAACGCTCCCTTGGGGGACCCCTGACGTTACAGGCAGAACTGGGGAGATGCAACCTCCGACGGAAACAGACTGTGTGCGATGTGACAAGTATGCAGCAATCCAGTTAACAAAACCATATGGAAGACCAAGCTGTTCAAATTTAAAAAGCAGCTGTTCATGAGGCACCTTATCGAAAGCTTTGCTGAACTCCAGGAAAAGCACATCAATTTGACCTCCCCTATCGAGGATTTGCACAAACTCATGGATGGTAGTGACGAGTTGGGTCGTAGTTGATAAGCCTTTGCGAAAGCCATGTTGAAATTCTGTTCGAAAATTACGACTGTCCAGCGGTTCATTGATTTGGCTGCAGATGATATGCCCTATTATTTACACGAAGAAGTCAAGGAAATTGGACGGTAGTTCTCAACTGCTAGGCGATCCCCTTTTTTGTGCACAGGTACCACTATGGCAATGCGCCAATCATTTGCCAGCGAGCTGTTTGAGCATGATGCACGAAAAATAATGAGAAGATAATGGGCTAGGGACTCAGCGTACCGTCGTAAAAACGTGTTTGGAATCTTATCGGGACCAGCACTTGTTTTCGTTTTCAGTGACAACAGCAAAAAAACTATGCCGTAATGTGGTGGAAATCGCATAATCATGGTTACGGATATCGGAGAGAACCGACTGAAAATACTCATTGAAATGGCACGCTATAACACCAGGATCAGCTGAGACAGTGTCATTCACCACGATTTGCTCAACAGGCTTATTTTTTTCAGTCAAGTAGAGCCAAAACTTTTGGGGGTCATGTTTAAGATTGTTTAGAAGCGTACCGGAGAAGTAGTTGTTTCTAGCCACTGCAATTAGGCTACGAAGATCGCTCTGCTGATTGGTGACATCACATTTAACCGGCCTTGATTTCTTTGCTCGTTTTATCCTGCGTTTGAAATGTATGATTTTTCTGTTAATCCACGGATTATTACGATTAATACGCTTGTATTTTGTAGGTACAAATTTGTCAAGGGAGTATTCACATAAGTTCTTAAATTTTAGCCAAAGGGTATCAACATTTGTATCAGTGAAATTATCAAGATTTATGTCAAGATAATCGAGTATGCTAGTATCGTCAGCTCGCGAGTAGTCTTTGAAAGGTGAATATATAACTCTTTTTGTAGGTGAAAAGCGCTCAAGTAAACAAGTCAAGAGGACCAAATAGTGATCAGATATACCCTGTTCAACAGATATGGTGCAATCACTAAGCGAATTGTTTACGAAAACAAGATCAAGTATTGAGTGACTTGTACCATGTACTCTGGTTGGATCCTGAACAAACTGCGTCAGATCAAAGGCGAACATCATATCAAAATAATTTCAGTTGCAGAAGAAGAACCACACATATTTGCCCAGTCAACGGACGGGGTATTAAAGTCACCAGCCAGGATTATTTTATGACTGCTAAATTTAAACAAGTGGTCAAATAACCTGCACAAGTAGTCAGGAGTAGCAGAGGGGGGTCGATAAACAGTTCCAAGGATAACAGTGTTGCCCCAACAGTTAAGGCGTAGAAACAAGCTTTCATGATTTTCTATTTGGGTTTCCAGGACCGCTTCAATGCCTGGTTTAAGTAAAACAGCCAGTCCGCCACCCCTTCCATCACGATCCCTGCGAAATACATTATACTGATCCAGAAATACCTCTCCGTCACCAATGTAATCAGTAAGCCAGGTTTCGGTTATAACACAAACATGCGGGTCATGCGTAAGAAGGATAGATTCAAGTGCGTGTGATTTGGTGACGACACTTTGTGCATTTAAGTTCAAAAGTCGAAACTGTTTACGATTAGGTACAGGTCAGTCAGAACGGGTGGTTTTTATCTGGGTTGAAATACTTGCGCGTTTATTTTTGTTTTCGTCCCATACAAATACACAGTCATTCACGTGAAGCTTATCATTGAATAGATAAACACGGGCGCCTTTATCTTTATCGTTTCTGGCACTCTCCCACAGCATTTTTTTTTTTTTTTTCATAAGTGTAGCCTGCGAGTAATCATTGTTCATAAACACTTTCGAGCATTTAAGTTTTTTAGCATTACGAAGGATCTCCGTTTTGTCATTGTAATCCTGAAAGTATAAAATAATCGGTCTTTTGGAGCCATGTTTACCAAGCCTGTGAGCACGCTCCACGGACGAACACGCAACGCCCAGTTTGCTTTGAAAAAGTTCAACAAGTACTGTTCTTTTTAATTGGTCGTCGGTTTCATTGGGAGTTTCGGGGGTGCCATGGATTACAAGGTTTGAACGGCGACTTCTGTCTTACAGATCAGTAATTTTTGCATTTTGTTTCAATATAATTTGCTCAAGAGCAGTTACAGTTTGCTTTAGGGAATCAATCTGCAAAGTCTTTATTTGTATTTCGCTCAGAGTTCTCTCGATTCACGTGTATTTAGACGTTAGGTCTTCAATTTGTTTTGTCATTACGATCGTGTCGAGCCCTGAGCTCAGATATTTCACTTTTAATCGCGATTTGGCCTTTAATGATTGTCTGAAACTTTTCTTCAGTTGTAGGCACCGGGTTTGACTCCACATCCCCACACAAAAGAAGCGTACATACTAACAAACAGTCATGCGCAATGTGACAAAAAGTCCGTGGGCACGGCACAACTACAATCGTGATATCATCACTTCTAAACGATCTGAATGAATAACCAACCTGTAGGAAGAGCCAGCAGAGGTTAGGCGACATGCTTGCTCGACAATCGCCGTGCCCACTGAAGATGAAATGTTGTGGCAGCTCCCTTTGTAGGTGTCTCACAGGTGACGTAACCGCGGAAACGGAAATCGATCCAAGCGCTGCGATGACCGTGGTGGGCTTCAGCGCGTGGAGATGGCTGGCGTCCGGCACGGATTTACTGAGTGTCATCGTGGGCGTGGGGGCCAGGTGGCTAGTGATGTTGCATTCCCCGTTGGAGCATCCCTAGAAGCATGACAGCGCCTGTAGGAAACGCCAGCAGAGGTTAGGCGACATGCTTGCTCGACAATCGCCGTGCGCACCACGGCGATTGCTGTTGCCGTCGTGTTGCCTCAGTGACAGGGCTTTTAGGCGCCCGTTTCTGGCTTGAGCGGCGTCGCCATCGTCCTCAGCGTCGGCGTCGGCGTCGGCGTAACCGCGCGGTGCATTATGGGTAAATTTCCCCGCTAAATCTAGCGGAAAAATTTCGCCGCTAAATCTAGCGGAAAAATTTCCCCGCTAAATCTAGCGGGAAAATTCCCCGCTAAATCTAGCGAAAACAATTCCCCGCTAAATCTAGCGGAAAATATTCCCCGCTAATAGCGGCAAAAATTCCCCGCTAGATCTACCGGAAAAAATTTTCCCCCTAAATCTAGCGGAAAAATTCTCCGCTAAATCTAGCGGGAAAGTTTCCCCGCTAAATCTAGCGGAAAAATTTCCCCGCTAAATCTACTGGAAAAAATTCGCCGCTAAGTCTAGCGAAAAAAATTCCCCACTAAATCTAGCGGAAAAAATTCCCCGCAAATAGCGGAAAATATTCCCCGCTAAATCTAGCGGAAAAATTTCCCCGCTAAATCTAGCCGACAAAATACCCCGCTAAATCTAGCGGAAAAGTTTCCCCGCGAAATCTAGCGGAAAAAATTTCCCCGCTTAATCTAGCGGAAAAAATTCCCCGCTAAATCTAGCGGAAAATTTTCCCCGCTATATCTAGCGGGAAAAATACCCCGCTAAATCTGGCGGGAAACTTTTTCTGGGGGTCAGGTGACCTCCGAGGTCACGTGATACCCCTTCCCTGCTTCTCAAGAGCTGCGCTCTAATTCGGCGTTACAGGGAGTTGCAAACGGCTTTCATTTTTTTCGTCAGGCACTGGAGAGTCCCTTGAAATGTTCTTCCTTGTGCTGACGGTGTTTAGGAAATTTCTAAAATGTGTCGTGTACGACTGACGTGGCTTGTCTGTCGTGACATCGGTTGTCTTGTGAAGGTTTAAGCTTTTTACCTCGTGTATTTGTTCTTTCCGAGCATGGAAGTCATGGCCGTGCAGTTGGGAGTTTTTCTCTACTTACCCTGCTCATCCTGTTGTAACCGGAGGTGCGGGTATTTGCATATAGGTATAAGGATGTTTAGCCTTTGCTTCTTATGGTATTGTTTTAACCTTTCCATAAAATATATTTAGTTTGGTTAGATTGAGTGGAAACAGTGCTGGGAATGAGAGAGTGTAAATGAATTAGATTTCTGGAAGCTTGGTGCAGCATCGCATTGCCGGACATTTTTAGTGCCTCGACATCTACTGTATTTTGATCTCCGCGAACGCCGCGCCATGTGGGTTCATCCACCGACGCCTGGCTGTGCGTGCCTTTTCCGTGTCTCGGTAAAGGGGCATCCTGGTGGTTGAGACAAGCCCGGGAACCTTTGGACTGCCCGGTGCCCCCTGGGTGAGGCATTACACCACTTCGGCCCCAGGTTCTCATAGAAGGGAGTCCTGGTAAGGCCCGGCAAGGATAATTTAATAAGTTGCCTTCCCTTCACCTCTCCTTTCTTTGTCTTTTCTCTTCTTTTCTTTTTTCCACTTTCACTTTCATTGGCGGCAAGGGTTGACGTTGAGTGGCGATGGACCTCCTTTTAGACCCACACCTGGGTATAGTCTCCGGGAAGCACTGTTAGAGTACGTCTTCAGCAAAGTCATTTTTGATATGAGGCTGTAGCAGCCAAGAGAAGATTAGGACGACGAGTGAAAAAGGTGACTGGCGCCTGTGCAAGGGAACAGAGCTCGAGGGATGTTTCCACAGCCAGAGCCATGGCAGCTGTCAACCAGAAGACACCTCTGCTTAATCATCATGAAATGATTTAATAAGTGGTGGCCCGGGTCAAGCCCCTTCACAATCACCCCAACGCTCATGTTCACCGATAAAGATTTGCGTCATATGTGCGCCATTTCATGAATACATTTACGTCTTCCAAAGTACTGGACCGCCGATACGTGGGTATGGTTCGCCCCAGTCGAAGGACAGTTATCCACGTAAAGGTTCACCTCTCAGTCCGCTCTTTCGCCCTAAATTGCGACCGAGGTACGAGATCTCGTTCTCGACCCGCGAGCGATATGCCCTTAGTCTACTTGAATAGTGCGATGCCACTCTTTTTTTTACTTTGCGAAAATACGCTTAGAATGAATCCTTAGCATTAATGACCTATTGGCGATGTGCGCGACGGAAAGCGTCGCTGTCGTCGGCATTCCACGATTGGCCCAAAAGCTGACTATGATGTCGGAAAGGGTATACCATCGACGGAAATAAGAGGAATGAAAGAACTTTAATTTCGACGGTGTTGGCAGTGTTGCTTTGAGAGCGCAATGATATCAGGCTTCCACCATGCTATTTACAAACACCATCGAACTTGCTGTTCGCAAGGTAAGGACGTCACAAGGGGGAACCATAGGAGGGCGCCACCAAAACATCTCGCCGTTAATAAAACACGCGTTCGATTTTTTATTACACAATAGCACAATAATTTGTCCATATGCTTAGCATGGGATTATAACGAGCCTCGTCAAGTCCCTGGGCTTCCCCTCTACACATAGTGCCGAAAAAGACCCTGGGCGATTGGCGACCTTGGGTGATTACGGCGCCTTGAACTACTCAGCAGTACCCGATCGCTACCCACTACCGCAGATAATAATAATAATATTAATAATAATCATAATTTTATTCGGCTTGTTCTTTCTTCAGCACGTACGAGGCGGGTCAGTCGAAGCCAGGGTCGGCTTGTGCGACTAGACCCCGTGGTGATGAGAGTGATTGTTCTCAGGTGCGAATACAAGACAGCTATACACAATTTAAAGTTGTTTCACGGGTTGCACACACAAATAAATGAGTACTTGGCCTTATATACAACATCGAGTGCACCACAACGCATAGAGACGTGCATGCCTAGATCTACACGTAAATATACATTTAAATGCATATATACACTTGAACATCATGGTGCCAAATAGGCTGATGGTCGCACAGTCACTTACGTGGTAACAATAACTAGCCTCCTGTCGGTTCTAGAGAGATTCCAGTATATATTTATACTGTAATATCATATGATAATATAATAATACTAATAATAATAATAATTATTATTATTATTAATATTATTTCCTTGTTTCATTACAAAATGAAAAAAAGGTGGAAGAGAGGGCAAAAAGCTGCTACTGCAGCTTGACGAGGCCCTAGTTCTCATACTCACGTTGGCGGAAAAACAGCGTAATATAAAAGTACACTAGACCCAACAAATCATATATACGCCAGCACACCACTCCAATCATTATACTTATGGCGAATTCCACTGGTCGTTTTGGAGCGCACCGGGATCGACTTTTCTGGAGCGATTGTACTTCACAGGGCGATCGGGATTGAGACAGACGTGTTCAACTTGTTGTTTTGGAGTAGCTCCCGCTCCGGATCTCGATCTGGATCCGAGAAAAGTCGCTCCGCCGATTTCGGCGGGTTCAACCGTAAACCAGCCGGGCCAGCCCTCGGCGCACACACGTGACTTCCTTTCTCGCGGGGCATCTCGCCTGATCTCGAGCATCTCGCCTCAGAATAATTCGTAATGGCCGCTCGGGAGGTGCCGCCTGTGCTGCTTGACGACAGTTAGTCGTCTATTTGCTCGAGCAGCTTCCGGCATTCCGGCAATCTTTGCTAGAAGCTCCTGAGCCATTCCTGCCGCTCGCGCGTCGAACACGTGTTAGCACCGCGATTGCGAAAACGTCTTTGAAACGACCTCGGCGGCCGCGGAAAAGGGATTCCCGGGCAGGTGAATGACGGAAAGGCATCCGCCGATCCCCGGAGCAGTGGTCATATTCAAACTGGGGATCCGTTGGTGGCGCGATTCTGTTCGGATCATGTGCTCCATTCCGGATCTGGTCAACTGATCCCGGCGCGCTCCAAAACACCCAGTGAAATTCGCCATCAGAAAGACAACTAAAGGACATATGACAGTCAGCCAGAAACAATTTCGGAACACATGCGTGACACTACACGGTATCATGTACAAAATGGGATTGTAGTATATATGTTCGCTAACATTCGATTTGACTTTCCAAATATACACACATCATTTGCTTCAACTTCATTTAGTAAATATGGTAACAGATGCTTTACTAATGCAAAACCGTAATTGGTACGGGGTGTTGAAACATTTCAGGTCTCGCCATGGCAGGTAACGTATTTGTGATCTAATCTAGTTGAACATGACAATGCAGAAATGAAAAAAAGTATTGTTGTGTTTTAGGGCTACATTATAAGTCGCCAACATCCGAAATCTGTGCAGCTGTTCAATAGGAGTTACACGATGCTTGAAAAAGAGTTCCTTAGAAGAATGCAAAAAAGAAACATTTAAAACAATTCGAATTGCCCTGTTTTGGGTTAGTAACAGTCTTGTTAAGTGATGCTTTGTTGTTTGGACCCAAACTAAATGACAATATGCCTAGTGAGTATAAACCAAGGAGTAATATTAAAGCAATTTTACGTTTGTTGGAAAGACATAAAGGCTTCTACAAGAGACGCTGTGAAATCTAAGATTTCACAGCGTCTCTTCACGGTTCTACCATCTACCCTAATATATGTATATATACACATATATATAGTAAAGGTTACCATCAGAAAGCAGTGCACCCACCCGACATCCCCAAAAACAGCCATCGGCTCTCCATTCAGTCTTTTCGGGCACGTGAGAATGCCTTTTGGCCTCCGAAACGTTGCCCATTAATTTTACCGCTTTGTCGATACATTTTACCGCTTTGTCGAGACATAATCTTTTTTGTACATATCTTGACGAACTCCTTATTTACAGTGTTTACCAAGAAACACACCTCAAACATCTTAGACTTGTTTTTCAACATCTTGATGATTGCTGTCTCATATTCAATAAGGACACGTGCGAGCTCGGTGTGACTGATATAGATTTCTTCGAACACAGCCTCGACCAGCATAAACTTCGACCACTCGATGACGAAGTTGGAGTCGTCCAGCACTTCCCTTGGCATTTGTCTATCTAGAAACTCCAAGAATTTCTTGGTTTAATTGATGTCTACCGGCGCTTCATTCCCAACTGTGCAGTGATCCTGAAACATATGACAGATCTTTTCACGGGCGTCTGCATCAGCGCCCCAATGAACTTTGGAACCTGACCAAGCTTGCCAATCAGGTACTACCCAACACAATTCTGCTATTTTTTCTAAGGCAGAATGTTCCGCCCAACGTCATGGTCGACGCCTCGAATATGACCTTTGTCGCATTTTTGCAGCAGTCCATTCGAGCAGTCTGGCACCCCTCGAGCTGTCTGGTACCCCAATTTATTTTCTAAAAAAAAGTATAGAATATTTAGAATGCCGCTACAGCACCTATGGCAGCGAGCTTGTCGCCATCTATACTTGGCTATCAAACACTTCAAACACGGCTTGCAAGTTCAACAATTTAGAGCACAGCTCTTAGGTGCCCGTTTCCGACTGGAGCGGTGTCGCCGTTGTGCTCGGCGTAACCGCGCGTGGCATTTTAGGACGTTTCCCATAATGAGATCACGAGTGCCGTCACGAGTGACGCCACAAAGGTCACTCGTGAAAGTCACAACCGTCACAGTAAAGGTTACGTGAAGGTCACGACATTCATGTGACCGTCACTCGAGAAGATCACGACCTCTACGAGGCCTTCAGAACTAACGTCACGAGGGAGGAGGGAGGGAGGGGAACGAGAGGAGGAAAGGAGGAGGAATGAGAGGAGGAAGGGGACGAGGAGGACGGAGCAGGGTGAGAGGGTTTCGGAGTGAGAGGAGGAGAGGAGGTGGGAGAACATAGCGGGAGAAGTGGAGGGTATGGAGGAGGAGGAAGGTCATACACTCCCTCCTCCTCCTCAATAGCTGCGCTCCAATTCGGCATTATAGGGAATTGTAAATGTCTTTCATCTCTTTTTTTATACTCACGTGCCAAAAGCCTCTCAAAACGCCTTGAAATTGTCCAGCATTCGTTTTTGTTTCCACGAGAAGCATGCCACATTTTATTGCTGAATCCACCGCAAACATTCGTCATGTCAAGGGATGCCGCAACCCAGCAGCAGACGCTCTCTCGCGCATTACATCCACCTGTAATTGCAATGCAATGCCATCTGCCATTGACTTCACTCGCGCGGCAGGACGACAATGAAGTTCGTGCGCCCAGTTCCTCCTCCAATCGTTTGCAACTCAAAAAGAGCACAATACCAGATTGTGATCAGCCTCTACTTTAGTATGTCTGGACTGGTGTGCTGCGGACCGCCGTCCGTTCCGCATTTCGCCGTCAGATTTTGACACATTACATGTGCTCTCTCACCCCAGTATACGCGCGACACAACGCCGTGCAACCCAATGTTTTCTTTGGCGTGGTATCACTAAGGATGCTCGAGATTGGGCACGTACTAGTACAAGCATAGGCGATTAAAAAAACTTATATTAATCAACACACCTGGGGCCCTAATCTGGACACTTGGTGAAAAAGTAGGCGAGAAAATTGGCGGCCGTGATTGGCCAACGCCGAACTCGACCTTTGCGCCTGCCAATCATAGCCGCAGAATTTCTCGCCGACTTTTTCACCAAGCGTCCGCATTAGGGCCCTCGACGCCTACTGAATAATTTTCACCACCCACCACCTGATTTAATAGAGTTCAGTCTGATATCGGCAGTCCTTTACCCCCCTCAAATGTATTACCTACAAACTTGCATCGACCGATTTACACGGTGACCCGAAGCCTAACAAATTCCCGATATCGAAGCCAACATCATCGCTTGGGTCTTCATTAGCAGATGGGTCGCAAGATTTGGAGTGCCGCCCAGCTTAAGAACCGACAGGGAACGACATTTCGAGTCGTAGCTATATGCTTCTCTCAGGCAGTTCCTTGGTAGACCTTGGTAGACCTTCATACGACGTCCTGCCGCCCAATAGTCAACGACATGGTTGAAATATTTCATCGGTCGTTTAAGTCGTCACTCAAGGCACAGGGAGATTCCGTGAAAGCACACTTCGATTCCACCAAATGGTGGACACAACTGCCCCTCATTCTCCTTGGAATCCAATCAGCGTTAAAATATCAGCTTGGTTGTAGCTCGGCAGAGCTCCTATACGACACTACTCTGCGAGTTCTCGGAGACGTTTCTCCCCAGGGCGATATAGAAGTCGTGACCTATGCCGGGAACTGGCGTCACCAAACTAAAAGCTGTCATGCGCCAAATCCACGCAATTCTAACATGTCGTCAGATACGGTCACTGATTTATGTATTACAAATTATCCAAACGTCCACACACGTCTTTGTTCGGCGGGACGCCGCCCTAAAGCCGTTACAAATAGCGGTATGACGGCCCTTTCAGGTCGCAGAACGACGAGATAAATAATCTGGCCTGGAGTTCGGTGACCGAACAGACACGGTGTCTGTCGAGCGACTTCTGCCTACTTATCTGGCCACAACCACACTCTAAAAAATTAAAAATGTGTATTATTACACCTTTTGTCCCGTATAATACACACCAAAACTTCAGTTCTCTGTACAGCGCACTGAATCACAGTACTAACTTTCACAAGAGGCTTGATAGCTGTGAGGTACAACTTATTAAAATAGTTAATGTACGTGTTACTTACTACACAAAAAATGACCGCATCTCCACGTGGTGAATGATGTTGATTGGGGCGAAGCTGTGGTGGTGCTGATGATACTGATTTTATTGTTCATAGGTAGTACTGATGGTGCTGATATTTTTTATTGCTCATAGGTAGTGCTGCGTTCCGGGTTGCGTTTCGACTTTATTATTACTGCTTTATGGTCGGTGAAATGCAGAGCCAGTGGTTCTTCTAGCGGATCAGCTTGAATCCGCTAAAAGCCGTGGGAACGCATCTCCACCGCTTAAGTCAACGGTCCATGTCAGAAAGATAATGTGTGGTATGGAACGTGGTTATATACGCATTTGAGCATTTGACCGCAGCGCCCTCTCGTCTCTGAACGTTGAGTCAATGCATGCAAAGTCTAACGCGATTATATACGCATTTGACCGCAGCGCCCTCTCCTGCATAGACGTTGAGCGGCTACATGCAACGTTTCATCCATGACATCTCCAGCTCTTGAGTTACTACCACATCTCAGAGCCCCCTATTCGTCCCGCAGTCATGGCTCAGTGGTTAAAGGGGTACGGAAACCAAATTCTGGAGCTCATTTCTTTGTTTCAACACGACGCAGGTAGCAGCACAACCACAGAAACATAAATATTGCGCTAGAAAACGCAAGAAAACATATTTTAAAGTGAATTAAACGATAATCAAAAACCATCTGGTAGTTGGTTATGAAGCTTCAATGGAATGTCGTGACGACAACATGCCTCTGAAAGCAGCGCCGCAGCGGTATGTCCGCTCACTGGTATAGATTGCCTAGGCCTGAACGCAATACCGAGGCGTCTTGGTGGAAAGAGCCAAAACGAAGTGAGCCACCTTGGTTTCAGCTCTCGCGCGACGTGCAAACGCGTGCTTCGGTTGTTCTCAGGTTTGGTGCGCGTGCTGGCCCCGCGATATCTACAGCCCTTGGGTACTTCGACAAAGCGAGATTGTAACGCGTTGACGCCTCCAAGTGGCAAAACTCGTCACTACGGTGCGCTTGGTCGTCCAAGGCATGATGACGTCAAGACGTCTGCCGGATCTCCCGAGATGCATCGCGCTCCTCCATGGCTGATTTTGAAGCGCTCGCCAAAATCGCGGCATTTAGAGCATAAAATATAGCCATCTGCTCAAAATACGACCGTGCGATTATTCATTACAGGCTTAGCTGATCATATTGAACTCATTTCTTGATGTTTTCTCTATATTTCAAGTTTCGATTCCGTATCCCTTTAAGGTGATGAACTAGAAATCCATTGGTGTCTCCCCGCACAGGTTCGAGTCCTGTCGACTGCGCAAACATTTTTTTTTTCTTTTTTTAAGAAGACAGATGGGATGGCAATCGATGTGAGCACGGACGCCGGACAAGGCTAGACCCTAAGGAGCTTCGCCCCTAAAAAGAACATAATCGGGGTTTTCTTGGCCCCACTGCAAAACCTCAGTGTTTTCTTTTTGTGGTATTTCATACGTACTTTAGCTGTTTAATAAGTTATATCGCACCGTTATCAGCCCCTCGTGAAATTTCGGGCCGTCTGTTCGGCTATAGTTCGCTGTACGTCAATCTTAAGTTTTTGGGTGCATTATAGGGGAGAAAAGGGTGTAAGGTGATACCCCTTTTCTTAGAGTGCACCAAGACTCATTCACTCCATAATTCCATTTATCAAAGATCTGCTCTATCCCTATTCTTCCCTCCTTCTACTCCTCAACAAGGTCACATCACGTGGGATAGGCTTCTCTGCGGTCTCAAAGGAGTTAGTAGTTAATTGTTTAGACATTGGGAGGTTAATCTAAGAGAACATGGCAACATTGTTACCCAGAGTAGATGAGAAATTTGACCAGTGCAGTACAACTGCTAGCCTCCCTAGTAACAAATCTTGTATGTGTAAGACATTTCTTCGTCCAATGAACGCATATGATCAAATACGATCTTATAAGATTGTACAAGAACCATATAAAGAGATAAAAAATCAATATACGATTATATAAGAAGTTTGAAAACTGATAAGAAGTTTGTTAGAACTTCATATATATTCGTATATTGTTATTTTATGTTCTTATATGGTTCTTGTAAGCTCTTACAAGATCTCAATTAATCATATACGTTTATTGTGCAAAGCAATTTATTACACATATACGATTTTTTGCTAGCGCTGGGGTATTTAACGTGCATCGCGCAGTGGTGATACATGAGTGCACGCCTGTACAATGCTGATCCAGATTGAAATGGGCAAGGGTGGGAATTGAACCCAGTATCCCTGGGCTCTGCAGCGCGAGCTTTCACTCCGTGTGCTCTCTTTGCCGTCTACATCAGTAAAGGCGGGCAATCTGTAGCAGCTAAGAGAAGACAGACGGTGAGTGCGAAAGGTGACTGAAGCCCGTGTAGGCGAACAGAGGTCGAGGGAAATTTGTACGGCGGCTGTCGATCACAGACCCCTCTATTTTATCACCATTAGATAATCTTGTACTATGATGCCTAACTCCTTGTTAGGCTCCGTAACGGGCGATGCACCGCAGATTCCAAACACAATCTGTCCTGTTATGACGCCCCACGCCTCCTAACCCGGTCAGGGCACGCGCTTTAAAGGCGCTGTCTTGAACAATAAAACATTAACAAAAATCCAAATGTAAAATTGTTTTGCAAAGATTTTCTTTTTCGGTTATTCACTGTTTCGATGAAAAGAAATCAGTTACAAAGTTATCACCCTTCGTTGTAGCCAAAGTGCTTGGGCACCTTGTAGGGTTCTCCTACAAAGCTAAAACATTGCGCTCTGGAAACATGTTTGTATAAGTAAACATAAAAAAAGGTAAAGCACACCTCAAGTTGCTCACCATTGTTGACGTGAAGGTGTTGGTGAGCCCTCATCGTACACTAAATGCTATTCGTGGAGAACTCTCCGAGGACGACTTTTTGCACATTCGTGAAGAACTCTTCGAGGGACATCAAAGTTCTAGCGTTGTCTCTGTCAAACGCCTCAAATTTTGGAAAGATTGTGAACAAATTCCTTCGCACCACGTTATCCCCACTTTTGACAGATACATACTCCCAAAGACAATCAAGGTAGGACACCTGAACTGCCACATCTTCCCTTACGTCCCCGACCCCCACCGGCGCCTTTAAAGGGGCGGTGCAACAATATTTAATTCGAATGCTTTTCACTTTACACGAGCTTACTGGCACTAATGGGACTCAAGGATAGTCGCACGCAAAGCCACTGACCAAGAAACTCTTTTTTGCGCTGTAATTTTGAGGACAAAACCGAGCGTTTTCGTTCAATCTCTCCTTCGCAAAACCTGATGACGTAGCTCGGCGGTAGCAGTACCGCCCAGTGACGATAATTGAATGCGGCTCATAGATTGGAACCGAGCATTGCGTGGGCACTCGATTTAGGCTCGTGATAATTACTAGCTCGAGAAGCATTCGAGTAGTGTCCTGTGTCCAATCGCTGCAATGACGACAACAGCCGAACCATAACAATGCCTGGAACTCAGCGCGTGTCCTGTGCCTTGCCAACCCCAGCGCATGGCTATGATCAACATTGGCGGCATATAATCGGCTCCAGATCACGTGGCCGCTTGTTCTGGCTGCGAGTTGAGGGGATGAATTCTGCTCGTTTTCCTTTATTTTTTTTCTGCGACTTCGATTGCGTGTAGTGAAAAACGAACGGGTATTTCACAGGTCATTAACGTCAGGGATTCGTTCTAAGCGGTATTTGCGCAAACTACAAAAATCGTTGCATCGCCCCTTTAATGCTCGCGTTTTGATAAAAAAAAAACACGCAGCTCTCAAGGGAAGAAGACATGCACGAAGTGGGTTGTCAAGGTCAAATTTCCCAGCTCTTGTGAGGTGGCTGTCGACCGCTCCACTAATTGCGGTGAACCGCAACCTACTTATTATCATGTCTGTTGTTGCAAATCGTATTGTTTTATGAAGCGCCATTGATGTTTCTGCTAAGTAGAAACAAGAGCGCAAAGAAATCAGTGCGTATAGTAAATGACGAGATAGGAAGCAGTCGCGCGAAAGGGCGAAAAGATACGAAGAAGAACGGGTGACGATTCGGAGCCACGCCGGTGGCTTCTTGTAACACCATGTAAATAGTAAATATATGTTTTTTTGTTTCCTAGCAACATTCACTGACATTCAATCCGCAACACTGGCCTCCTCTGGAAGCAAAAAAAAAGTTCTTACCAGGAAACTAAGCGAGAACATCCCTATCTTATACGGCCTATTGGGGGCGCACTAGTTCTTATCGAAATGGCTCATCTGGATAAGCCATCTGGATGAGCTAGCGGTTGTATTGCACTGGCAAAATTTATCATCTAAAGCGTCTATAGCTGAGACACCAGACGACCATTGAGGTTGACTACCGTCCGGCTTTACAACTATAAACATATTATAAATATGATCGTTGTTGAACAGCATATAGAGGTTGGGACCGCGGTGCGTATGTAATTATAATTTTTCAAAATACGAGCGATACCTTAACCTTATTTCAAGCTTACACGTCAGGAAAGTGAAAGCAAGCACTTTTATGCTGAGTCCAATCATTCAGGAGCTTAAGGCCGTCATTCTCACACTGCGGTACCACCATCGCTAAAAGTTGCGAATAAAACAAAGCCGTGATAGTCCGAAGAAGCCCTGCATCACGCTTGGTGTCGAAGACCACCCCGGTTTGTCCTGAGAACTTGGCGGCCGATCTCATTGACGGACGGGGCAGCTACGGTTTCTCCATCCTTCGGGGTTAGCAGTAGCACGCGTGCTGTTCCTCCATTCAAGGACAGGTCGGCAGCAGCCACGCCTGTCCTCTTTTCCAGGTCCCCCCTAGGGAGAGGGAGCGAGGTTCTCGCTCTTGGTGGTTGAAGAGCACCCTCTCTCCCCCGCCCCCCCTTACCAAAGGAACTTCATGGGCCTGGGAAGGGAGGGACCAGACGAGCGCGTGTGTCCCCTCGCCCAAATCGTCTGCTACCCTCCCAGCCGGTCGTGCTTGAGGTGACCTTTCTCATACTTTCGTTCGAAAAAATGGAGTCTATAAGGAAGGCGTTTCAAACCTGACTTTATCTGTGCTACAAACTAATTCCCTCGCACGAATGCTGCCACCTTCTATTTCATACTATTTCTTTCTAGTTCTGAGCGCCAGTTGAAGATAGCCATAAACATACCTTCCAATAGGGCTGACGATCGAGAATGTATGTAGGTTCTTTCGTCCAAAAGATCCTTGTACTTTTTCCTTCGCACCTTGGGCTGTCCTCGGATTTATCCCTGGAACTAACTGGGAATCCTTTCACAGTCACAAAATAGATATTTTTTGAGTGATATTTGGTACCTAGTTTAGTCTTATTTCCCGCCTAAAGGCTCTGAAAACAAAAACCCTTCGGTGTATAAACCTAGTGAATATTCTATCTCTCAAGTCATGGGGTTCTGATAAAACATGCCTACTACGCGGTTGTATAATGCCCTTGTACGATCTCGTCTTTACTACGGTGTAGTAGTGTGTGGATCGGCCAGACCATCTTTGCTCATGATGTTAGGTCCAGTCCGCTATTTTGGCTCAGGGCTAGCTACCTTATCCTAACATATGCTTACAAGATTCTGGCTGACCCTCAACATACGACTTACTCTTCACTCACGAGGTCGATGTTTCCTCGTCTTCCTCAATTAGATAGACATCATCGCACCATTAAGCTCCCGGCTTTCGGCATCTTTGCACTTCGCTGCATCTCTCACTAGAGCAGGTGGGCCTCGCTCGGAGAGCCAACGACGGTATTTTTCCCTGGAGTACAATGCCCGTTGCTTCCCACTGGTCCCCAACGAAAGTTGAAAAACATTGCATTTCACATGCAGTTGAACAAGGGGTTTGAAAGGTACAGTGCTCAACGAAACGAAATGAGCCAGCGGAACGCGTGGCCTCCAGAACTTGCTGCGCCATCTACCGATAAAAGACGGGCTGCCTGGTGACGCGAGTCGCACATGCGCAAAACTGATACGAGCGCTCAGCGGCTGTTCGCACACAGGCGCGCAACCCCCGATAATCTGCGCAGGCCATGATTTTGCGGAGTGACCACGTTTATTTTTCCTCAGAGACACTGTCGTGATGATGTGCATGAGTTTATCTTGCTTCAAATATATAAAAAAGAAAAGATAAAGCTTCATTTTTTATTCCATAAAAGATTGATGAGCCAGCGCGTCCGGCCTTTTGCAGCTATAATATATTCATGCAGATAGTTTTATTTTTTCGTGGTTTTATTCAATTTTAGCGAGCGTCTGACAGTCATTAAAAAGCGTGTGCTGTGTCAACATAGTTTATTTGACATGTTACACAATGCTGCGCCTACCAGAAAAAAAATAATATAAGTAACGTGCTTGTTTTATTATCAGCACCTTACTCTAATATTTGCAGAACTCTCCATTGGCTTCACAAATAGCATTCATGCGACGCGGAAGGGATTCATAAAGATTCACCACCAACTCTGGACATTGCCGCAGCCTGTCCCATTCTTCCTTCACAGCATCCCATAGCTGGTCAGTCGTGACGGAGTGAAGTCCTCGCCGCGATAGCTGGATCTTCATGTTTCCCCAGATGTTCTCGATGGGGTTCATGTCAGCCCCTTTTGGGGGCCATGGCATAACCGCCACTCCGCGTTCCTCTAGAAGGTCACGCACACGATTTGACTGATGAACAGGACAAAGGTCATGTTGAAAAAAAAAGCATCCGTCAGGGAAAGGTCCCTCAAGAACGTAAGGAATGAGCTCGTGCTCAATGACGTCGCAATACGTTTCGGAGTTAAGCCTCTGGATTCTTACAAGTGGACCAAGTCCTTCCGCTGACAATGCCCCCCAGACGTTAACGGTTTGTCGCCCACTCCTGCCCACATGCTGCAAGTAAGGGGCATCATACCTGAAACATCAAAATCACAAATTATAAGATCCGGCTTGTTAAAAATTGTCGTGTTGCTCAAAAGTAACATACCGTGCACCTCGCGGTCTCCAAACTTGTTTTCCTTGGTGCCAGTCAGTTGAGAAAGAGGACTCGTCGCTGAAAACAACGGTTTTCCAGTCTTGAATCGTCCATGATGTCTTTTCCATGGCAAACCGCAGGTGGATATCTTTTTGTCGAGGAGTTAAAATTGGCTTCTTGCACGCAGCATAGCTCCTAATACCCGCTTCTGCAAGACGGCGTCGCACAAGTTGGTCACTGACATTCAGACCAAGTTCGCCTCGAACGTCACGGGCCGTAATAAAAGGCTGGTCGACTGCAGCCGCGACGATCCATCGATCTTCCTCATCGGTAGTGGACCTTGGGCGGACGTCGTGAGGAGCGTCATGGATGCGGCCGTTGTCGTCTCGAAACGCCGTGAAAATTCGGGCCACTGCGGTTCGGGTCCTTCCTGTCATCCGGGCGACTTCTCGTTGGGGCATTCCCGCGCGGCATAGGGCCACAATTCGCCAGCGTTCGTGAATTGGCACTCGCGACGGCATCTTCACGAATGGATACTGATGGCAGTGAACCGACAATTTATAGAAAAATAAATGTGAAGTGAAATGGCACTGTGCTTTTTATTAAAAGAAAAAAATATTGCCCTTTTGTTCCTTTTCTTTCATATTTGAGACAAGATAAAAGTATGCACAGGGCGTCAAACAGATCGCGATAAAACCACGCGGCGATTAAATAATAAAAAAAGGCTATCACTCTGCAGAGATTACCCATCGGGGGTTGTGCACAGCGTGGGAACAGCCGATGAGCGCTCGTATCAGCTTTGCACACCTCCGACTCGCGTCACCAGGCAGCCCGTCTTTTATCGGTAGATGGCGCAGCAAGTTCTGGAGGCCACGCGTTCCGCTGGCCCATTTCGTTTCGTTGAGCACTGTACAAGTCAAGTATGACGGTTATGTTCATGTTTACACAGATGGCGCCAAGACACCTTCTGATATTGGCTGCGCTGTGTTTTCGAAACGATTTTACTTGCAGCTTTACGCAATATCAATGGCGATTTTCTGCATTATTCATAAAATATTAAAAAGGGTGGCTCTGTTTTTTCGTCCTCGGAGTGTGATAGTTGCGATTTGCTGCGTTAAAAATACTAAAATATGCGTGTATCACAAATTCAGTGGAAGCTCAACTCTGCTCTACATGACGGCCAAAGTATAGGATTTTGTTGGGTACATAGTTAAGTTGGCATAAAAGGCAACAAGAAGGCCGACAAGGTTGAACGGTCTGCAGGGAACCTTCTCCAATCGGATTCTTCTTTACTATATCAGGGTAAAAAGCCATTTGTAAAATCATCGCTATTTCGTTGCTGGTAGTTGCAATGGGAAATAGAGCGCGAAAACAAGCTCCATGTTACCAAGCTTGCTCTTGGGGCTTGGGAAAACTGTTCATGCGAAAATCGTTCTCATAAAACCTTGTTCTGCCGTCAGAAAATCGATCCCTCTTTTATTTTTTTAGAGGTCCGTGCTTTGGGTGAAAGATTCAACGCTCTGTGATCAGCATCGTTATATTCTCTCTATTTAACATATCATGTGGTACTGTCCCGGTCTATAGCCAAAGCGTCTCGTTCATTTTCCCGAGTTTTTTGACAACAGGGTTAATTTCATTCGGCTCGCCTGCTAAGACAGAATCCCGTGGTCCCTTTTAGTCGAAAAATAGACTTTCTTACTAGCATTGGCTATTTACACCAACTCTAAAGGTTAATGCAATGATGCACCGAGCTGTTTAAGAACTCCCTTTTTTTAATCCTGGTGAGGGGGGGAATAGAAGGGCAATTAAACATGAATCTCCAAACACAACTGAGCTTTATTTCACAAAACAGAAAATTAAATAAGCAACCCAGGGAAAGAACCCTAACAGGCAAAAAGAAGACGGCAATGACAATGCTGGCGTCAGGCCTACCCAAACCATGATAAATGCATATAAAAAGGGTACACCCAGCAACCCCCGAATCAAGACTGTGCAACTAGAAGATGGTCATTTTCACTGCAATATGTATAGGACCAAATAAGAAAATAGTCAAGGGGAATATCCGAATTTTCGCTTAGCAACAAGGAGAAAGAGGTTAGTAAAGTACTAAGAAAACCACAAATCGACAACCACGACAATAACCTCCCCAAAGAAGGAAGACAAGAAGTGCAACTTTGACGCCACGCGTACCTAACCAGAAGTCATCCAGCCAAGGAGAGTATAAAATAACCTCCAAACCAAGACTTCGCAAAAGAGCGATTTTAGATGGCATTTTCATCCTGATAACAGCTAAGAATATAGTCAAGGTGAAACCCGGACGACCGCTAGAGCAAAGAAAAGGTAAGATAAAATAACTAACAAAGAACTGTTAAATATAATGGAACGCGTTCATGCTATTGCCAGTTGCTAAAACAATTGGCATGCCTATAAATCATAAATGACTTTTTACTAAATGTTTGTAACAAACCCTTGCCCTGTGGAGCACTTAAGTATTTTCCCAAACCTCACAACTCCCTCAGAAAGAGAGAAAATTTGCTAATTATAAACCCTCGGATTTGTTTTTTCACCGCTCATCTGAGTACAATTAAACTGTCATTATGACACCTTGCCGACTAACCCATAGAAAGAATCACACTTACAGAAATCTTATACACTACACCCAGATCGTAATTCATGGAAGGGTGCATATGTTTTTTGTTACAACCCACATACTTTGACGAAAATGTACAAGCCGTTCGAGACACAAAATTGCGTTTATAAAGAAGTGCCACACCAAACTTTCCTACTAGCGCCTTAAAGGGACCATGAAATGACTTTTTTACTTTTTCCACATAACTTTTATAATAAACCGTCAATGTTCACTGAATGCCGAACAGGCATCCGTTTTCGTCTCGGTTTATTAACTTCTACACAAAAAATTAATGAAATATCGACTTTTTCTTGACCGCAAAACAAGCCGTGACGTACGATGTTTCCGGAACCGGAAGTTCTCTCTGCAGTAGGAGATGCGAGCGTTAGCGAGTTGGGGTGCGCCGGTGGGTTTTACTGCGCCGATGTCACCGACGTATTTTCTGAATCGGCGCCTCTCATCGCCGCATCGCAGCTGAACGAAATTCAATGAGATACGTTGCGCTACAGCGACAGCATGAGAATAGTCCCATACGCCGGTATGCCTGTTGGGAAGTGCATATGGGAACAATTTGCCGCGGCGTTTTTCGCGGTCTCGGAGATGCAGGAGCGAGCCGACGTTAAAAAAGATACGTTTGAACTGTCAGCAAGAGCCACGTAAATACCTGTTCACACTCGGAGCGGACGCGCGCGTTTGATGAAGTGCTGTATTCGCGCTGTTGGTAAGCGCTTCGGGACCGATCTTTTACAATTGCAACTCGATACTGACGCGACACTCGGCAAAGAAAGGTTGGACCGGTATTGCACGTATACCTCCCACGAACTGTTACAGCTCGACAGTGACGTGCAGTCGGTCAGAATAAAAATGGCATACCAATAACAAAGTGCACATACCGCGCTACGAAGGTAATCCATACAGCGTTTATTTCAGCTCTATATCACACAAAACAAGGAGAGGATCGACGAGGGTCCCTTTTCGACGAGTGTTCGTCAACACTGCCTCGGAAAACAAGGGGAAGAGATTGACCTCACCTCTTAACCTAAAATTGAGGTCAGCGATCAAACTATAATACGGAAGGGTCCACAAGGGTAGCGCGGGCATATTCCATTCAGTACGCCAGCCGGTCGTAGGCAGACGGTCTTGCGACGAAGCAACGCTGCGCCGAGTCGGAGTGCCTGCTAGGCCTATATTCTGAGAGTTTCGTCGGAGCGGGATTCGCGGCTGTTGTCGCTCTTCTCGGGTGTTTGTGGATCCAGCGTTCTTGTTCGTCGTGGTTTGTTTTAAGTACATTTCTTTCTTGCTGCTTGAAGTCGGCACGCGCGAGATGAACACGTAGAAAAATAAACGTTCAGTCAGTCAGAGTTTTGAGAGGAAGGAAATTAAAGGAAATAACCGTTCTGAACTTGGCCCTGCCCTACTGCGCACGCGCAGTAGCTGCTTCGTTTACCACACGATAGATGGCGCTTGGCTCTCAGCATTATCAAATTTGGGAATTTTCGCCACACATCTCTAATTATGCTACAAAATGTGGATCTGAATATTATTTAACAAAACTTTTAGGAAACATTCGCCGGCTATTTATTGTTTACGATCGCGGTGCTGGTGAGGTAGGCTCTTACCCAATAGGCGATGTGGATTCGGCTGACGTGCACCGATTCTGCGTATGCATCGTAGTGAACAGGCAGAGCTTTCGAAGGAAAGAAGTCGCAAAAGAGTCCAGTTTTCTTTTAAAAGTTCTATAGCAAATAATTTTTTTTGGCTCCCTAGTCTTGTGTTTTTGTGTTCCTTTTCACACCTTTTACGACGTGCGGTGGATGAAATTCGATTTTAAAATCATTTCATGGTCCCTTAATAAGGTCACAAGAGACATCATGAAAATAAGGCACAAAGACAACCCTACTCTTTTACTCTTCTCTTGTCCATCTTTCAGCAGTTTAGAATTTGTTAACAATAGATGACCGCAGTTACGAACTCCCTGCTATATTCAGCAAAGGAAAATCTACGGAGCTGCTTCTTTGAGCCGGCACAAATAATTTGAGAGCAAGCCAGCTTGAGCGAGTTCATTAGGACAGACTCGACAACTCCCTATTCAAAAGTTTTAGAATGACAACTTAACCCAGAGAGCAATAGCTTCGAATCTGCCCTACAAAATTTCAAATAAAGGCCATCCTTAATTTAAAAAAAACAAAAACCCACAAACTAAAACCAGCCATTACGAACTTCTAATGAAAAAGGCAGCTCAGGGGCAGTTTGTAAAAAAAAAAAAAAAAAAAAAAAAACTTCCCTGATCTTTTTACCAACAGGTGAATCAAGACAACACACTAAAATATCGTCCACATACCTGCGAACAGGTACTGCACCCTCCGCAACCGCTTCAGTTGACTGAGACACCAGAATATCCATACCTTTAACGTAGAACTCTGACAGAACAGCAGCAATTCGAGAGCCTAAGTAAATCCACTTTTTGCATATATAACTTATCCTGAATTTTGGTCACTGTAGACCCCAAATAAGACTCAGCAAGTTTGATAAAGCTACCGACGTCGATGCCCGATTCCGATTCAAACCGCACCAAATTCAGTTCAAAGATTTCCCTCTACCCCTGGAGAAGAATATGCTCATCCAAAGAATGAAAAAAAAAATCTTAAAGCAGAAAAAAAAATCCCATCCGACTTAAAACGGAAAAATAGAATTTAAGTCAGCGACTGGTCAGCATTTCTCAAGGCAAGTGAGCTAGACGTATCATTGCACGCGAAACTTTTACCTTTCTGAAAAAAACTGAGAAACAACCCTTTTCCAGGAGCGATTATCTTTAGCTATCACTCTCGAAGAAAATCAACATTGTGGCCCTTCAGTAACAAGTTTACGCATAACGAATTTACTTTCTCGCTACTTATCTTGTTTATCAGAGACGGAAAGTCGCAATCCTTCACATTTTTCGTAATCGCTAAACGGCTCAATTTTATAGAACCTCAAAAGGCTGGAAAAGAGAACCGACAACAAACTGTACCTTCTCTTTGATAATCGGAACTTGAATGACGCCCTAACTTACCCGACGTATATGTTTGTAACAGCACTCAACCAGAGCTATCCAGTTCGTCTCTCATCCTCCAAACGGCTCCAAAAATTCTATTCTCATATCTACACGAACTGTTCATCATATTACTCGACATTTTCATATACTAATCAATAAAAGCTAACCATTCATTATTAGATGTGTTTTTGTGTTCCTCTTCACAAATGTTAGCGACAATATCCACTTTCAAGGGCTTTATGTTTAGACAGAACTTAGGCCCATTTTCAAATACACGAATGACAGATTTAGACAGCGGTACGAGACACGGATTACAAATTAGTTAGTTTTCCGTTTCATGACTATGCCTCAGTCGCTATCAGTATCAAGATGCAGTCTACCATAGCTTTGTTCCAGATGCTCGGTTAGGTGGTTATTGTTTACCTTCCTGGTTGGGTACGCGTGACGTCAGCGTTGTTCACCTTATCGTCTTCTTTTCCGCGGGGTGCATGTGCAAGTGTTGTCATAATTGTCTATTTGTAGTTTTGTTTGTAGTTGGCTGGCCTCTTTCCTTTTGTTGCTAAGCGGTCATTAAGATGTTCACATTGAATATGTAGTCAGTTAATATTATGCGTATCACGGTAGAAAAACCTTCCATCTCTTAAGGGCGATGCACACACAGTTACGTCGAGTCCGACTAAATGCTGCTGCATCGGCTTGCGACGTGCGGGTTTCTATGGCAAAAGCTGCGTCGGCTCCAACAAAACTGGTTTTGACGCCGTTTTGTTGGAGCCGACGCAGCTGTTGTCATAGCACCCCGTACGTCGCAAGCCGTTGCAGCAGCACTTGGTCGCACTCACGCAAATGTGTGAATCATCCTTTTGTTGTTGAGTCTTGGTTTGGGGGTTGATCTGTACCTTCTAGAGGAGAGTGTATCCTGGTTTGGGTACTCGTGACACCAACATTTTTATCACCGCCTTCTTTTGGTCTGTCCGAGTTCTTTGTCTTGGTTGTCTATTTAAGGTTGTATTTTGTAAAGTAAACCTCAGATGTTCTTAAAGATTTGTGTTGCCCTGGCCTTCTGTTTACGAACTATAGCTTTACGAAGTAAAAGATTACACATTTCTGAAACCCTCCCCAATACATATTGTGTGTTTTTTTAAGCTCAGATGGCCTTATAGCTCATGCGCTACTAACTTCCAAGGGTTATCATCAATACATCACTTTGTGGGGTGTGTGTGCCCTAGTCAATTGGGTGATGAGTTTGACAGTTTGGCTTAAGCTGCTGCTATTTCTTCACTCGGCTAAGGCTTTAGTGGAATCTTCAGAGTCCGGGATTTTTTCATGTTTACGGTGTTCGCGCGCCTCCTTGATAAAAGCTCCGATTGAATTTAGTTTAATTTTTTCTTTTTTTTACGCTGAACACTTGGGTGGAGTGCACGTTTTTCGCGGTCTTTATTCGATCGTAAAAAGCAAGCGAGGCTTTGTGCACTCCCTCGGCTGCGACATTGTAATACACATCCGCCAACATGGCGCTTCCGTCGTACATTGAATCCGGGAGAAAAGCTCACCGGAGAGAAGCTCACCATAAAACCGGCTGTTGAATCTTGCGTAGCATATATCAATTTATTATCATTCAAATTTGTCAACTTTGTGAAAAGGAAAATGCCCAGTCTTGAAATATTGGCTAAGCTTATTGGTTATATTGCTCCCAAATTAATAATTGCAGGCGAGTGTTTTTCTGATTTACTCTCTAGGCGACGAAAGCATAAGCGCCAACTACGGGGGGGCAGTGGGGCTCGTGCCCCCCCCGGACGGCTTCACGGGGGGGCAGAGCCCCCCCCCCCCCGGCCCCTTTTTAAAGAGCTTGGCTTGGGTCTGCGCCCATCGACAGTGGACTGTTGGCCGTCCTGACTGGCAGCTATTTCACAGGGGCCTGTTTATTCCCGCTTCTTATTTCCTTTCAGGCTTTTAAATGGTGGATCTCGGGACAGTGACAGGTCAGACATTCAGTGGAGAATTCCCCTCAGACGGAGTCAGATGCGCGGAATATGTTGTCTGAATGAACAGCTGAAGTGCCCGCTTCAGCTATGACAGGCTAAAAAAAGTCTTGAAAGCGTCGCGACATCTCTGTCGGTTTTTAGACAACAAAAATGCTTCTGAGAATAGGAAGCATCCCCGACACAGTGAGTCAGTGACTGATTCTGCAGACCTGCTCGCCAAGAAAAAAATTTTAATTTCTTGCGCGTCTACAAATGAATGCCCTTTTGGCCAAGAAAATATTGTACACATTTTTGATTGGTCAGTGAAGGGCTTTACTACCAGTCTTGTCACCGAACAGCGACTCGAATACTCGTCCAGAAAACAACTTTTGGCGGAAAAATTTGTAACCCCAGCTTCGCGCAAGGTATAGTGGTATCAAATGGTCTTTGCTACCGTCTGAGAATTATTTTTGGCCCTCTTAAAATTGAAGTCAGTCGTATAATTAAAGCTTCTTGTGCCACCATTACCCCACTCTCCCCTGCTGCATGTGTTATGCAGCAGGGGAGAGTGCAAAGCAACGTGCAACGAGTCTTGTCACATTTCAAGATGTGGTGGACCTTCTTTCGGGAAAAGCAGGTGAATCCTTGAGGGTGCTCCTTCCAGAAGTTGTCAAGCTTCTACAAATCGCAATGACGATTCCTGTGACTTCCTGTTCGTCAGAAAGATCTTTCTCGTGTCTCCGGAGAGTTAAAACTTACCTGCGCTCAACAATGGGACAGGCCAGACTCAACCATACCGCCTTGCTCCACTGCCACAAAGAGCTCGCTAGGCAAGTGGATCTAGATCTTGTGGCTAACGAGTTCATTCATCGAACGGTAGTTAGAGAAAACACGTTTCATGTTGAAATCTAAGACCACTCTTCTCGGGAATACGCTCTGAAATATCTTCCGTTCCTGAAGCTTGTTATTTTCTCAGTCGTGTGTATCTATATTTGTTTTTATCTATTTGTATAGAATCGAAGAACTGTAATAGTTTTTTTATTTGTGTGTTCTGAGAGTGTAAAACACCACTGTGAAGTGTCAAATGCTGTGCTCGCGATCCCACTATTTGGACGCTGATCAAATTTAAATGTGAAGCATACATATTTTTCTCGGGTCTTTTCCGTAGCATTATTTGACATATTATTTGGAAGAATTCTTATTTTAACTTGCGTGCTTCCGCGAAAGGCTGAAATTATCTGTCTCTTTTATGCACGTGTTCTCATTGCTACAATCTGTTCATTCTGTTTCTTTTTCTTACTTCCTGCTTTTGTGAGTGAGCACGTTAAGGAAATGTACAAAACAAAAACAGCAGTGTACGATGAAATGCGCGAGCAGATACGTCGTTAATGCTTGTATGTTTGCTCTATACTTTTTTTTTTAATTGTAAGCGTTTTGTAACCGTTGCATTGAGAATTGCTCAACGTGTGCCTCGTGTGTCTGTTCATTATAAATGTACCACACGAAAATACAAATATTAAAATATTTTGGTTACAGCAGATTCATTTTCTCCTGTTCACCATTTTCAAAATTAACACTTTTGGTGCGCCTGCGTATCCACTCGGGGAGTTTGGTACTATATGGGCATCTCAAAATACACTTTACACACAAAATGGCCCGCAAAATTTAGATCCTTGGTGCAACAAGTAGGAATATTCCTGAAATACGTGTTTTACTGGTCACATTTATGCAACAAAATTTTAGACCCGAACTACCCCTGCAGAAAAAAAAAAAAGATTCGCTTTTTTGTACTGGTAGTTTAGTCTTGCAATATGTTTGCATAAATGTGGCCAGTAAAACACGTATTCAGAGAAATTTCTACTGGATGCCTCAAACCGCTGAAGTTTCCGGGTCATTCTTTTGCGGAGCGTCTTATTTGGGGACACCAGGTAGTTAGCTGTCACAATGTCCGTGTCCGTTTGTTTATGTCCTTGACCCTTTTTCTCCAGTCTCGGGTTTACCAAAATGCTCGGTAAAAAAGGCTCCGACTGCTGCAGGTGACCCTTATGGGGAGAACCCACGGAACAAATAAAACAAGGACCTTCTCCTCCTCTCCCTTCCCCCCCCCCCCGCAGCCTCCCCCCCCCCCCCCCCCCCCTTTTTTTTTTTGAGCCACATTCCGGGTCTGCCCCCCCCCGGGAAAATGGAAACTCTACGCCGCTGGACGAAAGTTTAACTGAAAACTTGATGAACTTGAAGAACAGGGAAAAGTTCGAAAACTTAATAATGTATGGCTAAAACCTAAAGAGCAAAACGATAATTTTTGAAAATCCGAAAGTGCATGCGCAACAACGCTGTGCCTAAAAGTTTCTTTGAAGGTTTTGATAGCCTTTAAAAACAGGATGCAACGATCAGTAGGATATTGATGTTTTTTTCTTCCACGGACATGCCCGTTTTCTAGCCGTTCGTGCTGGTTTTTCCACATGTTACCTTTGTGTGATAGTGCCCTTCTACGGCTTGTCACCCATGACCTCCAGAGCTGCACCCTCTCAGCGTTGTTTCTTGTGACGCATATACGAACTTAGTGTTCTGTAAGGTAGCGGATTGGGCGAGTTGGTAAACGTGATACATGATGAAAACCGCTCAGACGACGAAGACGGAGTGAAGCCAACAAACACGAAAGGACAAAGCTGTTCTCCCAACTTAAGTTTTATTAATGAAAATAACAGAAAGAAAATAGCGTAGCCAACACTGATAGCATAAACAAACACCGACTTATCTGTCAGGCACCACACAATCTTCGGAGCTTAAACGGTTCACACACCGCTATTCATATTAGCGCGCGAAAAACAAATCTCTTTATCTGACAAAGCTACCGACGGCGAACTGTGAAGCTGTCAATAAATTATTGTCTTTGTTACGAGTGTTCGATGTTCTGATTTTATACTTGCGGCGTAATTAATATACACAACGGGTGATTACTAATTTCTGAGGATTTAGTAAATATGCCCAATGAACTTCAAGAATATTACAAAAAAAGGACAATTATTTTTTTAATGAAGTGACGAATTCTAATTGTGTTAAATTGCCACGTGCGACCCACAATCCGCTAGCTAAGAAAAAAAAGAAATCGGTGAGCTTTTCTGCGCATCCGCTCAAAGGCCGGTGAGCTTTTCTCCGCATCTGCCGGTTTTGCGGTGAGCTTTTTTCCCCAGTAAGCTTTTCTCCAGTGAGCTATTCTCCAGTGCGCTTTTCTCCAGTGAGCTATTCTCCAGTGAGCTTTTCTCCAGTGAGCTTTTTTCCGCCGCCCCGTACATCAGCTGACCGGTTGGCACAGCGAGAAAATGAAGCACTCTGTTTTCTAGCTGTACCTATCGGGAGATGGCGCCACAAGTATACTTGTCGTATCGGTGCAAGGATGTTTAATTTTTTCTTTATTAATAACTTTAGTAACGCGACTGTTTCCTTAAGGTCCTGTATTCCCACAATACTTCTTTTTTTATGTAAACCCTTTTTAAAGCAGATTCTTTTTTTTTTCGCAACAGAGTGTAGATACCGAAAAACACCTAATCTGCGGAGAAAATGAACCCCGAAAAAGAGCAACGAATTTAAAAAAGGTAAAACCCCAAAACACGGAAACCTATAACCGTTTTTACCTCGAGCACCGCAGTAAACCAAATCCTGCTCCTCGCGGAGCATTACTAATTTCTCCCTTCATGTGAATAATTAAGATATGTGCAGGTAAATGTTCGATTATATATTTGTTATCTTATCAAGACTTACAGGTTCCGAACGCCAAAAGCATCGCTTTTTCCTCCAATAACCAAATCTAGTAAGAACTACTTCGCGCCGCGTATGAAGAGTGCGCAAAACTTGCTTTTTTCTTGAGGTGAAAATGGGTATAGGAAAATCCCTGTAAATGGATACGCGGAGCGCAATTCGCCTTTTCCATTCCATCTCTCCCTGCACGACCTCAATCTTGAGCGAAGACGCCGGTCCGCCATGATTGATCGGCGCACCTCCCTGTCTTTTTCTCGGCCTCTCTCTCTCTCTCTTTCTCTCCGTTTTCACGACGGCATTTTTGAGCGGAGCTTGCCGGAGCAGCCGGGGAGGAGGAATATTTTGAACGGTACATCTCGTCACGTGTATATATGCGGGATATTCACGTATAATTATACTCCGTCTCACCGTTACTTGGCAAGCTGCGAAACGAGACATTGAGCCAATCAGTGCGTCAGGGGGAGACACGTGATTCACTAGTTACGCGTAGTGCAGTGGAAGCCACGGGCGGGAGAGAGAGAAAAGCCGCCTTTGGGCGAATTTTGAGTGGCAGGCTATTCTTCTGGAAAGAAAAAAAACACCTCTGGGACACACAGAGGAGGGTCCAGGTAGGGGAGGAGTTCCATCTTCCCTTCTTCTCAAACTTGTTAGGTTACACTCCCGCCATTGTACCTTTGATAATATTAATAATATTTTTTTTTTCATTTCTTTGGAGAAACACTTACAGTAACTGGGTCACAAAAGCAAAGAAGACTGCTGATCCGTGAGACCAGGCCAACAAAAAACATTTACAAATGAAAGGAATAGAACACAGTATTACAAGTAACACAATAAAGTAATTAAACCGAATTTTAAAACACAGCAATATTTGCGCCACGTAAAAGGAACTATTCTCCACATGCAAATGAAAACGAAATCGCTGAGCACTGAAACACTAACAGATTCTAAACACCGTACGACCTCACGTGAAACATGCAATGAAGAATAAATGAACATCAAAATCGCGTAACACAAAAAATGAGTTAGGAAAAAATACGAACAGGGAAATCAAGTTTCCCTGTTGGGAAATTGGTGGCCGAGTGGGCTAACGCACACCAGCTCGGATCACGTGGAGCGAAAGCTCGCGCTGCAGAACCCAGGGATCCTGGGTTCTGCCCGTTTCGATCTGGATGAGCATCGTACCGGCGTGCGGTCGTGTATCACTACTGCGTGGTGCACGTTAAAGACCCCGGGCTAGCGGTTTTACTGCACTGGCTAAATTGCTCATCTACAGCTGGGAGACTCGTCGCCAGTTGAAGCAGACCAAGTTCTAGGCTGTATAAACATACAACAAACCCAATTTTTCAGGATTTAAATTCTAGACACCACTTTTTAGGAGCTCTCTTTGCCGTTAGCGTGGATGATATACTAATCAAAATCTCTGGTGATTTATTAAAAAGGGAAGGAATATAATGCCGTTTTATTCTCTTTCCGAAGCTCGTAAATATTCCGGGTATCACGTTCCCTTCTGTGCACCTCAGATTGCTCTTTTTGACCTCAATTTCGGAGATCGTTTCATAAATTCCTGGTGAATAATACATATTTCTAAGTTTACAAAAACACATTATATTTATTTATTTTATTTTTATATATTTGTACTAGGTTTTCATATGTGGTTCCGTACGCAACCTTACTCGCAATCCGTTTGAGTAGTCATCTATTCCCAGTTTTTTTTCTTCTACACATTGACCGAAAACAGTAACACAAGCATGATTCTCCTAAGGCCAGAAAACAGCTTTCCTAATATTTATACCACAAACGCTCTTTAACCGGTAAAGATACGCGGATATTTTGCGAAGAGTTTTTTTTTAAGAAATTCTATGTGATGGTTCCCTAAAACATGTTCGTCAAAAAAGATGCCTAAGTACTTAACACACATCGTATGGAAGTGCCATACTTTTGCAAGAGTTGTCATGCCCCAAATTTAAATAAATACCTACCGTTAGCTTCACCTGTTTATGGGAATAACGGAAACAAATAAGTTTAGTTTTGTTGCTATTTACTGAAATAGTATTGGCAGAAAACCACTGCAATAACATGTCCACGTCCTCTTGAAATATTGAAATCGCGTTTTCGTATCTGTCATATGGTAAAAGTAAAACTGTACCGTCTGCATATAAGAAGATTCTAGACTGTAGCGGTAAAAGGGTTAACTCATTTATGTAAATGTTAAACAACAACGGGCCCCAAAAGTGCTCCCCTGAAATACACCGCACTGAATCCGAGTTTACTACTAACACAATTTTCTATTTTCACAAATTGAAATATGACTGTGTGGTAGTCATCCAAAAAATAATAAAATCTGAAGCCCATTCATTCAAGTTTTCGTGGAAGTAGCGTATTATCGATGGTATCGAAAGCTTTGGATAGCTCTAGGAATGAAGCAAGAGCAATTTTATTGTTATCTAATGTATCGTTGATACAGTCCGAAAAATCTTTTAAAAGTGGTGTGCTTTTATTTTTCCGAAAACCGTACTGCAAATGAGTAATAAGAGGAAATTTTTCACAGAAGGAATTCATATTTATTTCAACTCATTTTTTTATGATATGAGAAATTACTGGCAATACAGATATCGGCCGGTAACTCCTGAAATCTTTTTTTATTATCGGCTTTGTAAAGGGGCCTAATTACTGCAACCTTTAGCTGTTTAGGAATTTTTGCTGTTGTAATGGAAGCGTTAATTATTTTAAGTAGTACTTGCTTTAGATGATCGATATTGTAACGCAAAATGCGTATACGTATTTTGTTTATACCTGGAGGCTTTGTTACGGACATAAGATTTACTATGGTTACAAGATCATCCTCACACATTAGAGGCGAGTCTGCCGAGGTTTTGTTACTGAACTTGGGAGCGTATGATTTTGTTTCTTCTGGTATAATTTTCTCTCTTAAATATTTAATGTCTTTGACAAAATCACAATTAGAAGAGTCTGCTAACATCGAGTAGTCATCCACGTGTGCGAAATGCTTCTTGATTGCATTATCAATATTACATTTTTCTTCCTTCTAATTAACCGATTGACAAGATTCCAGGTTTCCGCTCAATTGTTTACCGACTGGCTAAATTTTCTCATGTAATGCTTCCTTTTTGCCAATCCAATTTTGGATATTAGTTTATTGTGCACCTAGCAAAACTCCTTGTTTAGAAGCACGTCTTCAGGTTTAAATTTACATCTGTTCCTTCGCCTGTCCTTGGTGTGACATAATCTTAAAAGTTCTTTGGCAATCCCCACATTTTCTGGTCGTCGCTGTGTGAGTTTTACTTTCCTTTTCAATTTTCGGTATATATTCTGTG
Source organism: Ixodes scapularis (assembly GCF_016920785.2). Taxonomy (NCBI): domain Eukaryota; kingdom Metazoa; phylum Arthropoda; class Arachnida; order Ixodida; family Ixodidae; genus Ixodes; species Ixodes scapularis. The sequence goes on along the minus strand of NW_024610265.1, from coordinate 148,331 downwards.
GGTACCATGGCGGCTCCCCAGCCCAGTTGCCCGACTGCGGGGCACGGGTGGCGAACTTTCCCGCTTGGCGGCAGAATCAAGCCAGGCACGCGCACATCGCGCGCGCAGTCTTGATAAGGCGGATCAGACGCGCCGCACAGGCTGGACAGGCAGTCGCTGGCTGGACTGAAGCGCCGCCGGTGCTCGTTGGTTTTTGTTAGTATTGTTCGTCGTCTCGTCAATGTCTAATTAAATGAAGTTTCTTGTCGAAACCGTTGGCTCCGTGTTATTCCTCTGGGTCGGGTATGCCGCAAGGCAAACCGACCACAGTTCTGAAACATGCCTACCAAAGTATTATATGCTGAAATGTGGTCCAGGGAGAGTAAAAAAAATGCAATCATATGTTCTAATTAATTGGTTTCTTTTTGCTGTTATCCAAAATTATTCTACACCAGTTACTTCCTACTGAATATTCAGTTTGCCTTTCAGCCCATATCAACAATATAGTAAAGTAATGATCCGCCACTTTTTTTTCTGATGACGTCAGCTAGCATAAGCAAATTACTGACTCTGGTAACTATATGATATATAATTTTGTATTAATTGTATCGCCATAATGGTTTTATCTAGTGAAGTCATGTATTAAATACATTATCAAGTCCAAAAGAAGAGAGACTGTCAAGGTAACTCGAGACTCCGTATTTAGCCTCCTTGAAAACATCAAGGTTAAGAGCACCGGCGAGAACGAAATATTTATTATTATGAAACTTACTAAATAAAGCAGACAGTTTTGCGATGAACAGATTAATCTTGGAGCCCGGTGGCCTATACACAGCACAGACAACGTAAGAGACTACGTCTCCGTGGATGGATACAACGCATGCTTCTGAATGTTCCAATGAAATTACAAGTCTATCCGATGTACACTTCTCGTTAAAAAAACATTACTAGTCTACCACTTTTTTTTCTCGGCATAAATAATATGCATAGACATCATCTATGGTGAACGTTTGGCATAATGTTTTTTCTAGATTAATCTCAGTTAAAGATGAGAGCGTCCAAGGAAAATAATCTTTCTAATAAAAGCACCATTCGTTGATCCCAGTGTTTATTTAAACTACTCACATTCAGGTGCAGTAAGTTTAACTTTATTTCACCAACTTTTACTTCCCTTAAGAATCGGCTTGTGTGTAACTCTTCATGTTTAGCTATTTTTTTCTAATTCTTCGATTTGAATAAACAGCTCAATCCCCTTTTTGGCGTACAAACATTTTCCCATTTCTGGTCCATATAAACTTGTGGGTTTTCTCTTTAGACGGTTCTTAGCTTGATATAACAAATTCCTGTTTCGTCTGGTTACGTTTTCAATGATATAAATGTGTTTCTTCCTCAGTGCCACTCGATTTTGAATTCAGATGCCTCTCATTTTTTCCTCCTTGAACCTTACCGAGAAGGAAGGTATTTTTATTTCCTTTGCTCTAAGCTATGCACTGCATCGACGGCTTCATCTGTTAGTTCGGTAAGTCGTATTTTTGCGGCAAATTCAATAATTACTTCCATTGCATCCTCATTCGGCTGTTGAGTGACTCCGTGAATTTCAATATTCTGTCGTCTAGAATATTGCTCAGGCTTGTCCCCTACGGTTTTTAGCTCCAGTATTTCCACACCCCTTTTGGTAATGTTTTCCCACCAATTCACTAGTCTTTTTCTGCAGACCATGAATTGTTTTTTTTCAAAACTACCCAGTCCTAAAAGTATTCCGTCCTGTTGCGTGGAAAGGCTGTTTAAGAATGCCTCTATCCCTTCAACGGTTTCGCCGTGATTATCAAGTTTTGCCAACATATCATCTACTTTGTTAGTTTGCGTTTCCAAGCGCTTTTCAAATGCCGGTAATCTGACGAGAACGTCTGTCAGCCGCTGGCCGATTACTTCATTTTCCTTTATTAGTCTTTCGATGTTAGTTCCCCGTTGGGTTTTCCTGTGCTAGATGTCACTCTCTTATATATAGGGGCTTTTGCAAATATGCTAATTGACGGCTGGCATGTACTGTGTATGTATTATACAACCCAATCCTCTTATACAACCCAATCCTCGTGGCTACCTTGGGGCACAGCTTTCTAAGCATTTTGTCCCACGCCAGAAATTTCCCACTGTGGTCGCAGTGCTTGCCTTCCGAAAATTTCAACCTGGGGCTGTCTGATGCCACAGATTTCATGTACGCAATACATTCAGACATTTCGAAGGCTCTCAAAGACAAGAAGAACAAATGCAGACCAGCGAAATTCAAGAAATAAGTCCGAGAAGTTCAAATGAAAGAACTACGCTTACCTATAAAAAACAGAGGCGCGGCGTTAGCTTCTTAATTTAGTCAAGTATTTTGCTGGTCTGCGACAAGTTTTTCAGCGTTCAGGGCTTATGTAGTCGAATCCTCCGGACACTCGATGCTGCTGCAAATAGCTGGATCAGCTGATAATGGCCTGCCGGGCGCCGGGCGATTGCTCCAAGCGCGTGCAACCGTAGCTAGAAGACTTGGCGGCGATCCGATCGTCGTCCTTTGCAGCGGTGTTGATGCAATGGGAATCTACAAAACAAAGGCGCGGCGTTAGCTTCTTACTTTCGTCGAGAATTTTGCTAGTCTGCCGTGAGGGCTGCCACGCACGTGCTTCGCGTCCTTCATTCTGATTGGCTCGATGAGGCCTTCGCAGTTTGTCTCACGGTTAACATGCCGTAAGACAAAATGCCGTAAGACTAACCGTAAGATAAAACATATCAGCAGGTGAACGGGAATTAGCACGCTGGCCCGAAAACTCCTCTAGGGCATATTTTAGAGCATACTCTTATGCGCCATTTTACTCCTTTGCAGGGCGGCAGGTTGGTATTCGTGGAACACGTGGCCTATCCAGAAGGGACCTGGGGCTTTCTAATACAGACGCTGGTCAATCCGCTGTGGTCTTTCACCTTCCTTGGATGCCACATAAACAGGAGACCGGAGCGCCTGTTCAAGGATGCAGGCTTCGACCAGATCGAACTCAATCGAGTGTTTCTCTCTATGCCTGGAGTGTTGAGTCCCGCCGTGTACGGCTGCGCCGTTGTAGTCAAAGACTGATCCTGTCGGCACGTACGCTTTTTCTTTTTTTACAGATGCTGGAGCTAGTTCTGCACGAAAAACAGTGTTAGTGGTTGCGCGTCACATGTAACGAGGTTACTCGATTCTTTTTTGGTAACGTAGCAACATATTCGTTACGCTTTTTTTTGTTTTTTCAAAACATTGACGCATAACATACTCACGTTTTTTTTATTTACAGTGATGGGTAACGCAGTTAGGCTCCTCGTTTAATGTTTTTGCCAAGACTTCAAAATTAATACACTTCTTGTTTTAGGAGCCAAGTCATGTATTCTCGCACTCATCCCACAAACCTTGAAAGCATTGCCTCTCTTTTACAGCGATAGCTGCTATGGGCTCTTGCCACCACTTTATATGACGTCCGTCGTCGATGTAGTAGCAGTAGTTGCAGCTGTTGATGTAGTAGTTGTAGTTGTTGTAGTTTGAGATGTAGGGCATCCGTCGTCGATGTTGTAAAATCCTTAAGAAAGAAGAGGAAGGTTTACGAACTCAGGTAATCCAGAGCTTTTTTTTTTTTCTTCGTGGCCAATTTAGACGAAATGACTAAGCGCATAGGCATACACACAAGTACAGGCTATTTTATAGCGAACCGGTCACTTAGCGGCGGACGACAATACAGTCGATATTTTTTAAACACGCCAATTACTCAAGTACTGGCAACCAGTCAGGGGTATCATGTAGCGCACAGTAACCCTCGCGCATAAACGTTACGGTTTCAATTAAAATGTTTTTTACTGTTCGAATGTTCACACCAGTATTATTAACACTCATTTTTGTCCTTCATGGACTGTGGAGGCGGAAAACCATGAACATATTGTAAGGAACCTCCCCTCGTTTTCCAGGGGTAAAAAACCAATGCGGTGCTCCCGTGCTCAGTTAAAGGTAGGTCCTTTTTCAGCGTACGTTGAAGAATGCCATAGTAGAACACTTAGAATTCACCGACCACGGTACAAATATACCTTTCTAATATAGCCATGGTTTAACAGGCAGGGCGCCGCACTGCAATTTAAAGAAAAAAGATTTCACCGAAGGTTTGATCGGTACACAGTACATTCACCAATAGATACGTATCGGCCATCGCACATCTACTAAATCTTTATAAAATCGTTTTCAGGAAATTTAACTGCAATATTCAAAGGAAAGACGCACTTTGAATATTCAAAAGAACGCACAACTGCACACAAAAACCTTGTACACTCGCACATATTTGATCACTAAGGACAGCACAAACCCATGAAGCGCGTACTCCAGTTGCACCTGCATAATAGCACGCAAAAATTATTTCTGGCCATGTAAAAACACAAGCCTAGGCACAATTTGTCGTAGATATAAATGGGTCAATCCTAGACAACCATAAGGAACAAAACGGAATATTTTTGTACGCGCCGAGCGCTTTTAGCTTGAATTCCTCTCGAAAAAAAAAAAAAAAAAAAAACTTATTGCAGCTTCTGCACGTTGAAGCGCGGCATACAGATTAATACCAAGTTTTTACAGTTAAAATATATTATAAACAGTAGTGTGCTCAAACGTCGAAAAGTTCCCACCCCTCCAAACTTCCGCTTTTGCCCTCACCTTCTCCGTATTTTCGCTCCATAGTTGCTTACTGTATCGAGTGGCACCTCGAGATACCTCGCAGGCAAGGCCGTACACAGAACATTCATAAACTATTCGTGTGTGCTGGTCCAGTTACCATGCCAGAGACCTACGCATTCGCCCTAGTTGACACCAATACCCATTTACTTTAAAAATGAGATATCAATGCTGGTTACCTCAAGAACGTGTCCTTGGTCGACACAAAAATACAGAAACGTCGTATGCATAAGAAAGAACCATTACTTCACAAGAGAGTAAATCAAAACAACCGCATCTCCACGTGGTGAATGATGTTGATTGGGGCGAAGCTCTGGTGGTGCTTGTCTGCGTAGACGCTGAGCCGCAGCATGCCGAGCCTTTCGTTCGTTTTCATCCATGTCACGCTGCGGTCAAATGCTCAAATGCGTACATAACCACGTTTCATACCACACATTGTCTTTCTGACATGGATGAAAACGAACGAAAGGCTCGGCATGCTGCCCCGTACGAAAATGTCAGATTCAGGCCGGAATGAAAAATGCCGGTTCCGCCTAGACCCAAAATTGGGGCACCAGCTTGTATCCAGCCCGGAACCGCGCAGTTCCAGTCCCATTTTTAAACCCAGGACCGTTGCACCGCCGGAATTCCCGCTGCGCTCACCACTGGACTCTACAAAAGAATTTCGCGTTATGCCCTTAGCCGTTACAACCGAGATCGTCGTGATTTCAGACCCAGGCGGAGTGGGTCTGAAATCGCGACGATCTCTCGCTTGTAACGGCTAAGGGCATCGCACGGAAGACTTCTGTAGAGTCCAGTGAGCGCAGCGGTAATTATGGCGGCGCACACGGTCGTCCAGGCGTCGTCGCGTCGTCATTAAACAGTGCACGGAACACACACACACAGCACGCACAAGCACAGTATCCAGTGTTGAGTGCGTCGGGAAGTTCCGGCGGGCAAGCGGTATCCGAGTTGCCCAAGTATTGTCACCAAGCACACCAGCGCAACCAGATGCCGAGCCAAACTGCAATGGGTCGGCAGCTTCATACTATATAAAGATTCAAAGCCGAGGTCAGTGGGTATCCATCCAGGGCAACGATGGGCGCGTCAGTATCCTTGCGCCCGCAGCGCGAACGTCGCCGCCGGCCGGCAGTCCGACGGGAGCGGAGAAGAACCGAAACTGTCGAAGCGCTGCCGCTGACTGCAACAGACAATGAATGCAAGGCGCGCGTCGTCGCCAAACACGGTGCACGGAACACACACACACACAGCACGCACAAGCACAGTATCCAGTGATGGAGTGCATCGGGAAGTTCCGGCGGGCAAGCGGTATCCGAGTTGTCCAAGCATTGTCACCAAGCACACCAGCGCCAAGCGCATCCAGATGCCGAGCCAAAGTGCGATGGGTCGGCAGCTTCACACTGAATAAAGATGCAAAGCCGAGGTCAGTAGGTATCCATCCAGGGCAACGATGGGCGCGTCAGTATCCGTGCGCCCGCAGCGCGAACGTCGACGCCGGTCGAGCGCCGACCGACCGTCCAACGAGCGCGAAGAACAAAACTAAACTGACTCGCAGACAAAGCCGGGCGCGCGCGCGGAGAACGCCCGCTCGCAGCGCCCGCGTAGGGGATGCAGCGGAGGCGCCTGTCCCTAACACGTGACACGCGAGAGACCGCGAAAGCGGCGAAAGTGGCGTAAGTTCTCCGTGGTTCTCCGCCATCCCCCCCTCCCTCCCCTCCTCCAGTCACGCATTTGCGCGCCCACGGTTTGCGCGCCCGCTGGCTGGGAGCCGCTGGCTGGGAGCAGACCCTACTGGAACAAGGGGAGCGGATCAGATTCACCGATCACCGTGCGATTCCAGTGCGTTGCGTCTCACTGGATTCGACTGGTTATGCCCAGAATCGCGCTGATCGGAACTGTACAGAAGTTCAGAACTCCGCGGACCCGAACTGGGACCGCTCCCATCTGACATTTTCGTACGGGGCGGCTCACCGTCTACGCAGACAAGCACCATCAGAGCTTCGCCCCAATCAACATCATTCACCACGTGGAGATGCAGTTTTCTTTTTTTTTGCCCTGCACGAGCACGGGAGCACGTGCTCACGTGCTCGTGAGCACGAGCATCCGACGCCGGACATCGGACGGACATACGGACATGTCTAGCCCCTAAGAAGCTTCGCCCCTAAAACACGTATACAGTCAATAGACAGTTTTGGTATAGCATTGCTGGATCTTACGTACTCAATACGCAATAGTATAGCGTACGCTAAAAATGACCTGCTCGGACCGAATTTAGTTGTGCGTTACGTTTTCGAGTGAACACCGCGCATAATCTTGGTTAAATTTGCTAGAGCCGTAGAATTCCGCGTGCTTATAGCGCAACCATGCTTCTGGAAAGAAATATTGAAAAAGAAAAAGTGTCCAATCATTTTATTTCAGATTAAACCAAGCCACAGCTGCCTCGTCAAGCGCGCTTTTCTGCGGGTTACAGAGGCTACGAGTAAAGAGTGCGTAGCCAAATTCGATCACGGAGCCTTCGTCAGTCGTCCCGCGGAAACGGCACCTTTTATCAATGCTATCGCGGAATGAAACTCATGACCCTGATGTCCAGTGCATAGCGAGAACTTCGGCGATTTCTTTTAGCGTCGTTCGTGCGTCGGCGATGAACTGTGGGATTAGGCTTAGCGTTGAGCATATTGCAGCGTCGACGCACACTGCGAGCGTCGAACATTTCCACTGAGCACTCCTTCAGCTGCAGGGCGATCTGATTCGACCGCGGTAGGTCCCAGAAAGAATCGCCGAGCTGAACACCACGCAGTTTCACGTAACACAGAACTTCGAAAATACCACGTCGCCCTTGCTGCGCCAGTCGAGGCAACCGCCATCTTGAAACTGGCGCTCTCGTTGGGTCCGAGATCTCTCGAGAACGTCCCGCAAGGCCCGCTAGCCAGCAACGCAAAATCCCCAGCGTTGCGTGCGTACGCAATAAGCTAGCCCTTCTATCGCGTTCTGCGCATGCGCACTCACGACCCGCAATCTCCTTGCGTACGCAAAGCTATAGCGTACGGTCCACTAAAACTGTCTATTGTTAATAAGTTTTAAACGTAAGGGTTCCAAGTAAATCGGAAGCCGCAAGGGTAAAAGTCTATAGCCTTGCCCTACAGAAAAGCGGACTTGTGCACTTTCACTTACGTTCTTATTTACAGTGATTGACAACGGACAATTTGCATGCACAATTTTATAACCCTCTAAAATTACAGACCCGACATCCGCATGCCCCAAATTATAAAAAAAAAAAAAAGCCGGTGCCGGGGGACATTGAACATCCTCGTTGGGCTCATTTCGGGTCCGGCGGCCCGACTACGGTCAAAAACCGGTCCCAACACCCTCTCCCTCGGCGGAAAGGCTGCCCCCCTAGTACAGTATTTGCACGCGCTTTCGCCGGGCCGGGGGAAGAAACGGCTGTGTGAATGAGGCCTAATAGGGAGTTTTAGTCGACCGTGTTTCCCCCTCCGCTAAGCCCCTCCGCTACCCGGAACTCAACAGCCAGGGCCATCGGCACGAAGGCGTAGTGACGATTTCTTCGTTGGGGAGGGCTTAGCGGAGAGGGAAAAACGGTCTACTAAAATTCCCTAATAACTTTTTCGGCCATATTTGCTGTTACAATACTTTCTAGGGGAACTAGTTCACTCGTCACAGTCAAAGAGGGCATCTCGTTCTAGGTGATCCTGTGGTAGGGAGATATGGTCGCATCGACCCTCCGTCATAGGAAAAGTGGACAAACGTTTTCACTTCATTCATCACCTTTCTGACTTTTGTTTATCTTGTTTTCTAAACAGTCTACCATCCCACAAGGGAGTATTGTCCTTCGTTGTGACCGCTCTTTTCCAATGCAAGCACTCTTAAGGGTTCCTTTTAGAGGGCTGACCTTTGTAAGGGAGTGCTAAGGTTTAAAAAAAGTTTTTGTTGATCTGAATAAGGTGAGCGTGTTAAAATGTTGATACTTAAAACTAAAAAAAAAAGACACGAAGGACGTGGACGATACAACTTTTATTTAGCAACGACGTCTGATTACGGATTCAAAATTTCCGGCTGTGCCCGAGATCACACTGATAAGGGGGTGCTAAAGAGAGGAATGAATGGGAGAGGAAAACCATGAAAGTTAAAATTGGTAAACGAGGGGGCAAGGGTGGAGGATCCATGATAGTTTCTTTCTACGGAGAGTTGGAACATTCTTTCCAGTTCCGGACTGAGAAATTTAATTTAATGTGTTGATCGAGTTGAGCATAACAGCCAGCCAAGCGGCCTAGCAGATAGGCCTGGTTCATTAGACCGAGACCTCTTCCGCTTACTATCGTATCTGCGCGACCACGGAGAAAGGTTTCGCGACCCTCGCTGATTTCCTCGGACACACATGATTCTTGGTTCAACTGTAACCACAAGCATCCAACTAAAATCACTAAACCAAGTAATTAAGCGAACAGACTTACCATATTTCCTAAGCAGCTCTGGCCCACGTTCTCCGCTGAGTCCCTGTTTTTCCTCCCAGCGGTCAAAACAGTCAAAACTGTTGGCGCGAAAAAGCAGGAAGCAAAGCCAAGACCTCCTAGAAGCTAAGGCCGTAGCGCTCTTCTCGTGACGTCGCAAAGGAGGGCCATCGATGGCGCGCGTCGAAGCGCCGAAACGAAGGCAACAATCGTGGATCAACCGTCGTAACAACGGGCCTTTAGTCACGAATGCATGTCCTCTTAACTATAATGAAAGCTGCACATAGAAATGGGGCTAAAAACATTTTATAACACGGGCAAAATATTACACCGCTAAATAATCGGTATGAAACGGCACGAGGTATGCGTGTAAGACGTCTAAAAAAATGGGATTGTTTTAAGTTCAAAACATGGAGCCAAGCAATTAGTGCTGTCGGAATGCATATTTTATACAAAATTGCTTCCATAAAATGGCGACAGATGCTGTGATTGGACACAGCAAAGCGGATCACAGTAAAATCTAGGCAGAAATAGTCAATGCGGGCGCGGCTACACAACTGTAACTTAAAATCATTTAAGCGGTGTTAACGGATGGTCACTGAATTATTGCATTACACCTGAATTATTGCATTACATGCCGTTCTGCTGTGCCATCTCGGGGGGCACGTTCAACACTAATGCTGAGGGAACAAAAAAAGCCGAGCAGTCTTCGACAGAGGCAAGCGCAAGTAGGATGACTTCGAGGGATCACGTGCTTCGTCAAAGTGTTGACTTTAATGTTGCCTCGTTCTATCGCCTTGCTCCTGCTCTCCTGTTTCGTGGCACCGGCAGAACTTATGGTGAATTCCGCTCGCAGATCTCGAGTGCTCCAAAAGCACTCCATTGGAGCGCGCATATTCTACACGCAGATCTGGCTCGAGTTGGTCATCTTCCGCTCGTAGATCTCTGGCAGCGCCTACTCCACGGAGCGCCTCAAACCCCGCCAAACTTACTCTGCGGGGTTTCGCAGATACTCCCGGAAATCGACAAAGCGGCCCACGTGATTTCCTTCGAAATCGGCAGTGCGCATGCGCTGCCGATTTCTGGCTCGAGTTGGTCATCTTCCGCTCGTAGATCTCTGGCAGCGCCCGCTCCACGGAGCGCCTCAAACCCCGCCGAGCTTGCTCTGCGGGATTCCGCAGATCTTTCCGGAAGTTAACAGGGCGGCCCACGTGATTTCCTTCGAAATCGGCAGTGCGCATGCGCGGCGAGGTTGAAGGGGTCGGCGGGCCGGTCGGGTCGTCGAGTTGGATCTCTTCGGGTGCATAGGTTGTTTACGCGGGATTGTGACGGCTCGAACGCCTCTACCTCGCGTAGAGGCGTTCGAGGATACGATACATGTTGAGTGTGGTAAATCGTAAGCGCTGACATCTGAGAGGAAGAACGAGAAAAAGAACGTCAGAAAAGACGGAGGCAGACGCAAGGTTAGGCCTGCTCCTTCTGCAGGCAATGATTGTTTACCTTTTTACACTGCATTCAGTCGGCATTTTCCCGTGCAGTAAAGCAACAAGAGATTAGGCAACGACCATGGAAGTGATGGTTTGTTACCTTTGTTTATTAAAGTCGTACCAGAAATCTTAACTCCACCGCTGGCAATCGCTGTCCGTCCCCCGCCGCTTCGAGGCGGCCGAAAAGTATGTGACGGTGCCGAACGCGGACGTCTTCGTTATGTGTGACATGGGCGCCGTGGTACGTATAATTTCGCCCGGCCTGTGTCGCGCGTTATTTCTGCAGCTAAGCAGTGACAGTTGTCACTGGTCGTCGCAAAGATCAGTCGGCTGAGGCCTTGGTGGGCTTGCCAAGTTCACGGTGTAGTCAAGTTCGAGCAGCGGCTATTTTGAACGGCGGAGGGGGAAGCGGTGGGGAGGGGTGTGGGGGAGGTCGCTTTAAAAATGCAATTCTATCTTCCCCTCGTCGATTCGGAGCGGGTCCCAAGGGGCGGAATTTTGCCTCCTTCGCGGGTTTTGGTAAGAACTCCGGATCTATGAGTGGGTTTAACCATTAGACAGAGTGGAGCTTCCCAATGTGAGCACTATATTTCCTTGCTCCGGACAAGCGGTGAGCGAGAATACTACAATATAGATAATGTACGCGGTGTTTTTTTTTTTGTTTTTTTTTTAAGCTTAACTGAATTTTTAAAAAAAGAAAGAAAACATGAAAGCTACATTAATGCGGTTTGCGCAGGTGAGTTTTAAGGCCAGGGGGACATAGTATAGGGGGCTACCCTATTGAAAATTCCATCAAGGTACGTAATTTGAGACACTGACTGCCAGTCAGCAGCCCTGGTGGAACGTGCCCTGATGGTTCATCAGATGACGTCTGACTGCCACTGATGGAATGTCCCAAATTACGTATGTGGTGGTCTTTGATGGAACGTACTGTGGTGGTCTTTGATGGAACGTATTGTGGTGGTCTTTGATGGAACATATTTGACGGAAGGTGTGATTGTGATCACTGCTGAGCTGATAGGATAGGCTAACCAGATTGCAGCGTTGCCAGAGAAACTATTGCATACTTTCGACTGCCATAGGATCACTGCAAGTTAACTTCAAGGAGAACAGCCAATAAAATGACCAGTAAAATGCAAAATCAAACCTGTTGTATCTTTATTAGGTCACAGAAAACGCCTGCCTTGAGCGATGCTCGATCTGAAAAGGTAAAACAAACAGCACTGTTAAAATAAATTAAGTTAAAGCAAGTGGTAACTGCAATGGTGAAACTGACAAATGATGATTTGGAGCTCTTGCAGCAGGCAAAAACTGGTTTTGGGGCAGACATTCTCACTTTTGGAGCAAACATTTTACCAATGTTATTGCGTCATTTCCAATGCAGAAGTTCAAAAATGCTATATCAACTTGGAACCTAATGCCGGTGCTGAGGGTTTCTCAGCACTGGTGAAAGCTGCTCATATTGAATCCGAACAAGGGAATTTGTGTGTACCCGTCCTTATTTCTTGTTTTTTTTTTCTTTCACTTTTGAAATTTGTGTTTTTTTTGGCAACAGGGACATTCCTTCACAAACGGGCTCACGTGCACCCAAAGCATGTTTCAGATAAACGCCCTCGATGTCTGACCCTTTCGGGACGACCTTATACTTTAATTCACAAAACGTATGCGACTCAGCTGAAGCTAGAGAGCAAGCATGCATGCTACGACAGGCAGCCCCTTGCTTCCACGGATGAACACGAGCAGCAGACATATCTGAACTATGCTCACAGATGCTTTTTGTCTGCGCTCTTCATGAAACAATAATAATGAGCTGCGACATAGCGGTAATGCCAATAGCCCATCTGTAAAAAAATTTGCCCTCTTTTACGGAGAAATCCTCTGGCACCTATGCTGCCGGAAAGGTCATCCGTAATTCTAATAACGGAAAAATCCTTTTAAACACATACACAATCCATAAATAAAAGGACATTCTGCAAAACAGATTATGGAAAGTGCTCTACTATCCGTAACGCTATTCAAGAGCTGTCCATAAAACAACGGACTGGAATATGCATTCTGTAAAACCTATTACGGAAATCGCTCTAGTATCCGTAAAAGTGCTTAAAAGTTGTCGGTAAAAGGGCAAACAGAGTAGGCTTTTTGTAACCTATATTACGGAAAGCACTCTTGAGTATCCGTAATCCTATGCGGAGCACAAGTTTGTCTGCTTCTTGCACAGGGGTTGCGGTGATGTCAGAAGGCCGAGCTCTTATTGGCTGATTGAACAAAAAAAAAATAGGGGGTAGACCTCATGGTGTCTAGCATTGTGGTCTACCCACTATATCCTTCCAATCAAAGCCAATGCGAGATCGTCACCGTTCTGATATCACCGTAATGTCTGTGCAAGAAGCAGACGACTTACTCTCCACATATGGCGGTGTCAATAGAAAGGTGGGCTGTAAAATGAGCTCGAAGAATTAATGCCTTCATCTAGCAAGCTGAACTTATCAAACGTTTTTTTTTTTGTGACACAGATTCCCATGAAAACTTTTAAGGTGCAACTCCAGTCTGTGAAAAATAGAACTAGATTATTTATATTTGACAATGAGCACCAATGTATACAATCGAGAGCTGCCACAACCTGTTGTGGAAAGCAGGCAACACAGCTGAGCAATGCATCTGCAGCAAGTTTCCTCAATGTCAGTTGTTTTTTCTTCTGTCAGTTCTGGCATTCAGACTAATGTGCACAATTATAGAAGGTAGTGGGATTACAAAATATTATCTGCAGTCTGAACGACCACCGCAGTCATTGCATTTTTAAACAGCGATATAAAGCACCTTCTCGACAACACCAAATGTCACTCTCACTCATCTGCGTCGGCACTCATGCTTGAAAATAAAGAGAATGCTGTTTTCACATTCCACAGAGACGGAGCTGTGCCTTTACATGTCACAATGGTGTTCACTGCTAAAAAGACCTTTGGTAAGAATATGAGCTCAATGCTTGTAGGTGCAGATTTCTCCAGTTCATTTAACAGCCAGTCCCTTAGTGATGCTGCCCTATACATAAAATAATGTTCATTATGACGCTGATACAACCAGGTTTTCTATAAAAAAAAGTTACAGAATTTTGAAATGGAAAAGGATCTCTTTAAACAAATACTGAGTACTCTTTCCTATGCTGCTTGCAGCAATCATGCAATGTCACCTGAATAATTGATGAGAAAATAAGAAAAGTACCTTGGAACACTTTATTTGGGTCCTTGAAGAGCCAAAGTAGAGCCCCCCGTGGTGTTTGCCCTTTGTTTTCAGATGCTGCATGTAGCATGATGTGCTAAAGAGAAAACAGAGAAAAAATAATTAAATATCTATATCAGATCAACAAGCTGTGCAAATTGAGCTTGCGCATAAAACACAGCCCCCCTCAGCCCATTTAATTATTAGCCATGAATCTTATACAAAAGTCAAATGGACATTGCCTCTAATTGTTCATCCTGTGACCCGATATCTAAAACCAATGCTTAACTTGAGGGTCTTGTTCTCCTGTTCCTTAGTCAAAACCGATACACTTCAAGCCTAAATTCGTTCGAAACTTAGAAAAAATTGCAAGGCCGGAATTGCAATAGTGATTTGGTTTATAATGTGAAGCATTTCTTGAGAACTGATGAACCAACCGGAAAACTCAATCCAGTTTGAGTAATGCTTTATTTCTAAGGTTCATGAGATGTTGCAGAAGAGTCTATGTAAAACTGGCTAAGCTCATATCCCAGACTTTCATAAGTTTGGGCAGCCACTCGAAATCTCCCGTTAGAATGAAGGGCTAGTTGCACTCTTTCTCGTTGTCGAATCAGGTGGTCAGCCTCGACTGCTTAGAGTGTGTGAACATAGAAACTTTTCTCTTTAGATATCCCTGAAGGTTTTCACAGAACAGAGCGGGTGAAAGATTGCATGTCTAATAAAACTGCTATCAAAAACTGGGGACTAAGCAGTAGTTTAGTCCCCAGTCCCCAATCTTACAATTTGGAAGCTCCATCCTACCCACGTTTGAGCACACCTGTGCACACGCTTTTGAGTTGAGCGAGTGGTAAAAATTTACAGAGTATTTATATATGGCATGCAAGTCTGTTTGCAAGCTCCACACTTTGTGCACCTGATTACCCCCAAAATGTGATCTAGCCATTCCCTTTACCCCAAGTGCCTACCACTCAAGGAGCTTGCTTTGCCACCTCGTCAGCGCATTCTGACTGCGCATTTCTTTTGTTGCCCGTTGAAAGGCGGACCCTTCTTCATAATTTCCTCTAAGAGACTGTTCCGATGTGTGCGAACGATGCATTTTGGTGTACCTGCATGCCATACACTCCAATTTACAAGTTGGATTTGGAGCTGACAAAAGCATAGGGTCAGATGCACGATTTCAAAAAACTTTCTCTCTGCGTGAGCGCTCATACAAACCAAGCTGTCATCATGTGCCTCTGCCGTTGCCTGTGCTAGAGTCAAATCGGTCACACAAACCATAAAACAGACCAACCGACTGGTGAAAAGTGACAAAAAGGTTCGCCCAGAAACGCTATCGAATTTAAAGTGAAAATAGGTCAAGCCGAGACAAGCAACCCATTAAAAAAAGGTACCATGAAACTTTCATTACACCAGTTATTTTATATCTACAAGAAATAAATATGTGAAGCCAACCGCATAAAATTAATTTATAGAGACCGTATCGGATCTGCACAGATGAGGAAAAAGCCAATCTTGTGGAAGGCCTTCTTAATAACTGTGGCCTTTGATCTAGTGAAGCTGTGCAAGTTAGGATAGAATAAATGTTAGGCACAGATTTTTCTCCATACATTGCGGACAAATAGACATCCGACTATGACTGTGGAGGGGAGGGGGACACAGGCAGCAGCCGCATCTTTTTTTCTGCGTGCACCTCGACCAAATCGTATTAATTTGGGTTGCGGGGACCTGTACCTGCATGTCTTGGCACAGAAGTCCGCCGAGCACAGCGATTTCTGTGCCAAGACATGAAGGCCACAAGACATTTTTCAAAGAATTGGGCGGCTAGCAGGACTAGTGGGCAGCGAAACCACTGCCACCCACCGTGGGAAAAACCCTGTTTAGATGTGATCAATATTGTCCAAACAGTTTTCAGAAGGGTGCTGTCAGTCACATCAAGTTTACTTTTCTCTCAGACATGCTAGATTTGAAAAAATTAACTATTTACTTGCCAGCAAAAAACATGTGTAGCCAACTCCACAAAATAACTTTTTCAAAGTGACCAATCGTCAAAAACAGCCCCACGTTGTACAATTCCAAACGTAGTTCCTGAAAAAAAAAAGACAAACAAGAATGATAATCTATACAAATGAGAGTTGCTTAAATCGTAGCTGGCTATAACTATCCAAGGTAATCCTGCAGTACAATGGCCACAGGAGACTGCCAGAAATCAGCTGACTTGTGCTCCAAGAAATTCCTACAAACAAGACTTAAGAACCATGCAGTTGCCTTTACTTAAAGGTTACCTTATAATGTGTTTGAATATATAAGAAAACAGATTTCAAATCCTAGAGCAAGACCTTGTAGGCATCGACATAAACTAAGCGAAAAAATTATGCAATTAGAGGACCCCTACAATATTTGTCGCCTTGGGCAAGATACTTTATATAAAAAGACAACCTAATTAAGCTAGTTAAGAAAAAAGTAACTTATAATAGTTCCTTCTAAAAGCTAATTCCATTATTTTACTTTACTTCTTTTATTAAACAAATAAACAAGGAAAACTAGGAACCGGCTATGCTCAGGTTTTTTGCACAAAGTGCCTGTATCAGTGTTATTACATCTTATACTGAAGCAGCAGTTGCTTTTCTAAATTTTCATCCAAAAGTTTTACATTACTGAAGGCAAGCACATCCATTTCCATCGCTGAACAAGCTCTCAACTGGCACACTCGGTGGAATGGCTTACATGCACAAGGATTTGTTCCTGGTTAAAACCTCAACAATACACAAAGCCATTGCCTCTGAGGTTACCTTTCTCCACCACTGCTCCTCACTGTAAGCACAACTTTTGGAAGGAGTTGAGAAAAAATATTCTCCTTGTTTATCTGTTGTCAGTGCTTTCTCTGCATTGCCAGCTGCGTTTTGTCATTGGCACTTGTCATCCATAATCCGAAATGCATGATCTTTTTGGTCATTGTCTATCCATGACAATCTAGATATAAGGTATGCATCAGATCATGCTCCTCAATGTAACTGCAATTAGAAAGATTAGAAAATTAACTCCAAAAGAACATTGCTACTTTTTTATTCAGTAAAAATAATGTGATGCAGAACTTACTTCCCACAAACTTAGCGTGTGACAGTTAGTGTTACCAAGAAAACAATTGTTACATCAATATGTTGCTTGCAACGTGTCACTACTTAATACTACCTGCGATTCAAACGTGGCAAGTTCATCGGCTACAAAAAGCCAGCAGCAGGTGACCTAGTATGTTTGAATTTAGTTATAGTAACTAGATTCAAATGAATTTAGCATATTAGGTTTGAATCTCGCTATAGTGAATAGTAACACCAGTTGGGGTCAAAACAATGTTACATGCGACGGACACTACTACAAAACTTGTCGGAAGTGACACCAGCTGGATCAGCGTCGTCTCCCTCTCAGAGTCGTGCTCGATCTGTAATAACTCACTTTTTACTTACCATGAAAATACACCAGCGAAGTTGACTCCATAACTCGACTTGTTCAAATAGTTAAATCATAAAACGTTGCTCGACGATTCGTATCTTCTGAAAAACAAGAGATGCACAAGACTGTCAGAATGTTAGTTAAAGCAAGTGAGAGTAGCTTAAATCGCAGTTGGCACTGGACATGCAAAGTAATCCTGCAGTCCAAGCATGGCTGCAGGAGGCTGCAAGAGATCAGCCAACTTGTGCCCTGAAAAACCTCTACAAAACAAGAATGAACCATGCAGTTCCATTTTCAAGTTAACTCAAAATCTGCTAAAATATGCATTAGAAAAAGGCTTGATACATGTTCGAACTGGGGCTTTAGGGGCAACATGTTAGATGTGGTCGATATTGCTACACCAGCGTTGCCCACCCCTCAGGGACATACTCAATCTGTAAGAACTCAGACTCATGACTTACCATAAAAAAATACAAAAGCGAAGTTGACTCCGTAATTCAACTGGTTCAAATGGTTAAATCATCAAACATTGCTCGACGTCTTGAGGTGCACACTGTGTTTTCTGAAAAACAAGACACAAGATTGTCAGACTGTCAATTTAATCAGGTTAGAACAGCTTAAATAGCAGTTGGCACTGGACATGCTAAGTAATCATGCAGCGCAAGCATGGCTGCAGGTGGCTGGCAGACCGGCCGACTTGTGCTTTGAAAAACCTCTATAAAACAAAAAGAAAGAACCATGAGGCTTCACTTAGTTCAAAGCTTAAAAGTTACTATTTAAAGGGGGTGCAACGATTTCCGAACTTCGGTCAAAAATTTGTGGAGGTTGCTCTCCGACACTTCTGAAGTAAAGAACAGGAAACCGATTTCGACTGCCAACCTAGTTGTTGCGTAAAAAAAAAGATAGCTATTAGCATTTCGGGCACACCTCAGCTCACTCCCAGTCTTCAGGGTCACACCTGGTCGCACTCCTAGTGACGTCATTCGGAGTGCCGTTTAGGTTCCCGTGTGCTATCTCGGAGGACGCTTCCTCTCCCTCTCTCTGCTGACATTAGCAGGCGTTATGCTGGAGCTTGGAGCCGAGCGAGGGCACGTAATCTTCTAGCCGTAGTTCCTTCGGCTGCCACTTGCGGCTGCAGGTGGGGGAAAATCTTGGCTTTTGTTTTGCGGTTATGCAGCGGAATCGCAACATTCTTAATGAAGGAGATGTTTTCTGTATCCTCCGGGACGTGATAAACAACGTAAAAATGACGAGATGTAAATTCTCTTAATCATAAAATCGTTGCACCCCCCTCTAATAATAATACATTTAAATATCAAACGAATAATTATTTTGTGCGAGACCAAGGGGCAAAAAAGTTGCAAGGAGATAATCTGTAAAGTGGCAGCATGCCGGTTGCTGTAATAAAACAGACGCAGACTCCTAATAACACGCGATATGAATACCATATCATGTCGCCCACATCTGCCTTGACACTGTAGCACTCTCACTGCGTGCATGCATCACCGGTTCACAGCAGCGTACCGCAGCAAATAATGTATTGGCTCTGGGGGCTCAAACATTTTACAGATCAACCATCTTTGGTTACAATTACAGGATGACTTCCCGTTTTAAATGAACGAGTTGAAATAAGTTTTATTTGCATACAGTTCCCAGACTTCTGTGTGGGCTTTTGTGAGTCATTTCAGTTGCTTTTTTACGATGGTGTGTCCTGTAGAATTCTCAGATTGAAAATTCGTACAACTGCCGAACCGTCCTATCCGATGAAAGTATAAACAAAATATGACATCATTCGCTTCGATATTTGAAAGTTCTGAATACTCACAAAGCCCTTTGTTACGCTTCTCAAAAGATTGGCATCAGCCACATTAGAGTTGTCTTCCTCTTAGGTACATGCTAGATGTGTAGGAATTCAAATTTGCACTTACCATAAAAAAACATACAGGTTCAAGGGATTTCTGTGGAGACTTCATTTGAAGCCCTTCAGCATCGCTAAAATCTTGAGCTGGGCCGTCGTTCGCTTCACTGCTCCCATTCTCTTCAAGCCCTTCTCCAGGTTGATTTGGAAGATTGGTCTAGGAGGATATATTGCATCATCTAACATTAATGCCATGCCTGCTTCATGCATACTCAGCCTGGTGAAGGTGAAGCCATTTATTTTCTACTATCAAGTCAGACTATGGTAGTGTTGGAACATGTTAAACCTGAATGACTGCTGAACAAGCACACATTCTATAGACCGACACCCTGTTTATAAGCAAGCCCGCGTTTGCCCACACCAGGTGTGAGCACTGTGCGTGCGCAAAAACCAAATTCGCGTAAAGTGAAGCGTCTGCGCTGTGTCGCCGACAGCGCCACCGCAGCTGCGCGACGTCAGTGCCGCGTGCTGGTTTATACAAGATAACCATGCTTCCCTGCCTTGAAAAATACAGCCTAATGACAACCAGTGTTCCCACGTTATGGATCCATTATAAATATGCAGCAGCCTAATTCTTTGTAAAATTAGTAGAGCTCAAATGTTTGTGCGAGTTGTGAAAAAGGGCGCTACGGCACGATAAATGATAGGGTAATATAGATTATGTCATTCTATGACACATCCTGTGGGCTTGACGCATTTCAAGATTTTCTCACATTTGCATAAACTCGAGAGTGGCCAAGGCTACCTTTGAATAGGTAAATTCAACACGTAAAAAGCTCCAAACAAGACGCATACCGCCTTTAAGAATGGCATAGGCTCTTTAAACATTGGCCGATGCTGAGTGACAAGGAAGCAACTGTCGTTGAAGACGCCTCCTGAAAAAAATATGAGCTTGCATCTCAGACAATTTGAAACTGCAGGAACGGTGGCTATGTTCCTTATAAACAGTGTGACTGAGGAGCCAAGATTAATGCCCACAATTTTGCAGTTCGTGGAACAGTGGTATTACGTGCCGTCCTGAGTGGCGGCGTGCAAGTATTGAGCGGAGGTATATTGCTTTAATATACACATAGAATATTATGAGCATAAAAATGAATATCAATACGATGGTCTTAGACCATCTGGTTGGGGGGAATCAGCGTACGGTGACACAAGTGCGTTCTGTGAAATGAGAAATTCATCGGCTGCATTATGACTGCTAACCAACCAGTGAACGTGAAGTACGCAGTGGTGAGACACCAATGGGTTCATCGAACGACGTTTCCTCGACAGATCGTTTCATCGACAGCTGAAATTAACCTTCTTCTTTATTGTTTTTTGTTGTTGTTGTTGTTGTTTTTTTTGTTTTTTTTTTTTTTTTGGGGGGGGGGGGGGGGGGGGGTAAGCTGCACGAGACTGTCGCCGCGAAGCAACCTGTACGGGTCGGTTAGGTGGGTTAACATTTTTGTAACGAGTAGCCGCAGACTGTCGCCGCGAAGTGGTGTGAACGCAGGCGGGGGTGTGGGTTTACGCCAAGGAGGTTAGAAGTACTAGGAGGGGGCACGTTGCAATACTGGTGAACCCTAGTCATAAAAAGTTTAAACGACTCTGTGACCAGCGTGACCCCAGATCTCTCTGGCGATTGGTGCGCGTGACATGTCACGTGTGAGATGGATGGTTGATTGTAGAAGGACTTTTTGCAGGCTTGCGCGCGCTCCGTCCGGTAGGTTTTATTAGGTCGAAGGCTAGACTGTGGTGTATTCTAGTGGCCTATAGTAAGACGAAGGCTAGCTACGGTCACGTGATGTGGTCACGTTGGCATGGTGAGTGAGGAGAGTAAGGAGGGGAATGAGAAAGAGGCGAGGCGTCAAGGGAGCATGGCTTGTGGAGGCTACGCGGCCGACGTCATGCCCTCTCCTACCCTTCTATTCTCCATGGTTTACGCGCACTTCAGTGATACACGAGTGGCGAAACGTCCCTGCAGCATGAAATTCGCGTAACGAGTGTCGATGAAACGTTCGTGTCGATGAAACGTGTCCATAAAAAGTTGTCCACGAAACGTACTGCCGCGAAACGAATTTCGACGAAACGATATGGGCCCCTCGGCGAAATGAGAAGGCTACAGGAAGCGCGAACAACAATGCGAAACTCGTAAAGCGCACTCACGCACTTAGACGATGCGTTGTCACGTGCTTTACTGCAACTCTTGTGAGCCAGCACGCACGAATAGCCTCCCAATCGCTACAAACGACGAACCGCGCGTCCCAGCGAGCTCGCGACATGACACAAGGTTCAAACGAGCACCCGACTTGAGCTTTCAACTCTGAGAAGAACGTCAAACACGAACTGAGATAGCGGCGACAGTCATTGAACCCGAAAGTTTCAAGCGACGCAAATCCGTGGTTTCGTTTCTTTCGAGGAAATAAGTGTCAAAAATACGAAGGTATAAATGACAGTCCCCAATGAATGTTAATAAAAAGAGCAGAACAAACTCACCGTAATTAGACATGAGGAAGATACAGAGAAAGGGGGGACGGACAACGAAGACTTCCAACTAGCAACAACATTTATTGACCCGAAGTTTGCATATATAGGTGAAGGAGGGGAGGGTGAAAGACGCTACACTGGAAAGTGGGAAAGCGATGGGAGAGGGTGTAGAGCCGGGGAAATGAGGGACCATCCCGTGGGGTAGACATTAATCGCATGGAACCGCGGAAACGAGGGACGTCAGCTCTGGCCCCAGGAAGTTTATCTCCCTCCTGGATAAGCCTATGGACGGGGATCCGAAGTTGCTGTGACTGTGGTGCATGGCAAAGGCCTCCATGATCTCCCTTTCCGCCCCCAGCCTATCCAAGCAGATTAGTCGCCTCATAAAGGCAGGATACCCGAGATACCTGATTGAAACAACAATCAAAAGACTTGTCGCGGGGCAGAAGTTCAAACCCCTCCCTCCTAAGTCACGCTTCGCATGCATCCCCTACATACACAACACCTCACATCGCCTGAAATCTATTGCGCTCGGCTTCAACACCAACGTCGTATTTTCCTGCAAGTTCAAATTAGCTTCTATTTGTAGAAAGGTCAACAACCCCGGTCCAGCGCCCCCGTGCCAGAAAAAGCACCAGACCAATTATGTAACCTGCTGCAAAGAGTGCGTGTATTCGATTCCCATGTCCTGCGGTGCTAAATACATCGGACAGACGGGCCGATGCCTAAACGATCGGGTGAGGGAACATGCAAACGAGATCAAGAAAGCCGCTTCCGACACTTCGGAGATTTGTTACCACCCGATTGCCAAACACACCTCTGAGTGCAGCGAACCCTGTTCGGCCGACCTTCCCTCGACCACCAGGATTGGAGGTCACGCCTCAAGATACGGACGAGAGATCATGGAGGCCTTCGCCATGCACCACAGTCACAGCAACTTCGGATCCCCGTCCATAGGCTTATCCAGGAGGGAGATAAACTTCCTGGGGCCAGAGCTGACGTCCCTCGTTTCCGCGGTTCCAAGCGATTAGATGTCTACCCCACGGGATCGTCCCTCATTTCCCCGGCTCTACACCCTCTCCCATCGCTTTCCCACTTTCCAGTGTAGCGTCTTTCACCCTCCCCTCCTTCACCTATATATGCAAACTTCGGGTCAATAAATGTTGTTGCTAGTTTGAAGTCTTCGTTGTCCGTCCCCCCTTTCTATGTATCTTCCTCATGTCTAATTACCGTTACCAACACGCTCGTTTTGTTCCTAAACTCACCGTTTTGATAAGAACAAGGAAAGCTCGCACAGAAACCACCAAGCACCCCTACCCCTCGACAAAACAAGCGCGGCAGTAACGGCAGTAACGGCAGCAAAACGAGCGAGCGGAGATGGGTAGATGAAGAGATAGCGGCAGTGTGATTATACTAGACAAAACTCTCACCTCGTGCTTTTCAATTGAGCGGTAACTTGCGCCACCTCGTTTCGGAACGTTTATCATTAGTTGTTTGACAGTGCAATGAATGATCCTTTAAAATGTGAGAACCGTTGTCTATTAGTCTAAACCAAATAAAACATTTTTCAGCTTGTCGCAAACAATTTTAGTTGTTTAAAGAATCGTAACTTTAGATTTACGGACAAGTCAATCGTATTTCAGATTACGGATGCTTCTCCGTAGCTTTTAATGAGAAGCTCTACGTTTGTTTACGGAACGTTTTTACCGTGCACACCTGATAGAAAGATATAAACTTTCTTGCCTAAACCTCTCGGACCGAGTCAAGAGCATTTCAGTATTGCAGCGAGAGGTTCCGACAATGAGTGCATCGCTCTAAAAAGTGCT
The DNA here is from genome assembly GCF_016920785.2 of Ixodes scapularis. Classification (NCBI taxonomy): domain Eukaryota; kingdom Metazoa; phylum Arthropoda; class Arachnida; order Ixodida; family Ixodidae; genus Ixodes; species Ixodes scapularis. The sequence continues at coordinate 124,812 of NW_024610265.1, read as the reverse complement.
TCGACTGTATGTGCAGTTAAACCAAGCAATCGTACATCAATCGCCGTACTTCAGTTCTACTCACCTGCCATGCACAGTAGTTTCGCGTCGTAGAATCCTCCTTTCGTTGGAGCGTCTCCGGCCCAGTAGTACACCTTGTCGTCTTCAACTACACCGCTAAAGTGCCTTACATCGTCGGAACTCACAACAGGCTGGGTCTTGTCGAGTAGAAATTCTACTAAAACGTAAGACATTGTAGAGCCCGGGCAGGATCGACAGGTTGGAGCAAGCGGGCAAACGAAACGAGTCGAGAGCGATCGTTCATGGAAGCTCGGCGAAGACTTAAAGGGATACTGAAGCGAAACTTGAAATACACCTATTATGGTCAGAAATAGGTTCAATATGATCAATGATATTCATAAATCATAATCGCGCGTTTGTATTTTGAACGGATGGCTATATTTTTCACCCTGAGGGGCCCGATTGGGCGCGCGCTCAAAAATCAGCCATCGGAGAGCGCGATGCGTCTTGGGATATTGGGCGCATTCGTGACGTCACTTGTGCCGGTCGGGAAAGGCTACGGCGTGAATGTTGTGGTTACGAGCGTTGCCACTTGGTGGCGCGTCGACGATTAACGACCTGTGACAACGTGGCCGTTTGAGATGTGCAAGGGCTGCACGCACGCTGCACCACGGGACCACGGCAAGTCGGCAACCACGGCAGCACTGACAAAACCAGCTCTGAGGCCGGATTCTCAAAGCGAATTCACGACGAAAAAAGTGCGTACGACAAATTTGAGAGAAAACCCGTGCTCTCGAAACGAAATTGTCGTAACCTTTGCGCAGGTTACGACAGAATCCTACGACAGCTCCGAAGCTGTCTTACGCACTTTTTACGATCAAATCAACAAGGCCGACAGCGTCGCTCAGTTACTTGGTATCGGCCACCAACGGACATTTATTTTTCTTCGTGCTCTTCTCGTGCGTCTCGACTTCAACCAGCAAGAAAAAAGGAAGGAGTACTTAAAACAGACCACGACGATCAAGAACGCAGGATCCACAAACACACGAGAAGAGCTACAACAGCCACGATTTTGCCGACCGAGCGAGCTCGGCAGAATATATTAGGCCTAGCAGCAACATCGACTCGGCGCACCGTTGCTCCGGCGGTCCTTGGCCAAGACCGTCTGTCCATGACCGGCTGGCCTGCTGAATGGAATATGCCCGCGCGACCCTTGTGGACCCTTACCGGATGAGTAGTTTGATCCCTGAACTAAATTTCAGAGGTCAATATTTTCCCCTTGTCATCTCGATCTCCTTGTTTTCCGAGACAGCGGTGACGAACGCTGTCGTCGAAAAGGGACTCTCATTGATTCTATCTCCTTGCTTTCTGTGATATAGAGCTCAAATAAACGCTATACGGATTACCTTGGCAACTCGGTATGAACACTGTTATTAGTATGCCATTTTTATTCTGACTCGACGCTACGTCAGTGTCGAGCTATAGCAGTTCGTGGGAGCTACGCGATGTCGGTCTAACCTTTCTTTGCCGAGTGTCATGTCAGTATCGAGTTGCAATCGTAAAAGATCGGTCCAGAAGCGCTTACCGAAACGCGGTCTAACAGAGCGAATCCAGCACTTCGATCAAACGCGCGTGTCCGCTCCGAGTGTGAACAGGTATTTGGCATTTGCGTGGCTCTTGCTGACACCCTCGTAGTTCAAACATATCCCTTTTAACGTCGGCTTGCAGCTCGCGACTCGCAGCAACTAACACCGGCCGTGCCAGAAGTATGCTCGGGCCGTGTCGTGCAAAGAGCCGCAACGAGAACGAGCTCACTGTGGCCAACTACGCTTTGGCTTTCTCCGCCAAGGCTTTGCAAACGCGTTCAGGCCTAGGCGAATTCTGCCGGCACTCCGTATTGCCGCAGAACGGCGCTGCTATTTTGGCACAAGTGATGTCACGAGAACTTCCCCCCATCCACCAGATGAGAATTTGAACTCGTTTAATTATGTTTAAAATTAGTTCTCCTGTGTTTTACAGCGCAATATTTATATTTCCGAGGTGGTACCTGTCCCTAGCCCATATTTATGCAACAAGATCGGCGCTAAAATTTCGTTTCACTACCCCTTTAAGGCGGGCTTCTGATCAAGGTTGTCGGTCGGTTGCGTGTCAACTCTCTAACATCAGCGGTTTTATGGGCTCACGTCCCGAAATTGTTTTCTCGTGCATAGATTATTTTTCGTATTCATAGATTTGACGAAACAGTGGTATCCGAACGAACTTTACGTCCTTCGATCGTACGTCTGTCTCCACGTCAAAGCTTTTTGACGTACAGTCAGAGACAGTCGATGTACAATCAGAATCGCCACCAAGAAATCTTGACGGCATTTCGCGGCGGCCGACTGCCACCAGGAAACCATCAGAAAGCCGACAAGCGGGGTCTGACTGGAGTTTGACTGTCGTTCAGAGTAACCTGTTGGACAGTCAGACATGCTTGACGTACAGTTAGGCACAGTCAGCGGTCCACTAGAAAACATTGACTGCCAAACAAAGTTACATTGATGGATTTTTCTTCGGGGTGGTATCCGAACGAACTTTACGTCCTTTGACCGTACGTCTGTCTGCACGTCAAAGCTTTTTGACGTACAGTCAGAGACAGTCGATGTACAATCAGAATCGCCACCAAGAAATCTTGACGGCATTTCGCGGCGGCCGACTGCCACCAGGAAACCATCAGAAATCCGACAAGCGGGGTCTGACTGGAGTTTGACTGTCGGTCAGAGTAACTTGTTGGACAGTCAGACATGCTTGACGTACAGTCAGGCACAGTCAGCGGTCCACCAGAAAACATTGACTGCCAAACAGGGTTACATTGATGGATTTTTCCTTCGGGTTGCTAACATATCGGAAACTAGCTCGAAATGTACAGGACGTGTTACAGCGCAAGAAAAGATGACGACGCATGAATTGTCTGGCGATGCTGAACGCACGTACAGTGGTCAACGGAAGTCAATGCCGATAACGTCAAACAGGCTTGTGTTTGTTATACTCTCTCGGGGTAGGGGGGCCATCGTTGCTTCCTCTGGCTGGAGTCGTCTACGTCGACATAGAAGACAGGTGCGCAGAATTTTCTTTACTGTCTGACGACCCCTGAAAATCCGAAATCTCTGTAGTTCTGTGAGAGTGTCTTATACTCCTCCGTAAAAAAGTCAAACATGAGTTGTTAGTACAAGCAACTCCGTGAATCTTTGGCTGTTCGTAAGTATAATCGGATGTTTCACGTCGTCTGGACCGCGAAGTTGCTGTAGCCGACCTCCAACACGTGGAGTTTCGTTGGCGTCAAGAAATGGGTGGAGGATCGCAATGCTAGAAGAAATGGTAACCTTCTCGTGTTGTTGCAGAGCTGCAACGCCTACCGAAAATTCTCGTGTCTGTATGCTTCGTGTCCAGTAGATTTCAGCCTGATGAATTTCCGCAGCGGTCAGGGGACCAGATATTGATGGATTCAAAGAAGCATTACTCCTGAATCTCAGCACCCATGCGGTAAAGCGTAGAGCACGTGTTAATCTGTTGTGCTCCGCTAGGTTGTGTATTGTGTAGTGGTCTACCGTCGTCAATGGGCACGCCGTTGTCTGCAGCTTGGAGAGGGTTTTAGTGACTTAGAGGGTCAGTTGTCGTCACTTTGCGCGAGTCAGTCAGGACCATTTTATTACAGTGCGCTACGTCGAAGTGCGGGTGCTAGCACACCACATGTCAACAGATCGGCGGGATTGTCCTTGTTCCAGCAGTGGAATCACCGGAATCCCTTCCGTTAATTGTGTCATCTCGACTGTTCTGTTGCTGACAAAGGTCTGCCATCGACTCGGGTCACCGGCTATCCAGTGCAGCGCAATCTCGGGGTCAGTCCAAAGGTGCGCCAGGAGTTGCCCCAGACCAGGGACCTTACGTACGAAATTAAGTAGTCGTGCGCCTATGAGACAAGTAAGAAGTTCCAGTCTCTGAAGCGATTGTTGGTTTAGGGGTGTCCACTGTTGGCTTAGGGTCTCCATTAATATGAGGAGGAAGCACTTAGCGGTGGATGCGGAAGGAGGAAAGATAGACGAAGTCTGAACACCAAAAGTTCCATACTGTAAGTTCTTCAGAGGAGGGGTCTTCGTACCAAGGGCGCTTGCGTAACCAGAGTGCCTGAAACAACATTTTGGCTTGAAGAGTAAATGGTGCTAAGTAGCCAAAAGGATCAAACAGCCGGGTGAATGCTTGAAGGACAGTTCGTTTCGTGGTTGGTCGTGTTGTCAGGAAGGCAGTTACATTATGTGTGTCCAGTACAATCTCTTCCTTGGCTCTCTCCCATACGACCCCTAGCACTTTCAGAAAAACTGTGTCTTCGGCAGCATTGTAATAGGGAATTCCTTCACACAGAAATTGTTTTTGTAGAAGCGGGGTTGTAGAAGCGGGGGGAATGGTTAGAAGACCATTTTCGCAGGTCCATCCCTTCTTCTGTGATAATTGATATTGCGTGCTCGTAGGCGTGTAGAGCACCGTCTTCGGACGCGCATCCAATGGACAAGGTCGTCCACGGAAAAAGGCTGCAACAAGCGGTCTATGATGTCCGGGTAACTTTCTCTCATGGACATAAGGTGACGCTGCAGAGTTGCCGAGACCAAGAAAGGACTGGAAGACGCTACGAAGGGGACACGCGTCATCTGCCATTCCACCACATTGTAATATGCCTTCCGTGTTGCATGGGAGTTGGTCCATGCACTCACAGAAAACGAAGTGCATCGTGGTCCTGCGGACGAATACCAATCTGTAGAAACACTTCGCGGATGTCTCCGATCATGACCACAGGACTGCAACAAAACTTCAGAAGTATTTGACGCAGGTTATTTTGAATATTAGGACCTATGTCAAGCACGCTGGAGAGAGAAGGCTTGTCAGGAAGATATGAAAATGCGTCAAATACAACTCGGAGCTTCGTCGTCACAGCTTTTTTGCAGACAACTGCGTGATGTGGTAGTTAACGTTTTCCGGTGGTTCCTTCGATAGTGCAACTCGTTCTGTGTGACCTTCATAAAAATACTCCCGAATGGTGCGATCGTACTGCTCGAGCATTTCGAGATGCGCACGAAACCGTCGTAACTATGCGAAGAGACGGGTTTCTGCGGTGGATTTGCTGTCATTGTCAGTTCCGATGCCGGAAGGCTTCATCATGAAGGGGACTTCGTAGCGGTTTTTCACCTTGGTGATTTGGTTGTTGAATTCTAGCATTGTTGGATGTTCGAGTAAGCTTGACCTGGTACCTTCCGAGATCCTAATAGCATCTAAATGCCATTATTTTCTGACGGATCAAATAACTCATTACATGGGTAGACGGGCTCGCATGTTATAGAAAAACGTAGAAACACATGTTGAAGGGTGAAATATGGCTTGAAAGTACGTTCCTTGGACCATCCAGCTAAATATGGTTTCTACGGCGGTGAGGTCGTCAGTAATGCGCTGGATCCGTCCTGTGACGACTTGCCAGTAGAAGTCTGACCCTATGAGAACGCCGACGTCGTTGTCTACTTTGCCTTGAGCCCCAGTAGAAATGATATCTGCGGCTTGAAGTCCGCTGGAGTGAAGTTGCCTCATTGGATTGTCATCTAGCTGCTGGTGTGATACTGTGCACACGTCTGGGACTTTCAGTGATTCAAGTGATGTCTTCTAGTGGCTTTGATAGCTATAGAGGGTCACAACCACTCGTCTAAAGGACTGTTTCGTGGCTCTGTTTCCAAATGTGTATAAGTAAGCTCCTCCTGGCCAACGACTTCACAGCCCAGTTTTTCCGAAATGTCCTGCCGGATAAACGTACGCTGACTCCCACTGTCCAGTAAAAGCCTTAGTAAAAGGTGTCTCGGTGTCCCTAGAGCACACGTTCTAGCAGTTTGCAGCAAGACAGCAGAAGAGCGGAAATCAGTGGTTGGGGCGCTCACGACTGTTGCGATACCTTCCCGAAGTCCTCCTGGGTGTGGGTTGTCCGATGCGGATGATGTGGGATGTGATAGATCGCATAGTATAGTCACGTGGTGACCTCCACAAGTGGCGCATGTTAAGTTCCTGCACGAACGGCAAACACGAGCGACGTGATTTGGCTTGCCGCATTTGATGCAGCAGCGTGCTCGCGCAAACTTGGTTCGTTTTTCTTGTGTTGAAAGTCTGGCCTGGCAGTTTTGCACCCAGTGCTGGGTGGTATCACACAAAGGGCACGTAGCCGCTCGGTAGCCAATGGCCTCAGTCGAGAGCGCGAGTGCTGAAGGGTGGCTCGCCTGTACGGATTCTTGACGTTGTATCGGTGATGACCCATACTGGGGAGAGGAACTTGAGTGTTCCATTTGGACATCTTTCTGAACCTCCACTTGAGTCTGTAGAAATAACATGATGATGCGACCTGCTCTTCTGTGCACATGTCAGCTGTGTCGGCTCTTGGTGTCAGTGCTGCTTCCCTTAACTTCTGTCGGTATAGTATAGCCAGGTCAGCAGGAAAGCACCGCATAAAAACACGATGTAGGACGACAGCGTAGTTTCTAGGCGGAGCATCTAGCCCTTGAAGAGATGTTTTAAGGAAGTGTATCACACCATTGAGTTTATGAAGCTGTACTGCGTTGGTTGAACTGTTGACCACAGGCAAGCTCGGAAGCCGATCAATATGATCATCATTTAGAATGACCCGTCGTCCGAATCGCTCTTGCAGTGTCTGTACCGCGAGGTCATAATTTTGTTCTGCAAGTCGGATTCCTTCCACGGCTCGCTTCGCGTCATCTGTGAGATACGTGAGAAGGTATTTAAACTTCTCCATTGGTGGGAGTTCTGAATTTTTGTGGATCGTACAATTTAAATGATTCCAGAACCCCTGCCTGTCGCGACTGCTCCCGGCAAAAGTCGGTACCTGCAGTTTTGGTAGGGCGACCGTCCGATGGATCCTTGAGGTCGGAGTCGGAGGAAGACCGGCGGACTGGGTTCTGTCGAGAGGGACGTTGGACATGATATTCGTGTGTTATGCCACGGAGACTCGACAGTCGAGGGCGTGTCGGACGCGCGTGAGGCCATGACTGATGCGGAGGCGGTACTCCTCTGCTCCCTGAAGCGCGTCCTCAAGATCGTCATCCGAGGTGGACGTCTGGATGTCATGATCAAGGTGGGTTAGGTCGCTTTTCTTCTGAAGCAGGTGGTCCAGTTGCAGTCGGAGATCAAGCTTTGTCGTGTTCTCATCTTTGAGAAGATTGTCTATTTGGGTTAGCGTTCGGGTGACGGCTCAGTGGGCGATGCCGCGGGCTCTTCGGTTGCCGTCCATCTCGTTTCCCGGGTTTCGGCACCAGTGTTAAAGAAGAGAAACCGGGCACGTTCGTCTCGACGGTGTCGCTTTATCATTCTCTCTCGCGCCGTTCATCATATTGTGGTTCTGCGCTCCTCTACCTCATTTTCCTCTCGTTACCTACCACCAGATCGCATAATCTACAACATGGGGTCTGAGTGTAAAGTCCGGATGACGTCACCTGCACTTTGCTGGCTCCAAGCATGACGTGCGACACAAAAACAGCCTGAAGAAAATAAAGAAAGGTAACTGGACAAGAGGCCACAGGGAGGTGGGCTTACTTAAGGCTATCCATTTGGTCTTTTGTTGCCATTTGGAGGCTGCGTTTTTCTCGTGACTTGCTTCCTGTTCTCTATTCGGTCGCTTGGGTTCAAGTTTGCAATCCGTTCCGCTTTGCGCAGTGGAGCCTGACGATCCCTAGTTCAGTAGATTGTTTAGGCGAATTTTATTTTACAAAGCTGCAACGTGTGGTTCAGATACTGGGTACAAAACAGTGAGAACTGTAATTAAAATAGAGTATAAACTATTCTAGAACAAATATATTTCCAAGATATTAAAATACAAACAAAAGTACTTGAAATACGATCTTTGGACTAGAGTATTAGAATAGGCACAAGTAGGCGTAAAACGCCTAGAGAAAGAGGAAGAGCACTCAAACGAAGTAACCTACTATAGGACCGCCAGTTTTAACGCAGAGAAGTGCGCACTAGCAATATAGAGTAAAAAAAAATAATGATACGGGAGTGCACGGGAGTTCCTACCCCCATGCACGCTGAGCTGCTAGCCATAGCCACAGCCATAACCGAGTTCACCAAACACGAGAAAGAAGCCATAGAAAGAACGGATAGCCAACATGTCTGCCGCGTTTTTTTTTTCTAAACAACAAGCTATCTATGTACATCCACTAAATTTTGCAACATCACATGTACAATGCCCGCTGCTAAAAATTTGGTTTCAATGGGCCCTAGGACACCAGAGACTGAGAGGAAATAACCGAGCTCATGAGCTCACCGGGAAACCAATTTAAGGACCCCCTCTTACATGACCTGCACTACAAGAATTTGAACCAAAATTGAGAATAACAAATCTACATACCGTTAGAAAAGAAATTCTTGGGAATAGACTCAGAGCCCCAACTTTTCTACCCTCACCCTCATATACTCATCAAACGTGGAAGCATCCCTCATACGTAAAATGCAAACACACACCCCACTTACCCCGCACTATGTATTAACAAACCCACCTACTCCCACCGCGGTGGATAACCCCGTTCAGTAAGTATTTCAAATACAAGTACTTGAAATACGTATTTCAAATACTTTGTGTATTTTGCATTTGTATTTAATTACAAATTGGGTAATGTATTTGGCGTGTGTATTTATATACTAAAACATGGGTATTTCAAATACAATTGTAATTAAATACAGTTTCGTGGGCGAAAATACATCCCTCTCCATCCTTTATCCGGCCATGGGGCTTTTTTCTTTTTCTCCTCCGGCTTTATTTTAAAGGCACTTTCCAGAGCAGGAAGAAAGCTACGTTCTGCACCGAATGCAGTGTCTCTCAATCAAGCACAAATGTTTAGTGACTAAGTGATTACGGTGCTAGTCCAGGGCAAGAATAGTGACGAAATCGACGTTTACAGGCAGACTGGCTAAATAAGTGCCTGTGACAACTTGTGATGCTTTCCAGCCGGATTTCCATCCATATTTCTGCCTGGAACATTCCAAATGCGCAGGTCGTCCAGATTTTCGTAACTGGCGCGAGTCGCAACAAAAAAAAAATTCTCTAGCTAATGCTGCGCGTCTTGGTCCTCTCGGTTCTTTGTTGGTCCATACCAAAATGTAATCGACAAAAAAAGCTGCTTGAAGCTCTGTACTCTTTTCAACTATTACGTCCAAGCTGATTACATTTTTTGTGATTATATTTCTATTACGTTACTAGAACCTCGCACACTAACACCCAAGTGTGTGATACAAAATTAAAATGAGATACCCAGAAACCCGTTGCAGGTACCGTGAAGTCGCTGACGCAAATTTTGAGGAATGTATTTGGAAAAGTATTTGGAGGAGACCAAATACATTGGGTTGTATTTGTATATTGTACTTAAATGCGTTTTTGGAAATGTAATTAGTTTTGTAATTAAATACATTTTTCACGAAGTATTTTGTATTTGTATTTTGATACATATTTGCATGTATTTTGCCAATCCCTACCCCGTTCCAACATACATTCTGGGAATGCCCGGAAGCCCACCAGAGTAGCTTTCAGACACTCTCCCATCTACCCCACCACGTTATCCCAAGCGGCTGGGAGGAATGGTCCTTTCGCTCCAGAGCTTCAAAAGCTGTAGTGGCCGCCCTTGTTCATCACATAATGCAGATACCTGGGCCCGGACCTGGGCTAAAGGTTGAGAAGCATCTTCGATCTAAATAAAAGTTTCGTCTCTCTCTCTTTCTTGCGGCATCGATTACATGACGGGCCCTGTCTGTTAACCCTTCTCCGCGCCGTCTTGCTGGTGCTTGCCGCATGAGGCGCTGGGCTCGGCGGTGGGCTCCAGTGTTGCCCACAACAGTTCTAAATCACAAAATGATGAATACAAAAAAAACTTGATTGCAAGGATCTGGCAATCTACCAAATAGAGATTTGTCAGGCCGGCTTGACACGAAACAAAGTTTTAGACCGTTTGACATGTCAACGCCAACAGAATTTTGGAAGTCGTATGGACTAATCTAAACCAACAAGCACACTCCACCGAAGGGTCGCAGGTTTAGTTCTACCACCTCTAAATGTTCTGACGAATAGCTGAAATCTTGTCTTGAAGTCGCAATAGCTGCAATTCCAGGCTTTCGTGTTCACACGCAGCAACCACCGAAATAGCGACAGGCTAATTTTTGCTATGATTGTCATTAAATAAAATTATTTTATGCTCTATAGAACTATACATTTGGTGTAATAACATGCGACTATGTTTAGGTCGTTTGCCGATGCACACGGCAAAACCGCACCTCGCAACACCGCACGTCACAAAACCCCCAAAAAAGACTATTAGACCTTGTAGTCAATGGACATCCTGACCCCGCAGGAAATCATGTGAAAATATTGCATCTGTGATTGTATACTGCTACTTCAACGTTCCAGGGTTTCAGCAGTTCAGTTGCATATAATGATCTGTATCCCATTAATTTGCGTTTCAGCAGCAAAAAACTCGTCATCAACATCGGAATAGGAAACGAAAAATCCCTGTCATACTGCATGTCTGGAAATCACAATGAACTCCAGCCCTGCAGTGAAACAGTGATTATGTTTGTGTGTGAAATACCAACGGCATGCTTCAGGGTAATGAGTGTGTTTTGGACCTCTGGAGGATACTGCTGAAGTTAAAAATAGGCACGTGATCAAATCACAAGCCCGTTTCAAGCTTGCAACAACAATGCTGGGGTCTTCAATTGTAGCTGCATACACAGAAGGGCTGAAAGCATCTTTACCGATGTACATACACCATACGTGGGTAGATGTGCTGTTCTCTCGGCTCCTGTAGAAATTCCAAATGGTTAAACGAAGAGAATAGAAATACCCCGATGGTACATTGCAACAAAATATTCTAAACCGCTGTTTATTTTATTATTAAGGAATTTTCACGATTATGCTTCTACACTGAGGCAGCACTTGTCAAACGTTGTGTGGCTGCAGACCCCAACATATCTTCGGAGTTTATCACCTCCTTTAACACGTTTATATGAGAAGAATGTGTTACGCCCATTCGGGAATTTTAGTTGCCGTAATGAGGAAAAAAAGCTGAAGTCATGAATACAACTTATAATAATTAACATTCATTTTCTTAATATGCTGTAGTCCAGCCAAGATAAGTGACGCATATCTGAGTGTATTTTTTTCAAAGAAATACTGCATAAAGTGCGTTTACAACTGGAAACCACAAAGAGCGGACTGTTACCCTTGATAACTCTACTTATGTTTCTTTCCAAGTTATTCAGTACGGTAAATTCAACCTTTTCAGTACCTCATCTGTCATCAGTAGTGATCCCGTAAATAATGTGGACCCCCCGCAGTGTTTCCGTGAACCCCCGTGAGTCTGCGGACTAGGGTCTCAAAACCACTGCACTGGAATGCCACGTTAGAACTCAGTCGTTTTTTCAGTTTACAACGACTTTAAAAAAATACGTTGGAAGATTGCTTTTCTAACTTACAATTCTTGCACGTTCACAAGTCGTCAGACATCTTTACAGTGACAATGAAACTAAACTACAAGAATATACGGTTCCATTAAAGATATAGGTTTAATATCTATTCTAAATGATTTGTATAGTTTTCATTAAAATTGCCTCATTCTCGCAAGCACACCAAACGCAGTCATTGAAATATTAGATGCATCTTGGGACATGAGGGATGTGAGTGTTACTTCAAAATTGCCCCTAAAATACAGTGTAGTTACTCGTGCAAAAATTACTTGAGGTATTCGTATAGATACTCATTGAAGGGTAAGAGAAGTAACTGTACCTAAGTGCAGATACAGTTGCTTAAAATATATTTTTTTTTTTACGAAAACGTCAAGTAGGAGTGAACGTACTTGCGTAACTATTTTCGAGGAACGTATAGGATTACGTTACTCATGCTTCGTTGTGAAGACTTCCGCCAGCGAAGTAACTTACATCTCCCATTCCTGGTGCTTTTGAACAACAAGTATTAAGTATTTATGAACGAAATCTCTGAACCTTAACCTCGCCCCAGAGGCATTTTAAGCCCTGGGAGTCAGAAACGGCTGATAAAATTTCATCGTGTACAGTCCTAACGAAGGAATCATCGCGTCCTACGTTTGAGGCAGCGTTGTGCTCACCACTCTCTTGACCGCGCTGCTCGGCGTTAGGAAGTTTTGTGGTTCAAGTCTTGTAACACCTCGACTCTTTCTGAAAGTTAAAAATACCTGTCTGACCTTCAAAGCCTCATTCTACAGGGAAAAAAACACGTGCCTCTAGGCGAGATAAAGAAAAACAAAAAAGGGTCATGAACGCGCTGCTGATGTGGTGATACGTTATATTACCGAAAACGTGATGCCAAATAACGCGCATTACTTTTAATTGCTCTCTGTGACGTGTTGCTTTTACTTTGAGGTTTCGTAAAGGCAGTAACACGTCATTTTAATTTGAAAATAACGAGGAACATATTTCGTTACTTCGGTTTAGGTAGCGCCTACAACGCAATTTGCTGTCGTCGATCACACGCCGTCTCATGCTGTCAAATTTAACGTGCTAATTCTGGGGGCACGGCAAGCAAATGAGACCACCTGAATATATGGCGATGTTCGTTATCTCTGACTAAATGTGCCCATCGGCTGCACCTTTACGCTGCAATACTTTTCAGTAATTGCTTTCTATAGTTTGGTTAAATCGAACAAAACGTACCCGCAAGAAGTAAATTCACTAAGTTACACATTACTGCAAAATATTTACCCAGGATACAGACAAACAACACAAACAAACAAACAAAGTACAGACAAAGAGGAATAAAAGTACCAAGGTGTGTATCTTAGGTAAAACAGACGTACCTAGTTACCGATTTGTTGTTGCTTGTACCTAGGTACTTTCAACACTGCCTGGCGTAAGCATGCAAGTTGACGGTGCCACCAAATATATTACCAAGGAAAATACATTCTCCTCCATTCAGTTACGCCAGCGCACATACAGCACTATATGCCCTCCTAGCAGTGTAGAGATCACGCATCTGAAAGAATGCATGAGAATTGCACTCTCTACGTTGAGGAGCAGTCACGCTGTGCCACGTAAATGCATGAATGAATGAATGAATATATTTACCGGAACGCTTTTGTTAGGGTTATTTTTTTAACCTGGGGATTAATTTGAAGGATCTGGCGCCACTAATTAAGATGTAGAATTGGTTAATTAGCTCGCTAACTAAAAGGCATAACTAACCTTTTTTTTTAATTTACAACTTTTGGAGGAAAATATAGTTGAGAATATTGGTTCAAACATCCCTAAAGTTGAAGCTTGGGCGAGTTGGTACGACATACTTCAGAATATGAAAACAACGCAAAGAACGACGGACCGGGTGAAGGCAGACAGAGACAAAGCGCTGAAACGCAACTAAATTTTTTTGAACGCAACGGTGCAATTAAGACAAGCAGTTGAGAACATAAAGGGAAAAAATAAGCCTAAGAACACACAAAAAAACACACGAAACAAAATATCGCCGTTAGAAAGCCATACAAAGGGCAAGCGAATCAAGAGACCAGAAAAATAATCTCCTTTCTTGTCAAGGCAACCAAAGGGCTGCTGACACGCAGAGCACCTAATTTTTTATTCCTATACTGCCTCAAGAACGTCGCGTGTCAGCTGGTCCCGGTGACGTTTTTACAATCTCACAAAGTTGAAACTGAGGCGTGCATCCGCAGTCACGGCAGTGTATGCCGTGACCAAAAATCGTCGAAGAGACGTTGTAGGCATGCTCCCTTCAGCGCGATCCAAACCAACGCGTTTTTGTGCGCGCGTAGGTCGTGCGGCTTTCGGAAATTGCGTGTTTCGTGATGTTTTTGCTGTTTCCGGTGCGCTTTCTTAGTCAGACCCATGAGCGCTGGTTTAGACGGTGCAGCTTTAAGCGAAAGCGCACGCGCGCACATATGCACAAGCGCACTCTGGCGGTGAAGTGACGATCAATCCAAATGCAGCTTACGTCCCTAGCGAATGTCCAATAAAAATTAATCTGTGGGGTTGTTGCGTTGGTTGCGCTTTCTTAATTTCTTTGCTTTCGCGATGGCATATCGTGTGGATCCCACGTACGATGCTAAGATTGCTGAGCTAATAAACCTTTGTGTGCTAAGGTACGTCAGCAATGTAAGAACCGTCAACATGACTCGGCTGACTGCTTTCCCGGCTGCAAGCCAGCAGTACTTGAGGTCTACCAAGAAAAAGAAACAAAAGGCCATCCGCACGCTGTTGAGGTCTAGAAAGACGCTCGGCGAGTGCGCCACCATTGTGCGACAGATGTACCAGGACCCCGACGGTTGGGACTTTTTCCAGTCTTTTCGTATGTCAAGAGCGAGGTAAGTTGCGGTAGCTTTTATTTGATATGTTTAGTAAATATTTCATCGTATGTACCACTACATAAATATTGCCGTGAAGCTTGCGCCATCTCAGTGAAATAAGGTACTTTTACTTTCGCAAGACGGCAAATTCGCAAGCTTTCGTTTTGTAACACTAACGTCTAAACGCTTGGCTGACTGCATGAAGGCACTTTGCTTCCCCTGCCCCCGCTCTCACGATCGCGTGCGAGATAAGAACAAGTGCTGACTTTGCCTTTAGCGGTGTGTACTACCATAGGTGCTACCACGTGGGTTCAAAGGCTGCTTGCACGTGAACACCGCAAGTATACTCGCTAAACAAGCTGTCTGGCATGCTTTGTACCGGTGAATATTCACAATCAGGGGTCACTAAATTTGCCACATCTAATGCCAATGACTGAAGTTTAGTGAATTGTTACCAGAAGCTTTTGCTCGATGGAACGGGTCCCTTTGAGTGCTTCTTCAAACCTCGAGCTATTGCAAATAGTCGTTTATAGTATTTGTGCAGGTGCGAGCCTTCTCAGTGCATGTAAGGATATGCAAGAATCGGTCATGCAATTTTGGTTAATTTTTAAATAACGTTTTGGCCTTACATTTTCCTAACGATGAACTCTGTCACACTTTACAAGCTTCGCAGCATTTTTTCTTTATTTTGCACTCTTTCCAAGTGCTGTACGTCAACGATTCATATGTGTATAGATGTTTTTCTGAGTCCCATCTGTTCAATAGTGCATGTAGCCAGTTGTATTCGTGTATTTTGAAGATTTGAGCGCCTCCTGTCTCTCGTTGCTCCACTGCTTACCAAGAAGACTACGAGCGCCGACAACACAATATCTGAAGGAGAAAGACTATGCGTATTACTACGGTAAAGCGCTCTTGCATTTTCCAGCCAAATAACAAATTTTAAGAATCTTTATGCAGAAGCCAAGCTTTGCCATAGGTCACAGGCATGTCATGTTCCCCGTTAACGGCATATAGCATCCTCAGATGCGATAAAACTGTGCATGGAGCGTATGGTCCTTGCAGTATACGGAGATACATCGACATGCTCTGTCAAATACGATTTAGCTAACACTTGCGAAGCCAGAGTTGCAAATATTTAGCTAACACTTCTGAAGACAGCCAGGGTTGTAGGTATGATCCATGTGAACCCCGAGTAAGGTGCACATACTTTCTGCAGCAATATCAGGAGTGTTAGTTTTGCGAGCAGCTGCTTAGATAAGGGGTCATATTATGGGGATGTATTGTATCATAGCAATGTTCCCCAAAGTCTTTTTTTCTCCGGAATATTGACTCTGTTTCATATTTATGTCACGCATTAGATACCTGGCCCATGAATGCTCCCAGCGGATCATAGCGAAGAGCTACTGCCACTGCACATCCTTTGCTAGCCGGAACGTGATTGAGACTGGCCAAGCACTGCGAACTGTTTTGGCAATGTTGTACATGCCCGCACCAAATGAAGAAGTTTGGATGAGAAATGCAGAACACTTTTATGACCTTTGAAACTTCCCAAACTGTGTTGGGGCCGTTGATGTGAATCACATCACAATTAAGGCACGCGGTTCACCTACCTTTAACTACAAGAAGACACACAGCATCATTCTAGCGGCAGTAGTTGATCCGCATTACAAATTTCTAATGGTAGGCATTGGTGAATACGGCTCCTGGGATGACAGTGTTGTGTTCAGGAGTTGCTACATTGGCAAAAACATAATATCAGGAACTCTGCATCTTCCAAACGCACAAGAGATTCCTCACACTTCAGTCAAGACGTCCTTCGTGGTAGTGGAAGACGAGGCTTTTCCTCTCATGGAAAACCTTATGAGGCCATACCCTGGCAAGGATTTGAAACTTCTCGAACGTCCGTTCAACTACTGACTCTATAGGGCTCGACGCACTGTTGAAAATACGTTTGGTACACTAGCTACGAGATGGAGGATTTTCCGACAGATAATCCAGGCGGAACTTTTCATGGTTGAGAACCTTGTGTGGTCGGCTGTCTCGCTGCACAACTTTCTAAGGACGCGCGATGAGGAGGATGGAGTACCCTCAAGGTTATTATATGTACCCCCTGCCTATGTTGATCGGGAGGATGAAGGGCTTTATGTTAGAGGGGGACAGTGGAAAACTGATGACGCTCGTGAAAAGAAAACTTTCACGACTGTAGGACAGGTGGGCAGTAACAACCATTTTAATGCTGGGAAAAGTCTGCGAAACGCTTTTGCAAACTAATTCTGCTCGGATGTCGGAGAAGTGGATTGATAGTACAGATGTGTGGGGTTACGGATCCCTCCCTGACGCAGTTTGAGGAAATCCATGTTTTGCTAACTATTCTGCCCCATCCTTCCTTACTAAAAGGCGTTTGCTTGGAGCGGATCTTCCACTTGTCACAAACATTCAACCTGCTTTCACTGCATGATAACTTTCGTGCATGCACTGTGTGCAGCATCTGTTGCTTGCTGCCCAAGATGTTCTCTTTTCACTGCATGACACCAGCTGGTCGAGGCACTTTGTTTCTTGGTTTGCCTCGTTGCTGGAAAGCGTTAGGTGTCTTCCTTGATCACAGCTGTCTTGAGCCACATGGCATGCTTGCGTCTCCAGCCGCATGTTTTGGTTGAGGGTCTGAGGGTGCTTGCAGGTAAGTTAGGTAAGATGTTTGTTCTGCACGTGTGTAAAGACATTGCCAGCTTCCTTGTGAGTGTCATGTCGGCAGTTTCAAATTAGTTATTCTTTTCTTTGTGTTCATTCCTAATCTCGCCAAGGCACTGTGCTATACTGAGATTCGTATGCTGCAGCGCGACAGGGATCTTCCATGATCACAGTTGAGTGTTTTGCCTTAAAATGCATGTGCTCATGTTCCCTGACAATGTCTACGTACTTCAGCTGTAGTCGTTTCTTGGTATCAGCATGGGCTTAGTCAGCTTGGGTTACTTTTGCCGGGTTTCATCAAGGACTTGGCACTCTGTTGACTGCTCAGTTACGTATAGTGGGTCTAATGCTTGTTTTTTTGTTTCTTTTTGTGTGTATTTTGCAGGTACGGTCCTGGGGCTCTCGGCAGAGCCTGACTGCTAGAGAGCGCATCTCCCGCTTGGTGATAGGAGTTGTTTATCACAATGAAGATCCATCTTTATTGAGCATCATTGGTGTACTCGCAGTGGCCAAAACTTTGTTACCCTGCCTGAAAGTTTGCAGTGCGAGAAATGTTTGCCGCACAACAAATGAACCGAAACTCCATTTTTGTAGGCTTGGTGCTTGCACCTGCCAACCAACAGGCATGCCGGTTCTGCTACAATTCTTGCCGCGACGTTATTGTGATCCCAGCTTGTTGAAGAAAACCTTGTGGCACAACCCTGCCCCCCAATACCAGCACGAAATAAAGACATATCCTCGAAAATAAGAGTCGAAGGAACACGGACCAAGAATAGAATAACAACGACACAGGGCGCACTCTCATCTGAATTTATTAAGAAAAACGAACAAACTTATACACCAATGGAAGCACCCTATCAGACATAACACGTCACGTTAGTCTCCGCCCAGCCCACGTTTTAAATATTCAAACTCATTCGTAGATAGAGGCAGAGAAGTATCGCTAATGCATTTTTCAACTACATAACACGTCACGTTAGTTGCTGGGAGTACTCAACTAGACCTAAGAAGGGGATCCTTCCTATTGATTCTTGCCACTCCAAGCTCGTGAAGAGAGACATCGCGAGCTCGTGTCTGGAGGCGTCTTTCACAAAGTCTTGCCTACATAGCGCCCAGGACAGTTTTGTTAGACAAGTGGATCGTCTGCGAAAAGGGGGTTTCCCAACGAGCTCATTGGTCGACGTGGCTGGGAGCTTGATAAAGAAGTTTAAGGGGACGCAGAAACCATCGCACCGAAAGAGTAGCATTCGATCTGCGGTGATTTCATATGCACGGTGTCTCACATAATCTCAAGAAGGAGGCCAGGCGTTACGATGTCCCGGTCGTGTTTTCTGCGCCTAACAAAATGTCGCGATTATGCAGGAGAATCAATGACCCCCAACCGATAACAGACCCGTGCAATACTAAGCATAAGAATAGGTACACTGATTGCACAACCGGCGTCGTTTACAAAATCTCAAAGACGTGTAGTTTAAGCTATGGAGGGCAGACTGGAAGATGTGTCAATTATCGGGACCGCGAGCGCGCCTCTTCAACTAGAATCACGCCGTCGAGGCATTTGGCTGTACATTGCAGCAGATGCCCTTGCGCCCGTCATTTGACAGCATTAGAATTTTGGCTAAGTATAAAAACGAAGTGTCACGCGAGCTTCATGAGGCATTTGAGATTCAAAGTAGGGTTGAAAAATGCATTAGGGATACTTCTCTGGCTCTACCTACGGATGAGTTTGAATATTTAAAACGTGGGCTGAGCGGGGACTAACGTGACGTGTTATGTCTGATGGGGTGCTCCCGCTGGTATATAAGTTTGTTCGTTTTTCCTAATAAATTCAGTTGTGAGTGTGCTCTGTGTTGTTGTATATTCTACTCTTGGTTCGTGTTCCTTCGGCGCTTATTTCCCATAATGTACCAACTGCTCAATTTAAGCATTTTATTAAAGACATATCTATATACTTACTTTCTGGTTTGTTTACTTTGCCTCGGCTTTTGGGTGCATGAAATGATGGAAGTGCCAGCATTTTTTGGAGGTTAGAAAGACTGCAGTCTGCACACAAACTTTAGCCGACATACTGCTCTAGTCGGTATAAAATAGCTTACCGCATGAATAAAATGAGTGAGGTGTGTTTTTTATGTTTAAAATGTAGGCGCCTTTTATATTTCAATGACATGTTACGCTCAAATATTGCGTTTTCAACGTAATAAATGTTAAATTTTGTACGTCTCTAACTTTTGTGTTTTGTGTCCTAACCTTAGGCTCCTAAAACATTTATAGGATCCCCAGATAAGAGCAAGATGTTATAATTTGTGTGGTTCCGCCACTATGCAGATCGTTCTGCAAAAATAGTGCAGAGTAAAAGTGATGTTACGTAGATCTTGGCATATTCCAGGCAATCTGGACAGTTTTCTTTAATGGTTTAAACCATAAAGTTTCCGAAAAATGGGAGGCAGCTTCCACGAGTGGGCATATCGAAAACGGATAAGGTTGGTCTTTAAAAAGGCCGTTTGAGTAGGTTTTGCCAGTGCCGTCCGAGTGGTTGACTATGAATGATAAGCAACATTACCATCATAGGGGATGTGCGACACAGGGCTTGCAGAACAATGTACAGAAACAGGGCTGCCATGTACTGTCCTGCAGTCTTTGTCTATCACATCCTCTATGCTAATATTGTTACAAACCTTCCCCAGTCACCCAATTTGGCAGGCCCGGCACCACAAGAATTGCGTCGCTGGCAGGCAGTCGATGACTTGCTGGCTGCACGAAGAGAAGAGAGTGTGGGATATCACCCAAAAGGAAATGTGTTCCTTTATAAGTAAGGTTTCATGTTTTCAAAGTTTAGTATCTTCTGAAAAATTTAGGGCTTGGATCACTTAGCTTTAGATCTGTGCCAGAACTAAATCCCCGATTAGTCCTTCACTGAAATCAGCGAGATAATTTTCCTTTTCATTAACTAGTCGATATTTTAAAAGGAAAGCTAGAGGTCTTTTTTTTGGGAAGAGCCTGTATTTTGAGTAGACTTACTAAAAAGAATGTCACCCAGTGGTTTTATTTTTTGGCCATATGTAGCCTTTACAATAAGAGTTTATTGAAGAAATACGATCTGACGGATCTTTACTGGCAAGTCATTTTATTATACTTCCGAATTCGTCTGAAAACACGGGATCTTTCTTTAACCAGTAGGGACCGTTATTCACCACTAATGTACTCAATGAATTCATGATGCTGACTATTGTTTGAAGACTGCGTCAAATCATTTGTTTAGACAAGCATACAAATGAAACCACAGGGGGCCTAGCACGGTGTACACCAAGTAAACGATCTAATCTTGAAAACTGAATAAACGGCGTGGCTCTCTGAAATCCAAAATACACTATGGGTAGTCTTTATTAAGGTGAAAACCTTGCGTGTCTCATCGATCAGTTCTTGAGCGAAAACACGTCAGCGACGCGAAAGGTACCACAGCGTTTACGTGACATGTGCGAATAATGATATTTCTCCAAAAAGACATTTAGCTCATGTCCCTCGGCTGGCGCGGAACCAGCGACCTTTTATTTCAGTAGTTCAACGCGGTACCCCGGAGAGGTACCGCCCGTCGCGGAGGGGTATCGCCACATCCGTAAATCATGTGTCTGTCTTTAATGCATCGGCGCTTGGGCTTTCGCCTTCAAGTCGCTTTAAGGAAAACATAAAATACCCTGTGTTTTTTTTCGGAGCTATATTCAGTTTGGCGCAGCTTACCATGGTTATTGGTGGGGTTGATGTTCAGGCCCGATCACAACTTGTGGCCTCTTGTCCTGCAGTGGCTGCACAAGTGGATCTGTGGCAGCTCCGGACGGTGTCTGGCACCAATCCATTGTGCTCCGAGCTTCTTGCTGACCTGGACCTTGATGAGTTCGCTCATCTTGCAGACCTTAAGGACACGGTGGAAGTGATACCCATCTGCCGCGAAGTATTCCCTTTTTGGTGCCTTTCTCGGTTCAGTAAGAAGGGTTGCATGAACCAAACATGAACAATTATCCCATTAGAAATACGCAAAGCTGGTAAGGTGTAAATACCATTTTCAGTCAAGTATGTATAATCCTATCTAAAACAGAACAAACATAAAACAACTGATTCCCCACTTGTATCGTGAACACCTAAGGTACCCGAAAAATTACGGGCCAGCAAATCTCCACTCGCAGAACATAAAGACCACCTTGGTGTGGGGATGCTGTGGGGCTCACAAAGTTCGAGCTTGAAGGGTATACATCTTTTTAAAGCTTGCTGAGTTTCGAATTTGCATAGTTGGCAATTTATTAACTGTGCCTGGGTTCGAAACGAAAAGCTTGCTGCTTTTGAACACTACCTTCATGGCACCTCTACTGCTATGGCGCCGAAAGCTGCAATAGGAAACTGCCGTATGTGTCCTCCGGTGTCATTGTTTTACCACATGCAACTTAGTGCCATAAGGACGCGATTAGATGATTTTTGACAAACTGCCTCCACTTCGTATCCCATTAAGACTTGCCCTTATGATATAGCATTTTTTCTATACCATTCGGTCGGCAGGGCAATTGGAGACATCACTCATTTCCGGTAGCCTGGAAAGAGGCTACCATTTACAAGCGAACAATACTGACTATTGCCACACTTTTTTTACATCGCCAGCTTGGTATATATGCGTGCATGCATACCAAGATGATTTCTATCTGTTTTGCAAAGCAAAACATAGGTGTAAAAACGGATATGTTTACGTTCTAGACAATATTGGAAGTGCGAGAAACGAAGCGAATGCAACGTGAGCCTGATCACCTACTTTCCTGTAGAGGGTACCCTATTGCAAAAACCCCAATATAAACAGCGTATTATGGATATTGGTAAACAATATATTTTTATTGTATTGCAATACAATATAGACAGTGTATTGGAAAACATTACATTTATTGTATTGTATTACAATAAGGATTTGTTATGGGATTCCAATATCCATAATACGCTGAAAATATTGGAATCCAATACCGTATAAACCCTTATTGGATCCCCATGTGTCGTATGGGGATCCAATAAGGGTTTATGATTCCAATATACTCAGCGTATTATGGATATTGGAATCCAATATATTATATCGGCTACCAATAAAACTATAAAACGAGTTGGAATATCACGTTCAGCGCAACATTTCTCTGCAACGCAGTCTCTTCTTGTGTGTATTTCTGAGTGATAAATTAAAAAATGTTGCTGTTGTGAAATTGTGAATAAAGAAGCAAAACACTGGACTTATCCATACCAAATATATTTAACATATTCCTGAACTGGAGGATCTGGCATTTACTGCAAAAGAAAGTTAATTATTTAGGACTCTCATTCAAAAACTTGATGTTTGAAAACAGAATGTGAAATCCTCACCTTAATGAAAACAGCACCTGCTAGCTGTAGTTATATAGAAACTGCAAAATAAAAATTTGTGATTAGTTCGCGACAAGTAGCAATCCTTCACCAAGCGGGTAGATTCAAAATTACGTCTGCGTTTGATTGTGGAAAAATAAGTTTCAATGCCACTGCCACAGGTCATTCTGAGCTTGGTCAATTAAATATACGTATCCGCTCGTTTGGCTTCACTATTCCTGCTTCGCACCTAACTAGAGTACCTGGAATGCTCACCTTTGAGGAAAAACGAACTGGTGCTTGCTTGCTTGTAGGCCGTGGAAACTGGAAGAGAGATTTGCGGTTAGTTGCGTCCAAGTAGCAGTTACTTTGAGTAGCCACGTAAAGTACACTAAGTGTGAAAGATTCAAAATTACATGCGCGGGACATAGATATCCACTTGCGACGCAACTGGGCACGTGTCAATGTCGCCCGCTTGTATTACAGAAAACTAAGCTTCAATGCAGGAGCTCCCAGCCGTTCTGAGCTCCGTCAATTAAAAATGCTGTACCGGTCGTATGGCTTCAGTATTCCTGCTTCGGTAATCTGGGATTCTCACCTTTGAAGAAAAGCAAACTGGGACCTGCTGGCTCTTAGGCTGTAGAACTGTCAGAAAGATTTGCGATTAGCTGCGTCCAAGCATCAATTTCTTTGACCAGCCACCTACAGCACACTAAGCCGGATAAATTCAAAATTACATGTGCGTGACATAATATGCCTCTTGTGACAAAACTGGGCACACGTTTTGTCGCCTACAGCAACACTGAAGCCAGACAGACAAGCGGTATGGCACCTTTAATTGACGGAGCTCAGAACGAGTAGGGACGTTTTCACTGAAGCTTGTTTTGCTGCAATACACACGTGTATTGCAGAAAAACAAGCTTCAGTGAAAGCGTCCCCAGTCCTTCTGACAATTAAATATGCCGTACCGCTTGTCTGGCTTCAGTATTGCTGCTTCAGAGCAATCTAGAAAATCTAGAATCCTCACCTTTGAACGAGAACGAACTGGCGCCGGCTGGCTTGTGGGCCATAGAAACTGCAAGAGAGGTTTGCGATTAGTTACGTCCAAGTAACAATTTTTTTGGGTAGCCACCTACAGCACACTCAAAATTACATGCACGGAAAACAGATGCCTCATGCGACGGAACTCCCTTCCTCCTTGTTTTCTGTTAACTCTGCTCACCTTCACCACTCGCCTCCAATTTCTGCGCTACTTCTTTAATCTCGATTCCCTGGTTCCCAAAGGCCATGCCATGGCCTGCGCCAGTCACGGATCTGTCAGCTCTGCGACTGGCGCTATTGTGGCAAAGACGCCACAGCACCTGGCGCTTGATGTGCTCTTTCAATATTTTGAGCACGGCTCAAAACAGGTGGATGGGTGTCTGGTATGCCCTTTGCTTATTTGCGGATCGTTCCGAATCAGAGGGTAGGCGCTTCTGCGACCTGGGCGCATGCTCGGTATTTTACAATAGTTGAAACCGAACTCTGCAGGAATCTTGAAACATAACAAACATAATGTGCACGCCAAAAGGCATAGCAAATGAAACACCTACCATCTATCTATTTTCGCTTCTTGTCCGCAAGAAGCTGTCGTATATGTAGCCTCCCTTGCTTAAGCCGTTCCTCCCTAGTGTCCCGGTTGGGTCTCGTCCTGATGAATCGTCGGTGGAGACCTGAGGAGCAGTCAACATCAGATTAGACCTTTTTGAGACAGAACCATATACTTGCTGAGAGGAAGTACACCCAAACAAATCTCAGGCATGTCATTTATAGTGAGTTTTAAATTGAGACGAATGATGTAAAATGAGACGTCAATACTGACGCACCCCTTTTGCGAACCCAAAATTTTGAAGGCCTTGTCCCGCTCGCTAGGGGGACAAGGCACATGAATCCCGGCATGTGGATGAAATTTTTACCTTAAAATCCCGACTCAATGCCCATCCCTGAATATTCGACCACCACACTTTTAGAAAAAAAAATATTTTTTTTAGAAAACACAGAGTCATCTACCACCTTTACAAACGCCTGAACCAAGCATACTCGTACCGTGGCTTGTTTGCTCAGTGCCGCCCCCGAGTTAATTCGGGCCGACAATGTTGTGTTGTTTTTTTTTTTCAAATGGAACCCACATTCTTAGTTTTGGTTTGTCTTGTAGCAACAGGTGGATACTTTTATAAAGCTTCCTCCCTATGCGCTTCCGAGTCAACATTTTTGCAATGGCCAACCCCTGGGCTTTGATTTCGCGCTCCTTGATGAATGCTGAAACTCATATAGGCGGGCAATAGCTCGCCTTGAAAATACTTGCTTTTGGTGGCCGAGAACAAACTCGTGTTCCTGATTGGCAGCCACTTGCTGCCGAGAATTGCCGCCCATATCCTAAAGATTAGTCTAACACAGATGCTTTGGCCGGACAGAGACACAAAAGCTTGAAACAAGGCCACTATACAGACAGGTAGAGTGTCTGTGAGGAATGAAACAAACAACTCAGATAGGCATCAATCACTCACCTTGAAAACACTTGCCATGCGCGGTAAAAAACAAACTTCTGGCCTTGATTGGCTGGTTCTTGCCACCAAGACCTGCATGTGTAAGAAAGAACCCGGTCTTACCCTATTGAAAAAGGCCAATATGAACTCGGCTTATTGGAAATATTGTATTCCAATGAAGATGATGGAAACCAATAAAAACTTATCGTTATCCGATTAACCCAATACGCACGATGGGAATTCATATCGGAGCACAATATCTCGATATAGTATGCGGTTATTGGTATACAACAGGATATTGGAGCACAATATCCCGATATAACTTGCAGTTATTGGTGTACAACACGATATCGGAGCACAATACCCCGATATACTACACAGTTATTGGAATAGAATACGACATCGCGTGCATATTGGTGACCGACATGGACGTACTGTACGGCCACACGATATAGAAATATTGGTCGTCGATCATGGGACCAAAGGAGAATACAATACGATATCGCGTGCATATATCTCAGAACGCGGGTACCAAGTTACCAACATGCATTACGTTGGCATATCCACACGGCAATACGCGAAAAATATATTGGGCGTGGATACACACATAACATAAACGTTCTGCGTTGCGAACACATTAACATTGATCGACAGTGCAAGTATGTACAGCTGTTAGTACGGCACACAGTACACACAGCCTCGCGCGCTTGAAACTAGACAACCACCAAACCATTCAGAATAACTAGCCGGAACACCCGCCGCGACCTACCTTTTAATGAGAAAGCCCAGTAACGACGTGGTCATTGGAGTGATCGTTTTCCAACAAATGTTTATTGCAGTTGTAATGCAACAAAAGTTGATCGCCAAACGATAAACCCAACGTACCGGGATACAATTCGATGTTGCAACACACCATCGCAATACAACAAGAAACTATCGGTGTTGGGACACGACCACCACATCGAATACGATATCAATACGAAGTTACCGACGGTGAGAAATACATCATGACACGATATACTAGTTACCGGTGTTGGGACCGAAATCGAACGCGATACGTGACAATGTCGGTTCGCACGATAAAATAATGACGGTCACGTGCATGTACAGGGTGTCACAAATGAAAATTTACACGGTCTTTTTTACCGCAAAAATAAACTAGGCATCCCCGAACGCTCATTTTCCGCCCAAAGGTAGAGCTAAAGGTCACAACCAGACGCCGAAGTTTCAGCCCGATCCGATAACTTAATCAAAAGTTATAAATGATTTCCTGAAAATTTCAATGGGAAAATGGAGCCCATTTTCGCCCGTTTTCGGTTTCTATTGCCATAGAGCCCCATGTGTTTGAAAACTCCGTCGGCCGCCATTTTCCCATTGAAATTTTCAGAAAATCATTTATAACTTTTGATTAAGTTATCGGATCCGGTTGAAACTTTGGCATCTGGTTGTGACCTCTAGCTCTACCTTTGGGCGGAGAATCAGCGTTCGGCGATGCCTAGTTTCTTTTTGCGGTAAAAAAGACAATGTAAATTTTCTTTTGTGACACCCTGTAGTTGCTTCTTACGCGCACATTTATCGATATTGACCCACCTTTCTGGGTAATCCTACGTGGTACACAAAATCCACGACGACATGCGAGCACATTTCACCCACCACTTTTCGTCGCCTGTTTCGCGAGATTTACACACTGTCGAAAAAACGACGTGAAAAATACGTGCACTTGCGCCATCAAACGATACGTTACAGCCTCGTTTCTCGAGAAGACACTTTCCATCGCCAACACGCGCGCGTGCGCAAGCAGTTTGGACTTTGAACTGATCGAACTTCGAAGGGAGCGAGCCCGGCTGGCCCGGCGCGATGCCGGCGTGCTGGCGAGCCGCCAAGACGAGCAACGAGCCTGCTGAGCATGCGCAGTGCGCAGCGGGCGGGCGTCGGTTGCGCCACTGTCACCACCACTGCTGTGTCTGGCTGTGTGTTGCGCGACCCGGCCAGCCTGGCTAGCCGGCGTGATTGGCGTTCGTCGCACTCTGTACTCGTGGGCATCGAGCGAAACCTACACACTTTCAATTGCTTCGAAAGGTACGTATACACGACTCTATTACTTGCAGCATTGAGTGCTTTGGCGTACGCGGATCAAAGCAAACACCGAAGGACAGAAAGGAGACGTGAAGTTTTTAAATCGAGGCCTTTTTGAACGCCTGTGACCCCTGTTGAAAGCACCTAGCTGTGCTCTGTTGCAGGCGTCATTTCGACTGCGTGTGCTCCAATGTAACGTCAGTCACTGTTCACACTCGGCTAGCTTTGCCAGTTTGTTATCTCATGTGCGAAATAGACGTAGAAATCAGCGCCGCGTCTCTTTCGGATACTCAGCCTCCAGCCCCCTTCCTTCCGGCGTGCTTTCTGCCGCGCCCGTTCGGCGCATTGGCTTCGCGGGCGCGTCAGGCTCGTTCGAAGAGGCGTCGTTTGAAGCTGACGAGTCGCCGAAGTGTACCGGAGCTTCTCTTTAGGAAAGTCGCAATCGACGCTCGGCGGCTCGGCTCTGAGCTCGTACTTTTCTCCTCCCGGGTATACCATGAGTGCCGATGAACGAATTTGAAAAAGCGCTAGCGAGTGACTTCGTGACGCCGCCCAACCGTCCTTCTATCAACGGCGCAGAGCAAATGATGTACAGAAAAAAAAAACGCGTTTTTTATATTTTGTTGGCCATGTTTCACCTCAACACAAAGTGAATCGCGGCTGTACGTCGGTTGACTCATTACTGTGCCTAGATTGTAACGGAACTTTTTTGGTGTGATCTTATTCTGATATCGTTATATCTCGCCTTTTCATCTTGGCTGCACACCTCTAGACGACATTCTACACATTGCACTCCTTGTCGACATGTCGCTGGTGCTTGAGACTAATTGGAAGTCACTGTTTGCTCACTCCTTGGTGCACACATTTTATGTTCAACATCAGTTATCTGAAGGAGGCTCCATGAAACCCTGGAATTTGTTTAGAGGTACCTCTACATACTGTGTTAGAGTGCTGTTTTGTGCGTTGTAGGTTCGCACAAAACCAAATTGCACCTTGTAATATACCCTTTGACTGTTTACTACAATTAAAGTTGCAATGAAACATTGGCCACGAGAGGTGACTCTGCCAACGTGGCCAACAAATTCCTCACATAATTTTCTCCATGGGTCATTTTGGATGTTGACAAATTTTCTTGTGAATAATGAGTGTTATGCACATATGTTTCTTCTACTTTTCAGACAGGTACTTCAGTTAGATAAACCCCAGCAAAAGCAGCAAGAGAGTCTCGTAGGGTCACACCAAGGATAACGGCATTCCTGCTCGAGTCCCGGGTCTTCTCACCGTACTTCACTGAGCATAATGGTACATTCCCTTTCCTTAACTTTGTGGGAGCCAAGGGTGAAAGACGACGCAGAGGGCACGTGACAGGCGGTCGGCGGAGAAAGAAGTCACGAGCTGGCGCGAGACAGTGCGTGCTGAGCGAGGCTGGAGCTGGGCAGGAACATCGGAGCCGGGCTGCCTGGCTTGGAGCGGTCCACCAGCGAGGTTCAAACCGGACCGGTAGAAACGGCGAGTCCTGGCCACCTAGCCTAGGCCACGACGATCCCGGGGTGGTTCCGCAGCGAGGCTCGGGCAGTGATCGCCCGGGACAGCCAGCCTACGCAGCGCTGGCATGGGAACGACGATCCGCAGGCCTGGACACTGACTCCGACTGTGAGCTCTGATCGACGGACGACAACAAGGGTCGGCGTGCCTGGACTGCTGGCTCTGAACGACGGGCAACCGTGAGGTAGTAAACTTATTCGCTGTCTTCTCGGTGCTGTATGTCACTCCCTGGGTGACGGGCGGAGCGCATACCGATTGGGCGGTGATTATTAGTAGCTAAGCGAACTCCATAAAGAATGATAATGTAGTGATTGCGCAGGCGAGCTGGTGGATGTTAACCATTTTGTTCTTAGCCCGAGACTGAGGCAGGAAAAGAGGAAAGTTTCAAAGTAGAAGAAAAATGAACAGTCGAGGACACGTCTCTAACAGAGCTGTGTTAGAGACGTGGCCTCGACTGTTCATTTTTCTTCTACTTTGAAACTTTCCTCTTTTCCTGCCTCAGTCTCGGGCTAAGAACAAAATGGTCCATAAAGAAACCAGTATTAAAATGGCACGTCCAACGTGGGGCTTGTTCGGTATGCCTCTGCTTCTAGTCGTCCCCAGGGAGTCTCACGGATTCGTTGAGCGGGTTGTTCACTAACGCTAACGATGCCCGTTGAGACAAATAGTTGGAATTTTGGCGACTTGTCTCACGGCAGAGCTCAGCAGGTGTCTCCTCGAATCAAGTACCTAAGGGGCTCGAAGAACGAGGTTGAATACACGCTTTCTCGGGTACCCTAGAATAGTGGTTGGCAGGAGACGGGGAGCGCGGTTAAGATGTAAGAAAGTCGTCTCCAGAGGCAGAGGAGAGTCACGGCATGTTCGCTGGAAGGCAGGATAACGAGTGGCAGGAGGGGAAACAGCCAGGACTCATTGCAGATTTAGGATTTAGGCTTGGGGTGATGCGGTAGGCAAGTAAGCACTTGTCGAGGCCTGGAGTGCAGGTGGGTTTTTGACAGTGGGTGTTGGAAAGATTGCGGAAATGGCTGTTGACACCGGGAACACCGGCAGACGAGATTGTCAGCGGATGTCGGGTAAACTGGCAGAAATTGCGGTTGGCACCTGGAACGCTGGCAGGCGAGTTAATGAGCACTATGATTTGTAACTGCTGGGCCAAGACGGCTAGTTTCTTCGCGTCAGTCCAACAGTCGACAAAAGGCGGAGGGACGACTCTCCCTTGAGGGGGGTCGTTCGAAGAAAGCTACGAATTGATTTAGATGATTCTCGACTTCACTCTGGCCGGTCGTGGCACTGACAGCAAGACTTTTAATAAGTTATGTCGCGTCACGGCCTGGCCGGGGATGCGGTGGTAGACATTTAGGTGGCTTGTAGCTGTCCAGCTTGCCTTGAGGTGTGAACGGTTGAAGCGGGCTTGCTCGCTGAGCGTGAACGGTGGAAGCAAGCCTAAGGCCCACTTCAGACGGGGCAATTTCCCCCAGCAACTTAACGTCGCAACACCAGCAACACAGGCCGCCTGCGTTCAGACGCTGCAACCAAATTGCTACGACTTGACATCATCATCATGAAATTTGATTTTTCTTGCACTATATAGACGCACAACTACGTGCTAAAAACGTGTTTTTATATCTTTGACTGGCATTAATACTCACTCATGTTTCTGAAAAAGTTTATTTCCAAAAACGATCCATTTGAAACCAGGACCAACTCTTCAGCTGTCATCCTCACCACCACAGGGGTTTCACGTGAAAATATTGCGTCCCTGATTGGCTGCTGCCGCTTCAAGCTTTTCCAGTTTGTTCGAGTTGCGTGTCTGTTTTAAGCCGAACCTGATCTCAGAAATTCGTGCTGATGTGGGAAAACCTAGGGAACTACCCGCCAGCAACCTCAAAATTGCTAGAAAAGTTGCCCCATCTGAAGCGGGTTTTAGGGAACTGAAATCAAGGGCAGTGGAGCTCTGGGTCCAAACCCACCTGGAGACGTTTTTTTTCTTTTTGCCTTTTTTTTAGTATACAGTATATGTATATATATATATATATTTATATTTATAAATAATACTTTTTTTTAAGTTTTAACGTATAGACTCATAATTTACACACTAATTCACATTCAGAAGTGCTTTTATTCACACACTGTGGCTCCCTAGTGCTTGCAATAGCTTCTTGCTAAGCTATTGCAAGCTCTGCAAAGGGAGGGGCATCTACCCACCCTTTGCAGGCTGTAAAGCTGTGGCTTGCACAGCTCTAGCAGGTCGCACCTCGCACACTGGCTCCATCATCAAGCATAGGGGCTGCATGAGTCGCGCCACACCGTAAGGCTATATACGGTCGGGTCACAGCACCTGGGACCATTCGTCGCTGCATTCAGCTGTGGTATGGTGGCATGGTCAGGGCATGAAGCAGGGATACAACTTGGAAATGCTCATCTTCATCACATTTGAAGCACATTTTTTTATTACTTTTGTGTCGAGTTGTCAGCATTTTAAGGGTGAGGAAGCAAGCAGCAGCGAGAGCAAGAAAAAAATTGAAAGCCGCTCTTATTGAGAATTTATTACAAGCACTAGGAAGCCGTGGAGTATTCTTAAAACGCTTCTAAAGCTGAATTAGCGTATAAATTATGTGCTAGTGCCTTAAAAAAAAACAAAAAAAAACAATTTAAGTATAATTAATAAGTATAAAAATATACACCAGGAGGACTTCAACCAGAACAACACAGTCTGTAAATTTGAAATTTGACACCATAAACCGCTTGGCCACCACCCAATTTTATTTTTAGGTCGTTTATCGAGGTATATGAATCTCGTTTGCAGCTGTGGGCTGCAAGAGAGATAGCCTTATTTTCATTTACTTTACTATTCCCACCAAATATGGCAAGTGACCAAGAATAGAACCTCATTTGTCGGCCGAGGCATGCTTTCGGCTAGTTTGCCTTGCATCAAGGCAAACTAGCCTGGCTTGATAGGCTTATATTTTGTTTCATCACCCGTTTAGGATTCTGTTGTCGCTCATCAAAAGAAAAAAAAAAAACTGACTAAGTCTGACTTATCCTGGTGTGCAGGTACCCTTGGCAGTAAACTCTGCTAAATGGGGCAAAATATATATTATACATTTTTTAGCAAATATGCTTTGTTTTAGCAAAATGAGCTACACTATTTGACTAAGGTGAAACAGAACGAGCCTCTCCACCTGGGTCTGTTTCCATCTTTCGCAGTGTCGAAGTGTTGATTACCTAGGTTTCTCTTGGTGGGCTTTCTTTCGAGAGGGACCCCGGTACGTGAAAAATGTGTTGTGAAGAAAAGTTGAAGTGAGCTAAAGCAAAGAAGGGAATGTCCGCACGCTGAACCCGCAGAGAACGCTTGTTTGTCTCGAGTTCAGTCGTTGCACAAAGCGACCCTGGCTCGCGATGTCTTGCATCAATGCGCTCAGTTTCTTTTTTTCTGTGTTTAGCTCGTACCTCGCCTGCCGGCCTTGCAAGCACGCGGCGCTGGACTCTTTTTTGTCGCATGCTGGGCAGTTACATTTTGCATAGATTTTTGGCAACCAGTTGGGACGGAGCGGAGAGGCATGCTTTCGGTTTCGATTAAACAGCCGTTTCGCTCGCGCGACAAAGCACGTGCAGCTGCAAGCCTGCCGGAGTTGCCCTCACATGCATGTGAACCAACGATGCGAACATAATTGCACAACAGAGGCACCAGCCGGGACGCTTGCAATTCATTGTTTTACATTTAATTACTTTTGACGAAAATCTGGCACGTCGGCAATCAGTATAACGGTGGCAAGCGGTTTTTCGGAATTGCTTGGCAATGCCTACAGCACTGTACACTTGTGGGATATCGCAATGTCTCTTTGGAGACATTAAAATTGGACAATCAATACTACCCTAAGCTAAAGCAAAGCTTGCTCCAGCTTTGCAGAATGTTTCGAAAACCAAAAAGAAATGTGTCATGTCATTGGCATTTCAGTTACATCTTGAAAGACTTCCAGGTGGCCAAACTTGACCATAATTGTTTTATTTCGGCGAGCAAGATTCCCTTCGCGTGTCCAGCATTTAAAACAAATATTTTTATTTTTATTAGAATATCTGCTTTAAAAGCTACTTTTGCTGCTCCAAAACACTGTTTTGACTGCTCCGAAAGGTGCTCCAAAACGGCTTAGGCCAATCACATCACTGCTATATGAGTTTCAGCATTTGTCAAGGAGCGCAAAAATCAAAGCCCGGGGGTTGGCCATTGCAAAAATGTTGACTCGGAAGCGCATAGGGAGGAAGCTTTACAAAAGTATCCACCTGCCTCTACAAGTGAAACCGAAACTAAGAATGTGGGTTCCATTTGAAAAAAAAACATTGTCAGCCCGAATTAACTTGGGGGAGGCACGAAGCAAGCAAGCCACGTTACTAGTAGGCTTGGTTCAGGCTTTTGTAGGGGTGGTCGATGACTCTGTGTTTTCTAAAAAGTTATCTTTTTCTAAAAGTGTGGTGGTCGAATATTCGGGGATGGGCATTGAGTCGGGATGTTAAGGTAAAAATTTCATCCACATGCCGGGATTCATGTGCCTTGTCCCTCTAGCGAGGGGGACAAGGCCTTCAAAATTTTAGGTTCGCAAAATTGGTGTGTCAGTATTGACGTCTTATTTTACATCAGGCCTCTCATTTTAAAACTCGCTATAAATGACATGTCTAAAATTAGTTTGGGTGTACCTCCTTCCAGCAAGTATATGGTTCTGTCTCAAAAGGTCTAATCTGATGTTGACTGCACCTCAGGTCTGCACCGACAATTCATCAGGACGAGACCCAACCGGAACATTAGGGATGAGTGGCTTAAGCAAGGAAGGCTACATATACGACAGCTTCTTGCGGACAAGAACCGAAAATAGATAGACGGTGGATGTTTCATTTGCTATGCCTTTTGGCATGCACATTCTGTTTGTTATGATTGAAGATTCCTGCAGAGTTCAATTTCAACTATTGTAAAAAACCGAGCATGCGCTCAGATCGCAGAAGCGCCTACCCTCTGATTCGAAACGATCCGCAAATGAGCAAAGGGCATACCAGACGCCCATACACCTGTTTTGAGCCATGCTCAAAATATTGAAAGAGCACATCAAGCGCCAGGTGCTTTGGCGTCTTTGCCACAATGGCGCCGGTTGCAGAGCTGACAGACCCGTGACTGGCACAAGCCATGGCATGGCCTTTGGGAACCAGGGAATCAAGATTTAAAAAGTAGCACAGAAATCGGAGGCGGGTGGTGAAGGTGGGCAGAGTTAACAGAAAACAAGGATGAAGGAAGTTCGTCGCATGAGGCATCTATGTCCCATGCATATAATTTTGAGTGTGCTGTAGTTGGCTACTCAAAAAAATTGTTACTTGGACGTAACTAATCGCAAATCTCTTGCAGTTTCCACGGCCCACAAGCCAGCAGGCGCCAGTTCATTCTTGTTCAAAGGTGAGGATTCTAGATTTTCTAGATTGCTCTGAAGCAGCAATACTGAAGCCAGACAAGCGGTACGGCATATTTAATTGACGGAGCCCAGAACGACTGGGGACGCTTTCACTGAAGCTTGTTTTGCTGCAATACAGGCTTGTATTGCAGCAAAACAAGCTTCAGTGAAAGCGTCCCCAGTCGATCTGAGCTCCGTCAAATAAATATGCCGTATCGCTTGTCTGTCTGGCTTCAGTGTTGCTGTAGGCGACAAAACATGTGCCAAGTTTTGTCACAAGAGGCATATTATGTCACGCACATGTAATTTTGATTTTATCCGGCTTAGTGTGCTGTAGGTGGCTGGTCAAAGAAATCGGTACTTGGACGCAACTAATCGCAAATCTTTCTGGCAGTTTCCAAGGCCTAAGAGCCAGCAGGTCCCAGTTTGCTTTTCCTCAGAGGTGAGAATCCCAGATTCCCGAAGCAGGAATACTGAAGCCAGACGACCGGTACAGCATTTTTAATTGACGAAGCTCAGAACGACTGGGGGCTCCTTCATTGAAGCTTATTTTTCTGTAATACACGCGAGCGCAATTGACGTATGCCTAGTTACGTCGCAAGAGGTTATCTATGTCCCGCGCATGTAATTTTTTTAATCTTTCCGACTTGGTGTACTTGAAGGTGACAGCGCAGGAAAAATCGAACTCACACCAGACACTCAGGAAGACAAGCACACGCGCTGAACTTACAACTCTTGTGTATTCGACTGCTTCATTTTTCTCTTCAGCGTCTGGGTTGACTTTTCAGAACGTGATAAGTAGAAGAAGTAGCACGAAATACAAAGGAAAATTCTAAAGAGAAGGCAAAAGAACAGTAAAAGAGAAGACAAATGAAGAAACGGAAAAAATATCTATACGAAACACATTTACAAATCGTCCCTCTCCCTCATCGCTATCATTTAGATAGAAATTGCAGCTCTTTGATCGACAGCGCTATAGAAGGACTACTTACACACTTGTCCTTCAGCTGTGCTATCCTTTCCGCTTCCATTATTTCTCTAGTCAATGCGTCTCTACTCTTACCTATTACAGAACAATTTTCAAAATGTGCTTACAGCCACAATCACGACAATGGATTCCCAAGTGTCCAGCTACAACTCGGTGGGTGTTATAAAAATGCTCTCTTAAACGATCATTCAAACTCATTCCAGTCTGGCCTACATACTCTCTAACACATGAGAGTGGGACAAAATATACAACTCCTTCAGTACAATTTACAAAGCTCTTTTGGTGCTTTTTCGAACAACCAACTTCCCGGTGTGCCGATCCGTTTACCTTCTGGCACAGGCTTAGAAGCTTATTTGGTGCTGAAAAATCAACATTAATGTTAATGCAGTTACCTATCTTTTTTAGACCGTGCGAAACTTTATGTATATATGGAACAACGGCCGTCCTTTTCTTTTCTGTATTGCGTTTAGGTCGTTCACCCCATCTTATTCTCTTTAATAAATCCTCTGCCACGGCTGTAAGTAATGCACTAGGATATCCTGTTGACTTTAACCTGGCGATTTGAGCATCAAAGCCAACCTTAATTGAATGAATACATGACTTATTGCTTTTCAGACCGCGTCAGGATTTTTGCAAGGTGGTTTCCTTGAACTGCTCACCGTATATTTTAAATCTATGTTTGTGTGTTGGGAGGGTAACACCTTTCTCCAAAAAGCAGGGGTATGCATTGGTTCATGCATAGTACCAGTTTTGAGTAACCTTTACCTCGCGCATCGGGGCCGGATCCTTTCACGTAGCTTAGATGCTTCTTCTGTTGTGAAGGTGTTTTGCTTTGTAGATGATTTTTTGATTGTGCTAGATTGTGCAGCTAAGGACTTTCAAATATTAGTTTCTAATGTTCTTTCCTGTTGTAAATCCTGTATAGATCCACCAGAAATCACTCATGAGCTCTCCACAGAAGGTTCCTTATGGTTCTTGGACCTGAGATTAATTTTTTCGGAGCATCATGTATGTTGGTCATATAAACCGAGAGGGAAGAAACCTCTTAATTTTCAGTCAGCACACTCCAAGCTTGTAAAGCGAGGCATTGTTAAATTATGTCTCACCAGTGTGCTTAATAAGTCTTGTACTCATTCACTTAAGGTTAGCTTTGATGCTCAAATCGCCAGGTTAAAGTCAACAGGATATCCTAGTGCATTACTTACAACCGTTGCAGAGGATTTATTAAAGAGAATAAGATGGGGTGAACGACCTAAACGCAATACAGAAAAGAAAAGGACGGCCATTGTTCCATATATACATAAAGTTTCGCACGGTCTAAAAAAGATAGGTAACTGCATTAACATTAATGTTGCTTTTTCAGCACCAAATAAGCTTCTAAGCCTGTGCAGGAAGGTAAATGACGGCACACCGGGAAGTTGGTTGTTTGAAAAAGCACCAAAAGAGCTTTGTAAATTGTACTGAAGGAGTCGTATATTTTGTCCCACTCTCATGTGGTAGAGAGTATGTAGGCTACACTCGAAGGTGTTTGAATGATCGTTTAAGAGAGCATTTTTATAACACCCACCGAGTCGTAGCTGGACACTTGGGAATCCATTGTCGCGATTGTGGCTGTATAGCACATTTTGAAAATTGTTCTGTAATAGGTAGGAGTAGAGACGCATTGACTAGAGAAATAATGGAAGCGGAAAGGATAGCACAGCTGAAGGACAAGTCTGTAAGTAGTCCTTCTATAGCGCTGTCGACCAAAGAGCTCCAATTTCTATCTAAATGATAGCGATGAGGGAGAGGGACAATTTGGAAAAGTGTTTCGTTTAGATATTTTTTCCGTTTCTTCATTTGTCTTCTCTTTTACTGTTCTTTTGCCTTCTCTTTAGAATTTTCCTTTGTATTTCGTGCTACTTCTTCTACTTATCACGTTCTAAAAGTCAACCCAGACGTTGAAGAGAAAAATGAAGCAGTCGAATACACAAGAGTTGTAAGTTCAGCGCGTGTGCTTGTCTTCCTGAGTGTCTGGTGTGAGATTAATTTTGCTGCGCTGTCACCGTCAAGTATGGTTCACTAACTCGCCCAAGCTTCCATCCTATCGACTTAGTGTACTTTACGGGGCTGCTCAATGTAATTGTTACTTGAACGCAACTAATCGCAAATCTCTCTCCCAGTTTGTCCCAGTTTCCACGGCCTACACGCAAGCAAGCACCAGTTCGCTTTTCCTCAAAGGTGAGCATTCCAGATACTTTAATTAGGTGCACGGTGGAAGATAATACTCTTCAGGTGAGGACAGCGCGCTCTTGGCCACGGCCCGATGAAGTTCGCTCTTCACACTCTCTCACTTTGGTTTCAAGCAATGCCAGCAGGTGACTCGTCGACCCGTGGGCACGTTCAAGACGGCTCGTGCCGCCTTATGTACCACACGCGCAGAGCTCCAGCGAGGTTGTCACACGTGCAGAAAGACCATGGTGTACCGGGGTGTCATGACAACGAGATAATGTTTTTTTGCTGTCACACAGTTTCGCCGTTTGGCCGCCGGTGACACTGTCAGTCGCGGGCACGGTGGCAGCCGAATGATGCAGTCTTTCGGATGCCCGTCGAACGAACACTACTATTTGATTCCTCGCGCCGCGCGTTCAGCCCCGGCGTGTCCTCACCTAAAGAGTGTATCTTTCACCGTGGTTAGGTGCAAAGCAGGAACTGTGAAGCCAGACGAGCGGATAGGTGTATTTAATTGACCGAGCTCAGAATGACCCGTGGCAGTGGAATGGAAGCTTATCTTTCCGCAATCAAACACAGACATAATTTTTAATCTATCCAGCTTAGTGAAGGATTGCTACTTGTTGCAAACTAATCCCAAGTTTTTATTTTGCAGCTTCTATATGGCTACAGCTAGCAGGTGCTGTTTTCATTGAAAGGTGAGGATTTCACATTCTGTTTTCAAACAGCAAGTTTTTGAATGAGGGTCCTAAACAATTAACTTTCTTTTGCAGTAAATGCCAGATCCTCCAGTTCAGGAATATGTTAAATATTTTTGCTATGGATAAGCCCAGTGTTTTGCTTCTTTATTCATAATTTGACAACAGCAACATTTTTTATTTTATCACTCAGAAATACACACAAGAAGAGACTGCGTGGCGGAGAAATGCTGCGCTGAACGTGATTTTCCAACTCGTGTATAGTTTTATTGGTAGCCGATATAATATATTGGATTCCAATATCCATAATACGCTAACTACACTGGAATTGTAAACCCTTATTGGATCCCCATAGACACATGGGGATCCAATAAGGGTTTATGCGGTATTGGATTCCAATGTTTTCAGCGTATTATGGATATTGGAATCCCATAACAAACCCTTATTGTAATACAATACAATAAATGTAATGTTTTCCAATACACTGTCCATATTGTATTGCAATACAATAAAAATATATTGTTTACCAATATCCATAATACGCTGTTTATATTGGGGTTTTCCAATAGGGTAATTAAACTTGGGTGCTTTTGCAGAAGAGAGACAACAAAATACTAGTGCAAGACCACTACACATAGGTTATGGCATTCAAGAGGAATGAAATACAAAACTCATATAGGCGGGCAATAGCTCACCTTGAAAATACTTGCTCTCGGTGGCAGAGAACAAACTCGTGTTCCTGATTGGAAGCCATTTGCTGCGAAGAATACCTGTAGATATCCTAAAGAACCCAGTCTTAGTGTAACACAGATGCTTTGGCAGGACAGAATACAAAAGTCTGATACAAACCACAAAAAGCAGGAAATAGTGTCTGCGAGAGATGAAAAAAGACCCAAGTGGAGAGGCTCGTTCTGTTTCACGTTAGTCAAGTAGTGTAGCTCATTTTGCTAAAACGATGCATATTTGCTAAAAAAAGTATCTATATTTTGCCCCATTTAGCAGAGTTTACTGCCAAGGGTACCTGCACACCAGAATAAGTCAGAATTAGTCCGTTTTTTTTTTCTTCTTTTGATGAGCGACAACAGAATCCTAAACAGGTGATGAAACAAAATATGAACCCAGCAAGACAGGCTAGTTTGCCTTGATGCAAGCACAGTGCCTCGGCCAACCAAATGAGGTTCTATTCTTTATCACTTGTCATATTTGGTGGGAATAGTGAAGTAAATGAAAATAAGGCAATCTCTCTTGCAGCCGACAGCTGCAAACAAAATTCATATACCTCGATGATCGACCTGGAAATAAAATTGGGTGGTGACCAAGTGGTTTAAGGTGTCAAATTTCAAACTTACAGAATGTAGTTTTGGTTTAAGTCCTCCTGGTGTATATTTTTATCCTTATAACTATATTTACATTGTTTTTTGTATTTTTGAGGCACAAGTACTTAATTTATACGCTAATTCACCTTTAGAAGCGTTTTAATTACACTCCATGCCTTTCTAGTGCTCGTAATTGATTCTTGGTGAAAGCGGTCTTAAATTTTTCTTTTCTTCCTGTCGCTGCTGCTTGCTTTCTCACCTTTAGAATGCTGACAACTCGACACAAAAGTAATGAAAAATGTGTTTAAAATGTCATGAAGATCAGCATTTCCAAGCTGTACCCCTGCTTCATGCCCCGACCATGCCACCATACCATAGCTGAGTGCAGTGACAAATGGTCCCAGGTTTGTCACCCGACCGTTTTTTGGGCTTACGGTGTGGCGCGACTCATGAAGCACCTGTGCTTCGCGATGGAGCCAGTGAGCGAGGTGTGACACACTAGAGCTGTGCAAGCCACAGCTTTACAGCCTGCAAAGCGTGGGAAGATCTCTTTCCCTTTGCAGAGCTGGCATTAGCTCACCGAGAAGCTATTGCAAGCACTAGAAAGCCACAGAGTGTGAATAAAAGCGCTTCTGAAAATGAATTAGTGTGTAAATTATGCATCTATATGTTAAAACTTAAAAAAGTATATATGTATATATATATATATATATTTAAATACTAAAAAAGGCAAAAAAGAAAAAAAAATGTTTCCAGGTGGGCTTGCACCCAGAGCTCCACGGCCCTTGAATTCAGTTCCCTAAAGCCCGCTTCAGACGGAACAATTTCGCCCAGCAACTTCATGTCGCAACACCAGCAACACGGGCCGCCCGCGTTCACATGCAGCAACCAAATTGCTACCACTTGCCATCATCATCATGAAATTTTATTTTTCTTACAGTATTTAGACGCACAGTTATATCCTAAAAACATGTTTTTATATCTTTAAATTGCGCTGAGAATACTAACTCATCTTTTTGAAACAGTTTATTTTCAAAAATGATCCTTTTCAAACCTGAACTAAGTCCTCAGTTCTCATCATCACGACCACAGGGGTGTCACGTGAAAATATTGCATTCCTGATTGGCTGCTGCCGCTTCAAACATCTCCGAGTAGTCAAAGTTGCTCGTCCGCTTCGAGCCGGACCCAATCTCAGCAATTCGTGTCGATCTAGGGAAAACTAGGGAACAACCCGCCAGCAGGCCCAAAATTGCTGGAAAGGTTGCCCCGTCTGAAGCGATCCTATACTCCGTTTCATACATAGAGTGCAACGCAGTCAAAGCTAGCGCACCGGTTTGCATTGCTGACCGTGCCTACGTTCGCCCCATAAGATAGTGCGTCCCCTGCAAAAATATTTTTAAAAGTCGGAAAATGTGCCTCCTCGGGGCTAGTAACTGATAGTGGCGTTATGATTTCAACGGAGCACAAATGTTTTTCAAGAAAAAGGAAAAGATAATGTAAACCACCTTAAATTGATTTCGTGTTCATCCGTGTGGCAGCCGCTGTGGGTTTTCGGGTTGTGTGGCACTGGCTGGTTTTGAGAAGATGGCGCCTTATGCAGCAAGCTCAAGTACCTCTCCTGCTCGGATGTTTTCGAAGATTCGTTGTGCGAAAATCTTGAAAGAGTGCAAGCAGATGATCGCCAATGTGTACGGGAGTATAAGAACACATTCCCCAGAGAATTCGGTCGTGAAGTCCTGGAGACGGCCAGTAACGACACTGGAGTGTGCCCTGTACTGTCGCGAAGTGCAAGGCGCAGTGCCCATCTGGCAAGGTGGCGTCCCCGAAGCAAAGACCTCGCAACGTGAAAGTTTCGAGCACGGGGACCGTCAAGCATGACGAGTTCACACAGAACGCCATTCGCCTGAAGGTGCATCGCAAGTGCTCCGAGAGGGAGATTCCTACCCTTGACAGCTATTTCAAAATAAACTGTACAGGGCACAACTATTGTCGATTAACGTTTTATTATAAATTTTGGGACAAGGCCGCTATCAGGGCGATTCCTCATTCCACGCTGCACGAAAGAAAATATAACTCGGTGCTGGAGGCAAATAACACTTGCAAAGCGGCAGACCAGATGGTAGAAATCTGGCCTCTCGGCGACTTATAAATAAAAATCAAGAAGGAGGAACTGAAATATGCACTTCGTCAATGCGCACAATCTTGCACGAAAAGTATGTCTAAAAAAGAAAAAAAGACAAAAACAAAAAACTTTGCGCGTAAAATGGGTTCAAACCACGGCCACCGAAACGTCAAT
This sequence comes from Ixodes scapularis, assembly GCF_016920785.2. Classification (NCBI taxonomy): domain Eukaryota; kingdom Metazoa; phylum Arthropoda; class Arachnida; order Ixodida; family Ixodidae; genus Ixodes; species Ixodes scapularis. The sequence goes on along the minus strand of NW_024610265.1, from coordinate 83,289 downwards.
ATCGCCAGAGCAGCGCCTTCTACCACTCGTCCACGAAACGCGCGGAGTAACACTTTTTCTATTTTTTCATGCGCACCACTTTAGTACCTTTCACAGCATTGCACGCTAAGTATGAAACAGAGTATAAGACACCCTATTGTCTGGTACAGAGACCATTTATGAACGCATGGGTGTTTAAATGATGTACTACCCTTTTTTCAATAGAAAAAAGCAACAATAAAAAAAAACACATTTCAGAAGAAAAAGTTAAGGAAACGGAATGTACCATTATCTTCAGTGTAGTTTGGTGACAAGACTCGGGACTCGAGCAGGAATGCAGTTATCCTTGGTGTGACCCCATGAGACTGTCTTGCTGCCTTTGCTGGGGTTTATCTAACTGAAGTACCTGTACGAAAAGTAGAACACATGTGCATAACACTCATTATTCGCAAGAAAATTTGTCAATGTCCAAAATGACCCATGAAGAAAATTATGCAAGGAATTTTCAGGCTGCGTTGGCCGAGTCACCTCTCGTGGCCAATGTTTCATAGCAACTTTAATTGTAGCGAACAGTTATAGGGTATATTACGAACAAAGTGCAATTTGGTTTTGTAGGAAACTATAACACACAAAAGGACACTTGAATACAGTATGTTGAGGTACCTCTAAACAAACTCCAGGGTTTCATGGCGCCTCCTTCAGATACCTGATGTTGAACATGAAATATGTGCACCAAGGAGTGAGCAAACAGCGACTTCAGATTTGTCTCTAACACCAGCGACATGTCGACAAGGAGTGCAACGTGTAGAAGGTCGTCTAGAAGTGTGCCAAGATGAAAAAGCAAGATGTAATGATATCATAATAAGATCACACCAACAAGGCACCATTGTGGTGAGACAATCTACGATGTAGAGACAGTAATCGGGAGTCAACCGACGTACGGCCGCGATTTACTTTGCGGCGACTAAAATAAAACATAACAAAAAAAAATTTTTTTTTTTTTTATCTTGTTCTTTGAGCGCAGCCGGTAGCAGAGCAGTTGGGCGGCGTCACAAAAATCTGACAGACTCGCTAGCTTTTCTCAACTTCGTACGGCGCCAGTCGGCACCACAGATGAATGGTCGGCACTCTTAGTCTACCAGGGAAGAAAAAAGTACGAGCTCAGAGCCCAGCGTCGATCGCGACTTTCGTAAAGAGAAGCTCCGGTAACACTTCGGCGACTCGTGAGCGTTAAACAACGCCTCTTCGAACGAGCCCACGAATCCAACACCTCGAACGCTTTGCGCCGGTAAGCACGCTGGGAGCCAGGGGGCTGGAGGTTGAATATCCGAAAGAGACGAGGCGCTGGTTTCTACGTCTATTTCGCACATGAGATAACAAGCCCAGTGATAGCTAGCCGAGTGTAAACACTGACTGACGTTACATCAGAGTACACGCAGTCGAAATGACGTCTGCAACAGAGCACAGCCAGACGCTTTCAGCAGGGGACGCATGCGTTCAAATAAGCTGCGATTTCAAAACATCATGATCCCTTCTGTCCTGCAGTGTTCACCTTGATCTGTGTATACCAAAGCACTCAATGCTGCAAGTAATAAAGTAAGCGATTGAAAGTGCGTTGGTTTCACTTGGAATCCACAAGCAAAGTGCGCGACGAACTTCACGAGCCGTTATCCGTCGGTCCCGCCATCGCCGCTGTCTCGCTGTCTCGCCAGGTTGGCGCGGTCGCGGTCGCTGCGCAATCGCGCAATAGCGTAATCTCGGCGGCTTGGTTAGGCTTGGCTGGATCGGCGGATTCGGCCACTCGGCGGCTCGCTCGGCTCGCCTCCCTTCGGAATTCGAACTGCCTCCGAAGCTCGAGCACTGATCTCAATGACAATTGCTGGATCGCGCTTGCCGCTCCCACAAGTGAAGCCACCGGGCCTCACTCGCTTGGGATACGATTTGCCGTTTTTGCTAGCCTTTGCTGCGGTTTTCCAGCGTGCTGACGACACGTTTTCTACTCGTTCGTCGTCATTCGCCGAAGAAGTTTTTTGAAGACTCTGTGTATTGTTGAGACTTGCCGTTGTGAACACGTGGAAAAGTTTACGAAAGTGCAGTGTCGCAGGAAAAAGGCACAACGCGTCGAAAGGAAGGGCTGGCGGCGTGTTCAAAGCATCCTTGGCACGCCGAAGTGCCGTGTCTCTGTGCCTTCGCGCGCTTGGATACCGACCAAGAACTGACGCCGTGTGAATGTGTTTAGCGAGTGCAATGTGCGTGAAGCCGTATCAAAAGGTACGACTCGTCGAAAACGTGTCGCCGGTGTCGCGGCGTGATCAAAGCTTCCTTGGCACGCCGAGTGATGCATCTTTGTGCCTTCGCACGTTTGGATACCGGTCAAGAATTGACGCCGCGCCAAAGTTCTGAACGTGTGTCGCGCGTAGATGCCTTTAGATCATTTATATATATCGGCCACGGAGTTCTGGATCGTCCAGCTGTCCCGGTGAGTTGCTATCAATAAAAGGGGGAGATCTGTACGTGTTCTTATGTACTATATTAACCATGGCTATGTCCCAAATCTACTCTAATAGATTCCGTGGGAGCACGAATAGGGCAACGTTGTGGAGCCAGGGGGGTTTTCGAAAGCAAAAGTACAAGACGGCGAGAATGAAAATCTTTGAAGCGCGGCCGATATGGTCGTGTGCAATCTGTTGACCAATTACAATTAGGCGAGCCGCGCTCAAACGTCAAGTGCAATTAAGTAGGTTGATAAAAAAGTGAAAGCCGTTTACAAATCCCTGTAACGCCGAATTGGAGCGCAGCTCTTGAGGAGGAGGAGTGAAGGGTACTGAGGGGAGGGTAGACCCCTCCCCCTTCTCCTCCTCCTCCCCTTATTCTTTAATATGCTCCGGGGGGGGTGTCACGTGACTTCGGGGAGGGGGTCACGTGACCTCGGCGAGGCGTGACCTGGGGGTGACCTCAAGGCCACGTGACCCCAAAGGTGACCCCCACGTGACCTTGGGGTCACGTGACCTGGAGGGGTCACGTGACCTCGGGGGGTCACGTAACCTCAGAGGGGTCACGTGACCTCAGAGGGGTCACGTGACCTGGGGGTCACGTGGGGTCACGTGACCTTGAGATGACCTTGGAAGGGGTCACGTGACCTTGGGGGTCACGTGACCTTGGGGAGGCGACCACGTGACCTCGGGGGTCACGTGACCTCAGAGGGGTCACGTGACTTGGGGGTCACGTGACCTTCAAAGGGTCACGTGGGGTCATCTTGGGGTCACGTGACCTTGAGATGACCTTGGAAGGGGTCACGTGACCTCGAGGGGTCACGTGACCTTCAGGGGGTCACGTGGGGTCACGTGACCTTGAGATGACCTTGGGAGGGGTCGCGTGACCTTGGGGGTCACGTGACCTTGGGATGACCTTGGTTACGGCGACGCCGACGGCGACGCCGCTCAAGCCGGGAACGGGCCCCTAAGAGCTGCGCTCTAATAAGCCAGCACTGATCAGTGATGAGGAGCTGTTGTGCACGGTATTGTGTAAATCGTCTAAGGACGAAAAAAAGACGTACCTTCTCCCCATCTTCCGTCGCTAGTGGACGCTGGATTAAGCTCGTTCCTAAACCGCGAGAGGAAAAGACGCTGATCCAGAGGCACGAACAGCTTCACGCACATTGCACTCGCTGAACACATACACACGGCGTCGGTTCTTGGTCGGTATCCAAGCGTGCGAAGGCACAGAGACACGGCACTTCGGCGTGCCAAGGATGCTTTGAACACGCCGCCAGCCCTTCCTTTCGACGCGTTGTGCCTTTTTCCTGCGACACTGCACTTTCGTAAACTTTTCCACGTGTTCACAACGGCAAGTCTCAACAATACACAGAGTCTTCAAAAAACTTCTTCGGCGAATGACGACGAACGAGTAGAAAACGTGTCGTCATCACGCTGGAAAACCGCAGCAAAGGCTAGCAAAAACGGCAAATCGTATCCCAAGCGAGTGAAGCCCGGTGGCTTCACTTGCGCTGCAGCGAACAAGCGGGGAAGCGCGATCCAGCAATTGTCATAGAGCTCGAGCGCTCGAGCAGCTCGAGCTTTCGCGCGCGCGGGTTGACGATGGAAATTTTTCTCATAAAACGAGTCTGTAACGTATCGTTTGATGGCGCAAATGCACGTATTTTTCCCGTCGTTTTTTACAGTGAGTGAATCTTGCGAAACAGGCGACGAAGAGTGGTGGGTGAAATGTGCTCGTGTGTGGTTGTGGATTTTGTGTACGACGTAGGATTACTCAGAAAGGTGGGTCAATATCGATAAATGTGCGGGTAAGAAGCACCTGACCTGCCCAGCCCATTAATCCTCATTATTTTATCGTGCGAACTGACATTGTCACGTATCGCGTTCGATTTGGGTTTCAACATCGGTAACCTAACTTTTGTTGCATTAAAACTGCAATAAACATTTGTTTGAAAACGATCACTCCAATGAGCACGTCGTTATTGGGCTTTCTCATTGAAAGGTAGGTCGCGGGTGTCCCAGCTAGTTATTCTGTATGGTTTGGTGGTTGTCTAGCATTTCAAGCGCTCGAGGCTCTGTGTACTGTGTGCCGTACGTACACTTGCGCTTTCGATCAATGTGAACGTGTTTGCAACGCGGAACGTTTGTGTTCTGTCTGTATCCACCTCCAATATCGTTCTCTCTCGTATTGCCGTATGGTAACTCCTGCTGTTCTACGATATCATTCACGCGATGTCGTATATGTGGGCGTACCGATATCCACATGTTGCTTCACGGGCGATCAATACTGTGTTACGTATCCTCTTAGTCCGCGGTATATGCCGACGTAATTCATGTTGGTAACTTGGAATTCGTTCTGAGATTTATCCACGCGATATTGTATTCTCCTTTGGGCCCGTGATCGACGACCGATATTTATATATCGTGTGGCCGCACAGTATGTCCATGTCGGTCACCAATATGCACGCGGTGTCGTATTCCATTCCAATAACCGTAAGTTCTGTCGGGATATTGTGCTTCGATATCGTGTTGTATACCAATAACCGCAAGTTATATCGGGATATTGTGCTCCAATATCCTGTTGTATTCCAATAACCACATACTATATCGGGATATTGTGCTCCGATATGAATTCCCATCGTGCGTATTGGGTTAATCGGATAACAATAAGTTTTTATTGGTTTCCATCAACTTCATTGGAATACAATATTTCCAATAAGCCGAGTTCATATTGGCCTTTTTCTATAGGGTAATCACAAGATCTTCTCAAAAACCCATGAAACTCATGCTCCAGGTATCTCCTGCAGGGTTACACTTCTTCATACTCAACGATGGATGAAAGTCTCTAGCGGCGGCCTTGGGTGAGGCACCCATGACGATTGTGCACAAGGTCATGGCAGATGTAGAAGCTTAGGCAAGGCAACACCTTCCAAGCAATGAAGCCATGTGCCAGGATATAAGATGAAAGGGGAAAGCGGAGTGCCCACAAAAGCATGCGCTCATTATCGAGGGCGAGTTAAGAGGAGCTTTAGATGGTTCGGAGTTTCTGCGGGGCGACCTGCGCAGGCGGAGCTCGATTCTTGTTAATTTTGTTTCACCGGCAAAAACTTGAGGAAACTGAATGACATTTCAATGTGGCTCATGGATGAACTATTGAAGATTGTGTTGCCGCTCTTCAGACAGTTATACACAATTCACGGAAACCTTCATGGCCATGTGTTCCCTTCTGTTTACTGCCCCGTGGCTTGACGAACCCAGATGGCGTGCGAGGCGCTCTTTCAAGAAGCACTGAACTTCGCCCCACATCTCGGACTTGCACAAAACCTGAAAACCATGAGTACAAATTTTGAATCGGCAGCAATCAAACTGTATTTGGTCGTTGCTCCCGTCGTCGGATGTGCACAGTTTTGTTCCACTTGTGCCAATCAGTATGGAGGAGTGCAGCACCTAGAACTGTAAAAATAATGTAGATGGCTTCGCCATCAGGGTGAGGCAGCTTGCAGCCCTTTCGTTCTTGCCCACCGAAGAAGTATGAGATGCATATGCGTCCTTGGAACCACTCTTCCCGCAAGAAGCTTCCCATTTGTTGCGATGGTGGGAGGACAACTACCAGCTTGGGAAATCATGCCGCCGTGTTTGCCGTGCCCTGATTAGGAGTAATCTGTGGCACTGTTCCAGATATTTTTTGTATCCCTCGCAGATGGTGTATTATAAATTGAGACACAACGGTTCCCCGTGTTTCGGCATTTTGACTTTTTGGCTCGGTGTTTTTATATCAGGCATACCAGAATTTTCCCACCCACCGCATAAGGCAGTTTAACCCTGGGTGGGAAGTTTGGGGTACGGCTGACATAGGATAATTTCACCATTCCAATAATTCGGAATTTTGGCGTTTAGATTGCTTCCTGTCAAAGGAGCTCGCACTCTCCTACGCACTTGCATCCAGTTTCTTCCGTGGAACTCAATCCTTATGAATAGGCCCATCGATTTGCGACGAAACATGACACTTCATAAAAAGAATAATATCTATTTCGACTGCAGACACCACAGAAAGCCGAGTGGTCCCTAGCCAGTCTTACTGGATTTCGGATAAAATGCAAAACTTCCATCCGGGTTGATGAGGACGACGTCAGCCATCCGCCGCATGTTTCTCGCGAGCAGGCAGTTCAGCAGTAGTCTGCAGCCCTCGGCTTCAGGGTCGACCCAGCACCTTGAACACCAAAATGGTGCCCGCAATGCTCCGGAAGTGCTCCACAACGTCCTATAAATGAGTGAACAAGTTGCAGTGTCCGAATTTCGTGATGTGTGACCACAAACACGAATATAAGGTCAGAAATAGTCAGCGTACCAAAACGTCGCGGACGATCATGTCCGGTGGCCGGTGGTTCGTTAGGTCGTTGCCTCCAACGTACAAAACCGCAAACTTCGCCGGCTTCAGCTGCCACCGTTGCACCTGCCTGAGCATAGACGCTGCGGCACCCCCCCCCCCCCCCCCCAACACTAAACGTACACGCACGCACGCCAGATGCGAATTGCTTCAACTGGCTATCACCCAGCAAGACGCCGCCCATGTTGTACACTGCAGAACAATGCCAGCGACGAGCGCAACATGCAACCGATGACGAAAAAAAAAGTGAAAGCCGTTTACAAATCCCTGTAACGCCGAATTGGAGCGCAGCTCTTGAGGAGGAGGAGTGAAGGGTACTGAGGGGAGGGTAGACCCCTCCCCCTTCTCCTCCTCCTCCCCTCATTCATTAATATGCTCCGGGGGGGGTGTCACGTGACTTCGGGGAGGGGGTCACGTGACCTCGGGGAGGCGTGACCTGGGGGTGACCTCAAGGCCACGTGACCCCAAAGGTGACCCCCACGTGACCTTGGGGTCACGTGACCTGGAGGGGTCACGTGACCTCGGGGGGTCACGTGACCTCAGAGGGGTCACGTGACCTCAGAGGGGTCACGTGACCTGGGGGTCACGTGGGGTCACGTGACCTTGAGATGACCTTGGAAGGGGTCACGTGACCTTGGGGGTCACGTGACCTTGGGGAGGCGACCACGTGACCTCGGGGGTCACGTGACCTCAGAGGGGTCACGTGACTTGGGGGTCACGTGACCTTCAAAGGGTCACGTGGGGTCATCTTGGGGTCACGTGACCTTGAGATGACCTTGGAAGGGGTCACGTGACCTTGGGGGTCACGTGACCTTGGGATGACCTTGGTTACGCCGACGCCGACGCCGACGCCGATGCCGACGGCGACGCCGACGCCGACGGCGACGCCGCTCAAGCCGGGAACGGGCCCCTAAGAGCTGCGCTCTAAAAATTAATGAATTGCATGGGATTTCGGCAGATAGACGGATCGACCCTGGGTTCGGATGGATGGCTTGATGAATAATATTGGTTAAGCTCTTTGTAAAGGGCGGTAGCTTGCGCCACCTAGCCTGAGAAAATGCTTTCATCCTCCACTTAAGGCATGCTTCAGCGCCTCAGGCCGACCTTTGAGTTCAACGCTGCCAATTCATGCCGGAACTTAACTCAAGAACAGCGACATTAAAAGTAACGTGGAATAAATTTGACTATGCGTGACTATGTCTTCTTAAATAAGAAGAAAGCTCACTTCTATTTTTTTCTACATCGTTATACTACGGTGTGGACCCGATAAATTAAAGGTTTTTTTTTAATTAAAAGGATCTGACACCTAGGTGATAAATGTGTTTTGTTAGAGTATAAACAAAAAACATTTGCCTAAATCAAAATTTACCAATAAAGACGCTAATTTTTCTATGAACTTAAAGCAGAAGCAGTTAAGCCTTCATTACGCCATTGAGAAAAACTCCTATCCTCCAAGCGGGATACCCGCTCTCTAGCAGTCAGGCCCTGCCGAGAGCCCCAGGCTCCTACCTGCAAAATACACACAAAAAGGAAAAAAAAAAACAAGCATTAGACACACACTGCTGAACTGAGTAGTCGACAGAGTGACAAGTACTTGATGAAACCCGGCAAGAGTAATCCAAGCTGACTAAACCCATGCTGCTCTCATGAAACGGCTACAGCCGAAGTGCCTTGACATTGTCAGGGAACATGAGCGCATGCATTTTAAGGCAAACACTCAGCTGTGATCATGGAAGATCACTGTCGCGCTGCATGACACTAATGTCCGAATAGCACAGGACCTCGGCCAGATAAGGAACGAGCACAAAGAAAAAAAAATCTGATCTGCAACTGTCGACACGACACTTCCAAGGAAGCTCGCAGTCTTTACACACGGGCAGAACAAACGCCATATCTAACTAACCTGCAAGCACCCTCGGACCCACAGCCAAGCCATGCAGTTAAAAAAGCAAGCATGCCATGTGGCTCAAGACAGCTGTGATCAAGGAAGTTCTCTAACGCGCCGCAGCACACGAGTCTGCCTATAGCACGATGTTTCGGCCACATTGAAAAATGAAGACAAAGAAAGAAGCTGTGCGATCGGAAGCTGTCGACACGAAACTCGAAAGGAAGGAAGCTCATAATGTATTTATACACGAGCCGGACGAATATGAAACCTAACTTACTTGCAGGCATCAGAAGATTCCACATTTAGGCCTGCGTTTAGAAAGCAAGCAAGCCATCTGGCTCAGGACAGCTGTTATCAAGGAAGACCCCTAACGTTTTCCAGCAAAGAGCCAAACAAAGAAGGACTGTGCCTAGGCCAGCTCCTGTTATGCTGTGAAAGCAGGTGAAGATTTAAAGAATACAGCAATTTGTAAAAAGGCAGCCATGATGGCAAGGGACGTGGACCAGGCAGTTTAATGAGAGTGAGTTTGATAGCAGTTTCAGATTAAGATACTAATGAAAAGAATGCAGATAGGTTGAGGAAGACCATGTTCCACCCTCCAAAAGAGCACACGACCACCTGCTTGTATGTAACCTTTATGTCCTATACAGGTTTACAAGTCCGGTTTTAGGGCACTGCCATCTTGCTCAGAACGGGTGGGCTTGGGCGCTGCCATAATTTGATTATGACGTCTTAGCAAGGCTTCGTAATCGGATTATGACGCGTCCAAGCGCACCCCAGACCAGCAAGAGGGCAGCGCCCTGAAGCCGGACTTGCAGACGTGTATACTCCGTCCAAACAGAATTCAGAGCGCAGCTACCGCCGCGAGCAGGCGCACACAATCCGGCGCCGAGACCATATCACGCGACAAGCTGTTTTCGTGCGGCGGCGCGCATAGCACACATTCACTTGACACGATTGCAGCCCGCCATTCGCTGGGATGGTGCACATCATCGGCCTCGCTCTGACTTACGGTGCAACGGAATGTACCTGCACCCGCTACGCTCAGTCATTAATGATGTCATAAGTCCCTGGCTCTACCATAAAGTCTCCTCCATGAGGTGAATCCACTGCTCTCTCAGCCTGTCCTCCATCTCCCCTTCCTGCTCATCCCCCTGCTTTTCCTTTTCTTGTCTCTCCATCTCGGTCTAATGCATCTTCTCTCGATCTTGCCTCTCTCTGTCCTCCCTTTTCCTGTCCGCCTGCTGCTGCCATTCCTGTTCTACCTCATCATGTGCTAGCTCCGTTATCTGACGGATGAAATGCAGGCGCCTGTCAACGCCCATTTGCTGCATGTAAAAACGAATGTGTGCCAGGGACTGTGGTATCTTGTCCGTGTGCTCTGGAGGGAAGTGAAAACCTTAGGTTAGCAGCGGCTGCTCTCAGGACCTGCTCCACTGGTGTGTTTCCACCACCCATGAACCTATTTCGCTTTACTGGCCGAACACCAGCAGGCCGAGTCACATGTCGGGTCGCAGCAGGGGGCTCGGTCACTTCCTCCACATCTGCAGGGGTTGGGCTTGGTGGATGCCCACTCTCTGCTCCACGCTGTGCCGCCAAGAAAGCAGCCGAGACCTGGAAGGGTTATGGTGGGTGCTGGAAAATAAATTGTCACTGCCAATATAAGCCAAGCAGTCTAGATCAGGGCTCAGCAACTATTTGAAGCAGCTGGCCGAGGAGATCCAAAGTGAATGTGTGGTTGGGCGAGACGGGAAACAAGTGTGTTGGTGCGTCTGGGGGGGGGGGGGGGGGGGTATGCTGACACACTTAAAGGGGCACTGACACATCAAAATCATATTTTTTTTTATTATCCGAAACGGTCGAAAACGATGCCGGGACATTACCCTCAAAATTTGAAATTTGGGAATTCAGTATTCGTGAAGTAAAAAAACAATTTCCAAATGCCGAATTCGAAGTTCCCGCGCGATCGGCGCCGGTGCCTTGACGTCAAAAATTGCGGAGACCTGAGAGTCCCCTTTCCTGTCACCACTCCCTGCTGTTGCCATGGCGACCCAAAGCGAGGAGGAAAGGAGCGAGTGCCGGCTAGCGCCGGCGTTGCGGCGGACCGGTTTTGTGCGGTGTCGCCTGTTTTCCGTTGGAGGATACAAATCCAGGAGACGGCACCACAACGAACTCCCGATTTTTGGTATTTCAAAAAGAAGGGCCGTAGTGCGTTCGCAATTGCGTTAAAAAACATGTTTTAGGATTGCCGTCATTAAATGTTATAAAGGTGCCGCCTACAAAGCTTCTAAATTTCCTGATTTTTGACGTCACTGATCAAAAGAAGCGAGGAGGCGAGAGGCGGGAAAATCAAACGCCAAAAATAAAAAGGCGCGCGTGCGCGCGGGAAAATTTTTTTTCGCGATGCGGTTTTTTTTGCGTGTCTATGGCTGCAACTTGCATCGTTTTAGACAATAAAAATAAACACGACCTTTGGGGTGTCAGTGCCCCTTTAAGGTTATTTAGGCCTAAATGCTTTAGCACTGCGCTGATTTCTGAAACAGCCTACAAAACTCTTGAGCCCCCTCTCAATACACATTTTATATTTCAATACTGCTCACCAAGATGCAAACATACAAGTTTAATGCACTGATTAAAAGGCACCCAGAGATGTAGAGCTCTTCATCCGTCATTGTCATTTGCAAAGGAATGTGTGACTATGTGTGCCTTATCCTCGAAAACATCCGTTTACACAGCGAGCATCAGTGTACTCCTTAGACGTGAAAACTCCAACATAGGAAGCCAATGTAAAAAATTAACTGAGCGAGTTCTCTTACTCATCAGCAAAAAACACTGCGAACAAGTCCTCCAACTCATAATTCACTTAAAGATGAGCAAGCTCCACTGTATAAATATCTTGAACCTGCCAGAAGTCTGTCTGATCTTATTTCTGAAAGATACAGATGTCGGTTGAGTTCTCTTCGCTCAAATCACGTAATACTCCAAGTTTGAAGTGTTTTTGTTAGCGTTGTCTTTTCAAGAATAAAATTGAGTGATTAGACTCACTACGACCCGTTTCAACATAACTTTCCTCAACAGTTAAATCAATAGCCCGGCTAGCGAATGACTGTCAGAGCGAGGCATGCGACAGCATACTGTCCGTGTTGCAATCCTCTCGCGAAGGGCTGTCACATACCTCGCTCTCTTGCTCTTGTTGCTTCACGAGAGATGCAGTTCGTATCATTTTCGAAGTTATGCTCAATTTAAGTATACTGCGCTGTCGGAATAGTTAAGCTAAAGCTCTAAAGTTATTTTTCATCTGCGAGAATCCCAGGTTCGAGTTCGAAGTGAAACATCAACCAGTAATATCAGACCGAATCAAAATCGGAGAGCTATGATGGCTTTCCTTCTACAAAAAAACACACAAAAAAAATATTCTGTTCGGCCCAGCGACTGCACATGGGCAGAGGGTTTATATTGTGCCAGGGGGCGACCCCTCATCTGGGTGGTTAGCCAGTGCGCTCAGTATTTGAGAGATAAGGGTTATCCAAAAAAGCCGCGATTGGGGGGGGGGGGAGAGAAAGTGGTGCTGTTGGCATTATGAAACGAGGCAGCTGTAGAGCCAAAGAGAGTGCCACGAGGTGAAAGCACTCTATAGAGCAGTGGTTCTCAAATGGGGATCCGCGGACCCTTTGGGGTGCGCGACGGCATTCTAGGGGTCCGTGAAGCCCTGCTTAACCACCAAACCCGGCAATAAAAGTTGTCTTTTTTCAGATAGAGAAGAAATTTTCCAATTATCTGGTGAGTTTTCTCGTGTGTATGTCAATTAGAGAAGTTTATTTTACGCTAGCCCTTAGTTATATTCATTTATTAAAAAATTATCGTACTTGATCTATACATTTTCCTTCCCCTCATAACGAGCGGGGTCCTCCATCATCTCCGCCGAGATGGTTGAGGACCACTGGTATAGAGGAACACACAAAATAACAAAAAGAAGTAGCTTTTGTAAGCTGCAGCCCATGGTCATCAGTCTGAAAGACCAAAAAAGAAAATAGAGACGGGCAAATATTAACAACAATAACTTGGTCATCAGTTGGCTTGGTTGTACCTGTGGTGCATTTGGGTGCCTGGCTGCATAATGGAGTCACTGCTAGAATTTTACAGAAGAGTTCAAGTTTCATCGCAAATGACAGCACTTGTGAAGGACACCTGGAATAGTGATTATAAGCCCACTAACACAATGACGAGGAGACATCGAAATACATTGCATGCTATTTTACCCCAGTTTGAGTGCTGGACTGGCTTTCTAATGTTCCTGTAGTCTCAGACCTGCAAAATTGACAAAACGAACCATGTAGTTGCATACGAAGTAAACTGCATGAAGATCCGAGATGCGATAACTTACAAGATATATGAAAAGTATATCGTGACGAAACAATGCAGGTGCCAGTCAGAAAGCGCAAGCTGTCAAAGTCGATTCAGTTTGGCTTGTAGACATCCGAGGTTCCACAGCCGCTGCGCTTTGTTCCTGCCATCTTGGCCGCCTCCTTGGCGTACTTGTCCCTCAGGTGCTTCTACTTTGTCTTCCAGATGTTGTCTGGAGAAATATTTGTTGATTCTAGTGGGGGACACGCGTGACAGACATGATATACTCATGCAGATATGTGAAAAAGACGAAAAAACGCCATAGGCAATTGTAATGCTTCGTGGGCAACGAAGAGCACACACAAAACGCACACCCAAAGCACTTGCACAGCAATTTTAGTCCCACATTAAAAAATGAATGGTCAAACTCTCAAGCAACCGACTATAGCATGTTCACTGCTAGGCTGACAGGGCGGCAGAAGCTACATGCTCATAGGGACAATCAACAATAACAATAGGTCGCATGCGTACAACATGGTTACACTGTCCGAGTAGTCACGGGCATAAAATCGATCAGGCACTGAGGGGCAGGTGACTGGCTTGTCAAGTGATAGTGAGTACATAACTTTCACTACCCATCAACTTAGCAGTGAATTAAATACACACAATTAATACCGATCTCACTAACATCTGGGATGTGTAAGATGCTATGTATACTTTGTGGGCCAATTGGAATAAATCTATAAAACAGGAATCGTAAAAATTTGTTTCGGGCGTTGTGGTACTGTAATTTGCTTTTTGTTTAATTTCGTGAACTATTTGAAAAAATGCTTGACTCAATCAAAAGTCATAATTAAATATGATTGGTTGTCTGCAGACACAAATGGATTTCAGCCCTTTCCATACAACCAATACAAAACTCTCTCGTGGGCTGAACATAAATAAGAATAAAGGCCACGCAGGGATTACCTTCCTTCACTTTTTTGTTTGAAACAACTGTCAAAACAACGCAAAGACGTGGAAAAAACATCGCTGTCATTAGAAATACTACCGTATTCATCTGTCGATTTATTCATTCATTTTTTTCGCAATATTGTTACCGATACAATTTAACACCTGCCTGCATCCTCAGGATAAATTACAATACCATGATACGTATGAGTGATTGACATATATTTTGTCCATGTGGTCATAAGCTGCGAAAACAAGATTCACGTATCAAGAAAAACACGTGCAGAGCACTAAATGCTGAAACACGATGTTACGGGATGCAAAACAATACTTAAAGTGCGCTTAGCCGAACAGGCGGGCTATCTCCTTCTAGGTGTTCTCCCGTTTCGAGTGGTCTTTATGGCCGCGCCGAAGCTTCCCGTACAGCCGAGGGTAGTTCTGGATGAGCTCGATCAACTGAAAGCACTTGCTTTGGTCATCAAAGACGGCAGCTTCTGCGGCCTTCTGCGCAGCTTTTACTTGCCTCTGCGCGTCCGCAGCAGCCTTCTTTTCGGTCGCCTTCCTCGCGTTGGAAACAGGGGGGAAGCTCATAGACGCAGCCATACTCGCAGGCAAGCAAAGAGCATCTGATGCGCCAGACGGCAAAAAAATACGGAGCCGAAACTAGTGCCCTCCCCCGATTGGCCGGGAGACAAGAGCGCCTACTACGTCACAGCACGTTTTCGTGCGCGTTCAGAGGAAGTTAAAATCATCCTACTTTCTTATGCGCGCCCGGAAGGCGCAAGAACTCGGCGCGACGTCACGAAACACGCAACTTCCGGGAACCGCAAGACCTACGTGCGCACAATAGTGCCTTGGTTTGGATCGCGATTTAGCCTGTCATTAAGACAGCGACCCGTCTGGCCAACATAACGCCTAACGCAAGACAAATAGAGGGAAGAAACGACTCCCTCAGCACAGGTGACGTAACGATTACGATGCTTCGTAGAGCAAGCCCTCGCCTTTTTATCAGAGGGATTAACGGGTCTACACAATCTTGAAAGCTTGTCAGGGCTGGAAGTGGCTGTTTTGTTCAGTGTTTTAGGCTGATTCTGTTGGTTTTTCCTCTCGACTGTGCTTGTACATATTGCACCCTCGCGTTCAATAAATGTAGTTGCGAGTCTGCGCTCTGTTTGTGTCTGCTTTCGTCCGGTCCGTTGTTTTCTTTTTTTAGCGCTGCTTGCCTCTTCTGAAGTATGTCTAATGTCCATTCGATCCCCAAATGCAGTATGCCTCAAAAAATCAAAATGTAGAAGTTTATTCGATGTTTCTCTTAGTTAGCTGTATAATTAACCAATATTTCTTCTTTCTTGCGTCCTTATGGCCCCAACTTTGTCTAAGAAATAGCAATACCCCAAGTTTGTCTTTTTTTAAATTCTGGTCCCTTTAGAAGGAATTATCCTGTATATTTATATAAAAAAATGTTATCATCTAGGAGAGACCAGAAGTCGGCAACCCAAGCCCGCAGATCGTATACGGCCCGCGACGGAGCTTCATGCGGCACCCGGCACGACGCCGGAGAAAAAAAAAAAAGGCAAACCTACCGCCCCTCCCTCACTCCTCCTGCCGCTTCGTGACACAAAACATAGACTCAGGGACCGCGCTAGATTATTGACATCAACTAGGGTCAGAGAGCAACAAGAAGCACTTCCAATTAGCACTGCCGGCATTCCCAAACTTGGATAAGGAACGTTTTCGCTTTCTCAACCTTCGCGACTTTCCGTCCGGCACCCTCGGTGTCGCCTTTCTGACGACTCGGCCCGCCACTGTAGAGGGTTGCCGATAAGTGATCCTAGACGATAAGTGTTTGCAAGTGCGGAAGTGCTTCCTATAGTCTAGGAGACGGGGAGTCTGGAAGATAGCAAACGCTTGTCATGATTATACGCAGATGTCAATGCACGGAAGAGCATCTCGTCTGAGTCACAATTTCAGAAAACCATTTTGTAGAGTAGGACTGTTTTATTTTCTAGATATCTACGAGCTGAATGTCTTGGATGGGGGCCAATATTACTCAACATACCCAAAATAAAGTCTTATTAGAAACGCGGGAAAACAATTGATACAAACCGCACAAAATAAAGAAAATGGTAATGTATTATATTTGTGTGGGGCGCAGTGCGTTTTTTGCGTGTTAAGATCACACTTATGAATGTAGTTAAAAACAAGCCTATGTAGCATGCCATCCCTCTATTAAGTTATTTCTGAGTTCATGCATTATGATTTTATCCCAAAATTCTGGGCATAAGTACGCATCCACTGGCGGGATATTATAATTTGTCATCATATCACAAAATTTTATATTGATTACTATCAAAGGAGAACCGGTGGAACTATGTGGTTTCTATTTTTATGTACCTCACAATTGACAATCATGTTATCGTTCTTCGCACTATGCCTGAGCCATTTCCTATTTTTGTCTATTTAAACACATCTATGAACACTACGAGCGCGAGCGGAGGGACTGACTTCTGTTCATAAGGAGCCAAGCTCTGTAGCAGTTCGGGAGCATATCCTGGTTAGCACGAAAGGACACCGCAAACTCGATTTCTTTGTTATAAATTACGACATAACGTCGCTCCCAGCTGCGGCAAGTTTGGCCCGAACACGTGTCGATCTTTGATATGTATCTTGGAAAGTCTCCGCAGTTAATATTAAGTTGTGCAGACCGATCTTGTTTGAAAAGTACTTTAAATCTTAAATATCAATAGTGCAACTCGAACAAACATCTGCTGCCTAAATAAGTGTGCCTAAGTGGTTCTCTTTCTTGAATTCAATGCTATGTCGAATTAGAAAATTTAAGAACAAGTTCTTAGGCACTATCGATTTCTATAGATACCCACAGAAAGCCTATGTCTCACTCTCACAAGCGCAGGTAAAAAGAGGGAGGTCCCAACTGCTAAGCAGGATTCCATATCAAAAGAAAACGAGAGAGAAAGAGACAACGAGATACTTGGCGATAATCCCACTTTTCTTTACATTCTCTTCAAGATTTGGTGGGCATCCTTTCGTCGCCTTTTTTTTTTTTTTTTGTCGAAATTGTTATCTTTTTGTGTATCGAAGATAAGTTCAGACGCCACGCACGAGTGCTGAAACCGCGAAAGACTGTTCGTCATTATTTTCTTGACGGGGAGCTACCGTAAAGGAAGTCTTTTAGCAAGGAGCCCGGGTCGACGAACTCCCACGATGTCCAGGCTTGACGACATCTTATTTTCTTGTTATGCTTACGGGACCATGACCCTCGGTGTCTCCCTGTTGTTGCCGTTCAGGATGAGTAAAAAGCTGCACGAAGGGTTTTTCGCGCGCGTAGTCTACCCCCTGGCGATGTACTTTTGGGGAGACCGATTTACTGCGGTTCGTCGGCAAGCCGTGTCCCAGCTGAATGACCTGGTGTCCCACGATAGCACACTGAAGAAGGAGGGCGCCATCAGGGTCTTGGAAATCGGCGCCGGCTTCGGTGCCAACTTTGAGCACATCCAGCGGAAGGTGAAGTACTGGAACCTAGACCCCAACGCAGAGTTCGGTGGCGCATTCCGGAAGAACCTGGAAAACAACCCGAACGTAGAAATGGAACGCTGGGTTCAGGAGTATGCCGAGGACATGCGAGGGGTTCCCGAAAGTTATTTCGACGTTGTGCTGATCACCTACGTGCTTTGCTCTGTGACCGAAGCGCGGAAAGCTCTGGCTGAGTGCAGGAGGGTGCTATCTAAGGTGAGTAACTTCGCGGCTTTAACTGGACTTTCTTTGATTATACCCCTCTACCGGGTCGACCCTGATATGACAGGGGTCGTGAAGACGCCTGCCTGTCAAGGCTGGTTTTAATTTAAGAAAAGGTTCAGAGGGCCAGCCACAACTGTAGGCTCTGCCTCTATTAACTTTGTCTTCACTTGCATGTGAGAGAGTTAGCAGAGAATTGTTTTCAGCACATTTCAAATGCGTAAATTCGACGGTATAGATAAATGGCGGCCTGCAAAATGTTATAATTTGTGTAAGATACGGCTAGGCTAGGTTATGTTGGATTAGATTAGGCTAGCTGAGTTTGGGTTATATTTAGGTTGGGTTGGGCCAGGCCTATCACCTGCGAATCCCGGAGAAAAGCTTACCGGAGAAAAGCTCACCGCGAAATCGGCGGGTGCGCAGAAAAGCTCACCGGTTATTCAGCGTATGCAGAAAAAAGCCTAGCAATATATTTTTTTTTCTTTTCATACGGGGGCTGTTGGGCTTTAAGTAACATATGTCGAGTTATTATCATTAATATTTGCGAGTTGAGTAAAAAAATAATATTACCTTTTTTGTAATATTAAGCTTATTGGGTATATTGCTCCTAAATTAATAATTGCGGGCGAGTGTTTTCTGTGGCTTACTCTCTAGGCAACGAAAGACCAAGTGAAATCTTAATAAAATTGAAGAACCGGAAAAAGTCTGAAAACTTAATAATGCCTGCATAAAACAGGAAAAGCAAAACTGTTAATGCCGAAAATCCGAAAGAGCATGCGCCGCAACGCGGTGCCTGAAATTCACCTTGAAGCTTTCGTTAACCTTTGAAAACAGTATAGAACAATCAGTAGTATATCAAAGTTCCTTTCCTACAGGGACATGCAGGTTTTCAAGCCGTTTGTGCTAGTGTTTTCACATGTTGCCTTTCTTTAATAGTGCCCTTCTACGGCGAGCCACCCATAACCTTTACAGCTGCATACTGTCAGCGTTGATACTCGGGACCTATACTATAATAACTACTCTTCCGTAAGGTAGCGAATCGGGCAAGTAGGTAAACGTTATCAAGATGAAAACCGCTCAAACGACGAAGACGGAGTGAAGCAACAAACAGTTTGGACGAAGCTGTTCTAGCAACTAAGGTTTATTAGTGAAAAAAAATTAAAGATGCTTACAAAATACTGTAACGCCGATTTAGAGCGCAGCTCTTGAGGAGGAGGAGGGGAGGGTACTGAAAGAAGGGTATTCCCCTTTTCCTCATCCGTACTTTCTCCTCCTCTCCTCCTGCTTCTTACAAGCGCAAAACGTGCATCGTCACTCGACGTTTCGAATCGTTGCCCGTGAAGTGACGTAACCTTTCGGCACGTGACTTCCACCGAAACGTCACCGTGACGTTTCGGCACGGTGACGTTATGGGAAACGTCCCATAACGTCATAATGCACCCCGTGTAACCACGGGGTGCATTATGGGAAACGTCCCATAATGCACCCCGTGGTTACACCCACGGCAACGGTGACTCCGGCGTCGACCCCGACGCCGCTCAAGCCGTCAACGGGCGCCTAAATGCTGCGCTCTAAAAAGCTAATATGAAAATGCTTCACGCACCGCTCTTCATATTAGCTCGCAAAAAACAAACCCCTTTATCTGACAGAGTTACCGACGGCGCACTGACAAGCTGTCAATGAGTTGTATTTTTTACGGGTGTCCGATGTTCTGATTTTATACTTGCGGCGTCATTAAACACAAAACGGGTGATTAGTAATTTCTGAAGAATTAGTAAATATGCCCAATGAACTTCAAGAATATTACAAAAAGAGGACAATGTTTTTCAATAAAGTTACGACTTCTAATTGTGTTAAATTGCCACGTGTGGCGCACACTTCTCTGAGCTAAGAAATAAATAAAAAAATCGGTAAACCTTTTTCCGCATCCGCTCAAATGCCCGCGAGCTTTTCTCCGTATCTGCCGGTTTTGTAGTGCGCTTTTCTCCGGTGAGCTATTCTCCGGTGAGCTGTACTCCAGTGAGCTTTTCTCCGCCGCCCATCACCTGCATTCCTGATTTGGAGGCGTTTCCGTAATAGCTATTCTCCGGTGAGTAATAAGTAGGTGGTTTGCAGATTAATTAATTCGAATGGTTGCCACACGTGATACAAAAGGTTCAAATATGCAACATATTTGAACCTTTTGTATCACGTGTGGCAACCATTCGAATTATTTAATCTGCGAACGACTTATTTTTTGCGGGCTCAATTGTTCGCAATTTAGGTCAAAGATGAATTTTTGGAATAATTAGCGGGCTCTAATTTTCGCGATGTGATGGGATCTCAATACAAATTCCGATGTGTTTACATTTTACCGCATTTATTCACAGGACCTATTTTTCGCGAATTCAAGGGATTCGCGAAATTCGCGAAATTTAAGTCGTTTACAGTATTTATTTTCGATCCCGTGGCATAGGTTATCCTCGAGGTCAATAAAAAGACAGGCTGTTTCAGCAAAGCGGATGGAAAAACAACGGAGCAGGCCTACTGTGCCCTTTGTTTTTGGCTGGTTCCGGTCGTCACTTGTGCGCCTTCCTTGGCCGATACTTTATGTCATCATAAGATACCCACGTCTTCAACCAGGCCTCGCTCAGAAATGCCACGCCACTGCTTGTATCTGCAAAGCTTTCCTGCTGGGGGGTTTCGACGTGCAGTCTGATGAAATAGGCTATGTGGTGTCTATTTTAGAGCGCAGCTCTTAGGCGCCCGTTTCCGGCTTGAACGGCGTCGGCGTCGCCGTCGGCGTAAACAAAGGTCACCCCAAGGTCACCCCAAGGTCACGTGACCCCCCCAGGTCACGTGACCCCTCCCAAGGTCACGTGACCCCCAAGGTGACCTCCTTGTAACCCCCGAAGGTCACGTGACCCCCCCCCAGGTCACGTGGCCCCCCTCCTCGAGGTCGCGTGACCCCCCCCTCCCCCCGAGGTCACGTGACCCCCTCCCCCAGGTCAGGTGACCCCCCTGGAGGATATTAAAGAATGAGGGGAGGAGGAGGAGGAGAAGGAGGAAGAGGAGGAGGACGAGGAGGGCTCTACCCTCCCCTCAGTACCCTTCCCTCCTCCTCCTCAAGAGCTGCGCTCCAATTCGGCGTTACAGGTAGTTGTAAACGGCTTTCACTTTTTATCATATCGTTTAACACCAACGTCAAAGTGGAAAGAATACGGTGTATTCATCACCGTTTTTTTCTTCACTTTGGCGTCGGTGTTAAGGTGTCTGCATACCTTGACTCAAATAGTTTTGTGGTAGCGTCATTTTTCTATTGTAACCCCGAACTTGTTCTCCCTTTTTCTGCATGATGTTCTACAATTACTAAGGATGTTCTTTTTGCAGCTTTATTGGAATTATAATAAAACAAGTATTGAGCTAGGCATAAACGCTTGTAATGTGCCGTCGTCAGCCTGCCTCGTCGCTTTTTTGTACAAAACGATTCATACAATGTTTTGTGTTGTTCATTCAGTTCAGCAATACTAAATAGAGCCTAAATAAACCTCCCTTCTTTCTCTTTTCTGGTTGGGGCAAGATTTGTTTTATATGCTTCTAATTATTAAACTATATTCGTAGCCAAGTCTCACTCAGGTGCCAGACTACAATAAAATAACTTCGTCGTCTACTGAGTCGTCGACGTTAATGCGAAAGCCATAACTGTCCCATGCAGCGAAGCCCGCGTGGTCTGTAACCGTCTCTAGCAGCGAAACGGCACCCGGTTTCTCATTTGCTGCAACGCGTCACATCAGATGCATCGTCGCGGAAGCCGTGGAGACGGGGAGTTTGCCGCGTCTGCGCAATGGAGGAGTGTGATGTCACCGCCGTAGCGCATAGGGCTCCATAGCAACGGCGGCATTGTTGCTAAGGGGCCAGCCGAAGTGCTAGTGGCGCAGAGGGAGCGGGGGACGCCGGAGCACCGTGTGCGAAAGGAAGACGTGGCGCTGCTTCTAGGAATGCGCTGCGTGTAGGAATGCTTTCGCATTCCTAGACGTAAGCAGTCAGAGGAGTGTCTGTCTAGTTTCTGTTTAGTTCAGACGCCGCTGCGCAGCAACGTCTTCCGTCTGCCTTTCTGTTTTTTTTGTGTTTTTTTTTTGTCTCTTGCGCGGTGTTTGTGCTCAAGCGATTAGAGTCACGGGGCAATTTATTTTTACAGCGGAGCTGCTAAGGGCTAGTTTCCCCGGTTTCGTGTCCGGTACCAAACCAATGTCGACACAAGACTACACAAAACGCTGGACCGCTACCGCCATCTATGAGCGACAGCGGCAACTAGAGAACCAGTCTGGTTGCCGGCGTCGCTCACAGATGGCGGCAATTTTTCCAGCTATCATAGAAGAATGTTGGGCGAGTTGGTGGGAATTCATCGTAGGAAACAACGCGCAAAACAGACGAGGACGTGGGACAAACACACGGGACGAGCGTACAGCTTCGGTGGTCTTCCTTCACCAAAACGGAAAGGCTGAAAGTTTATTGTTCTTTTTTTTTTAATTTCTTTGTATGTTTTTGATTTTTGCTCATCTACTTCGTTGTCTCTACGTTACGTCTGCTAACTTACGTCCGTATTCTTGATTGCAATATCTTGAACACTGAGGCACCCGTGGCGTCAGCAGACTTCTTTTTTATTCGCTTTAACTTTTTCTTTTCGTTTGGAATGAAGCCCCCAATATCCTATTCTTTTTAATGCGGAAGCTTTAACTATCCTATTGAACGGAGCCCATGACGCCTGTAGCCGCAAGAAAACGCCATAGAAATGCCCGTTCTCTCATTGGCTGAGCAAAACGGCTACTAGATAGCCATTGGTGGCCGCTTCACGAGAGCGCACGCTCGGCCGCAAATCTCGTGGCAGGCGTTGCCGGAGAGGTGGGGGAGGCGCGGACTGCGGCCGCTTCTGCTCCTCTCGGCGCCGAGGAATATGGCGGCTCGTGAGGGGTCTATAGGCTCCTTGCACATGACGTCATTTCCGATGCCCTCCAGAGAAAAGGGGAAGAAGGAGCTCCCTTCTTATCAGGATCCTCCTTTGTGCCTCCCGGATTTGTACAGGCGTTGCTATTCTCCCCCCAGAAGATTATAGAAGATTAACCTGTCACTCAAAATTCTTACAACAGCAACTTCCCTCTCCTCCTTTTTCTTGGTGTGCAAAAGTATGTGATGTGACGTCAATGCAAGGAGCCTATACGTGGCTTGCACATGACGTCATTTCCGACGCCCTCCAGAGAAAAGGGGAAGAAGGAGCTCCCCTCTCATCAGGATCCTCCTTTGTGCCTCCCGGATATGCACGGACGTCGCTATTCTCCTCCCAGAAGATTATAGAAGATTAACCTGTCACTCAAAATTCTTGCAAAAGCAGCTTCCCTCTTCTCCTTTTGCATGGTGTTTAAAAGTATGCGATCTGACGTCAGTGCAAGGAGCCTATATCGTCGTCAGCCAGAACCTCGGCAGTAGGGAAAGGTGGTCTGCGGTGTACTGCCCTCCACGCCATTACACCGCAGACGAACTAAGGGAGCGGATAGACGACATTCATGCTTTCGCATTTACAACTCATAAGAAGTACTAAGGTGTCCTCGGGATTTTTTAAGTTGCGCTTCATCCTCATTGCTGCAATGTTTGCAGAGTTTGTATGGCCATTATTGTTGACACTTTTGTTGTGTTGTGGTTATGTGCGTGTGTTTGTTGGCAGGTCTGCTACTTGTCTTCTGCTAGCTAGTGGGCACTCTAGCGATATCCACGTGGCTGACTGGCGCGCTGACTTTAAAGTTTGTGCATCTTTCTGAGATCACATATTCTTAGGAGGCGACATGACAAACATATCGCGTTGTACCTCTCACATCAAAAGTAAGTTTTGAGAACATTGTTCTAATGCAGAAGTCTCAAAAATGTGTGGCTAAAAAGCAGGATTGACTATTGCCGTTTACTTACAGAGTACAACCATATAGCAAATACAGTGCCCTGATTGGCCTGTTTGAACGTCCGGCTCTATCGCAAGCAGGAGGGGACAATGACCTCTTCGCGCTCGCTGTGTGTTGTTTGAGATAAAAAGACAGCTCTCACCAAGGACGGCGTCGGGGTTGCCCTTTTTGGAGGTGCAGTGGCGGAACGTGAGGTATATCACTGGTGTGCGTGCTAACCCAGCCGACCCCCCTCGTTCACGTCGTTTTGCGGCTACAGCCTGCGGCGGCACATTACAAGGCGACACAAGCGGTGCAGCTGGACGATGGATATTGGGCGGTAAAAAAAAGGCTCACTGGGGCGCGTGTTAACCCGCACGACCCCCCTCAATCACGGCGCTTCGCGGCGACAGTGTGCGGCAGCCCCTTACAAAGCGACAGGATGAGCGCAGCTGACAATAAATAGCTGACGATAAGCAAAAGGAGGCTAGTCTTGACGGTGAATACAAACCCCCAACACCGCGTGGTCGAGCGCTAAAAGTGTCTAAATTGGGTGCGTATCTTCGGCACCGATTTGAACTCCAGGGGGCGCGGCCAGTGACGTCACGGACGCCCTATTGAAAATTCTCATTTGTATGAGAAATTTCTGTGTCCAATAAACACATATGAATCATACAAGATATATAAGAACATATAAGAACCGTGCAAGAACTATATAAGAACAATAAAATATATATAATAACATACAAGCACCATAAAGAAACTTGTAAGAAGTTTCTTATAAGTTTCTTATATGTCCTTATATATCTTGTATGATTCATATGTGTTTATTGGACACAGGAAATTTCTCATAAAAAGGGCTTTTTTCATTAGGGCGTCCAGATTCTATTAGGTGTTCTTTGATGTAAACACGTCTTATCTTGGATGCCACCGACTGCATTTTGAAACGTCGGTCGGTCGGCGAGTGTGTGCGCGTGGTCGGGTGCTCGGCGGCTCAGCGGTGTACTCGCTGGTGTGTGTCGACGTACCGCCTGTGCTCGTCGCGTATCCAGAAACAGTGTTTTCCAGTTTTGTTCGCCCGGTGCCGTCGGTCACTCCTGCTGCGAAAGAAGATTCGTAGTGACTACAGTACGGTCCGACGGCACTTTTGCAGAGCGTTCAAGTGCCGTCCGACGGTACTCCTCCGACGGTACTCCGCGTTAAGTGCCGTCCCGAAGTGTCGTATAGAATGAATTGTCAAAACGCGACTTCCCAAGCTGTAGCGTCGCTTAGCGGTTAAAATGTTTGCCTCATACGCAAGCGGTCGTCGGTTCGATCCGCAGTGGAGTTTTTTTTTCTTTTTTTTTTTCGAACATATTGTTTTGTTGGGGCATTTATGTTTACATTTCTTTTTTACGACTAACACTGAAACAAAACAAAAAGAATGCTGTCGACGACAGTGCTAAAAGCGCGAGCTAGTTGCTTTGGATCGCACGGCACGAGCGCTCCTGCAGCGGGTGCAGTCATGCCAGTCGAGGCTGCTCGCTCGCCGCTTGCACGGCCTTCGCAGCCATTCTATGCAAGGGTGATAATCCGTCGTATTGCACACGAGTAAAACTCCAGAAAAATGCGAACAAAATTACTGCGGCCGGGCTCTGTCGCCTCTGGTACACGTAATCTTCATTTGCAACAGGAGTGACCGACGGTACCGGGCAAAGTTTGAAAATGGAGAACGCTTCTTTTGATGTTCCTGAGAACGCGACGAGTACAGGCGGCAACGTTGACAACACGCACCAGCGCGGACACTGCCGAGCCGCCGAGTACCCGGCCACACACACGCCGAGCGACCGACATTTTAAAATGCAGTCAGCGGCATCCAAAGAAAACGTGCTGCTGACGTCAAAATAACTAAGACGTCAAAATAAAAGCTGTTATATTGACGTCCGTGACGTCATTCGCCATGCACCCCCATAGATGGCAAATCGGTGCC
Source organism: Ixodes scapularis (assembly GCF_016920785.2). Classification (NCBI taxonomy): domain Eukaryota; kingdom Metazoa; phylum Arthropoda; class Arachnida; order Ixodida; family Ixodidae; genus Ixodes; species Ixodes scapularis. The sequence goes on along the minus strand of NW_024610265.1, from coordinate 57,617 downwards.
GAAAATACGCTCCCGTCTAAATCTCTCGAGGCGACGGTTTTACAATCCGAGGCGGCATCTATGTGCGCGCGCAACACTGGCTCGCCTTTTAACCCACCGGAGGCGCGTTCATTTCTGACGTGCATGAAAAAAAGCCAATGAGGCGCCCCGAATTCGTCCCACGGTTTTAACCCATAAGGAAGTGGCTTTAAGTGGCCGGATAAACCATCTTTCGCAGCCTCGAGGGCCGCAACAAAAAGGAGTAATAATAAAAGAAGACAAACTGAGCAAATCAACCCAGATGAGCATTTAACACCGAAGTTAATGTTAGAGTAACCGTTGGAAAAGCCGAAAGTGAATGACAACTTAAAGGGTGTTGATTTGAGAGCGCAGGCTCTCAGGCGCCCGTTTCCGGCTTGAGCGGCGTCGGCGTAACCGCCCGGTGCATTATGAGACGTTTCCCATAGTGCACCGCGCCGAAGCGTCGCGAGTGGCGGAACGTCACCGTGACGTTTCGGTGGAAGTCACGTGTCAAAACGTCACGTTGCTTCCCCGAAACGTCGCGTCACGAGGGGTGTTCCGCGCGGCGCGTGCAAGAAAGAGGTGGGGAGGAGGAGAGGGTACGAATGAGGAGGAGGGGCATACCCTCCCCTCGGTACTCTTCCCTTCTCCCTCTCAAGAGCTGCGCTCTAAATCGGTGTTACAAAAAGTTGTGAACGTCTTTCATTTTTTAAGCTTAAGAAATTTGTTTAAAAAAACACCGTGGATGCTACTCTAGTGCCGTTTTTGCAGGTGGATTGCGAGGCCAGGGGGACATAATATAGTGGGCTAATCATCACGATAACTTAAATTATTAACTGAGGTTTGTTAATAACATTTTCAATTAGTGAAAATACGCACATGGTTCCAAATAAAATATGAGTCACGAAAAACCACTAAATCTGACATTTTTAGAAAGACTTCGATCGCGTAGGTAGAGCAGTAGTGCGCTAAAGTTACCACTTTCGAACCAGGCACAACACTCTGGCTATGGTAAGAGGCGCTAAAACTTGCGCGGGCAGGTTATGGCATTGATAGCCTTGCTCTTGCAGCAGGAGTGATAACTTTAGCACTCCACCGTGTTTCCCCTGTGCCCCGAGGTTTATAATATTTAGTGGTTTAGTGGTCCTCAATCACGCTAAGTAAATCTTTAATATGAGCCCCATGTCTATTTTTAGTATTTCAAGCATTAACTTACATATTTTAGTTACTTAGCCGATTGATCGTTGTATTATTAGTTTCCTATAAAACGTTCCCCTGGCGGTAAAACTAACCTGCAGAAACCGGATTCGTGTATCATTCGAGGCTTTTTTTAAACAGATCTGTTAAACTTAAAACTAAGTGTCATGTATACTTCAGATTGAAATGTAATATTAAACTAATTATGAGAGTACACCACATTTGTGAACAAGAAAACTCCCCTACTGGAAAACCTAGTACACCTTTTCGCTATTTGGATTATGGAAGTAGAAAAATATATCTGGTTTCTATCTGGATTTCAATTTCTCAGACGTGATTCCTTCGTGGGCAATCTGGATTTCAGGGTTTCAGAAACGAGCCCAGTTAGATTTCCAGTTCTTTAATCTGGACAGTAAAAGGTTTTCCGGTAGGGTCACCAAGCATAAATCAAAGGGCATATAAACTTGGCCAGATTCCCGCAGTTCAAAAAAAAACTAAGGACAATGATAAAACTAATGCTCACAATATGCAATAGTTGTGACAGAGGACACAAAGTTAAGTGCGATGATGAAAACACCATTAAATTGTAGCATAGTTATGCGAACATGAAGCAGGAGACTGAGAGGGGTAGTGATATGGTGCGAGGAGTCTTGTTACGATGCAGTTTCTCTCGTTTGTTCTGGTGTCTTAGTTCACTCATTTGGAGCGCGTTGTGGCACTGTCTCTTTATGCGCACTCCTTCTTGTCCCACTAGCGGCGGGTCTGATGGAAGCGGGCTACGGGTCGTGCCTCATTATGAAAAAACCGCGGCCAAACGCTCGCCGGTCGGAAGACTTACATCAGTCGGGGTTTAGACACCCCTGTTCTTGTAGATAAGGCCCTCTTTCCAGTTCGCAGACAAAATCCAGTCGCAGGTATAATACTCTGAACGGCGTCCAGCCTACTAAAGAAAGAACTAAACTTATGTTTCTATGTGCCCTCTAATTTTATGGTCGTCGCTGTTGGGATCAGTGGATTATGCTGTGCAAAAACACAGGACGTAATTAATCGTTTTACCTCTTGGATTGTGAAATGGGGCTAGCGAACGTCTATAACGTCGCGGAGTTTATACTTTTGCAAAGAACAAAGGTCCGCTAGGGGCGCCATTGTTGCCGTTCGACGCTGCTCCAATAGGTTTTCGGAAAAGTTTCCACTATTGGCCAAGTATATAGAGGTGTATATCGTAATTAATTCTATATGAATGCATTTCAAGCTTCACCGCATAAATGGCGCCACCGTGCGAGTGTTTCGTAGTATGAGATTTTAAGAGGTTTTAAGGCACTCGGTCCTAAGCAGTTGTAAGTGTCTCAACGGGCCTTTAAAGGCCAACTGCAGGCGATGTCACGGCGTCTCCAGAGAATTTTCGCTCATGACTATTTGGATCGCAGAAACGAATGCGAGGCTTAGCTACGCCATATATTTACTTCGTCATATTCAGCGCTTTCAGCGCCGTCTCGGCCGCCGCGTGCCCCGAAAGAGCTGGTAACGTCGCCCCTATATATTTCAATCAATCAGCAAATTCCTCAACCAATGCTGCCGAATTCGTTCTGTAGCAACGCAGTGGTCATCTTACAGAGGCCGTATAGCCAGTCATAGACGAATCGCAATCCCTGTATTGTACAAAAAAAATTACTTTTTTTACAGTATATATAACGTTGTCTTGGTAAGATAAACCAATTCGTCCGTACCTATCCCCTCCCCCGCCCCTTCCCTTAAAACAGAAACCGTCCATAATGTGAGACTTCCTATACTAACAAGAGAAAAATGTATGCATATACGAAGTTCCCGTAAACGTTGTTTAGATAGTGGGGCGCGTCCACATTAACGGGGCCTGTATATCGAGATATTACCGTGCTTTGATTCGGAATGTTCGCTTTTTCCCAGGGAGGCAGGTTGGTATTCCTGGAGCACGTGGCCCATCCGGAAGGAACCTGGGGTTCTGTCGTGCAGACGCTGCTCGATCCGATGTGGAGCTTTTCTTTCCGCGGATGTCACATAAACAGGAGACCGGAGCAACTCTTCAAGAATGCAGGCTTTGACCAGATGAAACTCACCGAAGTGTTCTTGAATATGCCCACGGTGCTCAGTCCCACCGTGTACGGCTCGGCCGTTGTAGTCAAGGACTGATTTTACATGCCGTGATTGTTTTTTAATCGGCATGTTTTTTTGTCTAGCAAAAAAAAAAAAAAAAAAAGAAACGATCTAGACGCATTCTCAGCCTGAGGCATTGTGTGCGATATGCTGGTTTTGTTTGTCACGTGTCTGTACGTGCTGCCGGTGACGAAGGCATGCGTTTAGCAGTGGACGCACTGCCCTCTGAGGCTCTGCCTTCATTCGCGTAGCCTTAGACCAGACGGCGGACTGAATAAAAAAAAGCGATCACGGCGCTAGCTGTCATCGAAACAATTGAGACAGATACGCATAGCGCCGCATCTAAAATCTTGTTGTTCAATGTAGTCACGGGGCGTATGTTTTTTATGTTTTGTGTTTTTGTCGAGGCGCTAAATTTTACGTCCAAGAAGGTACAGTCTTGCTTTCTTTGCACTGCAGAGACAGGGTTGAAACGTTAGCTTGCAAAGTGTCGGCTCCAATTTAGCACCCTGTAGTCCCCCTGAAATTTGCCTGCTCCCAAATTCTGCAGCCCAAGGCCCCACTCTTTGAGCACGCCACTGAAGCTTCGGTTGCGAATCGTCACGGCGAAGTGTGCAGGCGGCTCGAGTATTTCCACCTGGAAGTTGTGTAATATTGTGTCTACATATTTGTATGATTTGAAAAAGTGTGCATATTGGAACACATTAACCGCCTTGGCCATAATAAACGAAAAGTACACTCGAGTGAATTGAGTGACAGAGTGACAATTGTGTGCTTGTGTCGCGACCATGACAATATATTTGAGTCTTTTCGTGATTGACTTGTCCCTCGTGACAACCGAGAATCACAAAAAAACAATAATAAAGAATAAGTGTGTTCTGAAACCGATCCACGGCTCCATATTGTGTCGTATTTCCGGGGTCTGAAGTTGTAACAGTGGCGAGGTGTTAGGACGGTGAAGACACACCCACAGCTAGGGGGATTCCTCGGTCATCCTAGAAAAGGAACGTACGATCTCTAATTCAAGGATAAATCACCAACTGCCGGAGCTTGATCAATACAAAACAAGTGGAACGCGTACATCATCGAAGTGGGGGTTCACTTCGAAGGCACCGAGGTAACGGACGATGCGAAGAAACGCGTGTTGCACGTCGCGGCACTGGGGACCAAAATGGTTTGAATACTCTGCGGAGGAGTAGCTCGACGAAAACCGAACGCTCTAAAGCTTAATAAAGTGGAAGCAGCGCTAGATGCATACTACAATTCCAAGACCAGTGATATGTTGGAGAGCTTTAAGTATTTCAATCGCTGCCAGAAAAAGGGGGAGTCTGTTCACGAACTTATTGTAGAAATTCGGAGGATATCGGACAACTGCAATATTTCAGCTATGTTGTAGAGAATCCTGCGGGACAGGATCGCCTGCGGTGTTCGGTCAAAGAATCTCCAAAAGCAATTCATATTAGAAAAAATAACTGTCATTAGCCGATACAGAAGCTCCAGCCGTAGTGGCTGAGGCTGCCGAAAAGGACGTGAGAAGAATGATTCGAGAAGTGCCTTCGGAAGTCTTCAAGGTGAAAGCTCGAGCAAAGCGGTTAGGAAATTTCCGCTTGCACCAAAAACGCACGAGTGTTTGCGAGCAATTGGTAGCATACAACTTCTTAAAATCTTAAAAGTATCACACTATATTTTAGGACATACCAAATACTCCATGTAAGAGATCTGCATAAATACAAACCATCACTGGAAACCCGGTGACAATTTCAGCTCGATAAATTGTCGTTCCAAGCCAAGCACCACGCGAAAGATAGACCGTATAAATTAAAGCGATATATTTTAATAATATCGCGTTCGCGAACAAATTATGGATACCAGAGGTTGTGGTTTAAGATATTTAAACCAGCACCCGTATAGTTTTATCTACATTGGGTTGTGTACGATCGCTCTATCAATGTAAACATATTGTAGAAGAACGTTTAAAATGTTTACGATGATTGATAACTAGCAAATGTCTTTTCACTCTATGTTGTATTGTGCTCAATCTTGGGTAGTAACCCGTTACTAGTAATGCGTCACTGTAACTTCGTTACTTTTTTGGTAACTTGTAACTGTAACGAGTTACTTTTTAAAAATGTAACTTGTAACTGTAGTTCTATTACTTTTTGCGAAGGTAACGATGAAAGTAACGACGTTACTTTGGACGTTACTGTCCAGTTTTTTTTATGAATAACATATGATTGAACGTGTACAATCTAGCTATTCTTGCACTTTCAAAATTGTCTGTTTCGACATTTCGAGGGTCAAGTTGGCCATGCACAAACTTGTGAATACGTTCTTTCTCGCGAGTCACTACCCGAATATAGCCAAGTGTTGATGTGACGAAAATAAAATCTAGTTATCTTTACGCATGCGCGTGTACTTTATGACTGAACACTTACATCTTAGTATCTTGAAGCACTATCTAGGTTGCAGTTGTTCTTTTTTCTGCGCAAGCGCTTTTTAATCGAGGGACTCAGCCGTGACACAACAATACACACGAAGGGCACTGCGAATGTTTCGTATTTTGATTAGCGCCACTGCTCCGCGCTGAGCATGTTTCGTATTTTGATTTGCGCCAGTCCGACATGGTGTCAACAGTCGAGGCTAAATTTTCTGCTGTTTGCGCGGGGTTTGCTCGTTGCTCTGGTTGCGCGGGGTCCGTTAAGCAAAGGCAGGGACGTGTTCGCCATTAAACGAGGGAAACTTTCAGGCACTAATTTGGAGAAGCAACTGCTGCTATGATACAATATGAAGTAAAAAGCGTACTTTTTTACTTTTATTCAATAAAACTTGGTGAGGGGCGTTTTCGAGTATTTCCTAAATTTTTCATGTTATAGAAAAGTAACTGAAAAGAAACGTAGTCACTTTTTAAAAGTAACTGTAACTGTAACGAGTTACTTTTTTGATGCGGTAACTGTAACGGTAACTTCGTTACATTTTTCTGAAAGTAACTGTAACTGTAACGAATTACTTTTTTAAAAGTAACTTACCCAAGACTGATTGTGCTGCATTTTTTTGTATAGATTTTTAGTTTGGAGGTGAAATTGTATTACTCCTCATGTGTTCCATGATTTTGCTACCGTTGCTGCCAAAAGAGTGGCATGACCACGTCAGGCATTTATCCTTCTTGTCATGTCCCCCTGAGACATCTCTGTGCAGTTATGTACTAAATCAAGGGATAAAAAAAAGAAGCAAACAAACACTACTTTGAGAGCTGAGTGCACAAAAGCAACATCGGCCGCTTCAGGGAAACCAAGTTTTTTCACAGAGGGAAATCGAGTCAGAGGTTGGTGATATCTTATAATCACTGGTCTGGTAAAGGCGAGCGGGTAGAACATGAATACATAAAATGAAAAGACTAAAACACGGAAGACAAGTACACGACAAGCACGTTCTTTCATTTAGCAACGACGTTTATTTTTGTCGGTAACATTGCACCCTGAACGAGACCCCGACTAAGATAGGGTGATAAGGGGGAAGGCAAACTGGGAGATGGAAAGGGTGATAAGGGGGAAGGCAAACTCGGAGATGGAAAGGGTGATAAGGCGAAAGGAAGAGTGGGAGATGGAGAGGGAGAACCACGAGGCACGAGGGGGAGAACTACCGTGATGGTGTGTTTTTACAGGGAGTTGCGATGTTTTTCAAGTTCACGCCTGATGAATTCTAATTCTCGTCTTGATAAGGTTACTGAGGTCGATGAAACGTTGTTTTCTGCGTTCTGGATGCGAAAGGATTCGATGATTTCACGTCCGTGGCGATTGCGGTGACCACTTTTTGTCTTGGTTCCTGCGAAGTCAGGTGCGCGTCCAATGCATTCGTTCGGGTGAACCGCAATCGGATGAATCGGATTCTTGAAGTTGCTTCGTTTTGGTGCTCTCGTAAGCGGTCATTGATACATCGGCTGGTTTGTCCTATGTATTCAGCTCCGTATTTAAGGGGGATGGGGTAAGCTTTTTCTTTGCAGCAGGCCCGGAAAAGCGTGGCGTGATTTTTTTTCCCAAGCCGGCTTGGCTTCTTGTCGGTTGATCATGTTGCACATGCTTGCCAGTTCGAATCTACTGAAAAAGACAACTTTTGTGTCATAGTGTGAAGCAATGGATCAGATGCGATGGGAAGCATTATGAATGTATAGTATGCTGGCCATCCTTCGACTAAAAGGCGTTTTTGTAGTTGCATTTGGGATAATAAGCTGGTGGAAAACGGACACGAGGCGTTCCACCGGATATCCGGAACCGAGGAGTCATCGACTTTGGCTCTTTATGCTACCTGTTGCGAAATGTTGATAGGATTTCGTTTTAGCTGATGTAATTAACGTCTTCATGATACCTATCTTAACAGACTTTGAAGGAGGACTCTCAAAAGGGAGCACAGGCTTTTCCGAACACTGACTGAACGCCCAGCAAACGCCTTCGTTGGTTTTTCCAATCGCAGGTCTAGAAATTGTAGCCCTTCCGAGGATGGCACTTCCTCTTTGAATTTTAGTTTGCCTCCTGTGCTTTTGAACGAAGCCACGATCACCTGGACTTTATTGGCTACAGGGTGAATAATCAAGTAGTCATCAACGTAGCGGACTACGGTGCATTCCGGGCTAGTGTTCTTGAGCTTTACCAGTATGGTTCTATCAACATAAGACAGGTAGAGTTCACTGCATATTGGTGCAAGGCAAGACCCTATACACACCCCGGATTTCTGTATCCAGATTTTTCCTTCCTGCTCGATCATTGTTGATTTAGGTAGAGTTGCAGAAGCTCGAGGAAGCCGGAAAGTGACACTCCAGATGAGTCTTGGAAGCTGCAGATTCGGTGTTTGGTGATGGCTTCCCCTACGGATTCGAGAAGGATTGGAATGTCCAGGTTATAGTACATATCTTGTATGTCTAGCGAAAAGAAGTCTAAGTTAAGAGCACCAGTATGAACCGGTTCTAGGGCGTTGATAAGCTCCTGAGAGTTTTTGATTCGAAATGGTTGTGAGGGATGGTACGCCGGAAAGGTGCTTCTGGAGGAACGTGGCGAGGTGCTTCTGTCAGCATCCTCTCTCAGATACTATTGTGCGGAGGGGCACGTGCGGCTTGTGCGTTTTAGCGGCGAAGAATCCTTGCAGATACTGGTTGGCTGGAGCTGTTACCGAATTTTCCATTTTCGGTAGCTTCAGCTGAACGCATAGTTCTATCAGTTTGTTGCCTAGAGATCCTGAAGGCCTCCTCCTAATGACTGTGAAGTTCTTTTCAACTGCGGTTTCGGCTGTCATTGTGTACATTTCGTCATCAATCACTACAAAACCTCCTATTTTATCGACCTGGTGGAGCTTGAGGTTTTTATTTCGAATTTCCGCTACTGCCGACCGAATGTTGACACTTGCCTTGGGCCGGGGAGCTGGATGGTAACAGACTGAACGGGACGCTGCCCCCAAGATTTCCTGTTGTTCTTGTTCCGGTATGACTGCTGCAACCTGGTGGATGACTGCCAATTGGTCGACCTTCAAGACCGGAAGATCTGGTGCGAACTTAGGTTTTTTTTGAAAGAAGAGCCTCTGTGTCGGAGGACAGTTTTGCATCTGTTAGGTAGGTCGGTGGGGCGAACTTGGTGGTAGGGGTTTGCGTACGGCTTTGCAGGTTGAATTGGGAGACAATCTTAGTCCAAGACGACTCTAAACGTTCTTTGGCAGCTTGCTGCAGAAATATGTAGGAAGGGTGCTTCACGTAGCCTGGACCAAACAACTTGTCCATGAAGCTATGCTATGCTACTGATGTGACGCTTAATTTCCAAGAAACTTCCTTGCGGGATAGTTGCATTATCTTGTGACTGGTTGTCCAGTAGTGGCTGTTGAATCCGAGGGCTTGGTGCACGGAAGGGTGGATGGTGCTCTTCCGCAAATAAAATCCCAGGGTCCGGAGACGGAGTCGAAGTAGGTTCCGTCTTGATATAAAAATGGCAGCTTGATAAAACGTGGTCGGGTCAAACATGGCGCAGATTCTTGCTCCAGGGACAAGACAGGACAGGGATCACGGTGATTGAAGGACTGGTAAAGGCGAGCGGGTTGAACATGAATACATAAAATGGAAACAATAAAACATGGAGGACAAGCACAGGACAACCACGTTCTTTCTTTTAGCAACGACGTTGATTTTGGGCAGGGACATTGCACCCTGAACGAGACCCCGACTAGAATAGGGTGATAAGGGTGAAGGCAAACTGGGAGATGAAAAGGGTGATAAGGGGGAAGGAAAATTGTGAAATGTAAAGACGTTAATGCTAAAGATGTTTTAGCTGATGTGATTAACGTAATCAAGACGTTAATCACATCAGCTAAAATGAAATTCTGTCAACATTCGGCGACAGTTAGCATAAAGAGCCAAACTGGACGACTCCTCAGTTCCGCATATCCGGTGGAACGCCTCATGTCCGTTTTCCACTAGCTTATTATCCCAAAAGCATCTACAAAAACGTCTTTCAGTCGAATGATAGGGGTGTAGGAAAAGATTCCCCCGAAAAAAAGTCTCCGGACAAAATGTCCCCGGGAAAACAGGCCTCAGGTGAAAGGTAGGTAAAAAATGTCCCCAAAGTATTTTCTACCTGTCGGATTCCCTGATCCTCGTGGCCTTCGAACGGCCTGGTCATATACCTGGGGAAAAAAGGCAGAGTGTGGCAAGTATGAAAAAACGGCCCCAACAAATAATGAAATATACGATTCCGCGAGGTACACAACGCAACACTGTTAGCGCGAACGCGACATCGGCGCATTTTCACATTTTACTTAGAAGGAGTATTAGTGGGAACGAAATTTTACCGTCTGCATTATATCCCCAAGTAAGCACTTTCACTACCTATAATAACTTTGAAGACAATTAACCTTTCGTTTTTATGAAAAAAAAAAATATTAAATAAATTCTAGCGATCACGTGTTCGGCTTAAGGGTCGCGCTTTTTACCTATTTGGAAATGATACACAGGTACCTTTCAAATTCCCCCAGTCATAATAATTTGGTTTTGGCTAGAAGTGTTATAAATGTTTCTTTCACAATGAAAAACAAAAACAGTTCAGATGCAATGTTACAAAATCAGGAATGAAATGACAGACTCTAGATTCATACACAAAAGTCAAAAGTGGATCGTACGGCAGTGGACAAAATATTCCTTTGGGGACATTTTTTCCTACTTTCCACCTTGGGCCTTTTTTTCCGGGGACATTTTTTCCTGGGACGTTTTTTCTGGGGACGTTTTTTCCGGGGACGTTTCTTCCGGAACCCGAAGGATAGCCAGCATACCATACATTCATAAAGCTTCCCATCTTATTCGATTCATTGCTTCACGCTATGACACGAAACTTGTCTTTTCCAGTAGATTCAAATTGACAAGCATGTGCGATATGATCAACCGACAAGAAGCCAAGCCGGCTTGCGAAAAAAAGCACGCTACGTATTTCCGGGCCTGCTGCAAAAAAAAAAAAAAAAAAAAAAAAACACTTTAGCTTTTTTCCCTCAAATGCGGGGCTGAGTACAAAGGACAAACACGCCGATGTATCAATGACCGCTTACGTGAGCACGAAAACGAAGCAACTGCAAGAACTCAGAACCCCATTCATCCGATCGCGGTTCACGCCAACGAATGCATTGGATGCGCGCCTGACTTCGCAGGAACCAAGGCAAAGGGGGACACCGCAATCGCCAAGGACGTAAAATTATCGAATCCTTGCTCATCCAGAACACAAAAAACAACGTTTCATCGGCATCAGTAACCTTATCAAGATGAGAATTAGAATTCATCAGGTGTGAACTTCAAAAATATCGCAACTCCCCGTAAAAACACACTATCACGGTAGTCCTGCCCGTGCCTCGCGGTTTTTCCTTCCCATCTCCCACTCCTCCTTTCCCATTATCTCCCTTTCTATCTCCCAATTCCCCTTCCTGCTTATCACCCTTTCCATCTCCCAAGTTGCCTTCCCCCTTATTACCCTATCTTAGTCGGGGTCTGGTTCAGGGTGCAATGTTCCTGCCCAAAATAAACGTCGTTGCTAAATGAAAGAACGTGATTGTCCTGTGCCTGTCCCCCATGTTTTATTATTTCCATTATAGGTACTTATAATCACATTAGCTACAAATCTAAAGTGGTTTTATGAACAAATCAAAGATAAAGACGGCACTGGCAAAAAGGCTATTTTACAAAAAGCAAATAGCACGATATCACTTCTTTAGAAAATTTCTTGGTGTGGCTGAAAAACTCGGCTGCTTTGCGTCGTGAAACGCTGTTTTTAGAGCGCTTGAGCGGCGTCACCGTCGGCGTCGGCGTAGCCGTGCGGTGCATGATGGGTTAATTTTTCCGCTAAATATAGTGCGAAAAATCTCCCGCTAGATTTAACGGGGAAAATTTTCCGCCAAATTTAGCGGAAAAAATTTTCCGCTAAATTTAGCGGGGAAAATTTCCCGCTAGATTTAGCGGGGAAAATTTTCCCCACTAAATATAGCGGAAAATGTTCCCCGCTAATTCTAGCGGGAAATATTCCCCGCTAAACCTAGCGGGACATTTTCCCCACTAAATTTAGGGGAAATTTTTCCCGCTAAATCTAGTGGGACGTTTTCTCCGCTAAATTTAGCGGAAAAGTTCCACCGCTAAGTCTAGCGGTAAAATTTCCCCGCCAAATTTAGCGGAAAACTTTTCCTTCTAAATTTAGCAAAAAATTTTCCCCGTTAGCTCTAGCGGGAAATTTTCTCCGCTAAATCTAGCGGAAAATCTTCCCCGCTAAATCTAGCGGGAAATTTTTGCCCGCCAAATCTAGCCGGAAATTTTCGCCGCTAAATGTAGCGGAAAATTTTCCGCGCTAAATCTAGCGGGAAATTTTTCCCGCTAAATATAGCGAAAAATTTTCCTGCTGTTTGGCGGGGAAAATTTTTCCTGAACGGGAGGCGAGCACGAGAGGAGGAGGTGCATACCCTCCTCTCCGTACCTTCCCCTCCTCCTCCTCAAGAGCTGCGCTCGAATTTGGCTTTACACGGAGTAATAAACGGCTTTCATTTCTTCCAGTTTTTTTTTTTTTTTAAGTTTTATTACCCGCTCTTTTTCACCCGCCCCTTTCACCCTGCCCTATATTGTCCCCCCGAGCATTTCCAGGGTGCGCTATCTTGCCCCTCCCCCCCCCCCTCCCCATTGAAAGGAGTTTGATACCCCTGGTTTAAAGAAACCAGAATCACTTTTAAAGGGACAAATCTGTTAGGGTCTGTTAGCACCGGGGTCAAGTTGACTCTCAAGGGAGCCACTAGGAAAGCGGAGATATTTGCTAATTTGCTAGCTAATTAACTCAAAGGCTCGAACTTACTAGACTTTCGTGGAACAGGGGACTAAAGTATCAAACTATCCAAGCGGTCACATGATCTGGGGCCGAATATATGTCCTCAGCATCCATCATAGACACGCGCTGGGTTTGGAATGTGCAAAGTACCCGGCACGCGTTGAGTTTTAGACATTGTTAGGGTTCGGCTATTATCGTCATTAAACGCGAGCCACACTCGGAAAGCTCGTGAAGGCATTGATCGTCGTACGCTCAAGTTGAGTGCCCACGCAAATGTTGGCCTCTAATCTACGAGCCGCACATTCAGAGAGCATCGCGGTGGGTAATCCCGCTGACTGCGCCAACGCTGCGACCCCATAACGCGTTATGTTTTTTGTTTTGTTTTTATCAAAAAGATACGGAAATAAAAAGTTCGCTGTAGCCTTGAATATACACCGAATAAAAAAGGAGCTTCTTGCTCGTACTCTGTTCTAGATAAGGTCCGACCGTAGCTGACGCTACGTTTCGATGGTGAAAATCAAGCTGCGCCAAAAGTGCATCGACACGGCGCTCAACGCTCGCAAAAAAAACTGCAGTTTTTTTTTTTCTTTCTTTCTTTTTTACAGGAAAAAATAAGCTACGTATGGCTGAACGCTTAGCCTCGTCTCCGCTGAAACTTGGCGCTAGGGATCTGGAGTAAATTACGAAGTTACAGAGATTGCCGATATCAAATTCAAACGTTATAAGCGATTTTTCAAAATTTTGATCAAAGAAATATTTGCCGACAAAGTCTAAGAATATGTGGGGATGAATTGCGCCAACTACTGCTGACGGGCCCCATCCATTTTCCAATTGATGCTTCGAGGAAAGCGCTGATAACTTTCGAAAAAGGCCAGGGTTAGCTCTAAAAAGACTGCCTCTAGTTCGAACCGCTACTACCACATTTGGGAGGAGACTAAGCGTTCGCTGACGCCTAGTTCACTTTGCGTTGAGATAGAACACTGATTTGGTGTTACGCTGCAGTTGGGATACATTGTGCGGTAAGCTTGTGTAAAATTAATGAATGACGTTTACAATTCCGTGTAATACCGAATTAGAGCGCAGCTCTTAAGGAGGAGGAGGGGAGGGTACAGAGAGGAGGGTATGTCCTTCCTCCTATTACGCAGCCTCTCCTCCTCCCCTCCTCCTCTCGTCCTCCTCCCTCTCCCTTCACAGTGACCTTCACTGTGAATGTCGTGACCCCTTCCTTTCTTCATAGTGGCCTTCATTGTGAAGGTGATGCCTTCGCCGTGAGCTTCACGAGTGACCTTTGTAACTCACTTGTGACCCTCGTGACGTCACACGTGAAGTCACAGGCGATGTCAATATAGGAAATGTCCCATAATGTGATGACCGCTGAACTTGCAAGCGTGTCCTGGCAAGCTCGCCAATTAGGAGGGCGGGTGCTTTCAATCAGCGTCAGGCGGAGGAACGGTCATTTGATCTTCGGTCGGCTTGTTGTCCTTTTGTCTTCCTCCGACGTTTTGTGCGCTCTTTAATCTTAGTCATCTTCTGTCGGCTTGTCGGAGGAAGCGGGGGACCTTGGACCAGTCCCGGATGTGTCGGGTCCTTTGGAACGACGCTGTCGTCCCGGAGCTGGACAACCGATATCCTTCGTCCTCTCACCTGCAGTCTGGTCGGCCTCGGACAGCTCGGCGTTCTGCCCGCGTGAGGAGCAGGCCTTTGGTAGGATCACTCGAAGCTTAATCCGTCGACAAATATCCGGCCTGATTGTCCTTAGCTCCCTTTCGCCCTTTTCGAACCCTCTCCCGTGCAGACTTTTTCCTTTCGTGCCGGCCCCACCTTTTTGTTTGTCTTGACCGATAGCTTTACGGGCGACACTTGGCACCGATTTTCAGCTCGTGGACTGTCGTCGCAGCTATAAAAAAGCCCTTCTTCTCACCCCTCGTGCGCGAGGAGGGGGAAGTCTGGTTTTCCCGTCGACCGCGCAGCGAGAGTCCCGGTATCCCGCCATTTACGACGCGACGAAGGGAGAGCCTTCTTGTCGTCTGCTTCAAACACTTTGTTTTCAAACTTTACTCGCGTTACACCAAAACCAACTTTTGCAGTATAAAAATGCTACGCATAATGTTGGATGGTTTTGAAAACTTCTACCGCGCTTACCCACTCCACGGATCATAGAGCACTCGTGGCGGTCGTCAGTGGTATCCGTGACGCCAACCACGAAAGCTATGAGAATTACCCAGCCGCACCTCCGTCCCCATATACGTGACGGCACCATTCCACTCCTAAGGCGGGACCGTTCTACGGCTATCACTCTCGTTTCTTCGTACATTCTGGGGTAAGAAAACGACTTTTGTTTTCCTTTCTTTCTCCAATTTTACCTCTTGCGTGATAGATCATCACAAGAAACCCCCAAAAGAGTTATTTTTCTTGCTTTCAGAAATAAATAATTGCACTTCAGATGAGTCCATTACTTTTCGCACCGAAACGTTCATGCAAATTATGTTGAGTTCGGTATCTACTTAATAGTGACACCGTCAATAAAGTATACAAACATATCCGGAGTACATACAACAAAACAGAAGTCCGCAACCGCCCTAGTGTTTTTTACACTCGACTCAAATAGTCTGCTTCCACCTTCTCTGCACCTTTTACATACAGGACACAGAACTGTTATTCCTGAAGAAGAAAACACCACCTCAGGATTCTAATGTTCGTTGCCTGCAGCTTATGTAAATATTCCAACGGTTGACGATCTCTCTGGGACTTAAACTCCCTCGTATACAAATACACGTGAAACGTCTTAATCGCCCAATATGACCACAGTGAGACCCCTGCAAAGACGCAAAGATGCTGACCTAAACGTTAAGCCTGTATACCACCTTCAAGGGCAGCTCGATATGCTTTAAAATACCTTGTATGTACGAAGAGCGATGTCTTCTCTGCACCTTTACAGTATGTGAGTTTCATCACATAATAACCTGGAAAAAAGATAGGCAGCAGCACCTGTGATGTGGTGAATACATTTAGCCAGCTCTAATCCGTCCATAGGAATTTCGAATAAAGGAGGGTCGAAGATGTTTCCTCTTGCCGTGGTAGGCTTACATAAGGAATCAGTTGGTTGGGGTGGAGGTAGATCTTAGAAAAAAACACGAATTTGTTCTTAGTTACAGATACCTGAATGATAGGAAGACCGCCACAAAACTGTTCAAAACAAAGTGCAATGTTTTAATTGACTATTGACCATAGACAGCTTTTGTACAATTATTTAACAGGTTTTCAGTTAGGATTAAACCCATGGTAAACTATCTATTCTACAGCAGTAAAAACTTAATAAGGAATAGAAAATAGACTTTCAATTTTACAACTGCAACTATCACTGCCAATTAACGAGATATTTTTCTTTTTTGATTTCCTGGATTGAAGTTGTTGGCTGATCTAGGTCTAAGTACTGTCAAATCATACTTCCATGCTGATGACAAAAACATCTTGAAAGCTTTGGCTTACCGTGTCTACAACAAAACTTCTGGCGGTTGCTTGCTGGATAGAAAGAAAAGAAAAAAAAAACGTGTTGACTTTACCTGTGAAAGGAAAATAAAATAAAAAATCACAACTTCACTCGCTCCACCTGACTCCAAAATGATATACATTCTGGCTTAATGTGAATGTGAGCAAAGCGAACTAAGAAGTGAAATGTTAAGGGAGGTGATTAGAGGTTGTTTTAAATGCCGCTCTACAATCTTTGAGAATTAGGAATGTAATAGGCACAATACCGGGGAAATACACAACATAAAATTGCTCTAACATGCACAGCTCTCCAAAACAAATTGCGTTGTGTGTATGTTTATACAGCCTAGAGCTTGATCTGCCTCAGCGGGTGACGAGTCTCCCAGCTGTAGATGAGAAATATAGCCAGTGCAGTACAATTGCTAGCCCGGAGTCTTTAACGTGCATCACGCAGTAGTGATACACGACCGCACGCCGGTACGATGCTCATATAGATCGAAATGGGCAGAGGTGGAGATTGAACCCAGGATCCTGGATTCTGCAGCGCGAGCTTTCGCTCCACGTGCTCCGAGTTGGTGAGCGCTAGCCCACTCGGCCACCGATCCCCCCTCTCTGTTGCTGATTCAGTGTGCACCCAAGCCGAAGCCCTATTTACTGGATTGGCTTTTTTTGAAGGCCTTTTCACAGGGCGTTAAGAGGCAACATTTTAGCAAAGCTTACTCAGAACTTCTCTTTCGGGTACAAAGGTTTCTGCTATGAACCCTTTCTCGTCAAACGAATATGAAATAAGTCATCATGATTCTTAATTAAATTTTAAATTGTCGCGCACAAAACGAGGCTCTCACTTCCCTATTTTAACTATATTTATCCGACTACAAAGCAATATATTGGTGTTCAATAACATTGACTTGGATTGATCGGGACAACTGAGTATGACGTGCTAAAGTATTAAATTGAGTACAGAAATGGTAAACAGGCATTTCTGGCCTTGGCCTGTTTTAAGCGGAAGAAAACAATTCCAACCTTGCAGCTTGTCACTCTGCGCGAGTTTCTACGAATCCCTTCTGTCGTTTAATACACAGAGACAAAGGGTGATACTTCGTTATCGGTTCAAGGAGGCCAACTGTTGTCTTTCTTTCTCCAATAAAAATGTCACTAGTCCATTTTATTAGATTGAGCTCTTGCTGCAACTAGAAGAAAAATTATTTCTAAACTGATTATCACAACAATGAAATATTATTTTGTTTAGAGTCAGCAGTCATTCAATTATTCTACGGCAAACAAACTAGACACTTTCACGCTTAAAAGGTCATTAACTTCTACCATCGATGACATTAGTGTTATACAACGGCTTATAAACGTATTACAGGAGTATTATGAGACGATTTGAAACTGACGATTTCGGCTTCGAGAAAATAATGCCCACATTTGTTTTACGTTTAATATTAAATGTAGCACATTACCAAGCCTGGTATTGTTTTGTGACCACCCTTCAACTGCACCTAACAGGAGAATACAAAAAGCCACTTGAAAAACTTCTAATTGCTTCATTGTTAAATTTATAGTCCACAATTTCAACTTGGCGATGGGGTGGGGGAGATAAATACCCAAATGTGGAAGCAAAAAAATAGAAATCCAGCAAAACAATATAGTCTTCACCTGCCTTTACCCCTTCAACATGGTGCGCTCTCCAATCTTGTGTGCATATGTCCTGGCACAGGGTTGGGCAGTATCGCGATACAAATGTATCGCGATAGTATTTCAGAAATACATTTTGTATCTGTATTTCTGTATCGCGATACATTTTCTCCGCCAGTATCTGTATTCCTGTATCGAAATACATTTTGAATGTTCCTTTGTATCGCGATACAATCAGGGTGAAATGTATTTCGTTACATTTCTTGAGAAATACTCCCCCCCCCCCCCCCCCCCCCGGAAAAAAACAAAACAAATCAGAACGCTTTTTTTTTTACTTCTGAGGGCATTAGGGTCAGGGAGATGCTTGGGCATTGTTACCATGCTGACCAAGGTTCCTTCCGTTTCTCCAAACTATTTTTCTATGCGTCCTCTTCTCTCTTCTGAGAAGTGTTGCGTAGTACGGCGACTCGAACCAGGTGGCGTGCCAGGAGTGGAGTCAGAGCATCTTGTGCCGCAGGTTTTTAGGTAGGGGTTTCTTGAGTCATTGTTTGCTGGCATTCAAAGCTCGCTGCTAACCGTCTTTCTTGCCTTAGCGTACACAGTACACCCAGCCGGAAAAGCTGAGTCACAGTCCGTTGCAGCACGAGCCTGGCGGCAGTGCTTGAAATAGTAGGATGACTTACCCAGTGAAGTTCAACACATATTCCAATGCGTCTCCGGCTGCGCCCGTAATATTGCACGGCTCAAGGGTACGTCCTCTGCCGACGTGAAAGTGACCTGCTGTTCTGGTGATCCGAAACCCAGGACGGAGGTCAGACGTGGCCTCTCCGTGCTGACCCAGACTTCGTACACCTGCGACTCGTCTCGAGCGCGCCGTTTCTCGGAGAGCTCGCACCTGTGCCGGCAATATCAGGTCGCCATTCATGAGGTTTATATTCGGAGTATGCAAGACGAAACTTGAGGACTGCAATTCATGCGTTGGTGGTGGAGAATCGGCAGGAAGGACCTTCACAACAGGGATGCACGGTATTGTTTTTTCAACCGTAACAGAAGATAAGACATGTGTTTCAGAATGCTTCAGGTGGTCTACTATTCTCGAAAATTCCAAATGACACTGCCTGCACGATCTTCAACCAGGTAACCTACAACGAAAGTACGTATTGTCCTTTCATACAGCCGCGTGGTAAAGTTTCATGTTCAAGGCCACACGTACAGATAAAAAATACCAGTTCATCCCACCGTGACGTCATGTGATAAATGTTGACAGTTGCACAATTAGACAGGGCGAGGTGACGCTTTGATGTGATTTAGAATGACATAAAATTTATTTAGAGGTCAAAGTCTTTTCGCATCCCTCGTCAGACAGACAGGATGTCAGCTAAGGGACCGCGGTCAGTCCTTGATGGACGTTTTTTCGAGCCCATTGAAGACTCCTCGTCGTCCGAATTCACTACCTTCAAGGCAAGGTGCCAAGCCTACGGGAATGTAGTTTGGGGATCAAAAACTTGCACTTCAAGCTTCATCTCAGTTGGCGTCTCAAACAAATGGGAAAAATGTATTGCAGTATCAGTATTTCTGTATTTGTATTTCCGCCCTCCCTAAAATGTATCCCTGTATTTGTATTCCCAAATAGTTTCTTACTCTTTTTAAAATGTATTTGCGATACGTATCGCGACATACTTTTTCAGATGTATTGCAGTATCAGTATTTTAGCGACTATTTTAATGTATCCCAGTATTTGTATTTCCAAATACATTTTTGAGTATTTCTGCCCAACCCTGTCCTGGCATAAACACTTCCCAAACCCATTCAAAGGGCAAAAAGGTGTCACAAGTAAACAGTTTTAAACACAGCTAACCTGTGTGCTAGCTAAATTTAGGCAGTGCTATTAGTCCCGTCTGTACCCTCGCTGGGTTTTCTAATGTGCAATAAAATGAATCACATGTAGGACCCCTTCCACTTTTCCTTGTTCGCAACGTTGTGTGGCAGATCCACTGAGACCAGTCATAGGGGAGCTTAAAATTATAAAAAAATTCAGCTACCTTTCAGCTCTATTAAGCATTAATTAAATATTGTTTTCAAGATTTCGAGGTAAAAGATGTTGAAATTATCAGTTTCGGAATTCAGAGAGCCAGGTACAGCTCAGTAACTTCAGTAGTGTTCTTTCCAGTGAAGAATACCCTTCTTGCCCTGGGCGTTTCATCCTTTTGTTAAGCAGAAGTTCCACATTTGGCGCAGCGTTGGAGCACTCGATAACCACAGCCTTTCATGAACTGCAATTTCATTGTCATCATCTCCTCTTTTGATGTGGCACTTAAAACATAACACGCTAAGCAGATGTAATAAAATTCGAAGGACAAAGTTCAGTGCGACGATGAATGCCGTGAAATGTATTTTGTGTTATGAAAGCAATTCTGATTAAAATTTTGGGTGCTGGTGCTATATAGATAAGTTATATGCTCACTATATTGCAGTGACGAATAAGGTCGTGCAGTGAAACTAAAGACGTTGTGCGTCCTCACATATAGCAATAGACCAAATACACCATCAGAGTATCGGAGATATTGTCACGGGTGGTGAGTCGTGACCAATACACAAGAAATAAACAGAAATAAATAAACGTTTAATGTGGCGAACTTGTGCCAAAAATAAAGAAAGCAGAGCGTCGCGGGCGTCGAAGTCGGCGTGTCAGCAGAATCGAGCGCTGGGGCGAGACTGACTCGACAAGGTCGCGGGCGGCCTCTTATCTAGAGTGAGTCAGTATCTCGAAGATTCGGCGGAGAAGGTTCGAGCGTAGCGCGCTCGGGGCGAGAATGAACAAGCACTTTCTAGCACAACAAAAACAGGGATGAACGATAGTTATGTCCGCAGCAAGAGTGAACGAGAACTTTCTACAAGTCCGTGACCCTGCGCGCGGCAATATATACATTGGAAGATCAATTCAGGTTTTCCCAAAGTACATTAAGCTGAATAACTATTTGGGAACAGCCCCATTCTTTCTTCCAGGTTAATTTTATATTTTCTCATTATATCACAAAGCCAGCTTTCAAAAGAGTTACCTAAGTCCATTTGCTCTTTTAGACAAAATAACAGTGGCGGAGTTCTTCCATTCACTCTCTCTATCACCACCTTATTCCGAATTGTTTTGCTCAACTTCCTGCATATGTGTAAGCAGTGACCTCTCTTTATTCACTTTGTTAATGCGGTTGGTCACAGCAAGTCCTACAGTGGAGTGAGTAGGGCTACATTGAGTCTGCTAGAAAACTTTTACTAAACTAAGACCAAAGCCATAACTATAGCCCAATAAAAGCAAATCGTCTTCTTAACCATAGGATCCACTTGAGTCGACGAGAAAAAAGCTGCCTGTTTCCAAGGCACACATGGCATCATCTAGCTGTAAATGATTTGGTGTTCTCGAACAAAAAAAAGAAGAAACGATCGGCTTAGTTTGCAATTTGAATGGAAGCATCCTTCATACAGCGGCTTATTGCATTTTGCTAAGAATTCTATCTAGCAAGGCTGTTACAAATTTTGTTCTGGCCCCATTTCTCTGAGGTTAATGGAGCATTTCATTCATTCCACAGCATCTTTGCAAACATCAGCTAAAATTCTAGAAGCCTATCTCTTGGCGGTTAAAATACCTTGCAACTTCCGTAGACCCAGTTGGAATCCCCCCCCTTTAAAAAGTGCATCGTCCCGATGCAGCACAAAACGAAAAACAACAAACAAAAACAAATCCAAAACAAAAAGGCAGCAGAATCGCGAGCCGCAGTTCACAGTTCACCCGTCGACGAGAGTGGAAAGTTCTATCGTTCGTAATACGGCTTCAGCCGGACGACGTGCACCACCTCGGGTCGCGGCTGACGTCTTGCAGATGGGCGCGTTCCGTCGGGGAGGACTTCGTAGTTAAGATCACCGAGGCGACGAAGCACTTTGTAGGGTCCAAAGTATCGTTTCAGCAATTTCTCACTGAGGCCGCGGCGACCGATGGGCGTCCATACCCACACCCTATCTCCGGGCTGGAAGTGGACGTCCCTGCGACGAAGGTTGTAGCGGCCGGCGTCGACGCGTTCTTGGTCTTGAATCAGGAGTCGGGCGAGCTGGCGAACTTCTTCGGCGCGTTGAGCAACCGCCTGGGTGTCGTCGCTCTCGTTGTCAGATGGCTCATGGGCCAGCATGGCGTCCAGCATGATCGTTACCTTCCGACCATGTACCAGCTGGAAAGGGGTGAATCCAGTGGTCTCTTGAACCGCCGTATTGTAGGCGAACGTGACGTAGGGCAGCACCTCGTCCCACGTCTTGTGCTCTACGTCGACGTACATAGAGATCATATCGGCGATTGTCTTGTTGAGTCGCTCCGTCAGCCCGTTGGTCTGCGGGTGGTACGCAGTTGTACGACGATGGCTGGTGTGACTGAGTCGGAGGATTTCTTGGGTCAGTTGTGCCATGAACGATGATCCGCGATCTGTAATCAGAACTTCTGGAGCGCCGTGCCGGAGGACGATGGACTCAATGAAAAACTTGGCAACTTCCACAGCAGTCCCCGAAGGAAGAGCTTTCGTTTCGGCGTACCGCGTGAGATAATCTGTGGCGACGATGATCCAGCGGTTCCCCGACGTCGAAGGCGGAAAAGGACCAAGTAGATCCATTCCGATCTGCTGGAAGGGTGCAGTTGGAGGAGAAATAGGCTGCAGGAGTCCGGCCGGCCTCGTCGGAGGTTTCTTGCGTCGCTGGCACTCGTGGCATGATCGTGTGTACAGGTGGACGGTCTTGGGGAGCTTGGGCCAGTAATACTTTTCACGAATACGGGCCAGTGTCCGGCTGTATCCAAGGCGTCCGGACGTCGGGTCGTCGTGATATGCTTGAAAGATCTCCCCTCGAAGGTCGGTCGGTATTACCAGCAGTCACGGCGAGTTGTTGTTCCCGAAGTTCTCTTTGTAGAGTACACCTTGCCGAATGGTGAAGGTCGGCACGGCTCGTGAGAAAACACATGGTACGGTACCGCCGCGCCCTTCCAGGTGCTCGATTAAGGCTCGCAGCTCCGGATCGTCTCGTTGACGTCGTGCCATGTCATCGGTGTTCACTGCCCCTAGAAAGCACTCGTCATCATCGTCGTCGCTGCTGCCAGAAGGTGTTTCGACAGGGGCCCTGGACGGGCAGTCAGCGTCGCTGTGCTTGTGTCCTGACTTGTAAACCACAGTCATGTTGAACTCTTGTAGCCGGAGGCTCCATCGAGCGAGGCGTCCTGACGGGTCCTTGGGGTTCGCAAGCCAGCAGAGCGAGTGGTGGTCCGTGACTACGCGGAACGGGCTTCCGTACAAGTACGGACGAAACTTCGTTATTGCCCAGACGACCGCAAGGCATTCTTTCTCAGTCGTGGAGTAATTTCTCTCTGCCTTGGACAGTGTCCGACTTGCGTAGGCGATGACTCGTTCGGTGCCTTCTTGTACTTGAACTAGTACCGCGCCAAGTCCTGCGTTACTTGCGTCAGTGTGAATCTCGGTGTCCGCATCCTGATCGAAATGTCCAAGAACCGGAGGCGTCTGGAGTCGTCGCTTCAGCTCGTCGAATGCCTGCTGCTGTTCCTCGGCCCATTCGAACATCTCGGCGTCCTTCGTGAGGTTTGTGAGCGGTGCGGAAATCCGTGCGAAATCCCGAACGTAGCGACGATAGTAGGCGCAAAGTCCGTTGAATCTTCGCACGGCCTTTTTCGTCTGTCGGCACTGGAAATGACGCGACGGCGCGAGTCTTCTCAGGGTCTGGGCGCACGCCTTTGTTGCTAACCACGTGACCTAGAAACTTCAGTTCGTCATAGGCGAACCGACACTTTGACGGCTTGAGGGTGAGCCCAGCGGTCCGTATGGCTTGAAGAACAGCTCGGAGTCGTCGCAAGTGCTCGTCGAAGTCGCTGGAAAACACCACGACGTCATCGAGGTAGACCAGACAGCTCTGCCACTTCAGTCCTGCCAGTACGGTGTCCATAACACGCTGGAAAGTTGCTGGCGCCGTACATAGTCCGAAGGGCATTACCTTGAACTCGTACAGCCCATCCGGCGTGACGAAAGCTGTCTTCTCTCGGTCCCGTTCGTCGACTTCGATCTGCCAGTAGCCGCTCTTCAGGTCCATCGATGAGAAGTATCGAGAGTGGCGCAGCCGGTCTAACGTGTCGTCGATTCGGGGGAGTGGGTAGACGTCTTTCTTCGTCACCGCGTTCAGCTGCCGGTAGTCCACGCAGAACCGAAGCGTTCCGTCCTTCTTCTTAACCAGTACGACTGGAGAGGCCCACGGACTGCTTGATGGCTGGATTATGTCGTCGTTTAGCATCTCTTGAACTTGCTCCTGGATCACCTCCCTTTCTTTAACGGAGACTCTGTACGGTGATCGATGCACAGGGCGCGCGTCGTCCTCGGTAATGATGCGGTGCTTCGCAACGGTTGTTTGGCGTACCTTCGACGACGTCGCAAAGCAGTCACGGTATTCGGCGAGGAGGTTCATCAGCTGCCGTCGTTTTGGGTCCGGAAGCTTAGGGTCGATGTCGAGTTGCGCTGGCGACGTACCGTCTTGCTGAGGTGGCGAGGATTCGTCAGTAATGGCGGCGATTTCGGCGGAGTTTCGGAGATCCTCGACGTGGCCAACGGCTGCACCTTTCGTGAGGTGTTGCGTTTCATTCCGGAAGTTCGTCACGAGGACCACAGTGCGGCCATCCTGAAGTTCAGCTACTCCTCGTGCGACGCCTATTCCTCTTCCCAGGAGCAACTGGAGGTTACCTTCCAGAAGAACTTCGCTACGGGTAGCTGCATCGGTCACGACAGGTACGACAACACTTGATCGCGGCGGCAGATTCACGTGGTCGGCAGCGACTCGGACGGCGGCTGACGCAGTTTGGAGTTTCTCTGAAGGCGGAACAGGTGTCCGCAGCGTCAATCTGTTTTCTCCAAGGTCGATGACGGCGCCGTATTCACACAAAAAGTCCATGCCGAGAATGACGTCTCTGGAACAGTCTTGTAGAATGACGAATTTCACAGGACACGTCTCGCCGTGAATTTCGACGCGAGCGGTGCACCTTCCGACAGGCGTGATGAGGTGTCCTCCGGCGGTTCGTATCTGCGGTCCATCCCACGGCGTCGTGACTTTTCGGAGGTGGCGAGAGAGCCTCCCACTCAATACTGAGTAGTCTGCCCCGGTGTCAACGAGTGCCGATGCGTTTTGGCCATCGATAACAACGTTTAGGTTGTTGGACACCGTTGCAGGCGCGTCGGTGCAATGCGGGGCGTCGAGAAAGTGGGAGCGCTACGGCGTTCTTGGAGGCTGTTTGCTTCCGTCGTTTTCGGCAACGTCACCTCCAGGCGTTGCCGCACTCAGTTTTCCCGACGACGCAGGGGAGACAGGCTCTCTCGGCGGGATCGTGGCGCTGGGGAGGCTGAGCGTCGTGGCGATGGGGAGCGGGCTTCACGGCGGAGTGACGACACTGGGGAGGGGGAACGTCGGAGGTACTCCTCGATGTCGTGAGGGCGTTCGCCGTACCTCGGGCGTGGGTCGTTCGGGTGGAACCCACGCAGGCCCATTTGCCGGTAGGGACAACGACGGTAGATATGGTCGGCCTCCCCGCAGTGGTAGCACAACGGGCGTCGATCGGCCGTCCTCCACACGTCGGTCTTTCGTGGAGCAACTTGTTCTGGGCGGACGTACGCCCGATCTTCATGGCGTCGTGAATACTGCGGCGCTAGAGGTTCACGTCGAGGTGGCGCCGTATACGGGTGAGCAGGGGGCGGTGGTCGTCGGGTAGCTGCGGCGTAGCTCAGCTTCGGTGGTTCAGGAGCGGCGCTGGCGAGAACTTCTGGCTGCAGCGCCTGCTGAAGTTCTTCCCGGACAATCTCGGCAACTGAGGGCGTATCCAGGCTTGTGGCAGCAGGTAGCAACTTCTTCAACTCCTCCCGGACGGCTTCACGGATAAGGTCACGGATGTCGGGGAGGGTGGTGCCCAGGTCGGATCCAGATGTCGCTAGAGTAGTTACGCCAGGGTGTCGTTGGTAGTGTCTGGCGCGGGCTAGCAAGGCCCGTTCCATATTTGTCGCCTCCGTGATGAACTCGTCGACTGTTGTTGGGGGATCCCGGATGAGACCGCCGAAAATCTCGCTTTTCACACCCCTCATCAGGTGGTGCAGCTTCTTCTCCTCGGTAGCCTGGGGATCGGTGCGGGCGCTTAGGCGGAGAACATCCTCCACGAAGCGGGTGATGCTCTCGTTGGGGCCTTGAGTCCTGGTATGCAGTAAGTCTTCGGCTCTCTCTCGGCGGTGCTGGTTGACAAATGTCGCCTTCAGCTGGCTCTTGAAAATGTCCCAGGATGTCAATGAAGACTCGTGATTTTCGTACCAGCTTCTGGCAGTCCCCTCGAGCGAGAAATACACGTTTTGCAGCCGTTGCTCGTTGGTCCAGCTATTGTGGCGGGCGACGCGTTCGAATTGGTCGATCCAATCTTCAACGTCTTCGTGGAGTTCGCCGTGGAACGGAGCCGGTGTCCGAGGAGCGACGGGTAGGTAGACGACGGCATGAGCGGCGGGGGCCTGCGACTGGTTGTCCATCGTCGTCTTCTTCGGCTTGGGTTTATCCAGGAGCAAACCGTACTCCGGATCCTCTCCCTTGGTGCGGCGGCTGGTCCGAGTTTCAGGTTCCGCGCTGAGTGGTCTTCTCAGCGAGCTTGGAGTTGGGCTTGCACTGCGGGTCCTGGGAGGGGAACGCTGCACGGGCATGCGGTACCCCGCACCTCCACCAGAATGTCACGGGTGGTGAGTCGTGACCAATAAACAAGAAATAAACAGAAATAAATAAACGTTTAATGTGGCGAACTTGTGCCAAAAATAAAGAAAGCAGAGCGTCGCGGGCGTCGAAGTCGGCGTGTCAGCAGAATCGAGCGCTGGGGCGAGACTGACTCGACAAGGTCGCGGGCGGCCTCTTATCTAGAGTGAGTCAGTATCTCGAAGATTCGGCGGAGAAGGTTCGAGCGTAGCGCGCTCGGGGCGAGAATGAACAAGCACTTTCTAGAACAACAAAAACAGGGATGAACGATAGTTATGTCCGCAGCAAGAGTGAACGAGAACTTTCTACAAGTCCGTGACCCTGCGCGCGGCAATATATACATTGGAAGATCAATTCAGGTTTTCCCAAAGTACATTAAGCTGAATAACTATTTGGGAACAGCCCCATTCTTTCTTCCAGGTTAATTTTATATTTTCTCATTATATCACAAAGCCAGCTTTCAAAAGAGTTACCTAAGTCCATTTGCTCTTTTAGACAAAATAACAGTGGCGGAGTTCTTCCATTCACTCTCTCTATCACCACCTTATTCCGAATTGTTTTGCTCAACTTCCTGCATATGTGTAAGCAGTGACCTCTCTTTATTCACTTTGTTAATGCGGTTGGTCACAGCAAGTCCTACAGTGGAGTGAGTAGGGCTACATTGAGTCTGCTAGAAAACTTTTACTAAACTAAGACCAAAGCCATAACTATAGCCCAATAAAAGCAAATCGTCTTCTTAACCTTAGGATCCACTTGAGTCGACGAGAAAAAAGCTGCCTGTTTCCAAGGCACACATGGCATCATCTAGCTGTAAATGATTTGGTGTTCTCGAACAAAAAAAAGAAGAAACGATCGGCTTAGTTTGCAATTTGAATGGAAGCATCCTTCATACAGCGGCTTATTGCATTTTGCTAAGAATTCTATCTAGCAAGGCTGTTACAAACTTTGTTCTGGCCCCATTTCTCTGAGGTTAATGGAGCATTTCATTCATTCCACAGCATCTTTGCAAACATCAGCTAAAATTCTAGAAGCCTATCTCTTGGCGGTTAAAATACCTTGCAACTTCCGTAGACCCAGTTGGAGCTTCTCTCACAGACATAAGCCAATTTTGAGAGTGCAATTCTGAAATATTCTTGAATTTAACAAATGAAATTCAAATTTGATATTTCGTTCGTTGCCTTACCTGTCTTTCTTCAGCTATTCAATTAGCTTCTGCAGCTTGACTCGCAATCTTATAATAGGCAGCAGTTCCTCAATCATTCTCTCTGCCAAGTTTGAAAATATATCTCCATCAATATCACCTGCGAAAAAACACAAAACATTGTACGTATAGCGTATAACAGATACCATAAACATCTAAATGGTGAGGAGGGTGAAGACAATGATAAGGCAGTTGAATGCACCACCATCGCAGGTCAGCCTAATAAATCACCTGGCCGTAAGAAAACCATTCTGGGTTCCATAATCTTCATACCATGCACATACCGGGTGTTTTTCCGAAGACTTTCAGAAATCATAAAAATTAGGGCGTTTGAAAAAAGAAGAAACTGTCTTCGGGAACAAACTACCAGCCACGTCGGACGACAGGGATCGCCAAAAACATACTAATTAGCCAGCTAATTAATTAGAATTTGTTAATTAACTTTTTAATTAGGGGAAATAGACATATGGTTCCAATTAGAAAGTTGCTGAGCGTTATTGAAAACCACTAAATCAGTCGTTTTCAGAAACACTTTGAGCGCGTGAGAAGCGTAGTAGAGCACTAAAGTTACCGCTCGTGGAGCAGGTACAAAGCTAGCGGTTGCGATAAGGCGCCCGCGCGATTTTTACGCTTCTTATCTAGCCCCAGCCTTGTACCTGCTCCACGAGTGGTAACTTTAGTACAATACTACGCTTCTCATGCGCCGAAAGTCTTTCTGAAAATGACTGATTTAGTGGTTTTCGATAACGCTCAGCAACTTTCTAATTAGAATCATATGTCTATTTCCACTAATTAAAAAGGTAATTAACAAATTTTAATTACTTAGTTGACTAATTACTATGTTTTTGGCAATTCCTGACGTCCGCCGTGGCTGCTAGTTTGTTCCCGAAGAAAGTTTTTTTTTTTTTTTGTGACGCTTTAATTTTTAGAATTTTTGAAAGTCTTCGCAGAAACACCCGGTATATAAACGAAGACACAAAATGTGGATTTAAAAAAGACGCTTGTAATAATCACAACACCAAGAAGCTCTACGATGCCCGGATAAAACCCCAGAAGCAGCAGAAGTGTTTAACATATATCGGGGTCCCCCACCCAATCGGGATCCCCAGTCCCAAAACTATTCTTGTCACGGCTGCACTGATTCTGGCAATTGGGCATTTTAAGGCTTTTTGGTATAATCCGTACATTATTGGAAGTAAAAAAAAAAAAAAAAAAAAAAACATCGTGAGAAGCGCGAAACACATGCGCGTCAAAATTGTCCGATCTGGCGTGCGAACTGTGGGGAAGATGGCTGCTCCGAATCGCCGCACAGGACGGTTCGCGACACATGGTTTCCGACGCGTCGTTGCGCGGCTCCGTTCAGCTCCACCCAGTTTTGGGTATCCTTCTATTAAAAGAATGGATGGATACTAATGGCTATATTTATAACGGGCGGTAGCTCGCGCCACCTAGCCTAGAAAACTAAAATACTTCACTTGCCCTTCTTGGTTTTTCTGACTTTAAGAGAAACACAATATTTTTATTGCATTCAATTAAAGTGTGCGTGTGTGAAGATTTTCCGTGAGGCTACTTTTCTGCTCAACATCTCTTAATCGCGATGGACCGCAGCGGACCTTAGGAGCCATCCCAGCGAAGCGAGCACTGCGTACAAATCGTGTGACTACGTACCGCGTGCATTGCTGCGTCTCTCCCAAAGTTCACGTGACACTCACATGACATTGGAATGGCTCATAGCGTGCGGGCTTCTTCTAGCTCCGATTCCCACAAACCCTGTTCCGTTCGCAAGGTGCGACTAAAAATAGCCACGGAAAAAAACACGCTGCCAACAGCTGCAATTACCCAAGACGGGCCCTCACGCACTTGGCGTTAGCGACACCCGAGCTACAAACACGCTACGGGCACGCTACGCAGCACGCCATCGTCAGAAGGTATAATCACCGTAATGGCATGGTGTTCCGTGGTACCGGTCACTAAGACCAGTACAAAGGAAACAGTATCTAGATCGTGCGAACAGCAGATCTCATCGGACAGCCTTGTTACATGGCCATGTCCGTAACGTCTGGGCATGTACCAGATGTTACCGCTTCACTGCTCGGAGGCGCACCCAACAGGAGCGACAAGCGCGTAACGGCGGTTCGCACCGAATCCCGCACGGGCTCGACAACCGCATCAAGCGCATCGGCGCACGTTAGAGTTCTCCCCCGGCAAAACCCCGACACCGCATAACTAAAAGTCTTCCAGCTGATGCAAAGGCCGGCCGAGATCGAGCAATAAAAGTACGCCGTCAACGTCTCGCGACTCTTCGACGTTCTCGATCCGAGCAACGTGTCCAGATACAAACGCAGTAGGTTACGCACAAAGTTCGCCGCCAGCCAAGTCAACACGCCGCAAAACTGAAAAGCCTTCCTGCGACTGTAAAGACAGGCAGGGTTCGAACAATGTAAGTATCCCACAAGCGCACCTTTCAACTTCCGCGCAACGAGCGCGATACCGAAATGCCAAATAATCTAACCGGCCAGTCTTGGAAATGGACGAGCTAATAAACTATATTTGCTCTGCATAAACAGTTTCCGCAGCGTCGAAGTGTCTACCGCATTTACCGCCGCATTCCAACACCCGCTACCCATTCATGCAAAAGCTGCATTTTGTACAGTGACGGGCTGACCCAACGCACAACAGTTATAGGCCGCCGACGGCCATGCCGCTGCCATAATTTCTAGCCTTCCCGGGCACGTACCCGCCGACGTGAACCGTACGCTTTCCCGGGCCAAACGCGCATCTGTACAGGATAAAACTATGAACAACTCGTCACATCCTCGCAAGACCGCCATTCCCCTCGTGCAGCTTTTCACTACACGAGCACAGCTCTTTCCCCTCCTAGCTGACGTTTCTCCCCTTAATCTACGATTACACTCTAATCCAGGTCCACGACTTATTACGCTCTCTACGCCCTCGCGTCCCAACGCGAACCCAACCACGGCCGAGAGCCGTATACTGTATCCGGCGGCAGCGCAGAGCGCGCGGTAGCCGCCGCTCCTCTGGAGGCGGAGAAAACAAAATAAAAGAGTAACTCCCGCCGCCAGGCTCAACCGTCGATATGGCGGTGTGAGGATCCGGAGCCAACTGTGCGCACAAATAAACGGAATCAACCTCACGACTCTACAACCAGATACGCACGGGTCATGCCCATCGCGTCAGACTGGACTCCACGGAGCATAACACAAAGCCACTGATAAGTGAACACGGAAACTCGGTGGTTTTCTGGATTCCGATGTCTGCGCACCAGACATCGCGTATCCGGCACGATTTATGGGGCTTAGCCCCTAAATGTAGCCTCTGGCCACAAGGTACTCGTTCAAAGCGATCTTGGTCGGAACCTCAAGAGCGCATCCGTACCTTGAGACGCTGACAATTAACGAAGCTCAAAACAGCGCTGACAGCTCAAGCAAAGCCAACTGGGAGCTAGCATGCGGTCAAACCGAGACGCTAGTCTCCTCCCGGACAAAATGCTATGCGGGAATAATTTCCAAACACAGTCCATGCAACCGCCATCCGCAATGGGAGCGTTGTCCACCCAGAGCGATGCCTCTCTAACGCGTCCGATCCATAACAAGCGTTCCAAACCATTACATCGATACGCGAGCAAAGGCGGTTAGGCGCATCACATCCCCCAAACCGTGAGCTGGCATCTTTCCCAGCGGACGTGAACGGCCGGAGTCATAGGCGGGGTGACGCCCGACGCAACGGAACTCGAGAAGTGCGGTAATTTCGACGCACACAGCGCTGTTGCATAGCAGGATCAACCTGCCAGCATCTAACAGTGCGCTGAACAGCAAATACTCATGGTGCGCCACGCAAAGGGGATAAGTAAAATCCGGACATGCTGCGAAAAAGGGTTAATCCCTAAGGACAATGGTCAAGGTCCGCGCCTCCTCGTCAGGCAGGCGATCATGTCAGCACCTTCGCGCGGCGTGCCCGCGACGAAACTCCTTGCGGCGTTCCCGCGACAAAGATGACCCCCAAAAAGAGCGGGAAGCAGTGCCCCAATTCAACCGGAAACAGGTTAGACATCGGAATGCCTGCCTGATCAAAAATCAGGCCCCACGTTGCGGCGCCAGTTTATTCGGGCTACTACTAGCTCCGATTCCCACGGACCCTGTTCCGGATGAACGTGACACAGCAATACTTCGCTCTCGGCAAAAGGGTTTATTCACTCACTCATTGCCTGGGGGGTTTTGGGATTGGGGGACGGTCATCAGCGAGGCTGGGGGTAAGTCCGCTGCCACAGCGGGTGCCCAGCGTCCCAGCGGTGGTCGTCAACACCGCGTCATGGGGATGTCGTCGTCCAGGATCGCAGTCCGGTTCGTTCCTAGAGTCCGCCACTCGACGTAGTGCCCGCACTCCCCGCGCCAGCGTCCCCCCGCCGTCCGAGCTCGCCTCCGTGACTTGTTGATCCCCAAGTCGGCAGGAAGAGAGCGAGAGCTTTCCTTAAAAAATTGGCTTGCTCTTTATGTTTATACAGCCTTGATGGAGATGCGCCTCAACGGGTAATCGGTCTCTTAGCTGTAGATGAGAAATTTAGCCAGTGCGGTACAACCGCTAACCTGGGATTTTTAACGTGCATCACGCAGTAGTGATCACACGAACGCGTGCCGGTACGAAACTCATCCAGATCGAAACGGGCGGGGGCGGCGGGGATCGAACCCAGGAGGTTCCCAGCGCAAGCTTTCGCTCCACGCTCCGAGCTGAGACGCGTTAGCCCACTCGGCCACTTCCTCCCTTGAGAGCTTTCCTTTTTCTCCGTTCCCCTTTTTATATCCTCGCCCCGCCACCGATCACGTGCCCACCACGATCCGTCCACGTGTACACGCACGCCCCTGCCACGGGGCCCGCACGATCCACGAGCGGGGATTACGCGCCGTACGGTGACGCTCCCCCGTCCAAGGATCCGAGTGAGCAGGAGTGTTCGGCCCTGGCAGGGCGCGGGTAGAACGGGCGAAGGAGCGGGGGAAATGCGGCAAAGACGGGACTCCAGGGTGGGGCGGCTGGACGGATCCCCACAAGCGTGGGCTGCTGTCCATCGTAAGGTGAAAAGGAATATATTCGGGTTTCGACGGTCTGGATCGGTCCCAGAAGGCCGGCGTGCTTTGGCGTGAGAAATCAGCAGCTTGTTTTGTGCGCGCGGGAAAACTCGATGGCGTTCGTTTCCCTCAGAACCACGACTCGCGCTGCGTGACGCACCGCGCACCGCCACATCCGCTTCCTCGAGCCACGCAGCGCCTCCTCGCAAGATCGGTCCCAAAGTCACGTAACAACATGACATTCGCGCCATCCGTGCTGCCATTGGCTGCGGCCCTCTGAAAATCGGTCGCACGCCCGCGCCGGACGGAGCCCCCGTCCGACGCTCCGGTGCGACGAAAACCCTCGCCTCCGAACGTCATTCCGGCAGTTCGCACGTCGGATCGGACAGTTTGGACGCGCATGTGTCTCGCGCTTTACTGATGTTATACAGACACTGAACAAATAATCAATCCATCCAATGGCCTTTGGCTAGAAAGAACTATAAGGACCGAATTTCCTGTTCGATAAATTACACTTTTAATAGGTCCCTAAAAATTCGTTTTTTTCACGAACAAAAAGTTGGTACATAATCTTCAAATGTGAAAACAGCGCAAAATTTTGACAAGGACGAGTGAAAGAAGTCCACGGACAAAGCGCGTCCTTTGTCGAATTCTTGCGCTGTTTTCATGTTTGACGATGTTCTACCAATTCGCCCAACTTACCGCCTTGTTGGTATATAAGCTGAACTTTTATGCTTTTACGGACGGAGCGGCAAAACTCAGTGATAAACTCACATATGTGCATTGTGGTCGCGATATAGGCACAAAAAGGAGCCAGTTTGAACATATATTCTTGTCAAATATTCGAACTCTTCGAATTTCCACTTTCAAAGTTTTATATTTGAGAAAGAAAAAAAAAACACGCATAAGTCGCATTGTTGTATAAAACGAACTGACAGAAATGCTAGCGAAAAAAAAAAAAAACGCGACTTATAGACGATTGCATGTTAACGCGTGTGCTGCACGAGCTGCACGCGAGCTGCTCATGGGGCACCAGTCGAAGCGACATGCTTGAATTTTTTATACGCTGGAAAATACGCTACTTATCAGAGAACTATAGAAATTAAAGCATTTCTTTTACTCATAAAGAAAAAAATTATCTTAATTTTTGGGTAATAGCAAAGCACAAGTTTCCTTGGTACTGGAGCACAGAGTTGTGACATCACCTAAATTATCAGCACGCGTAATAAAAGTTCCTCTCACTGTGTTTTATCTTCACTAGCGTTTTAGGATGACTAACTATGGGGTAGCAAGGGAAACACTGCACTAGCGTTCGCTGATGCTGGCATCACACAGGACCAGGACAAGTCTCCTCAAATGCCGAAAAATCTGGTTGTACTCCCGCGCGACGAAACACATGCAAATTTTTGCATTCCAAAATAACCTTGTATTAAATTCACTTGCACATAGAGGGTAGGATAACGCCAGTTCATACAAATCGAAACAGGTCTCCATACCGTTTTGCGCCCATAGCAGCCGCGGCCATCGATACGCAGAGCCGCCGACCCGTACACTCCCTTCGATAGCTGAAACCAGCCTGACTCAAGAAAAAACAGAAAAGCGATAGGAGAGACATTTTTTTTACCTTCGCTTCGAATCTATGGAAGAAGTCTGCAAAGTTATCTTCTGTCAGCTAATGTGACACGTTTCGAGCATCAAGCGATCAACTCCAGCGGTTTCAACGCTCGAACCGCTTCCAATGCTTCCACTTCGAACGAAACTTCTAATACTTTGAGAAGTATTTTATTCCTTAGCAATAGTTAGTAACAGTTTTCAAATGAAACTTAACAATCAAAAAGACATCTATGTTTCTGACAACGATTCTTGGGCGAGTGTTGGGTCAAGTTTTGGGTCGAGTCAAGTCGAGTAACTGTACTGTGAGTGGTGTCTGCTGTCACCTGATCACATCTCGCGAACGTCGCGAAACTCTCAGCTCGCAAACGGTCTGTCGCGGCGCTCACTTCTCTCAGTGGCTCGGTTGGTCCGAGCAACCGAGAGATAAAGTTATGAAGAACTTTCTCTAAAAAAAACAGTTTTTCATCGCCTAGTTTCCTTTCTAGTGAGCCGGGCAGCGATAGTGTTTGAGGCGGTGTTGTTGTAAAGTCCCTCTGTCCTGGGAAACGTGGCGCCATTCATTGTTGTACAAATGCTCTAGGCACGTGCCGCGCGCCACTTCTGGAAAATTTATGGCTGCTGAAATCTAGCTCGGTGATCCGCTGTGCCGCCATGATCTTCCCAAGAGCTGCACGTTGCACGCGCCTTGTGCATCGACGCACTTTGCACTACTTCTGAAACATGAAGAGGCTTTTTGTTGTGGAAGCAGCTAGTGCCACGCACCGGGAGGCTGCCAGTCGGGACGGAGCGCGGGCGGCCACGAGACAGATGGAATGCCGACAGGACGATCTCGGCTGCGGGCCACGCTGGCTCGCTCCTTTTGTATATATATATTTCTGTAAATATAAACCTGTAACAACTGGCGACGACGATGGGATAAAGGCCTGGGGTGCTATTCTGGTCACAAACGGTCACGTTCGTGTTTCTCGAAAACTCCTCCCCCCCCCCCCCCCCTACGAACCGCGCGCTCCTATTGGCCGCAGCCCGCGTGATAATTCCACGCGGTTCCCATGGGAACGTTCGCGAAACACGAAAGCAACCTTTTGCCGTAACTGTCGCTCTTCGAGTTCGGACCGTGACGACAAAGTGACGTATGACCCCGTCCGACCTACGTAGCACATAGCGGAAGTCGCGTCACTAGATTAACTGCGGTATTACTCGACACACCCTACTCTCTGTTTCACTATGAGTGCGAGCTAGTGCGATTGTAGGAGCTACAAGAACGTGCTCCGGGCTTTCGACGTCCCTGTCGAGCAGGCGCGCTTGCGCAGTGCAAGCCAACGTTCGTGCAAGATCGTACAGGGGGATGCGCTCGTGCTGTTAACCTCTCTTTCTATTGCACGAAGGGGAACAAGCTTTGGACAGGCTTCTAGAGCGCAGAAAATGGCGGCGATGCTTGTTGCTCAACGATGGCTGGACCAACGCGTACAATGACGGGTTTTCCGCGAAAACCCGGTTGCCTTCGCGATGCACGACGACTGTTTCTGACGACAATACCGCTTGTCGAAAAGCACCGTGTGATCACAGTGTGACAACGAGAGACGGCGACGATGAGAGATGATGACCGTCGAGCAGCAGCTACTAATTGAATCGCACTGACATTTTTCGCAACGGGGAACTACAAGGGCGCGGTTACCCCGAGGATCACATAGCTGATGCCCAGTGGATGGTGATCAAAGCCGTGACGGCCGTCGTGAGTATCGCTGTCAACCGGCTGGGAAGAGACGGTTGGGTCGACAAAACCCCTGACCGAGGCAGCTGAGGCATGTGCGAAAGAAGGCTTTCGTCGCCACCATGACAAGCACACCGACGTCGTTGGGTGCGTTGACTAAACTTAGACTCTTAACTAAACCTTCGTCACCGTCAGCATCGGTCTGAAGGAGACCGTCACCATTCTGAAGGACTCCAACACTTTGCCGCAAACACCATTTTGCCATTAACAACATGTTGGTAAGTTGAAGTTTAAACTTCAGGGTTTCTACCGCCTCGAAGTTATTGCACGCTTAGTACCTATGTCTTCTGTTGACAATTTGTTGCGGTATGTAGCTACTGTCTCAATTACGCAATAAAATCTGGATGGGTTGCTGATGGCATTTTGTTGTATCAATTAGATATTTTATCTTTTCACGCCAAGCTGCTGGAATTGCAAATCAGTCATCGGAAAGTCATAAGAACACTTTTCGATGCCCTGCAATAAACTACGAATAGGTCTGTCCTAAAATGAATCGTTACTTGTCTAGACAGCAGCCGTTTAGACTGACAGAGTATGGTAACATTGTTACCCACTGTAGGCGAGAAATTTAGCCAGTGTCTCGTGGATGGTTGTCATCTTCGTGACCAAGAGAAACAATAAAAATAGAATTGTCCTACATTCAACACACGTGTGTTTAATGTAAAGGTTATGATAGCAATTAAATAGATTGTCGTTTCAAAAGTGACAGTAACTCATTGAAATTAAAGAGTAGTGTGAGCTGGATTTTTGAAATTTGCCTGTGATGCAGAGCAAATACGCACTGTTGGCTTATCACCATCACGCATAAACGACAAGCGGAGGCAGAGTAGATTGTGAAGGAAAAGCGAGCATATGTACTAAAGAAAGAACTGCTACGTAACGTGAAGAATGTCAGTAACTATCTTGCCATTGTGGTACGAGCTCAGTGGCTATGCACATGCTTATAGCAGCCTGTGAATGTACGATGCTCCCCTTATGTGGCAAAGCCAGGGGGGGGGGGGGGGGCGAGGGGGGGGGGGTTTATGGGGCTTCGCTCCTTCCCTCCCCAAATCCGGCGGGCCCTAGAATATACACACAAATTCCTAAACCATCCCCCCCGCACCCCAAGTCATGAACATCCCAGCCACCTCAACCCCCCTCCATCCTCACCCCCCTTAGAAGTTCTGGCTACGCCACTACTATCAACAGCACTCAATAGAGAGCCAACATTATCAAGATAAACGAAATCTATTTTATTTTATGCACCATATAGGCAGTGTTTTTGTCTTTATATGCATGCAGCGAAAGCACACACTGTAGAAAACACTTGTGTGAAGCCATGCGTTCACAATGCGGTCCCCGTCAAACTTTCAAGGCGTTAACGAATTCCACAAATTAAATTTTCAACGAAACGAATTCGTTTTGCAAAACGCTGGCAAACTTACGTTGCGTTTTACATCATTCACTTTTGTCGTCCGATGAATCAGCAGTCAGCACTACACAAACCTCAAGAGCTTGTCGTTTGTTTTCTTGCCGTTGGGGCGATCGCTGGCGGTAGTGGCGGCGGCCCAATTCTTTCTCAGACCGTTGGCTGCTGCCTCCGTGCTCGCGGAAACGTGGTTACCTTTGTGTCAAGGTGAGGTTTTGAATCTTAATGCACGGCAACGCTGAATAAAGGTCTATTACCGTCTTCATAATCTCAGCAACGCTACCGTACGAGCCACAACAACACCACCACTTTCAAGCTTCATAACACCGGCACAAATAGAAGCCAAGTCTTGCATCTCGCCAAGCGTTACATCGGAGACGTTAAACGCCAGCTCACTGTGCTCTTCGACCCGGTCCTGCCGCCGAATGGGCTCATCCAACAGCACGAAAGTATTCGTGTGCGCGTTGATCAAGTGACCGATCGCATGTCAAACCCCAGCCGCGGTCGATCCGACGAGCATCGCGGCCATGTTCTTTCGAGTTTAACTCGCCAAGGGTACGGTTGTCGAGTTAAAACAATGCAAATAGTCCCGTGCATTCTTGTTCTTACGTCATTTTGTCGTCACAACCCGAACTCGAAAAATGACTGTTAGCGGCAAACAGAGGCTTTCTAGTTTCACGAACGTTTCCATGGCAAATTGCGTTGAATCGTCACGCGTAATGAAACCAATGGGAAAGCGAGGTACCTATGTAGGGACGTGTAAAAACGTAAAAGCCGTTTTTTTTTTTTGCATGAGCTATTCTGCAAATAAAAATAAATAAAAAAGACTGCCCGAGATTATGCCGTCGCGTGCACTTCTTCAGCGCCGAAAGAGAAGAGCATGGCTTATGGAGACTATACCGGCATAATCACTGCAGTGAGCAAAGGAGCAAAGCATTATTAAAACTCCTCGAAGAAACTTTCCTGCATCATCCACAGAATGCTCACAACCGTTGCACTCTTGCGTCGATCTCATGACTTGTCATATACTACCACAGAGTCGTCGTCAGCTCTGTATCCATTTGAAGTCTCCTTCACAGGCAAACAGGAAATTTCATTTGCAGCTTATGTTCACGGCGGCTTCACAAAGGATGATCGGTGTCGCAGCGCACCTTCACGTAATATTTTTTTTCTCGTAATGCCATTCGTATCGTGCAGAAGCAGGGAAAGCAACGACGCAAACGAGACACAAACACCACAAGGTCGTTACCTCGGTTTTCGCCATGTTTGTTTTCAAAGACCGTAGCGAAAGACTTCGAGAAAACAAGCTGAGATATCTTAGCTAAATTTACTTTACGTCATAATTATTGAAATAATATTTCATATTTTATAAAAAGATAATATTATTTTTCTCTGTTTCCTTCCATTTTTCGGAAGGTAGCCTTTTCTCCGTTATTCGCTCGTGTTAACTCCCGGAGGAAAGAAAGAAGAGAACAAAAAGAACAGGGGGAAATGCGGGGATTTCTGCGCCCCAACTGCGTGGACACGTCATCGCGACGTAGGGGGATCGTCAGATTCTAGCTGACCGCGTGCGTGAACCCGAACGTTGGGGCGGAGCCTCAAACAAGAATCATTCTAGTTTGAGGCTCCGCCCCTTCTTTCTCGATACGTCACAACTCGAAGGGTACCCGTTTGCGACCAGAATAGCACCCCTGTTCACACATGCAGCGGAGCGCTACAAGCATAGCGCTAACCTCGCGCTTAGCGCGTGTTGACGGCAGCGTTCACCAGCTTTGTGTCGCACCGTCAAAACTGTTGCTCATGACAGACGATAAGTAGCTGACGACACGTGAGGAGCGCTACATCAGCGCTTCGCTGCAGGTGCCAGAAGACGCCAGACCAAGGGTTTTAGGCCAAGAACGGTGCCGTTCGCACTTCAGGATTTGGTGGTGCAAGAGCTCCAGCGGTTGCAGCTTGAAGGCATCCTGAGCCCGGTGCACACGTCGGAGCGCGCAGCACCGCTGGTTCCAGTTCTGAAGAAGAATGGAAAGATCCGGCTGTGTCTGGACTTTAACGTTACCGTGAATCAGCCGGCAGACATTGAGACGTACCCAGTGCTGCGGGTGGAAGAAATCTGGACCAAGTTGGCGGGAGGCGTGAAGTTCTCGAACTTAGATCTCCGGGACGCCTACCAACACGTAGAAGTGGATGAGGCATCAAAGAAGTATGTAACTATCAACACCCAGCGAGGACTTTTCCAGTATAACCGGCTTCCGTTTGGTGTGGCTTTGGTGCCTGCAGTGTTTCAATGGGAGATGGAAAACTTGTTGCCATGTTGTCACAAGGTGGTCCTCTGTTTTGATGATATTCTAATGACGGGCGTGACGGAGGAATAACATCGCCGAAACCTAGAAGAGGTATTGCGGCGTCTGAGCAGTGCAGGATTGAAGCTGAAGCGGCAAAAGTGCACCTTAGGCGCGTCGATCATCGAGTGCTTGGGCTACGTCATCGATAAGGATGGCCTGCAACCGGCACCTTAGAAGGTCGGGGCCATTGTTCAAGCACCCCAGCCAACGGATATACGTAAACTACAAAGATATTTGGGTCTTCTTAAATTCTACCCAAGTTTTTTTGCTAAACTTGTCATCTGTGCTGTATTCGCTGCACCATTTACTCGAGAAAGGAACTATTACTCTACCACGCATAGCTATGCGTGGTAGAGTAATAGTAAGTATACCATTCTTTAAGTTTGAAGAAATATTATTTTGATCTATATCTTCATACAAAGATACAACATAATTGAAATTTCTATTCGTATAACCATCTGAAGCATCAGATTTATTTCCCTTTTCTATATTTCTTGTAACAAATAACTTATTACTGCTAACTTTAACTGTGATTTGATTTTTATCATACCCCGGTACTTCTAATACTTGGATATATTGTTTATCTTTAGTAATAAATTTAGTTTTTAAAGAACTTGAGCTATAGGTAGATAGTCTATCATCAAATATATTATTCCAGTAGTAATCCAAAGCAGAAAAAGGACGTAGGTCCATGTCGTAGGTAAACTGTTTGTGCCTTATTATTAGGTTTACTCACACTATCAGCTGCAATAGCCTGATGAGTCAATAAGATGATAGTAATACAAGATAGTAAAGATAACTTGATATTGTTATATAACATACGTACCTATTTTGGATTTAAACAATATATAAGATGTCAGCCTACTAAGTAAGCCTTCAAAAAATTTGATAATACTAGGATATTTTGCTTTTGCCTTGATTATTACATCTTTAGCACCATCTCTGTCTTGTATACCGCTGAATGTACTTCACATGATAATACTAAACCAAGTGTATCTGTAACTATATGGCGTTTCCTACCCTTAATCTTCTTGCCTGCATCATATCCTCTAGCTCCCCTTTTTGGGTAGTCTTAACAGACTGACTATCTATAATCTCTACAGTAGGAGTGGATTTCTTAC
Organism: Ixodes scapularis; assembly: GCF_016920785.2. Lineage (NCBI taxonomy): Eukaryota > Metazoa > Arthropoda > Arachnida > Ixodida > Ixodidae > Ixodes > Ixodes scapularis. The sequence continues at coordinate 16,509 of NW_024610265.1, read as the reverse complement.
TTTCTTTCTCCCTTACTTTTTGGACTAATCTATCATATATTTCTTGCCATCTACCATTCTTACGCCAACGTAAATAATAGTCATATACTGTTTGCCAGAGGGAAAATCTTTAGGTAATAATCGCCACTGACAACCACTCCTCATTACATAACGAATGCCATTAATTATATCTCTTATATTATGTTTACGCGGCCGTCCTATCTTGCAAGGACTAACAAATGGGGCTAAATGTATCCATTCTTCTTCCACTATATCACTAGGATACATATTCCTACTTTATTATTTTTTGACAATATAAATTATTTTTTATATCTTTTCAAGACCGGCTCTGAGAGATGAAAGTTTGTCTATAGCGACTAGAAGTCGCAAATCAAGCTAAAACTTATTCAAGTCTTATATTAGTAGTCATTGCTGGTTCATGAGCATCAGTTATAAATATATTCATTAATCATGTCATCAGTAACATTACCACTAGTCGAACTATAGTATCCTCTTGCCCATAAATGTCTAACCGAATACTTTTTTCTTAATATTGGAAATTCTTCTTGAATCTTTTTTGACGATCTCCCTTTGGCTTTTTGCACAAATTCACTCACTTTAATATGAGGTGGTATATTGGCAAATATATGTATATGATCGCTTGATATTACTCCATTTTCTATTTTAATATTGAGCTCTTCTGGAACTACTGCAATAATTTCTCTCACTCGCTTTTTGATGTCATAGGTTAACACCTTGTATCGACATTTTGTAATCCATACTATATGATAGCGATGACAGTAAACTGTGTGTGATTTGTTGCTGTATTGAGTCATGGTGCTTATGATGCTAACGCATCATGGGTAAGAACTCTCACTAATGGAATATTATAAGATTAAAAAAAATGGTATAACTCTATCATTCAGATGGTCTGCAGCAGTTATAGCTGTTTTCTCAGTATAAAGCTTACAAATAGCAACTCTTGAGTAGGTGTCTACAAAGGTTTGTTGATAAATACGTCCTATGTCTTTAATATTTCCTACGTAATAAGTATCTTGAGATCCAAGGTAACCAGAACGCATGTTTTCAATCTCGCCAGTTGCTTCACGCTTATTTTTTTACTTTCTCAAGTGCGTTAAGCTGTGTGTCACTGAGGAGAATGCCATCATTTGCAACATTAGCTTCCAAAGCTTTCAGGCGTTTCTTAAAATTCTCTAGATTATTGTAGCCAAACACATCTTGCGCCACCACCAGAGATAATAATACCTCTCTTCCGTAATTCATTAGCTGTACGTTCTTGACCCCATAGGCAGGAAATTCAACAGCTATATTAACCACTGAATCCTCAATATTAGCAGGAACGTGATTCTTAACGCAGGGCTTTTTCCTACTCATCTCAAACAAAGCTTCTGCACCACCTTGTTCGTGAAGCTCCTTTAGCGATAAAATGTATCTCTACTATAACCCATTACTTTACAGGCTTATGATACATTTCCTAATTGTTCTGCTAATTGTAATAAGCCAATCCTTGGCTTTATGATTTTTTCTTGATATGTTGTCATCTGACAGTCTCCTTAATAAGAGGTTGTTAAATTTTGTCAAGTACGATTTTATCTTTTAGTTTCATACCCAACAACTATTAGCTGTCAGATCAGGTCTTTACTTTTACAGATTATATGACCAAAAAATGGTCTGCCTATCCCAAATTGGAATGCGGCTATGGCTCATTTTTTAATAAAATTTGAAGAAAGAATCTAGTCATTTGAAAAACATTTACACAGTTAATTGGCAAGACTCAGTTAGGACTTGAGAAGCTGGTTGATTTCAGCAATAGAAAGTCCTGTGACTTTAGAGATAAAATAAATATCAGAGCCGGCATTAAGCATATTTTTAGCTACTTCCATAGTTTTTTCATGTTTCCCCTCATTTCTGCCAATCTGCATGCCCTCGTTTCTACCAATCTGCATACCTTGGACCATACCTTTTTGTACGCCCTCATCAATATATTTATGAGCAATAGTTCCCATAAGTCCCTCTTGATCTGCCTTATTTAAGTGCTTAGCGATGATCTTAGCTAGCTCTACTTGTTAATCTTCAGATACCTTAGCATCACTATACCACAATAACCACTTAATGTAAATAAAGCCATTTTCCTTATCTATTTCAATACTGCTCTGAAACCTTTTAAGTAGGCTTTGCCATAGATTTCAGATATCTCGAGCCTTGATATGTTTAAGCATATATTCCATCATACCAAGATGTTTATCGACATTTTTCTCTATCTCATCATCACTTTTTTCATTTCATTTCATTTCATTTATTGGTACCCTCAAGGCCCGAAGGCATTACAGAGGGGGTGGGATTATTACGTACAAGTTAATGGAACACTCAAATCACAATCAACTTCTAGTAGTATTGATACAGCTTTTTTTAAAATCAACAGGATTAACAATTGTGGCGATGGATGTAGAAAGGTGATTCCAGTCAGCAGACGTACGAGGTATGAATGATCTGTAGTAAGTATTAGTGTGGCACTGTGGAATTTCGACTTTATGTATGTGATCATTGCGTGATGATATGTAGGATGGCTCCAGTAGGAGTTCAGTCTTAACTATAGGGTTGTGAAAAAATATTTTCTGAAATAAACTTAATCGATAAAACTTTCGGCATAAAGAAAGAGTTGGCAAGGATAGGCATTTTTTCATAGAGGTTACGCTTGATGTACGATGGTAATTAGAAAGAATGAAACGCACAGATCTATTCTGGACAGCCTCCAAGGCGCCGACGAGGCTTTCAGTGTTAGGATCCCAAACAGCAGAAGCGTACTCAAGTTTTGGCCGGACTAGTGTTTTATAGAAAAAGAGTTTCAAAGTCGAAGGAGTCTGGAAAAAATTACGTTTTAGATAGCCAAGCATGCGGTTGGCATTGGAAATGACGTGGTTAACATGCGATTCCCATGAGAGGTTAGATGTGATGTGAACGCCCAGATATTTGTAAGTGTCAACCCGCTCTAAAGTCATATTATTAAGGATATAGGAAGGAGGATCGTTAACTCGCCTGGAAATTATCATGTGTTTACACTTGTCGACATTTAATGACATGTGCCAAGAGTCACACCAACTTGAGATGGAATCGAGATCATTTTGAAGAAGTAAGATGTCGGAACTGTTAACAATTTCGTGGTATACAACACAATCATCTCCAAATAAACAAATAGAAGATGTTACATTCAATGGTAAGTCATTAATGTAAATGAGAAAGAGAAGAGGGCCAAGCACAGATCCCTGAGGTACTCCGGACGTTACTGAAACTTTGGACGAGTCGGTATTATTACAACTTACAAACTGTGAACGATTAGTTAGAAATGCGCGAATCCACGAAAGTACATGCGGTTCAATGTTAAGTTTGTGAAGCTTAAGAAGAAGAAGGTTATGAGAGACCCTGTCAAACGCCTTGGAGAAGTCAAGAAAAACACTGTCAATTCGTGAACCACGATCTAGAACGCGATGGAAATCATTTGTTAGTCTTACAAGTTGTGTCTCGCATGAAAAAAATTTCCTAAAACCGTGTTGGTTAACGTTGAAGAATGAATTAGATTCAAGAAAATTAACCAGATTAGAATAAATTATATGTTCCATCGTTTTACAACAAATACTTGTGAGTGAAATGGGTCTAAAGTTAGAAGGGTGTGACTTTCTGTAAAAGTAAGTACTCGTCACCCATCATCACCTTAGCAGTACTGCCATCTTCAAATAACTCCCAAAAGCTCCTTGGTGCATTATAAGGCTTATCATTTGCGTATACTACTATAGGGCATATTAGAGGCAGCTTGCCTCCTTCTTGTTTAGTCTTTTTATTTGCGTCTTTATGTCTTTCACATAATAAAAGCATATACTGCCAAAGTCTGAAAGCAATCCAGTAATCGCTACTAGACTGGTGCTCTATCAGAACGTATACGTACGCTTTGTCATTATTAACACTTGCAGTAGTACTATCTTTAATATTATTATTTTTTAAAGAAACAGAATAAACAACATCACTGAGTCTTTCTTAGGTCTTCAGTAACGAAGCTTTCTTTCTCTATTTTAACGCTATTTAAATTAATCTTATTCTTAAATGACGTAGGCAAATAATGCTCTAGAAACTCACGAGCAGCTACAGGCTCACTCATGACCTTTTTAAATAATTCATCATGCCTTGGACGCTCGAAATTGGAATAGTCGCTAGTGTCACCAGCATCAATAACATCACGATTTGTACTGACGTCTAATTGCCGTTGCCTCTGATTATGCTCTTCATTAGTCATACTTGCAAATCCCTATAATTTCATCGTCATTGTATGTTCTAACTCTCTTTCTAGACTCAGCTCTTTAACTTCTGCTTTTACCTTAGCAAAGGTTGTAGTTATTTGCTTCTCATCTACGAAGCTTGGTATATTATTTTGCATCTCATGCTTCATATATTTAAGCGGACAGGAATACTTACATGCTCATCATCTAATAGCTGCTCAATATTCTCATTGTGATGATCTATATAATGTTTCTCACATGTTTTACTTAAATTCTTAAGCATATTTTGACTATTAGTAGAGTTAAATTGATTTAGTATCTCTTGGTCATTTAATATACCATGTTTTTGGGCATATACTACCATATGCATATGTGTAATTAGCTTATCTTGCTCTATAGTCTTAGCCATTGAGATCGCAGATAATACACTACTATCATACTGCTTGGCATATTTAAGCGTGCCATCAAGAGACTTAAAGAACTCATGCTCACGGCTAATTGCATCTAACATTTCATCAGTTGTTTTAGCATTTACTTTATCTTGCTGAATCACCTGATGCTGAGTCTCTAATTGATGACGCTCTAAACTGCTATCAAAGTACCTATAGGTCCCTTCTAAGGGACCTATAGGTACTTCCTATAGGTACCTATATAGTCCCTATAGGTACCTGTAGGTACCTATAGGGACAATAAGGTCTTCTGCGGTGGGCGTTGACACTGAGTGGCTACAATTACATGCTATCCTACAGGCAATGTGCCAGTTCGGGTAATTTGGATGCCCTGAATCGTCTGCCACTACCAGCCAAAATGTTGGAGGAGTCAAGAGTCCTAGATCTGTTCATGCTCAAGGGGACATACCCAAAGGTTCTGTCTGCGGCGGAAGTGGAGGCGGCGACTGGCCGAGACCCAGTGCTGGGTTCGTTACGCACGGCGTTGTGGACTGGGGGCCATCCATCATCAGGAACTGAGTGGCGGTCCTTTTGTAAACCTCATGGAGGAATTCTCGGTGATTCTCGGTGTGCTTCAGGTAACCGTGTGGTGGTTCCAGCTTCGCTGTGAGCGGCAGTGTTGAATCTGCTACATGAGAGTCACCCAGAGGTGGACAAGATGAGGCTGGTGGGCCGAAGTCACATGTTGTGGCCGGGCATCAATGATTACATCACGGTCAGAGGGAGCAGATGTGCGGTCAGCCAAGGGCATCGGAAGTCTTTACGGGCAGTGCAGCAGACACCGTGGTCATTCCCGAAGCCTCCATGGTCACATCTTCATGTGGATTTCGGGGGACTTTTTCAAGATGTCTACTTTTTGGTGTTGGTGGACGCGTCCTCCAAGCGTGTGGAAGTAGTCCGCGTGCCGTCACCGACGGCGGAGGCTACGGTGAAATGCTTGAGGTCCATCTTCGCAGGTCATGGGTTGCCGGGTGGGATAGTGAGTGATAATGGTCCCGCATTCACAGAAGCACAGTACAAGTTGTTCCAGGATCGTAACGGGGTCAGGCCAATACTTATCCCTCCATACCATCCAGCCTTCAACGACACCGCAGAAAGGGTGGTACAGACTGTGAAAAGGAAACTCAAGAAGTCTGAGCCTTGGGATTTTGAGTGTCGGATCTCCACAGTGCTGTTCACGTACCGACAACACCGCATGGTCTTACCGGACGATCCCCAGCAGAGCTGCTCCTGGGTCGGCGCTTGAAGACAGCATTGGACTTATTTGCGGCTGGATCTTCGCGGCAAGTTGGAGTTCCGACAGTTGCAGCAAAAAGTATACAGTGACCGGTCAGCACGAGCAGAGCCGGTACCCCGGCCAGCAGATACTGTTTGGGCCAGGAATTTCAGACTAGGGTCTCGTTGGGTACCTGCGACTGCTGGGGCGACCACCAGCACATCCTCGGCTGAGGTTCAGCTGACAGATGGTTCAGTTTGGAACCGTCATGGAGACCACCTGCGGCATTGGGTCACGGAGGCTGAACTAAACAATGATGAATCGGGACAGCATCTGCCGCAGTCCATCGGGCAGCAGCTAGAGGAAGCAGACGGTGCAGCTTCTGATGTGCAGGTGGAGGTGGCGAGCGACTTCCAGCCCGGCATCCCAGCAAAATCAGGCGTCTCTGTCAGCCCAACAGGCAACCGTCGCCCAGAGGTTCCTGTGTCTCAACAGTCCCAAACTCTCCGAAAATCTACGATACTCCGAAGGGCGCCGCAGCGATTTTCGACATAACGACGGACTTGCGGGGCAAAGGTGTTATGGCAGCAGCTAGCGCCACGCACCGGGCGGCTGCCACTCGGGACAGAGCGCGGGTGGCACGAGACAGACGGAATGCCAACCGGACGATCTCGGTTGCGGGCCACGCTGGCTCGCTCCTTTTGTATATATATTTGTGTAAATATAAGCCTGTTACAGGCGAAACCGTTCTTCAAGTGCTGAAAGACTTCTTGGGGAGTAAAAGCACCTTGAAGGGTCGAATTTTTTTCTTTTTATGGTGATGCATGTTTTTTTGTTTTGTTTTTTCGATTGGAGCAATATGGTGAGTTGGGCCACTTGGGTTCTGACATATCATTAAAAAAGAGCTTTTCTTTGTGGGCTGTTTTCATCACATCGCTCTCTCCGATGCTGCCACGCCCGTTGCTGAGGCCCCGCTTTCCGTTAGTGCTAACCGCAGCTGTAGTGCTCGCCCTTCCATTTCAGCTTTCTTCTCATTCGCCGCTGCCTTGGAGGCTCTCTGCTCCCGTTCACGCGCAGCTTTCTCTTCGACCCACTCTATGAGCCCTTCGCCCTGCGAGCCTAACGGCGTGCCTAATCTACGATATATTTTGAATCCATTGCGCAGCGAATAACACCGAATGATCCAAAGTGTCTCCGTGTCCTCTCTTAGACACCGAATTGTGATGATGTTGGTGTTTAAGATGGTGAATCCAAAATAAAGACAAATAAAAGACCAAAAGGATACGTTAGGAATAACTCAATGCACGGTCTTTTCCGAGCTGAACAGCGGACGTCCTTCACCACTTCCCCCGCGGTCTGGTCCGCCTCGGAGAGGACGGCGCCCTGACCGCGTGAGGAGCTTGCAATCGACCTTTTTTTTTCAGTAACGAGCGATGTCTGCGGAATGGTCTTGGAACTACAAATGAAGCCCAACTTGCCTGAGCTTGTCAGATTACATTGGCATTGTGCTGTTGTATTAATCTCCGTTGCATTTTATGATGCATACTAGGGTATATTCAAACAAGAATGGCCTAAAAAGATGAAAGACGCGCAAAGATAAATGCTGATAATGTTGGTCGACCGGAACTTTGTCTTGCGAAAATTGCGACAGCGGGAAGCGGGGGAGGGTAGGGGGGAGGGGGCGGTTGTACGCGTGAGGAGATTCTTACTGGAAAATGGTCATTGGGTTGTGACTATCGACACTTGATCGCGTCAACGGAGGTCGGACCTGCTTTTCCCCAGCTCTGTGTTGCCCTCTCCAAACCCTCTTAAGTGCAGCCTTTTTCTTCTCGTGCCGCACCCCCCCCCCCCCTGCTTTTGTTTTCTTCTTTTTTTTTTCTCCTTTCTCAGAGAGGCCTATGCACCATCTCATGTTTACAAACAAACCGGAGCGCCCCTAGCGGACGCCACCGGCGCCGCGCATGCGCGATGGAGTGCGGGCAAAAAGCTCGCCGTCGCCCGTAAACAAACCATTGGAATGCGATGTTGTTTGCGTCGGTGTGAGTCCCCGTGCTCTTTTCCGCATTGGAAAGGTCAATTCTACGTCTTCCTGGCAATGTCTCACTGCTGTGACGGCCTCAGAGAAATTAACAAGGCTCGTTAAAACCAAAAACGTCGCTTGAATATTGTGACATGCGGCGATTCATACCGGTGGACGCCGCAGAACGGACGCTAAAGCCTGATTCGCACGCTGAGATTATGTTCGCTGTTTTCAGTCATGACGTCGCTCGGGCTGTGAAAGCCTGAACCTTAGCTGAGAGGTCGAAGTCGATACTGGAAATAGACGATTTCAAATTTCGTTTCAGTGCCCCTTCGCATTGGCCTCTTTCAGCTGACAGAGACCTCGGGCTAAAGCGCCGTTCATACACTTGCAACAAAGTACGTCCGAGAAAGACGAGACCAAATTTTTTGCGACAGCGGAGGACCGGATGGGCCGCTGCAGAGCAGGTCTTATGGTACATCTACACTTACGGATCCCCCCCTGAATCCGCCTAGCTTTTGCCGCTGGGGCGAAACGCTAAGCGGAAAACGGGGTGGCGAGCCGTATATGTCCGGGACCTATTTCTGCCGCCGAACGAGGCGTTTCGCTGGGCGGAAGTGACATTCTTGCGCAGCGCGACGCTGCCTACGTCACGAGTATGCGTTCGACTGGGAGCAGCAACATCCGGGAGAGACAGCCGAGGTGCGAACTCTCGCGCCTTCTCGTCATATTTCACGGGATGTTACGAGAACAGATGCCGCAGCCGACGCCGCCGCCGCTGCGGCAGAAGCGGAGAAGAAATCCGCGGCAGCGGGTTTCTTCTAAGGTGTAAACGTACCATTACGCCGTCGCTAGAGGCTTAAGAGCCGGTCTTGTCTCTCTCGGTCGTACTCTTTTGCAAGTGTGGGAAGGCGCTTTATCCTCCTCCAGGCGAAGAACGTTTGAAGGATCAGCCGAAATATCTAGTGTCTTCGGAAGGATTCGATTCTTCGGTCCAGACTCGACGACGACGGTGGCGGCCGCCACCGTCGTCGGATGTTGCTGCACCAGCAGACGTCCCTTTTGCTTGTCTTTAGCCCGGGCCAAGGACAAGGAAAAGGGACGTCTCCTGGTGGAAGATGGGTGTGTGCGCGAGGGAAAGTCCTGGGCGGGGCTCGGACTCCGGGAACGAATGCTTCGCTACCATTGGCTGCGAACATTATTGCAGGGACTCCCTGCGGGGGAGGTAGGCCAAGTGACCCTTTAAAGGGAGCAATCCGAGGCTACGAGAGTGTGCTCTTGGGTGATGTAAAGACTCCGTTTAATACATATATATTAAACTGAGTTTATGACGAGACACCTTCCCGTCTTTTGATGTTCCTGTCTGGAGTTGTACTTTGTTTCCTGTCCTGACCCTGCCTGTTCCTTCTTTGGAGAACTTCTTGGCCCTAACAGTGTGAATTGACGATTTATATCGCTTGTTTTAGAACCTACTTTCGCGGCTTCGTCTTTTGACCGCAAGACTCTGTGAATATCTTATTACCTCGAGAATGCTGTATATCGAACCTGTCTTCTGAGCTTTCTGTTCTAGGAGCCAGGATGCGTGTATTTGGCTTGAGTCACCAGTACATGGTATTACGAAAACAAGCCACGGCGGAACTTCCGGCACCCTAGAGTATTTCCGGTGCGCTCGCGTTTTGTGCATGTTTCGGTGAGCGAGAACGAACAGCGTGTCTTTCAAGATTTTCATGGCCGAATTTCGGAAAAGGTATGTCAGAAAGATGACGCACCATGGATCCATGAGTTTACGTAGATTATATGAGAACTAAAATATTCACAATTGCTTTTTTCACGTGGCCTTCATGCTGAAATTTATGTGGTCAAACCTGACAGCGGGGACAGTTAGGCTGGGCCAGAGGGCGCGCTGTAGCAATGCTTGTGCCGCCGCGCCGTGGTGCAAATTAGTCCTAATGCGGCGTTCGCCTGTCCCGTAGTGATGCCAGCAGCGTGTTGAATATTGTGGCTTTCATCCTGCTCTAAAACTGATTTTGTTAAGGGAAGCAAACCTCCTCCAAGGAAGATTGCTTGTGTGCCAGTTCTCCGGGATCGAGAAGCTAATTCAGGCAGAGGAACATTTGTCGACAACGAAGTGCGCCTCGTAAGTCTACGGCAACGTCGCCTATGAGATCCGCCTCAAGATAAATGATGTCTTCCTCTGTGATTTCTCTCGACCTTAGAAGTTCGAGCTATTGAAACATAGATGAGGATGCTGAAGTGCTTAAACTATCTTTTCGCGTTCAACTAAGTAGTCGCAAGCACTTGGTGAACAAACGGAAGCACTTCTGCGAGGCCGGAGTTACCCGATATCGTAAGCATGCCGCGGCTGTCTTACTTCATGCGCGTCAGGTCAATGACGAGGCATGCACCCTTACAAAAAAATGTTACGCTTTTCTGTTGAAAAGCTGTTGAAAAAAGTCGATAGAGGATAAAGAATGTCAACAGCTTTTTTGTTTACTTTCTTGTGAATATTGGCCCACTTTTCTAATGGAAGTCAACAGACTTCCCGTGATGCTTTTCTGTTGAAAAGCTGTTGAAAAGTCATCAGAGGATATAAAATGTCAACAGCTTTTCATCTGACTTACTCTAGCTTTTCTGTTGACTTTCTTTTGAATATTGGCCCACCTTAGTAATAAGAAATTCAACAGACGTTCTGTCGCCTCCAAGATGCTTTTTCTGCAGCTTTTCAACTGAAAAGCTACAGAAGATTAAAAAGAAAAAAAATTCTTTACAGCTTTGCTATGCATTCAACAATGTTTCAGAAGCTTACTATGGATTTCCACTCCTTCAAATTAGCTGCAGTAAAGTAAAGTAAAAAAAAAAACGCGAATTTCGTTTGTTATACTTTTTTAATAAATGGTGTCCCTGTGGTATTTGAAGTCACTACTACGTACACCCCACAACTACACATTGGGAGCGAACACAAACACATCAAAGAAATAGATTAGGAACGAACACAAAACACATCAAAGAAACACATTAGGAACGAACACAAAACACTGAACACCTGAATTATTTTTCATTATTTGCACTGAACACCTGAATCACAGACCCCTTGACTGCCCCATAGCCTCATATAGCCTACATATTGAAGGTAATCATTTGGCCAGTGACCCCCTCGGCACTTATTAGGTTCCAAGTATTTGAACTTCTCCTCGGGAGTCTGTCAAAGGGAAAACAGTCTTTCGAAGATCGTGGACAATATCTCTTACTGAAAAGCATTGGTACTACTAATAATAATTCGGCGCAGTCGCTAAAACAACATCCACGAAAAAGGCTCCTATAAGAAATGTTATGGCTTCTCTGCATAGCAGCACTCGGGACGAAGCGAGTCAAGGCAGTTTCTCCACTTTCAAATAGTTATTTTGCTTTTCTTTGCTAGTTGACTATTCAATATGGTCCTTAAAGTCACTATGGTCACTTACACAGTCAGGACGGCTGGGCATGCCTTTCGAGCGCCTGGCCTCCACGACGGAAGGCCCCATGCCTTCCGTAGTGCTTTGACTGCACGCGCGCGCTCGAGGTGCGCGAACGCCGAAGCGTTGTCAATGGTGGTAGGCTCGCGCTGGAGGCGGGACAACTGAAGCTGCTTCCCGTTCTCACCTTGTCAGAGACTATTGAAAAACTTAGTAACTTTTACATCTAGTCGATATGTACAATGTTCAATAAAGAGTCAACAGAAAGTCTGTAGCTTTTCTGATGACACTGGCTACAGAGAGTCAACAGAAAATTTTCAACGCGAAGTAAACAGAACGTCTGCAGTCATTTTGATGACACTGTCCACAGAAAGCAGAAAAAAAAATCAACATAAAATTAATAGAAAGTCAACAGCTTTTCTTTTGACTCAGGCTGAAGAAAATCATCAGAAAAGTTTGAACACATAGTCAACAAACTTTCTGTTGACCATGTCAACGAAAGTCAGCAGAAAAAAATCAACATAAAATTAATAGAAATTCAACAGCTTTTCTTTTGACTCAGGCTGAAGAAAATCATCAGAAAAGTTTCAACACAAAGTCAACAAACATTCTGTTGACCATGTCAACAGAAAGTCAAAGTCAATAGGAAATAATCAGAGTCAAGAAGAAGTCAACACGTTTTCAATAAAAAGGCAAAAATAAGTTTTATAGGGGCAGTGACCGCAACAGTAGGGTAAGCCGTCCAAAAATTGAAGGGGAACTTGAACGTGGCCCACCTGTCACCTCTTCCCAGCTGTATTGAGACGATGCAATAAAAATACAACTATCTAATCTTTTTTTACAAGTAATTCAGGTACGTGCGAGAGTAACAAAAAATATTCCTTTGTAAGTAAAAATATTGTCGCCCATCAACTTGAACTGGCGTCAATAATGTCGACTTTATCTTTAAAGCTAATTTTCTCTAATCCCAGAATTAAGCCTTTGAACACAGTGGCGACAGCAAATAAGTTTTCTTCATGATATATTGTTTCGTTTGCTGTTAAGCAGAGTTATACTTCATAAATCGAGAACTTCTGCAGCAGGATAGCTTCTTAAATATTACCTGTCTCTCTTCTTCTTTCTCTCTGCGAAAAATAGTTAATTCTGAAATTCAGTCACACATTTTGAGTTATTTAGCTTGGAGATGTTTTCTACCTTCGTCGTACCTCGGTTAGTTTCCATTTATACCTCTATCATCGCCAGTACGCTCGAATTTGGTTGATCCAGCAATTCTCTAGTGTCTAATTTTCTAACGTACCGGCACATTGATACTTTAGACCCATGTTGTTGTAAAAAAAACTATCTCCAAACTCCGGTCTAAAAACATGCTTTTCGTGCAAGGCTGGTCAAATTATGAGGCGCTGGGGAAATGCAGCCTTCTGCGTTATGTCCTTATTTCGAACTCTTTTTGTTCGCCTTCCGCCCATTGAAAAGCATGCGGGAAGGGCCTTAGAACGCACCTGGTATCGCTGCGCCGCAGCGTTCTTCCCACTGATCTCAATGACAATTGCTGGATCGCGCTTGCCGCTCCCGCAAGTGAAGCCACCGGGCGTCACTCGCTTGGGATACGATTTGCCGTTTTTGCTAGCCTTTGCTGCGGTTTTCCAGCGTGCTGACGACACGTTTTCTACTCGTTCGTCGTCATTCGCCGAAGAAGTTTTTTGAAGACTCTGTGTATTGTTGAGACTTTCCGTTGTGAACACGTGGAAAATTTTACGAAAGTGCAGTGTCGCAGGAAAAAGGCACAACGCGTCGAAAGGAACGGCTGCCGGCGTGTTCAAAGCATCCTTGGCACGCCGAAGTGCCGTGCCTCTGTGCCTTCGCGCGCTTGGATACCGACCAAGAACCGACGCCGTGTGAATGTGTTTAGCGAGTGCAATGTGCGTGAAGCCGTATCAAAAGGTACAACTCGTCGAAAACGTGTCGCCGGTGTCGCGGCGTGATCAAAGCTTCCTTGGCACGCCGAGTGATGCATCTTTGTGCCTTCGCACGCTTGGATACCGGTCAAGAATTGACGCCGCGCCAAAGTTCTGAACGTGTGTCGCGCGTAGATGCCTTTAGATCATTTATATATATCGGCCACGGAGTTCTGGATCGTCCAGCTGTTCCGGTGAGTTGCTATCAATAAAAGGGGGAGATCTGTACGTATTCTTATGTACTATATTAACCATGGCTATGTCTCAAATCTACTCTAATAGATTCCGTGGGAGCACGAATAGGGCAACGTTGTACGTGGAGCCAGGGGGGTTTTCGAAAGCAAAAGTACAAAACGGCGAGAATGAAAATCTTTGAAGCGCGGCCGATATGGTCGTGTGCAATCTGTTGACCAATTACAATTAGGCGAGTCGCGTAGGTTGATAATAAGCCAGCACTGATCAGTGATGAGGAGCTGTTGTGCACGGTATTGTGTAAATCGTCTAAGGACGAAAAAAAGACGTACCTTCTCCCCATCTTCCGTCGCTAGTGGACGCTGGATTAAGCTCGTTCCTAAACCGCGAGGGGAAAAGACGCTGATCCAGAGGCACGAACAGCTTCACGCACATTGCACTCGCTGAACACATACACACGGCGTCGGTTCTTGGTCGGTATCCAAGCGTGCGAAGGCACAGAGACACGGCATTTCGGAGTGCCAAGGAAGCTTTGAACACGCCGCCAGCCCTTCCTTTCGACGCGTTGTGCCTTTTTCCTGCGACACTGCACTTTCGTAAAATTTTCCACGTGTTCACAACGGCAAGTCTCAACAATACACAGAGTCTTCAAAAAACTTCTTCGGCGAATGACGACAAACGAGTAGAAAACGTGTCGTCAGCACGCTGGAAAACCGCAGCAAAGGCTAGCAAAAACGGCAAATCGTATCCCAAGCGAGTGAAGCCCGGTGGCTTCACTTGCGCTGCAGCGAACAAGCGGGGAAGCGCGATCCAGCAATTGTCATAGAGATCAGTGGTTCTTCCGCTTCAAAAAGTTCGTCTGCTTTCCTCGCCGTCACCATGGCAACGAACGCCGAATGAATAGAAGCACGGACGGTACCGCCGCGTGAAGCCAGCAACAGCTGACGCCATTTTACGAACGCCGTCTGCTAGCCAAAGCCGAACGCGGTGTGTCAAATCAACCGCCTCCGCCGGTGCGCCGCTAGCAAAGACGACGAAGCTGAGACACGCCGACGGCGATCGAGCAAGCAACAACACCGCGGGACGACTGCAACGGCGGCATTTATTCGGATCAAAGGCCGGCTTCGCCGGTGCGCCGCTAGCAAAGACGACGAAGCTGAGGCACGCCGACGGCGAATGGGCGAGCAACAGCACCGCGGGACGACTGCAACGGCGGCATTTATTTTGATCACAGGCGCGAAATAACAAGAACAATTTTTATTTGAATCATAACACCCGATATCCAAGTTGGGGACCACATACCTTTGCTGGGTCTTTCCTGTGAACTTTTTACAGAGACACGGGGTGCCGCATTAAAAAAACAGCTCCTTTTGCAAAATATGGGGGCCCTGAAAAGGACCGTTTAGACCACTGCCAGAACCTATAACTGACGTCACGAGCACTTGACGAGCGGTTGGCGCATAAGTCGTCTTTATGCATGCAGGCGGGTGACGGGCTCAGCGCAGCGGATCTCTCGAAGTCACCGGGGCCGTCAGAATCCTCGCCCTGTCTGCGTCGCGGCTCTAGATTTTGGCGGCCGCGGCGACGAACGACTGGAATCTATCAGTGTTTCCGCGCGCCTTGTCTCTCCTCCAAAACATGAACTTTGCAAGGTGACCAGTGAAATGGTGGCTCTCGCGCCGTCCAGATGGAAGAGAGTTTTTGACGTGGGCCCAGGTGCAATCCACCGTATTGGTGTGCGCACCAGTGTTCGCGTCGACAAAGTTAAGCTTATGGTTGACGGTGAGGTGCGTGAAGCGAGCGTCATCTGCAAGCTTGCGATAGCCAGCCCAACAATCAGTGATTATTCTTGTTTCAGGGCGGACCCACTCGGCTACTAGCCCTTGCAGGGTTTTAGCGTCACGGGTCTCCACGGGAACAAGAAAGCAGCACCCGCTGCAACGCGCCACACCGCCGAAAACCCACTGGCCAGGCCTTAAATACCCGCGATGGTACTTGTGCCGACCGAACATACTCTCGTCTGGTTCTACAGTCACGCCGTCACCACCAATCATGTCTGAATGCTTAAAGACGGCATTTACCACAACCTCCCGACAAAGGCTCGCCCAATCAGTTAGTGTCTTACTTGCGATATCAGCCTCCCGCTGAATGACGGCGCACGGTAGGTTCTGGCATCCGGAGGATGATTTTCATGAGTTGGAGAAGCGTCAGGTGCGTGCGACCCTTCGAAAAGGGAACCGCTCCGTATCGAGACTTCGCCCCGGCACTAAACTTTGGCCGACTTCCTCTTGGGCACCTCACAAATCATCCACACACCGCCCCCCCCCCCCCCCCCCCCCCCCCGTGTAGCCATCCGCAGATCTAGCGCGGACTTGCAGCTTGTCATCGCAGCTTCGCACTCTGGACACACACGAAAACCCAGGAGCCAGGAGCAGGCCAACGCGCTAAAGCAAATTAATTGCTTCAAGAGGGTCTTTCATGGCGCCAAGAAGACGGCACAAGTTGAACGCCTTGGCACTGCGTGCTCGCCTCTGGAAGAACAAAGCGCCGAGGGGGAACTGCGCGCTTCTTTGCATTTATTATATTTATTTCATCCACCATTTTATACCTCGTGACACAATTCTAACAAACTCATTGGTTGATCGGTCGAACCACACCATCGCGTAACAAAAAAAAAAAAAAAAAAAAAAAACGCCAAACGTATGTTTACGGGCGGCATCGTCACAGAGAAGGGAGCAGTCGAACCCAACAACAAAATGAAGTAACAAAGTGAATAAAAAAAATAATAAGAAGGGAGCCGTTGGAGTTTCGGACGGCGTCTTCTTTGATGAGAGGAGCTGCTCTGGCCAGAGCAGCTCCTTTCATCAAAGAAGACGCCGTCCGAAACTCCAACGACTCCCTTCTTATTTTTTTTTTTTTATTCACTTTGTTACTTCATTTTGTTGTTGGGTTCGACT